>NC_133661.1:86075861-86721247 GCF_037893015.1 Macrotis lagotis | reverse complement strand
TTAAAGACCATCATGAATGACTCCCATTTTACCTCCTCCTCTTTTTTCTATTTTGCAAGGCAATGGAGTTAAATGACTTACCCAAGGTTACACAGCTAGGTAATTATTAAGTGTCTGAGACAGTATTTGAATCCACGACCTCCTGACTCCAGGGCCGGTGCTGTATCCACTGTACTACTTAATTGCCCCACCTTCTACTCTCCTTTCAACTCCTTGCAGTCTACTTTTGAATTTTATCATTTTCTTAATATGCTTTCTCCAAGGTTTCAGATTACCAGTGATCTCTAGCATCCCATGGCTTTTTTCCTTATTTCCCTGAATGCAGCCTGTGACGTTGTTGACCATCACCCCTTCTGGAATACTCTCTTTTCCTTAAGCTTCTCTGATAGTACTTGCTCCAGATTCTCCTCCTGACTGACCTTTCTTCCCTAGTATCCTTTTCCGAAACCTCAAGATTTTCCAAGGCTCTCTCTCCATGCTCACTTTGCGATCTGTTCTGCTCCCTTGGGTCCAAGTGCCTCCAAAGTCTCTATATCTAGCCTCAACTCTTTCCTGAGCCCCAGTCCTCCACAATCAGTTGCCTGCTTGACATGTACACTTTTATCTCCAATTGAATATGTCCAAAATAGAACTCTATCTTCTTCCTTGACCTTACTCCTCCTTCATATTTCATTATTTCTTTGAGGATACTTAACAGATCCTTCCAGTTACCGATGTCTCCAGGTCAAGAACTGCAAAGAATCATCACTGACTATTCCTTCTTCTTCATATCCCTCATATTTAATTGGTTGTCACCTTAACAGAGTTCAAGCCCTTATCACCTTTCCACTAAAGCATTTTGATAGTCACATAATTGGACTCCTCTTTCCCATCCATTTCTACATAGTGGACAAAATAATCTTCATTTCAGGTAGAGAAAACAGTGGTGACTCCAAAAATGTTAGAGGGGGAAATAGAGGATTGCAAGATGATAAGAATGAGGATTAGTGAGAAGAGTATGTATATGAAAATAAGTAATAAAAGACAAAGATGGAACCAGACTGAATTGTCAGGATCAGGAAGTTATTTTTGTTCAATAAGTAAAGGAAGACTCCCAAAGGGGATAACGTAATACAGTATTGGCAAGGTAACTCAGGCATGTCATATTGAAGATTAAAAAACACAAAATGACTTATGTTTATGCAATATTTTCCCTATCCCTTGATAGAGAGTAAACTTGAAGTGAGGGACTTTTACTTTTTCGTTTTTCGTTTTTCTTTTTTTACTTTTTTTAGCTTTGTTTTTATCTTTGTCCCTCTAGCCCCTAATAATGTTTTACACATAACAGAGACTTATTTTTTTTTACATGATGGAAGATTGAAGAAGCATTTAAGTACCTTCTTTAAGACAGATGGAACAACTAGATGATTCCATAGTAGACAGAGTGCCAAGCTTACAGTGGCCTACAAAAGACTCATCTACATAACTTCAAATCTGTTCTCACACACTTATAAGTTATATGACATTGGGCAAATCACTTAACACCTGTTTGCCTTAGTTTCCTCAGATATAAGACATTCCAATATCTTTGCCAAGAAAACTCTACATGGGGTCATGAAAAATCATACATGAATGAAAATGACTCAACAACAGTAGTACATTTTTAAGAGTTATACAATGTGATGTCAAGGCACAGGCATAGGAGCAAGGAAACTAAGTTTCTATAGCTCTACCCTGCTTGGGTGAAGTATTCTTCACTAGGTCTCAATCCTCTGTAAAAATGGGAAAATGGGACAATTGAACTTGAGAATCTCTTTTAACTCAAACATTTTGTGTTTGACATGCTAAAATTCTTTCCACCTGCAAAGGTGTACATAACAGAGAAACACTCATATAGCCCAGACATTTGTAAAGAGTAATACAATTTATATAATATAAAATAAAGATTTTTAACAATATCTCATTTATATATTGCTTTAAGGTTAGCAGAGCATTTTACAGACCTTTATCCAATTAAATCCTCACAAACCTCTGAGGTAGATGTTATTAATATCAACACCTTTATGGTAATATGTTCACAATTTCACAGCTTGTCAAGAACAGAGTCAGGATTTGAATTGAAGTACTTCTGACTTCAAGTCCATGGTTTATACTCACTTCATTGCCTTCAAAAGAGGCAGCCAGGTGGCACAAATGATAAGGAGACTTGATTCAAATTCAGCCTTAAAACCCTTACTAGGTGGGCCAAGTTGATGGTTTATCTGCCTCAGGTTTCTCAACTGTAAAATGGGGGTGATAATAATAGCATTTGCTCACCAGAGCTGTTGTGAAGATTAAATGAAAGAAAGTTTTTAAAACACTTAACTTCTGCCTAGCACGTGGTAGGTCATTATGAAATGCATGATCATTTTCTTATTTTTTTCCAATATGCATATCCTAGACAAACATTTTGGAAGTATTAGGTGCTTAATTTGGAATTGAAGAAGAGGAAGTGACTGACTTGATTATTTGAGAATTGTGCATTGCTTTCCACTGGGTCATGCAGTAGCTAGAGCTCTGGACCTGGAATTAGGAAAACCTGAGTTCAAATCCTCTTTAGCCTCCTACCAGTTATGTGACCCTGAGCAAGCCACTTAGCCTCTGTTTGACTCAGTTTCCTCAGCTACAATATGGGGTCAATAATAGCACTTTCCTTCCAGTATTGCAGTGAAAATCAAATAAGAATATTTATAAGGTGCTTTACACCATTAAAGATCTATAGAAATGCTAGATATTATACTGTCAACAATAGCCTCCCAATGATTCCATGTGACTTCAAGCCATGGAACAATATAGTCTTGGAAGAATCGAAACTCCTGGTAACTCAAAAGGCAATGGGAAGACATGCATTAGACATGAGGAGGCTAAGATATGTTGCAAATAATGACTTCTCCACAAGTGACACAGAAGACAACATCCAAGTTCACCGGGTAAAGGAGTGCATTTATCTGGTTCAATAGAAAAAGTTAGAAATAATCCATATACTTCACTTTGACTCCAGATAGTGAGAGATCTAGAGGAGAGCCTCCAGATACTTGGGTGATTCCTCTATGGAGGACTTGTGGATATTAAAGGGTAATAATCACACACGTTTAAAAAGCAATAGGGACACAATAATCCCTTAATATCTGTGGAACTTTGCTAAAGAATGTACAAAAATTCAGTATACCAAGGTATCAAAGAAAGTAAAATATAATGCATCCAGAAAACCCTCTTAAAATATAATGAAGATAATGAAAACCAGTTGGATTTGCATCTGGAAGAACACATGGTCTGTGTGGGTTTGGGTAGTGGCCCAATTCATTCAGAAACAATTCAGAAATAAGTCTCCCACATGCTTAGAGAAGAGACTGCTTGATGTAGAAGAATAAAGACTAACCTTAGAGTAAGGAAGACATGGATTCACGCCCTGTGTCAGATACCTGGCATCTGTGTGACCATGGGCAAATCACTTGTCTACTCAATGTCTGAGGCAAATGGTAGAGTAATTAGTAGCCTACCATGTTGGGCGATCCTAATTCTTATGAAATCACAGGGGTCACATGCATGTATATGTTTATATGCACACATAGACATATGCTTATGTATACACATATACATGTGTATATAGGTGGGTGTAATTTTTAAATCATGTCAAAAACTTTGCCTAGCACTAAAAGCAATTCTATTTTGGTATTGATTAAGGACATGAGATGTTTACATGTCCCTTTTGAGAAATAATGGTGTATTTGGGAAAAGTAGATTTTCCAGCTTTAATTTCTAGAAATAACTGTCTATACATGTGATTAAAACTGATATCACAGATGTCTTGAAAATTACAGAGCTCAGATTATTTTTTTTGATCCTAAAGTAAATAGTGAAATGGCACCTGAACTTTCGAAATATTGAAACTACTGCTTTCTTTCCTTTCCCTGCCTTTTCTTTCCAACTTGATTCCCAAGCATTTCATGTAATCACTGACTCTCAGAGTTGCAAAGGACCTCTTATCTGTTAAGCTATCATTGCCTGTGCCTATTGAGTGAGGCAGAAGTGGATGAAAATTCCCAGACATCTCAGTTTTCTTTCACTGAAGTCAGTCTTCTGGAAAAATCCATAGCAAAATAGACATATGGATTTTTTTTCCTTTTCATAGAATCTCCCTAAGAACACTTGAGACACCAAAACTCAGGGAAATAGGAAAACTCTTTCTTATATTTAGTTCAAAAATTCAAGTAACAATTATTAAGTGCCTACTATTGGCTAGTAATGATACTTCATTACTTGATGATACCTTGTGTAAGTGACTTAACCCTGATTATCTTGCATCCTGGGCTATCTCCAGTCTTCGTGATTCATATCTGGCCACTGGACTCAGATGCCTCCAGAGGAGAAAGTGAGGTTGGTGATTTAGCACAGCTCCTTTGACTCAAAACCAATTCATGTGAATGTTATGACATCACATGCCTGATGTCATGACTTCTTTGAGAATGAAAGATAACAACAACTATGTGCTAGAAGCTCAAGAGTATAAACCTGTGGTTCAACGTCCATTTTCATATTACTATCTCCATTAGTGAAGAATATTCAGTGCTTCACATCTGAGGGGCAGAATTTTTTTTTTGTGGTTCCATATTCTCTCTAGAAAGAGATTACTTGGGCAGCGAGGTGGCATAGTGGATGGAGCACCGGCCCTGGAGTCAGGAGTACCTGGGTTCAAATCCGGTCTCAGACACTTAATAATTTGTTTATTTTAGATTTTGCAAGGCAATGGGGTTAAGTGGCTTGCCCAAGGCCACATGGCTAGGTAATTATTAAGTGTCTGAGGCCGGATTTGAACTCAGGTACTCCTGACTCCAGGGCCGGTGCTCCATCCACTGTGCCACCTAGCCACCCCCTCAGATACTTAATAATTACCTAGCTGTGTGGCCTTGGGCAAGCCACTTAACCCCATTGCCTAGCAAAAACCTAAAAGAAAGAGAGAGAGAGAGAGAGAGAGAGAGAGAGAGAGAGAGAGAGAGAGAGAGAGAGAGATTACTAAAGGTGAAAAAATGACCTTGGGAAGAAGCCAACATATAAAATAGTCACTCTCTTGATCATGCTCCTATTTCCAGCTTACAACAATTACAAAAAAAAGCAAAATTTAAAAATGAGTTTCAGCCTTTAGGGAGCTTAAATTTCCCTTTTTTCCCTGTTGTCTGAGTAATCATTTCTTTGGTGGTGGTGGTGGTGGGGAGTGATGGTTGTGAAATTTCACTCAATTTGTTGAATAAAACTAAGGTAAAATGAGCTTATATATGAAATAATGGTCTTACAGTCTCAATGTTTTATATCTCCCCATTACAGAGGTCTATTCTACCTTTTCCTCCTCATTTTCCACCTACATATGACTCCCTTAGAAATGACTGACATGCTAATATCTGACAACAGCAACAATGACAGTGACAACAAAACTGAAGTAAAATACGAGGGACTTACTGCATTGCCTTTGGGATGGGGAAATTGTTATTTAGATATATCTGTCATAGAATATAAAGGAACTTTATAAATTAAGCTAGCAGCTAGATTCTACCTAAACCTGAAAGAATAGTGGATTTTAGTAATGAGGTTAATATCCCAGCACAATCGATTATTATCCATTACTAAGTAGCTTAACATCTCTAGGCCTCAATTTCCTCATTTGTAAAATGAGATGATTGAATTAAATGATTTCTAAATTTTCTCTCTAACTTTATATCCCCCGCTCCCTTATTTTAAAGATAACCAAACCAAGTCACAAAAAACTGAAGGGACAGCTATTGATAGAGCTAAGCCAATAATCCAGGTACCCTGCCCTTTCCACTTCATTTAGAATTTGCAAGTACTTCTTATAAGATAGTGACAGGAAATGAGGGAAGAGCAAGATCTTAATACAAAGAAAATGAAGAAAAAGATTGAGGAATTTTCCATCCTAAAGCAAGTGGGGAAAAAGGAGAGTGAGAGAGACATTCAAGCACAGGTGCCCTCACATTATGCCCAAGGAGTCATCCTATAGACTACACTGGCAGTAGGTCATGATTACATTCATTTTTATAGTTATCATGCTCCAATCATGCAAGGCAGGGAAGGTTGGCCATATCGTACATTTCCAGATTCTGTCTGCCCTCGTGTGGTGCTTTAGGGAAATCTTCATAATAGAGGAACAAAAAAAGAATGCCAAGACCAAAGACTTAACTTTGGCTTTAAAACTAAAAATAAACCTTAAAAGATTATGGAATTAGAATTGTTTTATGCTTATATTAATAACCTTAATCATATATTTGAACTAATGTCTCCAATCAATAAGGTATTGAAAAGGAAAGAGACCAGGACAGGAGGAAGTCAAGAGATTTGGGATCTATTCTAGACTCAAAAGATAGTTTATTGTATGTTTTTGAGCAAGTTATTTCATCTCTTTGGATCTCAGATTCTTATTTGTTAAAATAAAAATCATCATCATAGTAAATATTTATTATAAATAAATAGTAATAAGGTCAATTCTCAACTTTTATAGGAGTAACAAACTTAGAAAATAGTGCAGTGGTAACACAATGTGAATGTCAATACTCTGAACTTATGAAAAATGGTGGGGTAGGTTTCCTTGACCACTAAAACTGTAATCTTTCACTAGAGATTGATTAAACTACATTAATACATTTTTCTGCATATAATTCTTTGTAACAAAACATTAATTCTTTTTTTTTCTTTTTTCTCACTTGGATATTTTTTAGAAAGATTTTATTTATTTTGAGTTTTACAATTTTTCCCCTTTCTTGCTTGATTTCAGTTGAAAGTGATGAGAGAGAAGTCATATCCTTAAGGAAGAAAAATAAAGTATAAGAGATAACAAAATTACATGATAAAATAATGGTTTTTTCCCCCCCAAATTGAAGTTAAATAGTCTGTGGCCGATGTTCAAACTCCACAATTCTTTCTCTGGATACAGATGGTATTCTTCATTGTGATAGTCCAAAATTGTCCCTGATTGTTGCATTGATGGAATGAACAAGTTCATCAAGGTTGATCATCACCCCCATGTTGCTGTTAGGGTCAAAACATTAATTCTGATGATATACAGTTTCCCTTGTATAGTAACCATGAAATAACCCATAAACATGCAGTACACAAAATAAAACGAGTAACATGAAAAACATTCTTTCACCCTAGTAATTCCCTAGCATTCTATGACCTTTTGTGCAAATATCTCAATTTAAAAAAAAACTAACTGATTTAAGACAATATTGACTTTTCACATGAAATCTACAATATCATAAATACTGTACAGTCAATAAAATTCTAGAAAACTACACCATTTTTTAACCTGAATCTTACCTTCTACTTTGTCATGTGGTGGAGTGAGGGCAGTTTGAAAGCTATAAACTGTTCTCCTTTAGCTACCCTCTGAAACCCATGGGGAAGTCTGCTGGGACTTTTGTTGCTGCCATCAGAAGACATTGAAGATGTCTTGATCAGGTCTTGATATCACCTTTGATACTGTTTTTCATGGCTGGAAGATGGTGTTGGAGGTAGTGAAAGATGCATCAGTCTGTAATTATTCATTAGTCAATTCTTCTTCTTGCTTTATTTTAGGTCCTTAAGGGTCTCAAAGTATGGGAGCATAGCAGAGATGAGTTGACATTTAACCCTGAGGTGCTTAATAGGATATCAGTCAGGATACAAACTTACAAACATTTTATCTCTAATTTATTCCTCTACTGTGAATGTGTATGGTTATCCAATTGAACGCCTAAAATCTTGAAAGTTAAATGCAAGTGCTGAAGATTAATTCTGTGTGTATATACATGAATTGTTGAAAGTTTGCAAAACTCTTTATATGTATTATATCATTTTGATCTTTTTTACAATAATGCTGTGATGTAATCATTTTTATTATTCCTATATTACAAATGGGGATAAGGGATTAAGTGTCTTGCCCAGAGTCAAATTGCTATTAAGAGTCTGGGGGGCAGGGAAGAACCAAGATGGTGGCATTTCCTGGGAGCTCTCCCAAAAAAATAATTCCCAAAACCATAAATTACAGCTCTAACTAAATTTTTGAGACAGAACACACAGAAAGATGCAGTGAGGCAACTCGTCAGGCCAGGATAACCTAGAAAATTGTGGGAAAGCTCTGTTGCACAGGGGTAGAGGGGGCAGCAGTGCAGCCAGGATTATCTTGCTGGAGTGAAGGAGTTTCAGTCTTCCCAGCTGTTGTACTTAAATGCCTGGATCACAGGGAGCACTGGCTCCCGGCCGCAGAAGCAGTTTCCTGACCTGGCAACCCAGGGAACACCAAGCATAACTTGGAAAATCAGTGGGGAAACCTCTGTCAAAGTCAGTGGGAGCCAGTGTGGCACTCAGCAGCTGTGACAATTAGAATAGTTCAGCCCAGATACCAATAATGGAAGCAGGAGCACAGAGACACACAGAGTGCTCAGCCCACAGAAGATAAGGGGTTGTGGGAAGACTGTCGAGGTCTCTCCTGTAGTCTTGGGATAGGACACTTGTGCTTTGTCCATATTCAAACCCTGGTCACAGTTTGGGAGCCCGTTATTGCCATGCACAGACCAGAGCACAGGCAAGAGAGCAGTCAGAGCCTCTCATAAGACCTTGAATAAACTTAGGTCCTTGAGGGGGTGTCCCAATAATACTGAAAAGCTCAGGAAGCACCCCCAAACTGGGCACGGGCTGGATAAATGAGCAAACAGAAAAAAAGAAATCTGACCATAGAAAATTACTTTGATCCCCTGGAGGACCAAAACATGCAACCAGAAGATGAGAAAGTCCAAGCATCTGTATCTAAAGACTCCAAGAAATATAGAAGTTAGGTTCAGGCTATTTCAGAGCTCAAAAAAACCTTTGAAAATCAAGTAAGGGAGGTAGAGGAAAATTGGGAAGAGAAATGAGGGAGATGCAGGAAAAACATGAAAACCAAGTCAACAGCTTAGTCAACATGATCCAAAAAAACGCTGAAGAAAATTTACTAAAAACTAGTTTAGGTCGAATGGGAAAAAAAAGTTAAAAAAGTTAATGAGGAAAAAAAATAACTTACAAAGCAGAATTGGGCATGGGGCAGCTAGGTGGCACAGTGGATAGAGCACCAGCTCTGGAATCAGGAGTACCTGAGTTCAAATCCAGCCTCAGACAATTAATAATCACCTATCTGTGTGGCCTTGGGCAAGCCACTTAACCCCATTGCCTTGTAAAAACCTAAAAAATAAAAAAAAAGCAGAATTGACCAAATGGAAAAGGAGATAAGAAAACTCCCTGAAGAAAGCAACTCCTTCAAATGTAGAATAGAGCTAAAGGAAGCTTATGACTTTGCATGGAATCAAGTCACAATATGACAATATCAAAAGAATGAAAAACTAGAAGAAAATGTGAAATAGCTCATTGAATAAATAACGGATCTGGAAAACAGATCCAAGAGAGGCAATTTAAAAATTATTGGGCTACCTGTAAGTCATGATCAGGAAAAGAGTCTTGACTTCATTTTTAAGGAATTTCTACAGGAAAATTGTCCCGATAACCTAGAAGTAGAGGGCAAAATAGAAATTGAGAGAATCTACTGATCTCCTACTGAAAGTGATCCAAAAAAAATCCCCAGGAATATTAAAACCAAGTTTCAGAACTCCCAAATCAAAGAGAAAACACTACAAGCAGCCAGAACAAAACAATTCAAAAATTGTGGAGCTGCAGTCAGGATCGCACAGGACTTGGGAGCATCCACATTAAAGGCTCATAGGGCTTGTAATATAATATTCTGAAAAGCAAAAGAGCTTGGAATGCAACTGAGAATCAACTACCCAGGAAAACTGAATATCCTCTTCCAGGGGAAAAGATGGAAATTCAATGAAATAGGGGAATTTCAAATGTTCCTGTTGAAATGTTCAGAGCTGAACAGAAAGTTTGACTTTCAAATACAGGACTCAGGTAAAGTATAAAGTTGGACAAGAAGGGTAAATTAAGAGGGGATTTAATGATGATGAACTGCATGTATTCATGCATGGGGAGATGATACTGATAATACTTATATGAACCTTCTTATTTAATAGAGCATTTTGAAGGAGCTTTTGTAGTCAAAACACAGGAGAGAGCTGAATTTGAAGGTATAATATATTATATAAATGGAGTCACTGGGTGAAAAGGAAATGTAGGAATAAAGGAAAGGAGAGATAGAATAGGCTAATATATTTCATGTAAAAGAGTCAAGAAATAGCTTTTGCAATGGTATGGAAGGGGTGAAGGGGAAGGGGAATGAGGAAGCCTTCATTCTCATTGGAAATGGCTCAGTAAGGAAACAACATACATACTCAATAGGGTATAGAAATCTAGAAGAAAAAGGAGAGAAAGGGGAAGGTAGAAAGGGGACAGGGGAAGGTGGGGGAGATATGGGATAGAGAAGAGGGTAGATCATAGAAGAGGATAGCCAGATATAATACATTTTCTTTTTTACCTTTTCCAAGATGGTGGGATTGGGTGGCCTGTCTGCAACCATGGGGCCAGGATTGCTGGGTCTCTGGGGTGGGATGTGGGCTTGGGGCCTCGGCCTCAGGACCAGTGCTCCATCCACTGTGCCACTCAGCTGTCCCACAGAACATTTCTGATGAGTGAAAGGAGAGAGAAAATATAATAATTAGTATTGGGGAGAAATGGATGGAGGGAATTATAATCAGCAACATCAACTGTGGAAGTAACTTCTCTGATGGACTTATGATAAAGAATGGGATTCACCTTAGAGACAGAGCTGATGGGTCAGAACACAGACTGAAGCACATTTTTTTTTCTGTTTCACTTTATTTCTTGTGACTTTTTTATTTTTGTGGGGGAGGGGATTAGGTTTACTCTTACAACAAGACTATTTTAGTAATGTATAAATAAATAAATTAAAATAAAATAGGAAAAAAAAGGATCTGAGGCAGGATTTGAATTCATAGTCTTTGAACTCTAAGTCCAATGCTCATTACGATAGGTTACCTGTTCAAGGGTTTTTTCATCTACTTTCTAATTCCAACATTCTGTATTCTGTAGTTGTTTTGAAAGTCTATGGTTATAAAGTAGATGACCATCAACTGGGGAATGACTGGGAAAGCTGTAGTACCTGAATGTAGAGGAATATTACTTAGACAAAAGAACCAAGAAATATGAAAAATTCAGAGAAGCATGGGAAGATTGCTATGAATTGATCCATATTGAATTAAACATAACCAAGAAAACAATATACAATGGCTCCAGCAATGTGAATGGAAAGAAAAATAAAATCAAAACTGAATTCTGTGAAAGTGTGACCAAGATTGGCTCTGAAGATTGAATGAGTGAATGAAAGAGCATTAATTATTTCTGTTTCAGGCACTACACTTGACAAGGAGAATACAAATATTAGAGAAATAATACCTATACTCAAAGAGTTTACATTCTAATGAAGGAAACCATACATTTGAGGAAATTGTGATCAGGAAAGGGAGTTTGTGTTTGAGGAGTCACAGGGCTTGTGATTTGATCAAAAGAGCAGTCAATTGACATACCCTTTCTAGAAGCAATGATAATATTGATAAGAGCAAGAGATAGAAGGGGAGAAATGTGGAAGAGGACATCATAGGGCAGCAAACTGAGGTTAAGGGAGATTGTTTGGGCAGTTGAATATGATATAAAAATGAAACACTGTCTTGGGATGTGAGGCCACTTAGATTTAGTGGATGAGTTTGTTGTGCTTAATCTACCAAGTTATGTTGCTGGCAGGTTTGGCAGATTAATATCCTCATATTAAAGAAATGACTTCTCCACCAAGGTCACAGGATAGTAAGTAGCAGAGCCAGGACTTCAATTCACATCTCTTTATTGATGTCTCCTTTCTTCATCTGACCTCCTGAGGACCCAACATGTCATCCAACTGCCCTATATTTTCCTACTGACAAGGCCCATCTAAGCTCATTTTTCCTTCTCAGTCCTGAATCAAGTCAGATGGACTTCTGACAGAGAATTTCATAAGTTGAGTGAATTAATTCTCAGGGACTGAGGATTTGGCTTGTGAGATCCAAAGCTCCAGTTATGAGGATCCTGGTGCAGAAGGGAAGAAGATGAACAGCATCAGACTTATAGCAAAATAACCTTAGTGGACAACTGGTGGAAAATGAAAATGAGGAGAATGCAACTCCTTCCATCCATTTTTTTTTGGTAGAAGAAGGGAACTTGTATGGAACTTGGCCTATAATGATAATTTTGACTAACATATTAATAAGTTTTGCTGAATTGTTTCTTTTCTTTTGTTATGCTTTGATATAAGGGATTATGTCTCACTGGGAAGAGGAAGGGATATATACATACATACATATATATATATATATATATATATATATATGAAAGATACATAAAAAGATAATCATAAAATATTTTATAAGAAAGTTTAAGAATATATGATTTTAATAAATTGAATGTGACACATTTGAGGTACTTCACATTCCTACATTTTGCTGTGCAATTGTCATCTTGCTCTATGTGTCTGGAATAATCATTCCCAGCAGGATCCATGGACATAATTAAACTAAAAAGTAATTAAATAGAACTTTAAATTCTCTTTGACAATTTGGTTGGATGTTATACTGTTCTGGCATTTTTAAGGGATCTTTACTTTTTTCTCTTTCCTTAATCTTTTAGCCTTATTTCTCAGAGTAGGACTATGTATTAGAATCAGAATCTCCACACTTCTGATAGGAATGCTGTGAATTTCTATGATCCTCACTTGTCTTCTCTGGAATCCTGCTAATATGCACTTCAATGATTGAATACTGTGTTCCTCAAGGATCATAGGGATGGTTTGAGCCAAAATATTGTAGCATTTCAGAGAACTCTAGCTAGTAAGATTAAATCTAATTGCTGACCTCCTGGGCTTTCCGGTTTTAGTCCCCAGCTTGTGTCTCCATTACACTGCTGTAGACTCGGTCCTGGGTACCACTCCAGGATACAATTTAGTAAGTAGTAAGAAGTCAATAGACCCTTGTCAGAAAACTGGAAGGCTAAGTTGACATAGCCCTGTACTGGACTAGGGATGAGTCTCCATCCCACTCAGGAGTACTGCTAGTCTAGCCTTGTTTACCAGTTGTGTATCTCCAATTTACTGGGAGAACCTGAGCTTCTGCCTTGGTCCTGTTTGGATCCCTGATTTTGCTGGCCTGGGCCTGGGGTATATCCACACCCAGATTTAGACTATTTATTATAGAGTTTCTGGTCCAGTCCTGCTCAGAGTTCTGGGAGTTGAGTCTTCTTGGAAACCTCATGCTGTTTGCTGGCCTGGGCCCAGGGATAAACTCAATTCATCAAGTTTGAGTGGTCTTGTTCTGTTCTGGGTCCAGGGCTTGTTCAGAGACCTGGCAGAGGGTGAGGTGGGGTGGGGGGCTGAATCCATGATGCTCACTCACTTCTTCCCCACAGTTACTTCCCCTTGTTACTAGCCTAATAGTCACATTTGTGATGCTGGCCTGGAAAGATGCCCCATTTTGTTTTTTTTTCTTTAACCTTTCATATGATTCCTGAGCCTAGAACTTTAGATTCTTTAAAGATGATTTGGACATCTTCAATCATCCAAAAGAGAGCTCCACTCAGATCTTAAAGGCAATGAGACATCTTGACTAATATAGAAATATGTTAAATGCGATTTTACATGTACAACCTATATTGGTTTGTTTACTTCCATGGGAAGGGTGGTGGTAAGAAAGGGTGGTGGAAAACTGTGGGACTCAAAAGCCTGCAAAAGGATGAATGTTGAAAACTATCTTTATGTGTAATTGGGAATTAAATAAATAAATAAACGAAGGCAATCATAACTAAAAACACAAAAATCATAACATGAATTTCAAAGGAAACTGAAAAATAATGAAATTTTCTTTTTTTTAAAATTTATTTAAGGCAATGGAGTTAGGTGACTTGCCCAAGGACACACAATTAGGCAATTATTAATTGTCTGAGGCCAAATTTGAACTTAGGTACTCCTGACTCCAGGGCCCATACTGCACTACCTAGCTGTCCTCAATATAATGAAATTTTTAAAAATTTGAACTCCAAAATTATAAAATTTATTCTGTTGCATGACATAGGAAAATACCTTTAGCCATATTTGTGATTTCATTAAGCTAGGAAATCCTCATCAAAATAATCTTCTTCTATCAGCCTCTGCCCTTCAAAAGTCTTGAGGTGATGAAGTTAAATGACTTGTCCAGGGTCACATAGTTTTTATTGCCCAGAAGTAGAATTTGAACACAAGTCTTAAGACGTGGAGTATAAATTTCTATCTACCACATCCCTAAATTCAGTACCATTCCTGTAAAATAAAACAGGTATAAATATTAACATGTACAATGCATATGAATTTTCCCAAATTGTTAGTTAAAACAGGGATATAAATGAGAAATAATAAGTTAATATTTATATAGTTGTTACCATATATGCTAAGCACTTAGAGTATTTCATATCAACCCTAAGGTAGGTTCTATTCTTATCCCTACTTTATAATTGAAAAAGCTGAGGCAAACAGAGATTAAGGCCTCACAACCAGTAAGTGTTTGAGGTTGTGTTTGAACTAAGATCTTTCTATTCAGGCCCAACAAGGGAAGCTTGTTGATTCAGTATTCCTTTCTAGAAGAATTGTAGCATAGTGAATAGACTGGCAGACATGCAAACAGGAAGACTTGGGTAGAATTCTAGCTCTAACAGTGATGAGTCTTATCCCTCTGATTTTCAGTTTTCTCATTTGGAAAATGGAGATATTGATAGCATCTACCTCTCAGAGTGATTTTGGGGGTCAACTGAGATATCCCCAGTACTTTGCAAGTGTTAACTCTCATAACTACCTTTAATCAACCAATTATTGACCATCATTTGGAGGTTCATAGCTGAGGAGGTAGCTCTACCTGCCCAGAAGCATGGAATTGAGTTCAAGGAATCCAGAACATAGAGAAATGGCCTGGAGATCAATCAATAAAAGTTACACTCAGAAATGTCAAGAGGCTTACAAGACCTAAAGGGAGATTTAAGGACTCAGCTGTGCTGTTACAATATTTGGTGTATACGTTCCTGGTCATCCCTATTGCTGCCTGCTCAGACATCTTGAAGATTTGGAATAAAAGAAGAGGAAACACAGGTTAGGACCCTTTTGACATTGTTTCTAGAGTCATGGATAAGAATATGTATTGGTATGATAGGTCTTTTTTGCATTAAATGTAAGAGTGTACTGATAAATGCTTAACAATTGGCCCTCTGAAAAGCAGCACTCTGCATATTTACATTTTCTTCATGCTTTATTAAATCTGGACAATCAACAAGACCATAAATAAACCCTGACTTGTAGCATTAGCTGATTTCTTAGGTCCAAATGCTCCCACTGAAAGTCTAACAGTTGAAGTCAGGTGGAGTGTCTTCAATATATCTTGACTAAAATAGTCTTAGAAATATGTATGTGTGTATATATGTATAAACACACATACACATACATACCACCCACATACTCATATATGCAGGTGTGGTAACTGATCCCTCTGCTTCCCTTTGTCCAGTGTCCTTGACTAAAGGAGCTGTCATCACTTAGTTTCAGGTCAGACAGAGATGGTTTTAGCTCATTTAACTTCATTTAACTTCAACACCTCAAGAAACTTTAGAAGGGCAGAGGGTGGTAGAGAGAGATTATTTGATGGGAATTGCCTAGCTTACTGATGGTTTTCTCTTTTTACAAAACTTTATTTTTATCTATTTTTCAATTATATGTCAGGATAATTTTCAACACTGATTTTTGTTAAGTTTTCTCTCTCTCCCATTATTCCCTCCCCTCACCTATGATAGCAAATACTCTCATCTGTTTTACTTGTACAGGTGTGCTTCACACATTTTCCATATTAGTCATATTGGGAAAGGAGAATCAGAACAAGAAGGGAAAAGGCAGAAGAAAGAAAAAAGCAAAAACCAAATTTATAAAAGGGGAAAATAGCATGCTTTGATCTACATTCAGATTCCATAGTTCTTTCTCTGGATGTGGATGATATTTTCTATCACAAGTCTTTCAGAATTGTCTTTGATCACTGACTACTGAGAGAAGCTAAGCCCATCATAGTTGACCATCACACAATTTACTCTTGAGGAGTACAATGTTCTCCTGGTTCTGCTCCTTTACTCAGCTTCAGTTCAAGTAAGTCTTTTCAGATTTTTCTGAAATATGATGCTCATCATTTCTTACAGAACAGTAATATTTCATGACATTCATATACCACAACTTGTTCAGCCTTTCCCTAATGAATAGTCATCCCCTCAATTCCCAATTCTTTGTCACCACAAAAAGAATTTACATAAATATTTTTGTACATGTGGGTCTTTTTGTGTTCTCTTTATTATGAAGATATAGTAGTGGTATTGTTGGATCAAAGAGCATGCACAGTTTTATATTCCTGAGGGCATAGTTCCAAATTATTCACAACTCCCCCAATAGTGCATTCATGTCCTGGTTTCCCACATCCCCTCCAGCATTTATCACTTTCCTTTTCTATCATATTAACTAATCTGATAAGTATGACATGAGGTATCTAAGCATTGTTTTAATTTGCATTTATCTAATTTAAAAAAAACTTAGAACATTTTTTCCATATGACTATAGTTTTAATTTCTTCATCTGAAAATTGCCTGTTCATATCCTTTGACCATTTACCAATTGGGTTATGATTGGCATTCTTGTAAATTTGACTCGGTTCCCTATGTATTTTAGGGTTTTTTTTGCAAGGCAGATGGGGTTAAGTGGCTTGCCCAAGGCCACACAGATAGGTAATTATTAAGTGTCTAAGACCGGATTTGAACCCAGGTACTCTTGACTCCAGGGCCAGCGCTTTATCCACCACGCCACCTAGCCACCCCCTATGTATTTTAGAAATTAGATTTTTATCAGAAAAACTGGCTGTAAGAATTGTTTCCCAGTTTTCTGCTTTCCTTCTAATCTTAGTTGTATTGATTTTGTTTGTACAAAAACTTTTCAATTTAGTGTATTCAGAATTCTCCACTTTGCAAGACAAATGGTCTCTATCTCTTCTTCGGTCATAAATTTTATCTTCATAGATTTAACAGGAAAATGATTCTTTGCACATCTAATTGGCTTATGGTATCACACTTAATCTCTAAATCATTTTGACCATATACAATAAGATGTGTTAGTCTATGCCTAATTTCCACCATACTATTTTCCACTTTTCCCAGCAGTTTTTGTCAAATAGTAAGCTCTTATCCCAGAAATTGTAGTCTTTGGATTTATCAGACAGTACATTAGTATAGTTATTTACTACTGTGACTTGTGAACCTAACCTATTCTATTGATCTACCATTCTTTTTCTTAGCCAATATCAAATAGTTTTGATAACTGCTGCTTTATAATATGGTTTTATATCTGGTAAGACTAGGCAACCTTCCTTTGCAATTTTTTTTTCATTAACTCCCTTGATATTCTTGATCTTTTGCTCTTCCAGATAAATTTTGTTATTCCTTTTTCTACTCTATAAAATAATATTTAGGTAGTTTGATTGATATAGCACTGAATAGGTAAGCCAATTTAGCTAGAAATGTAATTTTTATTATATTATCTCAGTCTATCCATGAGCAACTATATATTACCAGTTGTTTAGATCTACCTTTATTTATGTAAAGTGTTTTGTAATATGTTCATATAGTGCTCAGCTTGTCTTGGCAGGTTGACTCTCAAATATTTCATGTTGTCTTTAAGGCACCAGTAATAACTAACTTTGATATAGCACTGTACTAAGCATTTTATAATTATTACCTCATTTGATTCTCGCAACAAACCTAGGAAGGAGGTGCTACTATTATTTCCAGTTTACATATAGGGAAACTGAGGTAAGACTCCTATCTAGTGTCTGAGACTTCTTCTGAATCCAGGTTCAGCACTGTATCCTATTGTACCATCTACCTGCCTCAGGTATCTTGGCAGGTGTTAGTTATACAGGAGACCCAGATATGCATCATGCAGCTCATAACATTCATAGGCTGAAGTATATTAAATTGTAACTGGGAAATATTTAAAATAAATAAAAATATAATAAAGCATAGACAATATTAATATGTGGGTTTTCAAATTAATAGGCAAAGGGATACTAAGAATTAGTATACCCATTTCTATTTGATTTTAATTCTACTGATCTCTACCTGGGTCATCACACTCTAGCTGGAGGACCAAATTCTTAGGTTGTAGTCCAGACATAAATAGGTGGCAGGGTCAGGCTGGTAGTTGGCCCACACTTGTTCTATGCATATGAGAAATAGTCAGATAGTCTAACAACCAAGAGTCACCATGGAACATGAAATAAGTCCAGGTAACCGTTCACTCCTCACTTCTTTCTTCCTTCTAGGGAAAGGATGAGTTGGGAGAAGTATATACCCTCATAAACCATCTTTCTGCTTACTGGGCTGGATTGGGATGGAACTTTCTCACTAGTTTCTCTTAGTTCCTCTCTTTGTTTCTCCACCTTCCTTCTACTCAATTCAGGAGGAAGAGAGAATTCAACCCTAGGAACCCTCAGCACAGTGTTCTCTATTGTTCTTTATCTGTGGCTACAACCAAATCATTCTTCTATAAGAAAATGAAAGTGACATCCCAAATTTAGATTTAACATTCTGTACATTGGAAGAGTCACATAAAACTATGCAGACAAAATGATTCATAGGACACTCTTGACATACCTTCCATCCCAATCAAGCCAGTATAGGTAGTCTTAAATTATATATTTTGTGAAATATAAAATATTTACAGTAATTTCCTGCTTCCACAAAAAATAGCAATTAAGATCATGCACAAAACAATGGAGTATAAATTCTCTGTTTAAATGACTTGAGTTGAAGAAAAATACACAATACAACAGTGAAATATCAGATGCAAAAGAGAAGATAAAGGTTGAATTTCAACCCAATAGGCTAGAATAGAAGGGAAAATAAATATGAGATAGAAAGATGTCTTCCAAAACTTCTGAGTGATGGTTGAGGAGGAAGGACAGAGTCTACTCACACTTAAGGCTTCTGTCCTATCTGCTTGAAGTGATGTTCTCTTAATCTCATTTAAACATCTCCCCAGGCTATGCTAGACTCCATCCCAAATCACTGTTCCCTCACTTTGCATGCTTCTGAGATCTCATTCTAACTAATCCCAAATCCACTCCACAATTCTGCCCCAAAATCCTTGGACTCTTGCCCCAGGAGACCATTAACCCTTCTTCTCAGCCCCACAGAATAGAGAAGCACAGGAAAACAGGATATACATAAATGAAAAGCTAAAAAAAAAAGAATTTGGGGATATCTAGTACAGCATCTTCATTTTACAGATAAAGAATCTGAGACTCAGATAGGTAATGACAGTTTCTCTCTAATACATGACCAGGAAGACTTGCCATTGGACCCTAGACAATATGATAAAAAGTGTTCATAACATAATACATATTTCCTTTTGCTGCTTGAACAACAGCTGAATTGTATGTATTCATATTCAAAGGGACAATATATTTAACCACTTTCAATGAATGTTTAACAATTGGGTCTCTAAAAATGTATTCTGGATATAATTTAGGGTTTCATCTGCATTATCTCCATTTTCTCTAGCACTTTATTAAGTCTAGATAAGTAAAATAATATATTTCACTATGATTTGGAACATTTGCCTATTTCTGAGGTATAAATGCTTACTTTATCCATTTAACAACCAGATCTTTAGATCTGGTTGGAGCTGACTCTAACATGCTCCTGGGTCTTAGATGTTGCTTAGATTTGTGTCAAGAAACAGGAGAACAAAGATAAAACTGCATGATATATTTTTGTCATTTCCTGATTATGGGGTATTAGACAAGATGTTTAACTCTTCCAGGTCTCATTTTTGACTTTTGTAAAATAAGAACCTGTGGATCTCTAAGACCTTTTGTGACCCTAACATTCCATAAATCCCATCCCTCTCTTCCAAGTCATTCCAAACAAACCCATGCCCTTGTATGTAAGATGGTATGCTTTTTTCTAGTCAGGGTCATATTAAACTCTTGGATATGGCTTAAAATTTCCTAGGAAGGAAATGAGAGCACAGACAGCACTGTGACACATCACTATTTCCATACTGTCTCAGATTCTCTCTAATGTTTTGCTCCTTCTTCCCAATGTATCCTTGAATTTATATGGTACTTTTCCTTCCAAAGTGCTTTTCCAGATATTCTCTCCTTCATCCACAAAGCATGTTAAGTGACACAGGTAGCCTTCTCTCTGAAGATGCTGACATAGTAACAGGCTTCAGAATTCATAGCAAAGCCCAGAACTGTATAACTCTGATCTCCTTATTTTTAATTATCTATTCTCTTTTCTGAACTAGACAGTCTAGTCCTAAACCCTTGAATGTTAACATTGCTCATCCATATTTAAGGGAGGGCTCCAAAAACACAGAATCTGCTGTATTGGCAATGTTAAGGCTTAGAAAGTGGTAGACAGAGGTTTGAACCTTAATTCTGCCACTTGTGTAGGAGATTTTGGCGATGCCAAGACAAACCTAGGAAAATAAGCAGACCCCTTCTGGGACTAGTTGCTCCAACCCTGACTTGCCCTGGAAGTCCCCCAGGGGTGACTGACTACTCTTGTCTTTAGACTTCTAGGAAACTAAAGGCTAATTGCCTTTAATATTATCTCCCTTGAATTCTCAATCTTTCCATTATTAATTGGCCCTATCATTTATATCAATTAATATCATTCATATCAATTAAGTTTTACAAACTGTAAGTTTTAAAAATTCAGTTTTACAAATTCACTAAGGAGGTATGGCAAAGGCAGAAGTTATAAAGCATGGTCCAAATCAAAAACACATTCTCCCCTTCCTTGCACAAGATACCCTGGGGGAAAACAGGCTCACACTTAAAACATGAGGCTAGTGAAGTACATTCTTAGGGAACACGTGAAATGTCAAGAGAGTTGAACTCCATCCTAGGGTCATAGATTTAAATCTGGAAAGGAACTCCTACTTTATACAAATGAAGAAACTGAGACCCAGAAAGTTTAAGTACTTTGCCCAAAGTCACACAACTAATGTCTGAGACAAGGATTTGAGTTCACTGCAGATCCAGAACTCAATTCAGTAGATTGATCTGAGTTTCCTCACAGTCCTAAATTTCTGTGACACCCCCTCAACCTCTGTTCCTGGCTATCCTCAAGAGTCACCTCCATGTGAGTCCTGTATTTCCCTTAAGCTCAAGAGAAGTAAGTCTTATAGTCCCCGAAACCCTTACTCATGAGACCGGATTCAAGTTCTCATCTGGTCCTAATCTCTTGAACTCCCTTGAAAGCCTCCCATTATACTTATATACTTTGGTGTCCACTCCTCAGCCATCCTGAAATGTGTCATTTCTGGTCTTCCCTACATCCACAAAGTATCGAGCTCTTCAAGTTAACATCTATCTACAATTACCATGAATTTAACTGTAGTTCTGCACCATCTGGTGGCCACAAAGAACAAGAACATACAGTTCCCTTAAGGTTCCCCAGGAAAAGAAAAGGATTCCAGACTTTTGGGGAAAGTACTACTTATACTCCTTCAACCTAGACCAGGGGTTCTTAACTGTTTGTGTCTATGTGTCAATGACCCCTTTAAATAGAAGACAGTATGGCGAAACCTCAGAACCCATTCTAACAATAATTTTTAAAATATATATCATAATTGAAGAAAATAGTAAATTTCAGGTTAATGAAAAGAATATAGATGAATTCTTTTCACAGACTCTCACTAACCCGAGGTTAAGAATCCTTGTGATCTAGATCACTGCTAGACAAGACCCTATTGGTGGGGAATCCAAGGAATTAAGAAGACTGGCTCTCTATCTTTGTGCATGAATGCAAACAGCGTGTGATGGGGAAAAAAACATGATCACATTTTTTTCTCTGCTTGTGTCCCACAAATGATATTTTAAGACTCAGATAAAACATGATGGATTTATAGATTTTTAAAAAAAAATTAATATTTTATTTTCCCCATTACATGTAAGAGCATTTTTTAAAAAAATTTATTTTTCAATTCCACAATTTTCCCCCTGATCTTGCTTCCTTCCCCTCACTCACCACAGAAGGCAATCTGATAGTCTTTACATTGTTTCCATGCTTATACATTGATCCAAATTGAATGTGTTAAGAGAGAAATCATATCCTTAAGGAAAAAAATTAAGTATAAGAGATGGAAAAAACACATAATAAGATAACTTGTTTTAAAAATTACAGGTGATAGTCTTTGGTCTTTGTTCAAACTCCATAATTCTTTTTCTGGATACAGATGGTATTCTCCATTGCAGATACCCCAAAATTATCCCTGATTGTTATACTGGTGAAATGAGCAAGTCCATTAAGATTGATCATCACCTGCTGAGTGAGATGAGCAGAACCAGAAAAACACTGTACACCCTAACAGCAACATGGGAGTGATGTTCAACCTTTAAGGACTCGCTCATTCCATCAGTGCAACAATCAGGAACATTTTAGGGCTGTCTGAAAAGGAGAGTGCCAGCTGTATTCAGATAAGGAGCTGTGGAGTTTGAACAAAGTTCAAGGACTATTCCCTTTAATTAAAAAAAAACAGATATCTTATTGTCTGATCTTGTCACCTCTTAGACTTCTCTTTTCTTTAAGGATATGATTTCTCTCTTATCACACCCAATTTGGATCAAGGTACAACATGGAAAAAAAGTAAAGACTGACAGAGTGCTTTCTGGGGGGGGGAGGGAAACAAGATTGGGGGGAAAATTGTAAAACTCAAATAATATCTTTAATAAAAATTAATTAAAAAAGAAAATACAACATTTCAACTTCTGATCTTAATATAAATTAATAAAGAAATTATGAATTTCTCATTAAAAAAAGGATTGATCATCACCCCCATGTTGCTGTTATTGTGTACAATGTTCTTCTGGTTCTACTCTTCCCACTCAGCATCAGTTCATGTAAATTCTTCCAGGCTTCTCTGAATTCCCATCCCTCCTGGTTTCTAATAGAACAATAGTGTTCCATAACATACATATGCCACAATTTGTTCTGCTATTCCTCAGTTGATGGACATTCACTCAGTTTTACAATTCTTTGCCACCACAAACAGAGCTGCTATGAATATTTTTGGACAAGTAATTTCTTACCCTTTTGCATGATCTCTTCAGGGTATAGGCCCAGTAGTGGTATTGTTGGATCAAAGGGTTTGCACATTTTTATTGCCCTTTGGGCATAATTCCAAATTGCTCTACAGAAAGATTGGATGAGTTCACAGCTCCACCAAAAGTTTAGTGTCCAAGATTTCCCACATTACTTCCAACATTGATCATTGTCCTTTCTGGTCATATTGACCAGTCTAAGAGGTGTGAGGTGGTATCTCAGAGATGCTTTAATTTGCATTTTTCTAATAAGTAATGATTTAGAACAATTTTTCATATAATTATGGATCATGTTGATTTCTTCATCTTGTAAATTGCCTCTGCATGGGGAATAGCTTGCTCTTTTTTTATAAATTTGACTCAGTTCTCTATATATTATAGAAATGAGTCCTTTGTCAGAAATGCTAGTTGTAAAAATTGTTTTCCAATTTACTACATTTTTTTTTATCTTGGTTACAGTGGTTTTGTTTATGTAAAACATTTTTAATTTAATGTAATCAAAATTATCTGGTTTGTTTTGAATGATGTTCTCCATCTCGTCCTTGGCCATAAACTGCTTCCCTTTCCATAAATCTGACAGGTAAACTATTCCTTGATCTTCTAGTTTGCTTATAATATTGTCATGTCTAAAACCTGTACCTGTTTTGATCTTATCTTGGTATATGGTGTGAGATGTTGGGCTAATCCCAGTTTCTGCCATACTAACTTCCAATTTTCTCAACAGTTTTTATCAAAGAGAGAGTTTTTTTATCCCAAAAGCTGGACTCTCTGGGTTTAACAAACAGCAGATTACTATAATCATTTCCTGCTATCTTTTTTGCACCTAGTCTATTCTACTGATCCACCACTCTACTTTTTAGACAATATCATACAGTTTTGGTGACTGATTTAGATTCATAGAATTTTTTAATGAATTTGTTATCTTCTCAATTCTTTCTGGGTTTAAAAAATTCATGGTGGGGCAACTAGGTGGCATGGTGGAGAGAATACTGGCCCTGGAGTCAGGGGGACCTGAGTTCAAATTTGGCCTCAGACATTAATACTTACCTAGCTTTGTGGCCTTGGGCAAGTCACTTAACCCAACTGCCTTAAATAATTTTTTTAAAAGCTCATAGCTAAAACTCCTTGCATCCATGTAGATCAGTACATATGTGTGTGCATACACATATGTGTACGTGTACATATACATACACATATACATGCATTTGCTTAGGACATTCAGAAGTTAAGTATCCAGGGTCAGTTTTCTATCCTCTACAACATTCTGTCTCTCAAGAAA
Source organism: Macrotis lagotis (assembly GCF_037893015.1). Lineage (NCBI taxonomy): Eukaryota > Metazoa > Chordata > Mammalia > Peramelemorphia > Peramelidae > Macrotis > Macrotis lagotis. Next base: position 86,696,776 of record NC_133661.1, on the reverse strand, counting down.
AATAATATTAACAATAAAAGAATCCCCTTCTCTGCTGCATTATTCATCTTATCTTTATGATTTTGAATTGATTTGGTATTTTCCCTCAGAGAATTTTTCAAATATCCAATTGCATGTCCTTTTGGAGATAGGGCATGTCCTTTATATTGGAAAGATGCTGATGCAATAAGAAGTCAGTCAATTAACATTAAAGCCCAGAATAAGAAATCAGATATTCTCACTTCCTGTTGCATGTTTTCTTCTATGGACTACCCTATGTAGGTTTCATCCTTTAACAGAAAGATGGTTAGCTTCATTTGTAAGTGCTACCCATAAAAGGCAATGAAATAGTTTCTGTAGATAATATTCTGAACTTCCAAATAGAGTAAATGAGGCTAAGAGAAGTGACTGATTTTAAAAGATACACTTGTCCTCACTATATAAGCTGTCTTACATTTCAGAGGAATTCAATTCTCTTTTCTTCAACTTCATGAATAGATCAATAAAACATTTATTAAAGGACTACTGTGTACTGGAAAACACTGAATAATCAGAATTTCAAGTTGGGAGAAATCCTTAGGTTTAAAGGCATTGAATGCCAAACCAAGGAGTTTGATGATATACATACATATATATATATATATATATATATGTGTGTGTGTGTGTGTGTGTGTGTGTGTGTGTGAGTGTGTGTGTATATGTATATAATATGTGTATATATATATACATATATATATATATATATTATACTTCAAAACCATTTGTAAACCTTACAGATGTGGATGAGAGTCAGTGTGGCACAATAGATACAGAACTGTCTTCCAATCTTCATTCAAGATGAACCTCTGACATATACAGTTGTCTGATTATGGGCAAATTATTTATCTTGTAGCTCTCTAGGACAGTAAATGCTAGAGAAGGTACATACTTTGATGCATTGTTGAATGAGCTTCCTCACTGAAAGCTTGATACAACAATAAAATCATAGGTATAGTAAAAAACAAAGCCATTGAGGCATGGGGGAGGTTTTTCTTCTACAGTACATATGACAGCCCCAAGGCTTCCTGCCATTACTCCAAATTTTCATTTCTATTCAGTATCTCTTAGTCTGTTAGCTGTTCCCCTATTGACTACAAACATTTCTATGCGCACCAGATGCTCTAAAATCCTTCATTTGATTCATTTATTTCCACTAGCTCTCATCCTATATTGCTTCTCTCTCTTGGGGCTAAACTCCTTGAGGAGGTCATCCATAATTGATATTTCTACTTCTTTTCCTCCTCTCTTTTGAACTCTCTACAGTCTGACTTCTAACCTAATTACTCAACTGAAACTTCTCTCTCTAGAGTTACCAATCATCTTTTATTTGCCAAATCTAAAGGCTTTTTTTTTCATTTCTCATCCTACGTAAACTCTCTTCAGTCTTTGTCTTCAGTCATTGTCAGTCATACTCTTCTTTTTGGAATGCTTTTCTCTCAGTTTATAGTACATTAACTGTCTTTTCTCATATTTCTTTGACACCTTTGGACATTTGTCTAGGTCGCTTCCACTAAAGATAGCTGATTCCAAGATTTTCATTCTAGATTCTTTACTTTTCATTGTTTCCTTGTCTGAACTATTGCAATAGCCTGCTGTTTGGTCTCCTTACCCACTCCATATGGTCTTTCTAAAGTGCAGATCTGAACTTCCCTATTTGTCACTTCCCTATTCAATGCATCCCAGTGACTCCCTGTTTTCTCTGAGATCAAACATAAAATCCTGTTTGGCTTTCAAAATCCTTCAAAACCCTCTTTAGGTTACACTGCCATCTAATGACATTGGTGTCATTGCTGTTTTCCACACAATATACTCCATCTCCAAGCTTTGGGAATTTCCCCGAATTATTCCCCATATTTTCCCTCCTCATCAGTTTCTCTCATTTCCCTGGATTTATTCAAGTCCTAACTAAAATCCTCCTTTCTAAAGGGAGTCTTTTCCTGATCTCCTTAAACACTGGTTCCTTCTCTTTAGAAATTACCTCTAATTGATATGATATTTAACTTCTTTGTATATAGTCACCTGATTCTTGTTTCCCTCGTTAGACTATGAACTCCTTGAGAGCAAGAACTTTAACATAGTATAGTGCCTGGGGAAAAGAAGACAACTAATAAATGTTCATTAATCAAATGATTGATTTCTCTGGGTACCAAAGAGAATAAGTTGAAAAGTTGAATCTCTCTTCCATTTCAGATACTTGAGGATAGCCACCATCCTCTTTCCTCTCCCAACACCCAAATTCTTCTAGCAAAATGTCCATTTATTTAACTCATTCTTTTACAACATGAAGTTAAGATCCTTTACTGTCCCTTTGTTGAGTAATTTCAGTTGTGTCTGATTCTCCATGATACCATTCTGGATTTTCTTGGCAAAGTGGTTTGCCATTTCCATCTCCAACTCATTTTACAGATGAAAAAAACTAAAGCAAATAGGACTAAGAATCACATAGCTAGTAAATGTGAATGAATTTTAGGCAGGATTTGACTATTGACTCCAGTATGGATACCCTATCCATCTTTTTACCAATCAGCCCCTTTTACTTGCTAGTTGTAATCTAATTCTTCTAATATGATAGCAAGCAATCCCCGGATGAGGGAGATGAGGAAGAAAACTTCACAAAAGTGAACAGTGAGAAATATCTTTAAATAAAGTTGAAACAAGTAAAAATTTAAAAAAATAATGTGATAACAAGCATAAATAAAGTATTCCAGTGTGGTCTTAGCAGCAGACTACAGTATTTTAAAGACATTGAGAAAAAGCTGGAGAGAATTCAGAGAAATGTAATCAGGATCTGGGTCTCTAATTCATAGCATATGAGATTAGTTTGAAGGAACTGATAAAACTGATAGTTTGTATTCTCTCTTTTCTTTCACCTTGTCCCTCCTCAAAAGTGTGAAAACTGATAGTCTGAGGGAGAAGACAAGGTATTTTAGAAGGTTATATATTAGGAACTGAAGAAATTTTGTCTGGAGAAGGAAAAGAATGGAAGGATTGGAGGTTGAGAGTTCCATGATAGCTATCCTCAGGTACTTGAAGGACTGTTTGGTTGAAAAGTTATTAGATTTGTTCTTACTGACCTCAGGGCAGCCAGGAACAATGGAGGTAAAAAGGGAAAATGAGATTCAATATAAGCTTAAAAAAATTCCTGACAATTATAGCAGCCCTACACAAAGATGAAATCCTTTTAGAAACAGTGAGACTCCTTTAGAATGGAGACAAAACAAAGTCTGAAGGACCACTTGGTGGGCATATTATAGGAGAGAATCTTTTTCAGATATAGGATTGGATTTAATGTCTTGACTTTGCGGAAGTTTCTGACTCAAAAACCTGTTGGTTCTTTAAGTATTTCAGGAAAACTATTACATTTAAAAAATGGAATAAACTTCTGTCTATCCTTAGAGGGAACAAGAAAAAAGTAACTGAACAGAGGAAAATTCTAGGGGAAAAGATTTTTGCTTTTAAAGAAATTCATAAAATTTAGTGGTGACCTAAAATAAAAGGGACTGTCCTGGGAAAGTAGAGGTTTCTTCCTTCCTGGAGATTTTTCAAAATAGGGGATAGAAGAGGCTTCTGTCCAGGTAGAAATTCTATCACTTGAGATTTTAACTTTCAATTTTTTCTTCCCTCAGAGCCATCTGGCATTTCCACTAAGCCCTCATAAGATCACATTTTCAGAGTGAAATAAACAACTTGGACTAGATGGGTTCTGAGGTCTTTCCCAAATAATTTCTGTGACTGAAAAAAAAATAGTCAAGGAAAGAAATGCTTCTTTCAGGGCAGCAATTCTTTGTCTGGCCATAAGAGAGCAGTAGAGCATTTTTTAAAAAAAAATGGAAAGCTGTCACTACAATACAAAACAGTATTATATTGTCTGTGGCTCTCAAAAGATTAACATTAGGACATTGAGACCCTCCCATGAGATCATTTTCATTTTCCCACACTCTACATAAAATTTGTTTGTAAGATTATACCTTTCCCAGTCCTTAATTTCAGTGGCCTTTCTCTTGATTATCTCAAGTTTATTCTATCTATATCTAGTTGATATATTGTAGTAGGCCTCTTGTCTTTTCCATTGGACTGTGAGTTCTTTGAGAGATTTTTTTAAATTTTCCTTTTGACTTCCTACTATGTGCCAGACCACTTGAACTTGTAGGCACTTAATAAATACTAGTTGACCTACTGACTGATCTTAGTATTCATAGGTTGAGTTAGATAAAGTTGAAAGGAAGTTCATATCTTATTTAGTCCTACTGGGTTATGTTCAAGAATATGCATTATGGTATTGCAGACAAATGGTCTTCTGCTTGCACCTCTGGGAATGAATTCATTTTACTTTTGGACAGCTCCAATTATTAAGAAATCTTTCTGTGTATCAAGCCTAAATCCACCTCCTTTGTTCTGCTATTTGGGGCCAAACGGACAACGCTCAGTCTGTCTTCTACAAGATGCTATTCAGTTGTTTTTCAATCATGTCTGGCTCTAAGTGAGACCGTTTGGAGTTTTCTTGGCAAATTCCTTCTCTAGGTCTTTCTACATTTGAAGAAACTGAAGCAGAGATTGGTGATTTACCTAGGATTCTACAGCTAGTAAGTATCTGGGGCCAAATTTGAATTTAGGAACATGGGTCTTCCTGACTCCAGGCCCTGCGCTCTGACCACTATATCACCTAGCTACCCTTCCACAAAATAGTCTTTCAAATATTTGAAGACAGACACCATATCCCTTCCTCTCCTCTCTCCTAATTTCCCATACACAATCCATTTTTTCTCTCTTCAAGTTATTCAACATCTGATTCTTATTTATGACATAAAATGGGTGGTACCCAGAAATAACAAGTTAGATGTGTCCTGCCATAGGGAGGACTGTCACCTCCCTTGTCTTACCTGAACATTTTCTCTCCCTCATTGCAGCCTAAAATAGAATTCTAATAATTCCCTTAGTGTCCTATCATACTGTTGTCTCACAGTGAGTTTTCAGGCAACAATAATAACTCTTACAACTACTTAATTTTAAAGAAGGAAAAATGAGGCTGATTTGTACAACTGACTTGTTCAAGGTCACACATGTAGCCAGGAGTAAAATGCAAAGTTTCTTTAGGTGTCTTCAGTTTCAGTTCTAGGTAAGCTTTGAATTTTGAGATTGTATTTTCATTTTGTTCTTCCCTCAGAGCCATCTGGAATTTTCCCTAATCCATCGTAAAATCACATTTTCAGATGAAATAAACAATTTGTCAGAATAAGCAAGTTTTTAGTGTGATTCCTACAACTCCTCACTATCAAGAATTTCATCACTGGGACTTGTTGAAAAGAAAATAAACACTCCTCAATTTTTCTTTTTCTGTGAAACCAACTAGCAGTTGACAGAGAATTTTTGGCTGCTATAGTCTCCTTACTAACTTTAGAAACTGGCAGATTCTCCTCTTTTCCTGTTCCCGAAGATTTTAGGAGATAAACTCAGTTTCAGGATAAGAAAGATTCCTGAGGCTTGAGTTTGATTCACAGCCCAAAGGGCTGAATGGGGACAATATCAGTATTGGGTTGGATCAACCGTCTCATTTTAAAGAAGAGAACACCGAGGCTGAGACGTCAAAGTCATACAGCTTGTACATTTAAAAGTAGCATTAGAGGTTTCAGGATCCAGGTGTCATGGAATTTCCTTTCCCATTATTGTTGATATAGAGCCATATGGAAGCTTCCTTCCTATATTGTAATTCAGCCATTCTATGCCCACCTGACTTACTCACAGATGTCACCATGACATCACACCCCAAGACATTAGAGGTGATTGTGATGGACTCACAAACACTTGAATCCTCTTCTGGCCAAATGCCCACACCCAGCTGTCTCCTGAACAAAACAAAGGAACATTGAGAAAATGGAAAGGTTAACCCGAACATCTGCATAGAAGTAACAAATAACTCACATGCAAATAATAAGTTTTGCAAAGTATTGAACTTTCAACAACCCCAGACATAATTAATTCAGGTATGATTATCCCCACTTTATAGATAGGTATACCAAGGCAAAGCTAGTTACCCAGGTTCATCCAACAAGGGATGAATTCAGGAACAGAATTCAAAACTAGATTTTTGGGCATTGATATATCAACCCCTACATACTACCATGATATAAGAGATATTGTTGGAGAGTTGTTAAGATAGGTCTGGGGCACTAAAATTGTGATTAGTATTTAAGCAACTCTTACAAGATATGAAGTCTCCAGAGTTTGAAAGAATATTCTAAATATGTCCTAAATATAGCAGGCAAAATTCCTGAAATCAGTTCCCAACTAACAAATCTAAGGAACAAAAAGCATAGAATCCCCCTCCTATTGGACAAATCCTAGAGATTCTTTAAATAATCGGCACTAACCACACTTTGTCGTTACTTCCTTGCCAACCATGTTTGTGGGAGTTAGTTTGATTTGTTGAGAATTAATTCATAGGATCATAGATCCAAAGTGGAAATGACCTTAAAAGCATGAGATAAAACCCTCCCCTCATTTTACAGTTGAGAAAATTAGAGAGGCATGAGGACTTAGAAATTCAGTTCACCAAGTATTTAAGTGCCTATTCTGTGTCTACCACTATGCTAGGCATTGGAAATCATCCTTCTCATTTTGTGGCTTAGGAAACTGAACTGAAATAGCTTACCCAAGGTCCTACAGGTAGTAAATAGCAGAACCATGATTTAATACCATCCTCTGACTTTCAAACTAAAACCAAGTATTATCTGTCTGTTATAAGGACAGCTTTTCTTAGAACTGAAAGACCTTAGCAATTCTGGTCTGCATGAGATGAAGAACCAAAAGAAATTGAGGCCAGCCAGGGAGATGGTTTCCCTTCTCTTCTTTCTTTGTTCATCTGACATAAAAGTAGCCACTCCACACAGTAGCGAGTCTGAACACCTGTTTCCTAGTACACTATCACATTTTAGGTCTGAAAGGGATCTTGGAGAATATTTAATCCAATCTGTTCATTAATAGAGATGAAGAGACTGAGACCTAGAGAGGGAAAATTTATTTTTTGATCATTGAATGAGAGGGGAGCTCTTAACATGGTTCCTTAGAGGACAATGGGATGCTTGCTCAATCATTCATATCCCATACCCTTGCTCACCCTGCCTGTGCCTCTCTTTTTCTTCTCAAAGAGTTTTTTATTCAAAAATATATTAGAAGAGTTCAATTAATCAGCAAGAATTTATTTTGCACTTAATACAGACCAGGCACTGTGCTAAGGGAGAAATGGAATTGAGCAAGTCAGTACATGCCAGAGGACTCGGGGAATAAAAAGAGAAAATCACAAACAGTTCCTGTCCTTTAGAATTTTCATCCCTGCTTTATTCTTGCTAGGACAATCAGTGTATGGGGTAGAGAGGCACCAGGACCCAGGTCATTCCTGCCTTATCCACCACAATTTTTCTATGATCATGACTATTGTATAGAAACCCTTGCCCACTCTATGCTTACATTAGCATTCAATTGTCACTTCAGCACCTTGCTCTATTCTCAACTTCCAAGATCACTGAATCACAAGATCCCTAAATCCCATCATTTAGTCCAACATGGAGCTGTCGAGTCCCTTTCACAACAAATTGAAGTTCACTCATGGGAACAGTCCTTACTTTCAGATTCTGGTCACAAACCCTAGCTCTCAAGACACATGACTTCCTTGCTACACCCAAACCAGGTTCTAACCACCAACAACCCTGAGGCTCCTTCCTGATGCCCTTAAAAAGACTCAGGAAACTGTTGCTGTAGAGTCCCACAATCTTTGGCACCCAGCCATTATCATTCTCACTGTCTGATTCGTTTGACCTTTTGCACTAGAGATGACAGAATATACTCCCTTCCTTCAAAACCTCTGCTCCAAACTCTTTTCCCCTCTCAGAAAGGTGAACCCTGTTAGGTCCTCCTGTTATGGTAAAGTGTAGCCCTTCCTCCTTTCACTTGCCTTGGAAAAAGGCAGGGAGCTGATGTTATTTAAGAATTATTACCAAAGAAGACTTACTCTCTTCATGAGGAAGTTAGCAATCATGATCTTGAGATAGTGGGCAAAAAACGAACTCTTTATGTCTTCCTTCTTGTTCTGAGAAGTGATTCTTAGTCTGATTATAGGCTACTTCCTCTTGCTTAGGCTGTTCTTAGGTAGATGAGTTTCTTCTAGCTAAGCTGAGAGGATGGATAGGATGCCTATTAAAAGAGTAGAAATCTAGGCTGTCTAATATCCAACAATCTCCACACCATGCCATTATGATCATTATGTCCACTTCCTCTCCTCAGAAACTTTGGACTTCACCCCCAGAATGACTTGAGATTCTGGTAGGTGAGCTTTTGCTGTATCTTGCTCAAAACCAGGTCTCCATGTCATTTCTCATCTCCACACCATGATGCCTTTTTCTATGACATCATTATATCTTCCCAGCTACAATGAAAGTTCCTTAAGAGCAGGAACTTTTTAACATTTTGGTTTGTGTTCTCACATAGTAAATACTTAATACACATTTTCTCATTCTCTCTCTCTCTCTCTCTCTCTCTCTCTCTCTCTCTCTCCCCCTCTCCCTCTCTCTCCCTTTCGCCCCTGCTCTCTCCCCTCCCTCTCTTCTTCTCTATGTATGTATGTCTCTGTTTCCATCTGCCTCTTTCTCTCTCTTCCTCTCTCTGTCTCTATCTCTCTCTCTGTCTACCATTATTATTCCCCATTTGAGAGACTGACTAAAGATAACTAAAGGGAGATTCAGAGACATTAACAGACTTGTCCAGAGTCACAAAGAAATGAATCTGAGGACAAGCCGTCTTTTCAGTTTTCTTCTTTTAATATCTTCTCTTGTATGTCTCAATACTATGAATTGTTCTAATGAAGTGCATTTAATGGATACAAAACACAGGCTATCATTTCAATGGATGACATGACTTTCTAAAATAACATCTAATAACAAGAGAAGAACACTTAGAACTTCAGAAGTGGAGCAACTAGTAATATGTAATTTGATTGTTTTTATCTCCTTCCTAACTGTCTTCTTCTATCAGTTCCCTGGGACCAATACTAAAAGGAAAAGAAGATCAAAGAATGACAATGTAGAGAAATAAGGGAAGACAATGAAGTGTATGGTTCAAAATGATGTAGAATATACTCACTGTGATGGAAGTAAAATTCAACTGTAGCCAATTAAGGCCATTTGGGATACTACTATGACCCCTTCCCCTCCCCCACAAAAGACATATATCAAAGAAAAGGTTAGGAATCTTCTAACATCAGGAACTGCCTCACAATGATAATGCTGAGGAGTGTTGCGAAGACCCTTCTTTACTTAATATCATTACACTAATTTGTCATTAATGTCTTTGGAATATTCATTGTTCCCATAGAAAAATCCTAATCTCCTGAAGGGAGGAACATTCTTTCTAGCTTTTAGAAATCACTTACATCTTAGTATGAACATGTTTTATCAGAATTTTCTTAAGTGACTGGATTAGATTGGCAGCCTCATGACATAAATTCTCATTCCAGTTTTTCCACAAATTTACAGTGTGACTTTGGGCAGGTATTTTCCCTTCTTCTAAATCCAAGTTTATAGTTTAATTTATAAAATGAGCGGGAAAGGTGGTTAGATTAGATAGCCTTTAAAATCCTTTCAACTCAAAAATGCTGATTATATGGCAGTTAGATGAGATCGGGTTTTCATAAGGACAGCCTGGGAAGAAAGAGATGTTCTATAAGAATGTGTAACGGGACAATGCAAAAATTGTATTGGAAAATAAGGAACATGGTAGGACAATACAGAATATTTTAGTGGAAAAGAAGGGACAATACAAAGATTTTACTGGAAAATATGGTGCAGAATAGGTGGAAACTGTTAGGATATAAAGACTGATTGTGACTGGGGGCCATCAGAAATGAAATTGGAAAGTGGAGGCTGAAAGACAGAAACCAGATGTCAAAAACCATCTAAAAACTTTTTCTTTTGTAATTTGGGGGGAAAGTAAGGGAGAGGGTCTGGGGGTGGAATGTGTGTCATTTGTTTCTGATAAACTCAGTTTGGGTCCAAACATTCCATATCGAGTCACACATCAAAGATTCCATTTGTGTGAAAGTATGGAAGAAACTGCTTGACTATTTTGGAGGCTTTCAAAAAAAGTGATTATTTTAAAGTATGACTAACTCTAAAATAGCTGAACTTTAAAACCTTGAAAATTTCCATGTGGCTTAGATCTGTCTCCTAGGGAACTTTTAAAATAACCTCACAAGATAAAAAATTTTATAGTAGCTGAAAATTGCAATTGCATATGGTCAGAATAATATTTCAATGCTTTGGAAATACTCATTTTTTTAAAAAAAAGATATATAAGTAGGGGAAAATAGTGCTTGTATTTAGAATGACTACTGATTCTTTTCTCTTTCATTAGACTAAATGCAAAGATATTAAAGATATTAAAACTATAATATTGATAAGAGTTTGAGGTTCCCTCTGAAAAGTTTACACATCTAGTGTAAACTACACATTCTTTTGTGTTGCTTAATATGCATTTATGTTTGTGTATGCATATATAAAAATATGTATATACGTCTTTATATATGTGTGTGTGTGTGTGTGTGTGTGTGTGTGTGTGTGTGTAAAATCATGACATTAAGAAAGATCTCTAGATCATTTGACCTAACACCCATGATCCAAGAAGTTCTGATGGACCTACCTTCCCCAGGAATGATAATACTCTAGCTAATTTTCATCTACAACCAAAGCTGATCACCCTTGTTCAATGAAACAGACCAAGTCTAGCTCACCTGAGTCGATCTTTCCCTAATGCAGTTCAGGAGTTATGGCCTTGACTATTGATAAGTAGCTAGTATTTTGCTGGGACAATAAAAAAGGTGCTTTTCACCAAAAAAAAAAATTACCTTCATCACTGTCATCCTTTCATCTGTCTGCCTGCTAGTGACAATAAGAATCCCTCATTTTCAGTTAGAGAAAAGGGTTGAAATGTAAATAGCTCAAAGAAATGAACACTTTGACTGAACTTCACACTAAGGTTGTGGTTCACTTCTGTCTCCTAGTGTGCTGTAGTAGGGTGCTGGAATTAAGTCAGGAAGATCAGGGTTCAACTCTCACCCCAGAGAGTTCCTAGATATGTGTCCATGGGCAAGTCACTTGACCTCTCTGTGCCTCAGTTTCCTCATTTGTAAAATGCAGGGATTGGACTTCAAAGTTACTTCTAGCTTTAAACTTATGATCCTATTGATCCTGCTTTCTTTGAACACAGGTTTAGGAACACTGGGACCTAAATTGGCTCAACCCTACTACTTATTTGTTGTTATCACCCAGTTTGCTCGTTTAAAGTTTATTTCTTCCAGGAGGGGAGAAGTGAGAGGAGGAAAGCAAACCAAACCAAACCATAAATTATTCTTCCTGCACCCTCACCCTTCTTTTCTCCCCAAGTAGTTAGTATAGTAAAAGAAGTGAACCAAAGGGCTTTCAACTCCACATTCCCAAGCATCTGGCTCAACATTATTTTGAACCATAGATTTCCCAGTGTTGGAAGCAGAAGGATTTTTCTCAGTAGTACATGTAGGAAATTATCAGTTTTTTAGTTTTTAGGGATGTTATGCAGTTCAAGTCTGCATTGTATTTGCATATGATAGGTTCACAGTGGTCTTGGGCAGGGCCTAAGGAAATAGTTTACCCTTTTGTAAACTGATGCTTTATAAGGGCATCGTTTCATTCTAAACCAGAATCTGAAGCACCAGCCCAAGCTGAGTCGGACTTGACATACAACAGTCCCTCCCAAGTCCCCATTAAATCCCTTAGATTAAGGCTAGAATCAGTTCTGTAGACTGAGAAAAGTGATTTACTCAACCACAGTAGTACCCACAGAGTACATATAGATCTTGAGTTGAAATGGAATTTGAAAGTCAACAAGTTTAATTCCATGTAGCCAAGTGTTAAAGGCAGAACTTGAATCCACCAGGTTCTCCGGCTCCAGAGCCAAAGTTCCTCCCATGGCACCATACTGCAGGTCAATTCGAGACATTGCCATGACCTACCAATTGGTTTTTGCTAATTACATTCACATATAATTAAGGACCAAAAATCTTCAATGGAATATCCATCTTTGAATACTTCCTTTGGCACAAATTTCAATCCTTCAATGCCTTAAGGGTTTTTAGGAGCAATATCCTGCCACCCTCCCTTCCCCCCACCAAGCTTTAGTTCATCTGCCTCTCTGAACTAACCTGGAAGTCAGTTGCTCAATCAAGCTAGACCATATTCAATATGTGGTTTGGTGGCATCATCTGGAGTTGGCACTCTGGTGACAGAGCTTCCAAGTACCAAACATACATTATCTCCATGCTATTGTGAAACATTTGGTGAAGATTTACTTGGTTTCATTATCACAAAAACATAGATTTCCCATAGCCCACTAACACATTTCTTTCTATGTGTATTAGACAGATTAGTCATAAGGCTGTCTTCCTTCTCTTTAAGAATCTAGTGTTCTATGTTGTCAACAGAATGGAAGAAAGTTCCCACTAGCCCATGGGTACATCCTCTATGGCAAATTAATGGGAGGACATGGACAGGAGTCAGAATGGTTGTGCCAACCTGGATGGATGGTGATCTACATGTTTGGAGAGCATAGCTGAAATGTTTGAGAACAGATTGACTAAAGTAAATTGCAACAATTAATTAGTTTCTCCTCTAACCCAGAATTCCAATGAAAATGTTTATTTTCTTATTGTGGGGAACTCTGATCAATCACTACTACCACTGATTCAGAAAGTGAAAGTTAATTAACTGCCTTGTTGCTCTACCTACCATCCCTACAGTTTCTTCCAAAATAGTTTTCCCTGGTCACCATTCCCCTTTAGGTATTGTCACCTCCATTAGATTGTAAACTCATTGAGAGCAGGAACAATCTTCCATTTGTATCCTTAATATTTAACATAGTGTTTGGCACAGAGTAAGCACTTAATGAATGAGTCATAATCTTTCATAAGGAAGCTAGGTACAGTGTGAGAATAGAGTGCTAAGCCTGGAGTTAGAAATATCAGATTTTAAAATCAACCCCAGATATTTACTGGCTGTGTGATCTTGGGCAAATCACTTAACTGCTGTCATCCTCAGTTTCTCCAACTGTAAAATGTAAAAAAAAATAACAAATACCACCTAGTGTTATTGTGAAGATCAAATTAGATTTTTATAAAGTGCTTATTAGTGCAGTGTCTGGCCCAGAGTAGACATTTGACAAATGATTATTGAGTGACTCAATCATCCATCCATCCATTTAGTTTACATAAAATACCCTACTGTAAAAACATCATCCATTCTTTAAAAGAAACAACAATGGCATACATTATTTGGATAACACTCACATGTAACCATATTTAATTGTGTTAAGGACTATTAAAAGTACATTTTAATTATGTGATCTGTATAACATACCTTATGTAAATCAAGGAGTACAATTAGATACAATCAAGAAAACAACATTTGGAATATCAAGTTCCTGTCACACCAGATCAATGAGAAATGTTGTATTTTCACTTTGGTTTTCAATGAAAAGCTTAGAGATACCCTATCTCAAGTTATGACTGTACAAACAGTCATTCTCCTTGCTACGAAGCACTGTACCTTCAGGTGAGGGATGTGCAGAGAGAGGGAGGCTTAAAGGAAGGCAGCTCCTAGAATCTTTTAAAAAGAAAGTATAGTCTTTAGGGAAATAATTCCTGAATGATATTATTATTACAGAAGTGTTAGGTGCTGACCTGCATATAAAATGACCAATAATAAACCAAATAATATTGAAAACAATACAATTTAATAATACTTCTGTAAGAAGCAGAATTACAATAATACATGTTCATCACATGCATAGGTGTGCGTAAGAAAAAACCCTTGTTATTAACTACAGTTCATGAAGAATAGCAAAATATTTACTTAAAACTACACAAATTTATTGGCAAAGAAAGGAATCTATAAAAGGGATGTGTACAGAGTATTGATATATCAGCATCAGTTCTGAAAAGTATCCACTTTAAAAAGCATATACATTTATATATGCATATATACACACACATATATACACACGATAACACAAATAAATACAAATTAAAGTGTTATCAACCTCAAGCATCTTTGTGCTTTGACCATACTTTTCTCTCAGTCAAGGGTCCTGTGAAGATGGAGTGATATGTCTCTTGGCCAGGGTAAATGGCCATAGTTTATTCCATGACAAATGTGGCCTTGATTATATTGACATGGGTATATTTATCTCTACATGTGTGTATATATATATATATATATATATATATATATATATATATATATATATATATATATATGAAAGACATGTGGAGATAAATATATCCAAGTCATTATGTATATCTTATATATTGATATATGTCTATATCTATAGGCATAGATACAGAACATATATAGAGAGATAAATATATCTAAGTCATTATGTATATCTATATATTGATATATGTCTATATCTATAGGCATAGATATAGAACAGAGATATAGACATATAGAGATAGTTATGTCTCTCTGCTGGGCCCAGCTCACAAGTCTTACACACTGCACTGGGTATCTCTCTGTACATTAGCAGAAAAAAAGTTATACATTTCATTAGTTGAGGAATAATAAGTAATCATTATAAAGACCCTACTTTCACTGCACACATGCAAATTAAGTTTTAGTATTTAGACACCTGCCCTTCTTGACTTTGCCATACATATATATATATATATATATATATATATACATATATATACATATATATATATATATGTATATATATATGTATGTATAACCATAATCTAAGACCTTTGGTTCATGGAAACCTTCACCTTGACATTAGTGCAAACCCTGAATGTTGTTTGAATTTGGTTCTGTCTGGCATAACATAACAACTGACTCCAAATTTTCCATTCTGTTACTCTGATGGCTTCCAAACATTATTGTATCTGTAGACCCATGTCTAAACCAAATTTCCATTTTTTCCCGAGAAAAGTCCTCTAAATACAATACTCGGACCATTCATGCTCACATACAAGCATATCCAGTAGTTATCCATGCATCTTATTGGTGAGATGGGGGAAAACACATCTTAGTTCATGAACTGTGTGAGTACATTTGGCAATACTGAAGTTGATAATGTGGAAACAACATCAGTCTGAGAGGGATTAAAAAAAATGAGAAACCCAGCCAACTGGGATAAAAAATATCCAGTTTTTTGACAACACTGTTCACATAACAAAGATTCAAAACATAACCTAGCTTTTCCATTTAAGATTATTAATTTTCCAAACTCACTCATCTTTGTATCAATATTAAAAAAAATTAATCTTGGATAATAAATTGAAATCAAATGGAATTCAGTTTAAAACAAGAGAAATCAGGTAGTAAAACCTATTGAAATACAATAATATTATTTGATAAAATAAAAATATTGTCCATTTTATGTATTTATTAAGGTAAAAATCAAGTTATATACAGTGAAAGTGAAACTCAGTCCCATAGATGGGAATGCTGCTGCTGTTTATTTTATAGGACAAGACTGATAGAAGCAGAAGGGACAAAAGAAATTATTTTGCCTAAAAAAGAGAGAGAAATCATTGAACCTAATGTAAGATCATAGCTGGAAAGGACCTCAGAGGTCTTCTAGTCTAACCTCCCTCATTTTAAAGATGAAGAAATTCTTGTAAGTAGCAGAGTCAAGATTTGGACCCAAATCCAGCAACATTTATATACATACATATATATATATATATATGTATATATACATATATATATATATATGTAAAATATAAATTCAATTAAGGAAGAAAGCAAAGGGAATAAGCTTTTATATAGAGCCTTCTATTAGGCATTGTGCTAAGCACTTTTACAAATATTATCTCATCTGATCCTCACAACAACCCTGGGAGAAGGGTGCCATTATTATTCCTATTTACAGATGAGGAAACTGAGGCATATAGCGATTAAGTGACTTGCCTAGGGTAATACAGCAAGTAAGAAATAAAACTTTATTAACCAAGGGTAAAATTGCATGGTGGAGTTGAATGGAGACAAAATAAAATAAAATAAAATAAACTAATAAAGGAACTCACCTCCCCCAATAATAAATGACCTAAGTAATTGAAAGACATACTTTGAATCTAACAATGAAAATATAATTTTATAAAGTCAGTGAGATAATTTGTGGCATGCTCTTTTAAGTTTCAAAATTGTAACAAAACTAAGATTATAAGCCCTTTGAAGACAAAGATTTTATCATCTTCCGATCCCTTCAAGGTGCTTGGCACAGTGTTGGACAAATGACAGAAGCTTAATAAATATAAAATTGTAAGGGTAGAAAAAATAGAATTCCATCATATCAGTCCCCAACTGTTTATAATGAAAGGGTGAATTACAAGGAGTCAATATAAGGATATTTGATACCCCAAAGTCTGAAATAGTTATAATAAAATATGGTTTGCTAAACTAAGAGAAGACAGACAATAATTCTGGGATAAAGGCTTTCATGCCAAGGACAAACAATTATAATAAAATCTTCTCTCCTAGCACAATGATCAGAGTAGTGAATTCACTCCTTATGTCTGTTTCCAAGAAAAAGCTTCATCAGAAAGCACTTGAGCCAGTTTAGTATTGAAAGGCTCATAAAAGTCCTGGAGAATCTTTTTCGTGAGTAGAAACATAGGTCCCAGGTTCCGGTCCTCTGGACGTCTTGTATTCGATGCAGGACTCCTGGTAATCAGAGCTTCCTGTTTTTTATTTAATGGGCCTGGAGGGGGGAAAGGGGACAAAAGAATTCAATCAAGGCAGACAGGAACTAAAGGAACTAAAACCAAGTTTGCTAAAATCGTGTTTATTCTTCATGTTGCTAAGAGAACTCCACTTTAAAATATATTTTCAAAATAAAGTTATTCCAATAGCAGTTTTATGTTGGGGACATGAGGGATATAGGGCATTGCAATATATTTGTGAAACATGCATGCATTCCTACAATGTCTGCATAATATTATGTATGCAAATATGAATATATCTATATACACACACATACATCTAGGGACATGTACATGAGTACACATATGTGTAGATAGATAAGTATGTATGTAATACATATTCACATCTCTATTAAATTTTATATACATACACACAGACACACACACACACAAAACACACTGAATTGTGGTTTTACAAACAGATTAGTACAGAAGCAAGATGTTGCTTCCAAAGGACTTCTAGCCCTACTTCAATAAATAACTGAACAATATGCCCTCTTTGATAGGTCCTTAGAGTCACCTGCTAATCAGCCTCATCTGAATTCTGCTAAGGATATTTCCTCTTTTGTGATGCTAATGTACATAACTTGATTTGGGGGAACTCTACCTCCTAATACCAATCTTGTTGTGAGACAGTTGTAATTGGAGAGCAGAGCAGGAAGGGTGCAAGATTTTCATTCTTTGATTATACCTAGATGAATATGTTTCTGCTCTTGATATGGAAGTTAAAGAGGAAGAGTTTGTTCTTCTAGTTTGGAGGGTACCCTTGACCCAACAGCATCTGGCAATGGAAACTTTTCCCAGTATCTTATTTTTATTTGAGTCAGTTAGGTGGTGTGATGAATAGAGTATTGAACTGGGAGTAAGAAACAAATGAGATTGAATTCTGCCTTAGATACTTCCTAATTATGGGACCTTGGACAAGTCACTTAACTTTTTTCAACCTCAGCTTCCTCATCTCATAATTGAAGATGATAATCATACTAATCTCAGAGGGTTACTGTGAGAATTAAATGAAATAATATATGCTAGGTGCTTAACAGCCCATAAAAACAATATAAATATGAACTTCTATTAAGACGATTATCAGGATGGGCTGGTCTAGTGGCTTACATTGCCTTAGCTCATCAGTAACTACCAATCATTCTTATTTAACTTTGGCTCTGAAAGTTTAGCAGCTGGATCTAAGGACTAGAAAGTTGTTTGGAAGGGGAGGGGAACATGAGTGATGCTATGGTTAGTGAAATGCATAGGGTTAGTTTTACACCTTGGTGGGATTACTCTCACTCCTAATGATATTGTAAATGAAAGTATCATTATAAACACTAATGAGCTGTTCACAAACATTACTGAATTATTTTCTGTGGTTCCATGGCTAACCAAGTCAAACAATTCCTGAGGGGAAACAAAAGAAAGAATGAGATGCTGTCTCTTCTTTCCCTCACCACTTACCTGAAATCTAAACTATCAAGTCCAATTCAAGTTGTGACAGAGAAAAAACTATGCACAGAAGAACGCCTGAAATATCTGGGTACCAGGCTTTTCCACTGAATTATAGAATAAGGCATTTGAGAAGTGTTAAATAGCTTCTAAAGTTCTCAGGTGAAATATGAAAGAAATTGCTTGATATAACAGGGATAATGGAATACTCTCTGGAGGGGAAAAACTTCCATGACAAAAGAAAAATTTTTTAGTTGCATACAATAGGCCTACTTATTTCTGATAATATTCAATCAACCAAATTTTAGCATGACAAAAGGATTTAGATCGGTCCTTAGGATACATTGTCCTATGAAATTTGATTCTTATTGACCTGGAGGAAATGCTTCTTGAAAAAAAATATTCAAGAAAATATTCAATATCAAATTTTCTCAAAGAACTCACTATAAATGTTCTTTCCTAATTATAATCAGGAGTACATTCTTTAGCAAAGAAATAGGTCTCCCTTATTATTGGCCGACTTTGGTTCCCTATCTACTCAGTTCAAGTTATATAGGTTTCAGTTTAACTTCACTCAGAGATGACTGATTTAAGCAAAGGAATTAGGTAATAACCATGTGTAAGAGATGACCAGAGACTGGGAGGGAAAAGGTCTTTGAGTGATACATAATGACTCTCCCAGTCTCAAAGGAGTTTTGCCTCAGCTCACCTTCCACTCATATCTAACCTGGAAGTCCTCCTTTACAGCTAGAGCTTGTACTTTATATTATGCTAATTTGCTTTAAGATTTGAATGAAATAAATAATTCAAACAATCTCATTCATACCTAAATTCAGAAACTGGAAAACTTTGTTCATAGTGTACTTGACATTGGAGGCATGATCTTCGAGACGAAGAATAAGGATCTGTTCTTTGTTAAAAACGGTGAGCCAGTCTAAGAGATACACAACATACAGGCCAATCTGCAGCCTTACCTAAAGACAAAAAGGGAAAAAACAATCTGAAATAATTCCAACATTTCCTTAAGCTATTATATGAAATATTATAGGTCATTTTCTGGAGAATAGAAACTAAAACTGCTATACACGGAAAGAACCATTCATATGATAGGACTTTTCTACTATTTTCTTCTTTAGACACCTCCTATACCAAAACCCAAATATTTATCGATACCTGATATCATGAATATAAAATAGCTAAACCACTGATTTTTTCAAATTTTTGTCAAAATGATCAGTATTGAGTGTGTGTGCAGAAATATAAAGAGCATGTCCCAAAAATCTTGTTGTAGTTTTAATTTTTGATAACTTTGGGAATACCCTTGAAATGCTTAATTGTTCTATAGGTATAAATAAACATTGTCCCTACCTTCAATGAGTTTATATGCTAAAGATAAGAATCTAAGAGTTTGGCTAAATACACACCAACATAAAATATATTCATATTGCTATTGTTTTTCAACCTCATTTTTCATCTTATAGCTTCAATACCTCTGTGTAGGAGGATGGAGGAACGGAAAGCAATTTAAGGAGATAAACAGTCTCCCAAAGTTCATTAGCTTCTATCCAACTCACATATTGTTACCTTATTAACTGCCTCATAAAAAAGACCTCAAGCTGGCTTCTTAGCTTATGTATACAGTACTCAGAAATGCCACACTGAATCTGAAAAAGCTCTTACAAGGATTTTTCAAGATTTTAAGTTACTGACTGTGCAAGTCTTTTCATTTTGCTCCATCAAATTCATTTCCCTTTCACAAAACAAAAGTTAATGACAGGGTAGTTAAGTGACAAAATCTGACCAAATTCATAGAACTGTTTTAGGTGGAGAAGATGGTTCTAGACCTGAATCTGACTCATTAGTTTTGTGTATCCTTGCACAAGTCACTAGATTTCTTAGAGATTTCCTATTTCTGTTGATGGAGGAATTTCAGTCACCCAAACTGAAAAATCCTCAAGTTTGCCTTTTCTCTCTGTACCTTACCTATCCACATCCAATTAGAAGTCAGCTGCTATTATTTTGATTTTAATTATTCAAAAAGACATATTAATGGGGTCTAAAACATACAAGGTTTAGTTATAGGAAGACTCAGGATTTAAATCTTGCCTCTATACTTTGCCTACTATTCTTTCTGATATTAGCCAGGTCATTTTACTTCTCAGTAAGTTATAGGACAGATGTTGACATTCTCTGGTAAAGTGAGTTTTCCCATCACTTTTATACTGATGAAATTAATGGTCAGACAAAAGCAAACAAAACAAAACATAAAACCAAATGGAAGAACAGTGTTAGGTGCTGAAAAAAAAAAGATTAAAAATGATACAGTCCCTGACATTAAAGAATTTACAGCCTAATCGATAGTAGGGAAGATCCATCATGGATTCCAATAAGAATGATACAAGGAAGAATGTGTCAGATAAAATGCTGTAATAAATTTGAGAAGGGAGAAATCAGTTACCTAGCAAAATTTAGGAAGAATTCATGGAATGAGTGGATAATCTATTTCAAATGTGGAAATTATGAACAGAGAAGGGACTAGTCTGAGGAAGAGGAAAAGAAAATAATCTTTTGTGTATGTGTATATGTGTTTATCTAAGGATTGTTGAGAAGAAATGACTATGACTTTAAAATGAAAGACATCCATTAAACTTCAAGTAATCAATAAACAGGCATTGATTAAATGCTTATTATATTCCAGGTCTTGAACTAAGCTTTAGAATAATGCATGTAAATAGATAAATATAGGATGTGTGTGTGGATATATATATATATATATATATATATATATACATATATATATATATTATATGTACAGGCATATGTATATATGTGTATTTGTTTATATTCATACACATACACACAGAGAGAAAGAGAGTAGATGGAAAGTAACCTTTGAGAGAAAGGTACTAGAAACTGTGAGGAACGAGGAAAGACCTCTAACAAAAGGTTGTATTTAAGCTAAATCTTGAAAGAAGGCAAAAATTCTAAGAAACGTTAGTGAGAAGTAAGTAAAAAAAGACTGAGTGTGAAGAATAACAGGCAAATGGACTAGTCTGGAAGGATTGCAAAATGGCATGTGTGGAGGGAAATAAGGGAAGAAGACAGGAAAGGTAGGAAGAAGTCATACTACAAAGGGCTTTAAATGACAGAAAAAGGAGTTTCAATATTATCAGAGGTAATAAGGATGACTTGGTCAGTCCTATGCTATAGAAAAATCACTTTGGTAGGTATGTGGAGAATGGTCTAGAGCAGGGGAAGGTCTGAATTGGGGAAACCAAAGCCAGTCCAAACAAGAGGAGATAAAGGTGAGAACTAGAATAACTTGAATTGAGAGAAGTGGAATTTTAGGAGTTGTTGTTGAGATAGGAATGACAAGATTTGGCAATTAGCTGGGTGATGGACAAGTATAGAAGGCAGGAAATTTATAGAAAATGTTATATGTCAGATTCAGCTGTTGTAGATAGTACTTTCGAAATTCAACCAGAAGAACTTTATGCACTCAATATAATAATCAAAATATAACACTCAAATAATAAAAAATGACTAACATTTACATAATGCCTACTATGTGTGAGGTACTATGCTTTTCAGTGAATGTCCCCTCTGAGCTTCACCAAACCCCTGCAAGGTGATACTACTATTATATCACTTTATAGATGAAGAAACTGAAGCAAACAGAAGTTAAATGACCTGTCCAAGGTCAAACAACTACTATGTGCCAGAGGCTGGCCTTGAACTCAGATCTGCCCCACTCCCAGCCCAATACTCTATCCCTCTTATTTTTAATAATTACAGCCTTGCCCTGACTCTACAATACATACTAAAGAGTGGTCTAAATGCAAAAGTCTGCTCAAATTGGTTCACCTAAAACCTCCATCCAGATCAAACCAATGATAATGGAATCAATTCAGTGAGTCAGAGATTTCATAGGGATTTTACCAGGACTCCTTTTTGCTTCTGGAAATGTGAACTCATTTTATTTATCACCTTTAATAGTTATTTTTGCTTTAATATTGTGGTTCATCACTCTGTTACTTCCATTTAGACCCAAACCTTCCATGAATGGCAAAAGGTACAATCATATCCCTCTCCCATGTCAAATTGAATTCAGTTGAACCTTGTATCCCGAGTCTGAAGCCATCTCTCTTTATCTGCTGCCTTTAACTATTTGTCATGCTTTCTCTGATGGAAACAACTTTTCAAAACCAACTCCCATTTATATAGCACTTTAAAACCTACAAAGCACCTTCTTCATAATAATTCTGTGTGATATGTAGTGGAAATGTTTCTCCTTATATATGAAAAAACTAGGTTTCAGAGATGTGAAAGGACTGGCTCACTCAGAAGAAGAAGACAGTCAAAAAAGTGATGATGTCAGAACTTGAATCCAGGTTTTTTGACACTGTCCATTTACTACAAGACAAAAAATAATGACTTATGTTCCTGAAGACAGCTATCTTCCCAAAAATCTATTTCCTCCCTAAACCAAGATAAAGTCAAAATAGGTCCATAATCGAGACACAAAAAATGATAACAACAAGACAATTAGAAGAACAAGGACTTATCACCAAACAAGATTTTATGACCAAACAAGAGATAGAGAACATTATGAAATGCAAAATGGATAATTTTGGTTACATAAAATTGAGGTTTTTGCACAAACAAAACCAATACAACCAAGATTAGAAGGAAAGAAGAAAGCTAGGAAGCAATTTTTATAACTAGTGTTTCTGATAAAGGCCTTGGTTCTAAAATGTATAGAGAAAAATTGAGTCAAATTTATAAGAATATGTCATTCTCCAATTGATAAATGGTCAAAGATATGAACAGAAAGTTTTCAGGTGAAGAAATTAAAGCTATCCTCAGTCATATAAAAAATTCTCTGTATTAATTAGAGAAATACAAATTAACCAACTCTGAGGTACTACCTCACATCTATTAAGTTGGTTAATATGACAAAAAAGGGAAATGATAAATGTTGGAGGGGATGTGGGAAAACTGGGACCCTAATGTAATGTTGATGGAGTTGTAAACATTGCCACCATTCTATAGAACATTTTGGAACTATGCCTAAAAAAAATGGCTAATAAAACTGTGCATATCCTTTGATTTAGTAATACCATTGCTAGTCTGTATTGCAAAGAGATCACAAAAAAGGGAAAAAGACAGTCAAATTCGAGAATATTCACTTGAGCTCTTTTTTTGTGGTGGCAAAGAATTGGGAATTAAGGGGATGTCCATCCATTGGGTAATGGCTGAAGAAATTGTGGTGTATGAATGTAATGTAATATTACTGTTCTGTAAGAGATGATGAGCATTCAGATTTCAGAAACTCCTGAACTTATATGAACTGATGCTGAGTGAAGTGCACAGAACCAGGAGAACATGCTGAGTGAAGTGCACAGTATCAGGAGAACACTGTATATAGCAACAGCAACACTGTGTGATGATCAGCTATGATAGACTCAACTCTCCTCAACAGTACAGTGATCAAAGATAATTCCAAAAGACTTGTGATGAAAAAATAAAGAACTATGGAATCTGAATGCAGATTAAAGAATACTATGTTCACTGTTTTAAGTTTGTTTTTTCTTCTCATGGTTTTTCCCTGGTTTTGATCTTCTGTCACAATGTGACCAATATGGAAATGCATGCAACTTGACTGTATGTGTTTAACTTAGATCAGAGTATGGTAGAATCCTAGGGTCGGGGGATAGGAAAAGTGGGAGAGAGAAAACTTTACAAAAGTGAATGCTGAAAATTACTATTATTTTTTAAAAGCTTTTGCAAGGCAATGGGGTTAAGTGGCTTGCCCAAGGCCATGCAGCTAGGTAATTATTAAGTGTCTGAGGTCAGATTTGAACTCAGGTACTCCTGACTCCAGGGCTGGTGCTCTATCTACTGTACCACCTAGCTGCCCCCTGAAAATTATTTTTACATAGAAGTGGAAAAAGTTTTAAAAAAATAAGTCATTATGAAGCCCAAAGGGATCCTTATGTATGATTTAGACAGAAGCATTCCTTTGTATTTGAATCTGATGTAGGAAGTTGTAAGATTGTGATGAGTTATCATAACTACCTAAAGCCTCCTTTGAGATTCAACAAAGTTAGATTCTCATAAAGCATTTATCCAAAGTTGAAAAAGTTATACTAATCATACAAAAATAATTGTTATACAGAAATGAGATTTGCAAAAACATTTATTTCTCAAGTGATCTAAATTTTGAAAAGAACCTGTTCTGTTTTGCACACATTGCACATAATGGTTTAAAAGAATATTCCTAGTTGCTGGGAGACAAAGACGTTGTTCTGGACTTAGAAATGAAGGAGGCTAAAGAAGTGCTGAGAGTAATTAAAACATCCAATTCTTTCATAAGGAATTTTATGACTTTTATTCTAATTGCCTAGGTGCTTCCTTCATATTAATTTAGCTTAATTTTTAAAGGGACCTTGATCCTGGGGGTGACTTTTAGGAGGGTCCCTTGGAAAACAGGATAAACCAGGAAAAATTCTTTGAAGAGACCTGAACTTGATTCCCCTTGTGTGACCTTGGTCAATTTATTTCACTGTTGCCTGCTCAGTTTCCTCATCTGGGGTCCCTTCCAGTCTTACATCTATGCATTTATGACTTTCTTGTGGCTCTGAGAATGTCTAAGGGCTATGCCACCACTTATGTGGTTGAGAAAGTTTTGCCAAACAGTTTAAAGATCCTATTTGCTTTGTCCATATGGAGGATTTACCTTAACTGTCATAATAGTAATTAGTAAGATCAAGGGAGATAATATTTGTAAAGTGCTTAGAGGCTTAATAAATGTGTGTTCCATTGCCCTTTTCCCTTTTCTTAAGAGAAATTGCAAATTTACAGTGATATAAACTGCATGATGGTAAACAAGATGCTTATTTAAATAAGATTCATGGAAGGAAATATATAGTATGAAGTTATTAAAATAAATTGGTATTATATCAAGGTGATTTCCTTAATGGCTCCAACATATGTCATCCCCATTATTTCTCATCTTGAAGGTTTTGTTCACCTTGTTTTCCTTACCAGGAATCTCCTCCCTATTTTTTCATTTATCCAGATCTCACCTACATTTTACGTATCTGCTAAAGTTCATTTCCTTCTGTGAAACCCTTCCTGGCTCATACTACATCAGTCTTTAGAGACTCAATTTTTCAACTTAGTGGAAAAGAACTGAACAAAAAAAATCTAGAGATCTGAGTTGCTACCAGATAATAACAAATATATTGTCATTTATAACTTCATTTAGAAACATATATAAGAATAGCTAGCATTTATATGGTACTTTATAGTTTACAAAGAAATTGTTGGCTCATTTGATCCTTACAATGCTGTGTGGTAGAAGCTATTATTATCTCCATTTAACAGAGGAGGAAACTGAGGTAGACAGCAGTTAAGTGACTTGCCCAGGGTCACACAGTTACAAGTGTCTGAAAATGAATTTGAACTCATGCTTTTCTGATAACAGGTCTCTACCCACTCCATCACTGGTGCCTTCTAGTTTCCATCTTTCTCACTAATTAACTCTGTGTTCTTGTGTAAGTCATTATGGTGTAGTGGAAAGAGTGCCGACCTTGTAAGGACATCCTTGAAGTCCCAGGGTCTGAGACCATATTGCAAGTTTTACTATTCATTCTGTCTTTGGACATTGCACATAACCACTTCCATCTTCAGTTTCCTCAGGTGTAAAACCAGAGGTTTGACCTATATTGTTGTTGTTGCTGTTAAGACATTTCAGTTGTGTCTAACTTTTTGTATTGCCATTTGGGGTTTTCTTGGCAAAGATACTAGAGTGATTTGCCATTTCTTGTCTGGCTCATTATTACAGATGAGGAAACTGAGTTCAACAGAATATTAAGTGACTTGTCCAGAGTCATACAGCTAAATAAGTATCTGAGGAAGATCAGTCTTCTTAACTCCAGTCCCAAACCCTCTATCCACTGCACAACTTTGCTGCCCTTAGCCTAGATTTCAGTTGTCAAACATGTGACCTACAATACCTTTAAGTGTTGCCCTTAACCAGATTTAAATAAAATTGTGAACTATTTTAAAAATAAATAAAAGTAAAACAAAACAGGTAACATTTTAAAATAAGTCAATATCCAGTCTACACCCACATATATATATATATATATATATATATATATATATATATATATATATATACATGATATAGATATAGGTAGATAGATAGATACATGGCCCCCATTTCTACTTGAGTTTGATACCACTGGCCCAGATGATCCCTAGATGACCTTTGAAGTTCCTTCTAATTCTTGATCTATAATTCTATGATCTATTTTCCTCAGTTTCCTCATTGACAAGATAGGAATAACAGTTTATAGGCTCAAAAAACATCAGGTGCTTGGAGAACTTTAAAAATGATACATTGCCAGGAAGATCTAAGATATTCCTTCATAACCTGGCCTCCTGTTTTCCAGTTTCCTTAACTTATTCCCATGCACTCTGCTGTCCAGTGACATTGACCTCCTTGCTGGTCCTTACAAAAGATTTTCTATCTTATGACTATGTTTTCATGGGTTGTTCTCATACTTCATACCTTTCCCCAATTATCTCTGCCTTCTGGTTTTCCATCTTCAAGCTCCAGCTAAAATCCCATCTTCTCCTAGAAGCTTTTCCTTATCCCCTTTCATGCTAATGGTTTCCCTCCCCAATATATTTTGTTTGTAGACTTTCTTATTATATTTTGTATCTAATTGCACATGTCTATATTGCTTCCCTGAGAGAATGTGAGACCCTTGAAGGCAAGGGTTGATGCTTCCTTTTCTTTATAATTACAGTCCACAGCACAGGGTCTGCATGAAACAAGCTCTTATTAAAAAAGTTATTGAGAAATTGAGAAATTGATCCTTCCTCTTTGTATCCCCATACTCCCTAAGCATGAGTCACCCAAAGTGGTACCTTGTAAATGATTATGGATAAGTCAATGAAAGAATAATCTTTGACTGGATACCATTCTGTCCTGGGGGAGTCCTTATCTTCTCCCAACAAACTAGTACCTACACATGTCCAGCTGGCATCCCTTGTGGGCCTTTTTCTTAGTGTAATGATTTCTAAAGTTCCATTTTGAGACACAAGAGGATCACGGAGATTTGTGAATAGGAGCAGCTACTTATACAGTGCCATGATGTTTGTAAAGCACTTTTGTATATTATCTCATTTGATCTTTAAAAATCTCAACCCTGGGAGGTGAATACTATGATAACCTATATTCTACAGATGAGGAAACTGAGGCTAACAAAAGTTAATTGCCCAGGATCCTAAAGCTATCAAGTGTCTGGGACTGGATTTGAACTCAGGGCTTCCTGAATCTTATTTACTATGCTACCCAAATGTCTTTAATTTGCCACTAAATTGCTTCTACTTCATTGTCTTTTTGAGTCTTGTCTAGGAAGCTTTCCAACAATCTACAAACTTAGCACACTGTCTGGCACACATTTAGGGCTGAATAAATGCTTATTAACTTGGATTAGAAAATTGAATGAACTGAGAAAACTACCCTGGAAATAGAAAAAAAAATATCATGAGGTGAGGCAAACCACCCCTAATTTAAATGCTCTGAATTCATAAAAGACAAATAGAAAAAAATTACTTTCTTTGTATTAAAAAAGAAACAAAAAAGAAATAAAGATCCTCATGAATTTAGATGAAAAACAGCAAATGACATATTCTGTTTGATAGCCAGTCATGTGAAACGTTGGTGGTTACTGGTATGCAATTTAAAACAAAGAAAAATATTTTAAAATTCAACAATAATTTTCACAAATAGAATGTCTATTCATAAGATAATTTCCAGGTTGGGTATTCTTGTCAATTTGGAATTTTGGATGGATTTGCAATAAAAGCCACACATTACCAAATGGCAATGTTAAAAAAAAAAGACCCTCATTCTCTTGCAAAGCAAGAAGTTATGGCTCTTGGTGGATCATCTATGGGAACAAAGTGATAAAAATGCTGGTTTTCACTGACTTGCATATCTGTTTTAATGATATCTACCTCTCAAAGGACTCTGAACAGTATTTGCACATTAAAATACTTCCTCCTGTTTATATGCTAAAATTCTAAGCCACATTTCCACTTAGATAATAACAGTAAAATAGCTCATTATTGAAAGAAGGCAAAGGATTTTGTGAATACATACAGGCATCGCATTATTCAATGTGTTATTGTAGACACAGGCTCGCAATGAATAATCCAACATGCAATTTTCAAACAGCTGCAGAGATTCTGCCACTTTTTCATGGAAATCTTCAGCAGATTTATTGGAACTTGCAAAGTAGAGATAATCTGAGTACAACCTGTAAATGAAATACAGATGTATATTTTACTCTATGTGAATGTAGAAGAGTTCAACTTCCATGATTATGGAAACCAATCCAAATTATGTCACCTATTATTGTTTATTACAATGCAATTTATTCTTTAGTATTATGTCTCTTCTATTGAATCATTTCCAACTCTCTGTCTTCCCATCACCGTGCTCAGGACTTCTAGACTCCTCTTGGAGGACTGACAACCTCATGTGAATTTTTAATCTTTATCAGGGTCTTTAAACCATCTACATTGTAAGAAACATGATGCCAGAAATTTTCTTGCATTTTCCAAGAAGTTTCAAACCATGGCTTTGTTTTGAAATGATCTATCAAAAAATGGTTATCAGATTCTGAAAACTAGCCAATTGCAGGGTAGAAATCATGACAATCATAGATAACTTTCTATTTTAGACTTTAGTCTTAGAAACAAAAGAACAATGTTGTTATCTTTCCAATGTCACATTTCTACAAAATATTCATTATAAATTTATGCATACATTATGCATGCATAACTTTTTAAAATCTGAAATTTGTTCTTATAAGAGAGAGGAAATTAAATATATTGTCATTACACATCTATGTTTCATAGGCACAAGATCATAGATTGAGAGTTGAAAGGATTTCATAAATTATCTAATCCAATCCCCTCATTTTAAAGATAAGGAAATTTAGGGAAGAAGTTAGGTAATTGACTAAGGTTGAATAGGCAAGACACTAGAAAAATTAGGACTTGAACCCAAGACCTCTTACCCTCCCTCCTTATAAATAAACAGGTTGTATTTTGTATCTATAACTTGTCAAAATTTGATTGTGTCATTTCTTCCTTCCCCATATTTGTCTATATAAATTCTCAATATCTTCTTTGTTCTTTCTTTTTATTTTTATGACCTTACATTTTATATCTATGTCTTACAAATAGTGCTGAACATAATAGTAATAGTAGTTAGTATTTCTATAGTACTTGCTAGGGAGCTAATACTGTGCTAAGTGCTTTATAAATTTGATCGTCACAGCACTAGGAGTTGGATGCTATTATTAATTCCATTTTATAGAGATTTAGAAACTGAGGCAAACAGAGGTAGAATGACTTTCCCAGGTCACCCAGCTAGGCAATATCTGGAGCTGGATTTTAACTCTGCTCTTCCCATATTCAGGTCTAGAATTCTGAACACTATAGTACCCTCTGGATACCTTAATAGCAGAATACTGAAAAGGAAAAATCGAAAGGTCTTGGCAATGGATTGAAAATGGGCATTGAGTGTAAAAAGTTAAGAATAACACTTGGGTTTCAAGCCTGAGTAGACTAGAAGCATTTGTACTCACACAGGTAAGGTGAATATAATATAATATGAGGGGGGGGGAAGGCAGCCTACTGCCTAAAAATCTCCAGTGGCTCCCTACTACCTCCATGATGAGGTATTAATTTCTCTGGCATGTAAAATTCTTCACACTATGTCCCCTCCCCATTATTTTCATTTTTTTTACTCATAGATCATCTTCTTGGCACTCTGAGATTCTGGTGATTTGCTTTTCTCAGACCTCAAGTTCCATGTTTCAACGTATCTTTGAATTGGCTGTCCTCCTGGCCAGAATGCTCACCTTCTTTACTTCTGCCTTTTGGAATCCCTTACTTCCTTCAAGATTCAGTTTGTGGGCACCTTCTTTTGTCTTCACCTTTCTCCCATCCCAATTGCTAATGCTTTCTTCTCTACTTTATCTGTCTGTCTGTCTGTCTGTCTGTCTATATGTGTCTGTCTACCTGCCTACCTATTTATCTACCATTGCTATATAAGCTGCTTGAGAGCAGACATTTGTCCTTGTACCACCCTAAAACACACACACACACACACACACACACACACACACACACAAATTTTTTTTCAGTGCTTAGCAGAGTTCCCAGCACTTGAAAAGCTAAATGTTTGTTGATTGATTTGAAATGTACTCATCAGAATAAAGATAACCTTATAGAAATCAGGCTTGCTTTAAAGGGAGGTAGATGCTGGGGGGGGGGGGCAGGGGAGCATACAGGAGTTCTGCCTTTCCAAAAAGAACTTCTGTTACTATTGAGCCAAGTCTATTCCCTTACAAGAATTCCCACTATACCAGACCTAACAAGTGGTCATCTAGTATTTGCTCACAGACCTTGGTTGAAAAGCTATTGATGACCACCTCTGCACTTTGGGAAAGTTCTCATTGTTAGATGGTTTTCCTCTTACATAAAGCCTAAATCTGCATTTGTGTCTTCTTGATTCTAGAAGTCCAGTCAAATACATCTAAGCCTTCTTTTCCTTTAAAAGCTTTAAGTTGGCTACCAGTTTGTGCAAACTCCCATGAATACCAATCTCTAGAACTGGTCAGAGGAAGGGCAGTGCTGCTACTTCTCTTCTTTTCTCACACATATGCAGAGCAGCCAGCCCTCTAGTACTAGTAAATGTGGAAGCAATGGAAGTCCCAGGTATTACTTTAGGGTATGGAGGAAAAGAGAGGTGCTGTATCTTATTAAATTGGAATTTAAGATCCATTTCAAGGAGAGAGGGCAGGCTTCCTAGGCTACAGAGTGTGAAGTGGGGTTTTATATATGTGGTTACTCCTCCATCCTTCTTCTCCAGAGGTCAGATATCACATCTGTGTGCTCGATTTTTCCTCTCATTGTTTTGTTTTGTCTCCAGGATGCAAATAGCTATAGTCAGCTTGGTTTTGGTTATAAAGAGGATGTTGAAACCAGGCATCAGATGTAGAGTGAATCTATTCCATATCTTCACATAATTCCACCAAAGGGCATTCACCCAATGTGCTAAGTGTTCTTCCTTTAGAGTTTTTGAATTGGAGTATATACTCATAAAGATTGTAATCTCTCCATTATTATGTAACCAGATATTTTTAATAAGGTCATGAATACCTTTGAGGGCATCCTATATACAGATCCCAGATTGAATTCATCACCTTTAATCCCATCACCATGCTACTACCTCCAACCTGGATTGATGCCACCTTCCTCAACCTCCTCTCTCCCCTCTGATTGAAGGACTGGAAAATCAAGCATCACCCCCCCAATTGAAGGACTAGAAGGTGGAATACCCCCCCCCCCTTTGATTGAAGGACTGGAAGATGGAACATTTCTCCTCTGACTGAAGGGATGGAAAATGGAACATCTCCCCCTTGATTGAAGGGCTGGAAGGTAGAGCATCTGCCCTTTGCTTGAAGGGCTGGAAGATGGAGCATCAAATTCCTCTTAATGCTTTCCTTTATAGAAGGACGATCCTGGACATTTTATTATCACTGCACTCTGTACCTGCTGCTCTGCTTGTTTCAACTCCATAGTACCAGATGTTCCCATGATAGTGAAAGTGAGGTAATATATTTGGAAATGAATGTGATATAAAATAAAAAAACCTCAATATAAAATAATAAAAACAATTCTGATGAATGAATGAATGAATGAATGAATGAATGAGCTCTTCTCCAAGTCTCCAGTAATTTGCAGAGTACAAGGTATAAGTTGTCTGGGCCATGTTGAAATGATTATTCTAGTGATGTTAGGGAAATGGAATTTTATTCCACTCAGCTATATGGCATAAAGTCTCTCTGGATTATTTCTACTATGTTAGTGGAACCATATAGTACTCTTTCCTTATAACATTAGGAAAAAAATTGGATCCAGGACAATCTCAGGATGCTACTTCAACAGCATCCTCTAAGGTTTTCGAGAGGTAATCAATTATAAAGGGGTCTCCTATGTCTTACAACAGTCATATTTAGATTTCACAGAATCAGTGATAATGAGCAATTTCTGTAAAGTAGCATAAAGCTCTATATTCAATAAGAAGTGTCAAATTTCACAGCAATAAATTCCAAGGAATTCTCCAAAACTCTTAGCTATACTAGAAGGCTATTTAAAATAAGTGGAACCACTGGATGGTAACTGGAAATTATTTTTGTAATATCAATATTTTCCTTTCAAAG
Organism: Macrotis lagotis; assembly: GCF_037893015.1. NCBI lineage: Eukaryota > Metazoa > Chordata > Mammalia > Peramelemorphia > Peramelidae > Macrotis > Macrotis lagotis. The sequence continues at coordinate 86,664,217 of NC_133661.1, read as the reverse complement.
TTTTTTTTACATTGGCATTTGATACCTAGAATAAAAAAATCAGTCTTCTCTATTTTGTCCATAGTATTTTGGATATACAAAATAATTTTTGTATAAAATATATAAATATTTTATATAATACCTCAGTGAGTCCACTCCTTCAAAAGACTGAGATGTATCTTTTTATGAAAAAAACCTGAAAATTTAACTGTGCTACACATAAGCCAAACCCCTTAACATCTCAAGATCAGATTATTTATTTTCATTTGTTTGGGTGAAGTAAAATGAACTCAAGCATCGCCATTTCTGAGTCATTCTCATTGTCTTTCCTAACTGTATCCAAGCATTCTTTTCCTCCAGAGAAGTAAGAATATTTTCCTCTACATTCCTACAGATCTTGTGATTTCTTTGCCCAGAAAGTCAATTTTAGTCTTAGAACACCAGAGACCTCAAATATCCAGTCATATGTATCCATGATGAAACTTGTGAATGAAGGAAGGGAAGAGGGACAAAAAATCCCCTAAAATATATATAAGCCCCTAAAAATATGTTAGACATTGTCCTAAGTGCTTTACAATTAAAATTTACTTTGATTTATTTATTTAAATAATAATATTTACTTTGATTTTCATAATTTTCATAATTTTGCTGACATCAGCAAAAATACAAAATTGACTTATCAATATTAAATTTAGAATGATTACAGCCATATGTAATTTTCTTTTTTTAAATTCATAAATGTGATCCCTAAAAAGCCTGGCTTTTTTGTTACTGCAATCAATCATTCCTTTCCTCTTCCTTTTTTTTTTGTGACCTGCATCATCTCCGATCATTTCTATAGTCCAGGGAATGGGGAGGTGAATTCTATAGAGTGACATTCCCAGTAGAAAAACAACGAGAATTCATTTGTCCATTCCCATTCCATGACATCACTGTTGCTTATACCTTACAGGAACTGGAAAAACAAGCTCCATTAGAATGTGTCCTTGAAATACACAGCTGAAAATGTCCCTAGCATCAGTCCCAAGGATAATGGGAGGTGGTGATCTCAAATGGCTAAAGTCAGGTTCTCTTCATTTTCTTATTCTCAAATCATCCTGAACAGATGGGTGATGACTGCTTCCAATGACAATTCCAAACATGTCAAATATATATTCAGAGCATTCTGTACTGCTGTTACTTTAGCAACCTTGTTGATTAGTGGAGTTGTGAATTAGACCAACCAATCTGGAAAGCAATTTGGAATTATCTGAAGAAAGTGATGAAAATAACCTTATCTTTTGACTCAAAGATTCTACATCCCAGACACATACACCTCAAAGAGGTCAATGATGAAAAGAAGAAGCCAATAGACACTAAAACATTTATAGAAGCAAATTTTGTAGTAGCAAAGAACTAGAGACAAAGTGGATGCTCATCAATTGAGGGCTAAAAAAATGTGGTACTTGAATATAATTTAAAATTACTGTATTGTAAGAATTTATGAATATGATGAATAAAGAGAAATATGGGAAGGTATAAACTGATACAAGAGAAGCAGAACCAGTAAAACAATATGTGTAATGACGATAATACTATAAGTGGAAAAGAACAATAAATAAGCAAAACTGAAGGTTGTGAAATTATAATGATCAAATTTGACCGTAAGAATTGATAAACAGAAAGTATTTCCCTCTTTTCTCCATAGAAGTGGAGAAGTATGGTTTTAAGGACTGCAGAGAACATTTTTTTTTGCATTGTAGAACTGTCTTTTAAAAAACTTATAAAATGTTGCTGGGGAGGGGCTATAATGGGAAGTGTAGCTTACATAAAATAATAACTAACATTTATACAATGCTTTAAGGTTTGTGAAGTATATTACAGATATTTTATTTGTATAAGCCTGGGAAATATTGCTGGCTTACCAATGTGAATGCTAAGACAGAGAGAGGTTAAGTGACTTGACTAAGGTGACATAGAGTTTGAAGGCTGAATATGAGCTTAAGATTTCCTGACTCCATATTAGACATTCTATCCCATATAATGTACAGAATCTATTCTGTAAGCAGTAAAAATTCATAAAAATGTATTAAAAAGGTTCTACCTCAGAGTACCCTCAATCCTACCTAAAGTTACTTTGATCATTTCAAACATGATTATGCTTCTCTTGCCCACCCCTGGAATGGGAATGTCTGAACCATTATTTCTGAGTTTGATATAACATATATCTTGTCATGCTTTGGTGTTAATGAAAAGAGTGATGCCCATAAATCACTATAGCATTTCTAGAACTTTCCGATTATAAACAACAGTAATTAATATTTATATGATTCTTATGGTGACAAAGTATTTTACATAAACATCCAAAGACCATGGGAATCATAGGATTTAGAGCTGTAAAAGATCTAAGAGATTTCATCTAGCTCAAGTCCTTCATTTTTACAGATGAAGAAACTGAGGCTAATAGGATAAAATGACTTGCCCTTGGCCACATAGTGAAGTTAGGGAAGAAAAAACTAACAAGATTCTTTTCCCAAAGAAATGATAAGAGATTACTTAGGAATAGAAGCATTTCAATTTTTCTCTTGCCCTATTACTTTCAACATAGCCTCTGTGTTTGATATTAAACTCCAAAGGATAAAGAAAACCCTAACCCTATCCAATCATATGCAGTTTATTGAATCATATTTCCCAGGAAGAAAGAATTTATGATTAAATATAAATATGATACATTGAGAATGACTTCAAATGATGAAAAAATGTTATTTTCTGACTGATTCTGGGCCACAATAATTTACTTACTCCTTTTTTGAATAATTCCTAAAGCACTTACACTCATCATTTAATATACTAGTTTTGTAAGATAAGGAGCAATTTAGTGGGTGTTGTTTTGTTCTTTAATTATTACCTGAAGAATATATGCTGCTATTTTAAGAATGACCAAAACTCCTCAAATGAGAATAGAGAATTCAATAGGATATCTATTATGGCCTTGTCTTAGTAGAGTTTATGCATGCTACCACCTACTCAGAATCCACTGAAGGTCCGTAATAGCCCAAATTTGAGGGAACAGAGTATGTTTTCTGTAGGCTTTAAGTCATAGAGATTATGATTCTACTTGTAGTACTTGAATATGCAGAAACAAGCCCTACTCCTGGGCAGCAGGAAGCATTTTTCTGGCAGTCAGATCATTCTCCCTTTATTTTAAAGAAGAGGGATGGGGACATAGGAGGGAGGAAAAGTTGGATCATCTACCTTATAGAATGACCAAGTTGAAAAAAAAGAAGTGTATTTTTTAGTTACAACATGATTTAAATCCCTGTGCTACTTTGAGAAGGTCTGAGCTCTTAGGTCTTTGCTTTTTGGGGCTATATGATCACTAAGGTCCTTTTGTGACACCAAATCCATGATGTTAAGTCATAGGAAATATACATTTCCCCAAAATATAACTGAGGATGAAGTTTTCTTGAATTGGCAAATGATGGAAATGGTATCTGATGAAAAATGATATTTTCCTCCGTAACTTATTCCCCTTAATTTACTTCATATATTGTTTTATGTGCTTTGTTTTGTTTTTGCTTATTATCATTTGTATCATAGAACCTTGGTGGTTTCCTTTACTGACCTCTAGATAGTTGAGTACCTGGTTTACATACTCTCTCTCCAACATAACCCCTTTCCTTTCTGTTGGGGGACTTCAAGGAAAGTGCTGATACCCCTTCAAACATTCTGGCACTGAAGGTGATTAATTTCCATGTACCATAGTATCTTTACCAAGAGAAGCATGTCTTAGGCTGATTATCATCCGTAATTATGTCTCCTCTATGATTTTTGAATCCTAATCTTTCTCCTCTGATCTCATTCTCTAATCCTGTCATTTCTCCTTCTTCCTCATTCCTTATATATCTTCTTCTTCTTTGCCAAACCTATATAGTCTCATCTTTGATCCTACTTGTGTGATCTTGGATAAGGTATTTATTTCTCTGAGACTATTACCTATATAATAAAGGGGATTGAACTAGATGGATTCTGAAGTTCCTTCCAGAGTTAGTGCTGTGATGCTATCATTATAAATCCCCCTGTATCTCTTCCACTCTCAGTTTGTCTTCCTGAATCACTTTCCAACCTTCAATCTTGTCCTTATAGTTAGCCAGTTAAATTATATCTTCTACTCCAATCTGAATTGTCTTCCACTGTTAATGCGCTGCCAATCCCCAAACCTGCTTCACACCTTCTTGGATCATACCACATCACCATGTTAACTGGGTATGGGAGAAATTCACTTTATCTCATCTCAACTGAATCTTCTCTATTATACAGAAAAAAACCTTTTGTTCTTTCTTGATTAACTCCCTATTTCATTCCTATCAGCAACTGTTCCAAACTTTTTTTGTCAGGTTCCATATGCTTCTCCCCATTCTCAAAAGCAGAAGACCTTGTCGCCTATTTCACTGAGAAAATTGAGACAATCCATCTTGAGCTCCCTTATCTTTCCTATTCCACCTCTCAAATCCCCACTGTATCTTCAGTCATTTTCAATTTTACTCTGAAGGAGTTCTCATTCTCTCTCTCCTCTCAGAAATTTAGGTTCTTTTTCTGCATTCAGGTCTGTCATTTCCTTATCACAATCCTATATTTTGCCTCCTTTTTTGTCACATTCTGAGAAAGTTCACAAATGTTTTGGTTCCATTTTCTCACCATTCACTAGTTTTTCAATCCTTTGAGATCTGATTTTTTTTAATAACCCCACTACTCCCACTGAAACTGAGATCTTTTAAGATTTCCAAAATCTCTTAACTGCTAGATTCAATGATCTTCTCTCTGTTTATATTTACTTTAACCTCTTTGAAGCTTTTTGATATAACCAACAAACTACTTCCTCTTCCTAATACTTTAACTTCTTTTGCCTTCATATTTCCCTTCCATTTCTATGCTAGATTCACCAGTCACCCCCTTCTCCCTTAATGTAACTGTCTAGGCTATTCTCTCTTCTCTCTTCACATTCTCTCAATGTGATCTTATCTAATCTCATGCATTCAAATACTATCTCTAAGCAGATGATTCCCAAATAAATGTATCCAGTCTTAATTTTCCTCTTGAGGATTAGAGAGTCCTGCATCACCAAGTGACTGTTAGACTTCTCTTCCTGGATATATAAGAACATCAAATTCAAAATATACAAAATAGAACTATTTATACCTCTTCTCAGTGAAATCTGCCTCTTTCTCCAAACTTTTCTATTTCTGTTGAGGGTACCACCATCTATTCAGTAAGCAAGATTCATATCTAGATATTTGTTCAGTTTCTAAGCAATATCAATCCCTTCTCCAGAACATCTCTTACATCTGTCCCCTTTTCTCCATTCAAGAAATAGTTAACTGTTTAGGTCCATGTCTCCTCCTCCCTGGACTACTGTATAAGCTTTCAATTAATTCCCATAATTTGAATCTCCCTTTTCTTCAATCCCTTCCTCATCTTCTCCTCAGATGTCAGAAAAGCTCCTCCTGATTTATAGGTATATTCATGATACTTCCTTGTTCAAAATCCTATTTTTTTTCCTTTTTCCTTTTTCTGATATTTGTAACTCATTACCACAATCTAAAATGTGTTTACCTTTCTAGCTTTATATCATACTCTATTTTTTCAAGAACTTCACATTCTGGTCAAAACTAATAGATATTCCCTAATCTTGACACTCTTATGTCTCCACAACTCTTTCATGTAACTTACCCAAGTCACTCTCATGCCTAAAATGAGTGCCTTTCCTGTGTGCTTCTCACAAATCCTTCTCTTCTTTTAGGTTTCAATTCAACTATTTGCTTTCCCTATTAACCCTTCTCTGATCCCCTTTAGTTGTTAAGAATCTCTCCTCAATTTTCCTGTCCTATCCTTAAAGTCATATACAAGACAGGAAGAGACTTAATAGGTCATGTTCAGTCCCTTCCTTTGACTTATTTGGGTTTATGTTTCATTCTCTCAGTAAAACAGAAGCACATTGAAGGCAAAAGTTTTGAAAGGTTTTTTGGTTTTTTGTTTTGAGGAGAGCTATTGAGCATGAATAAAATAAATGCTTGTTGGCTCGAATTGAATTGTTTATATATTGCATTCTTCCTCTTGGATTATTTTAAATTAAATTCAATAAATGTTTGTTAAATTTTACTGAACTGTAAAATGCCAAATGCATCTCTGTTCTATCTGTTATATATTCTCTGGCACCTAGCATAGGAGCCCACATATAATAGGTATAAATATTTATTGAATTTATTGAATCGATGTCATTCTTCTTCTGAAAAATTGACCGCTAATTAATTAATTAATTAATTGCAAGTTCATGCATATTACTTCCCTTCTCAGAATGTCATTTTCTTCATCTTCTCTAATATGAAAACCCTTGCCATAACTTTGAATGAGGCGAACACTTATCACATACCAATAATATACAAAGGCACTGTGTTAGGTGCAAGGGAAGAGAGGCAGTTACTGATCCCAAAGAGATTGTTTTACTTTCATGTGATTCAATATAAATAAATACTAAATGTGTATAAAGTAATAGCATGACATTTCAAGAGGCTGTTGCTATTGTTTGGTCATTTCTCATTCATGACCAACTCTTCATGACCTCATTTGGGGGTTTTCTTAGTAAAAACACTACAATGATTTACCATTTCCTTCTCATTTTACAATGGAAAACCGAGGCAAAGTGTTAAGGTCACTTACTCAGAGTCATTCAGCTAGTAAGAGTCTGAGATCAAATTTGAACTCACACAGATCAGTTTTCCTGACTCCAAGAACAATGGATGGATCACCTAGCTGCCCATTTCAAGACGTAGAATATGTGGGGCACCTAGGTGGTACAGTGGATAGAGCACTGGCCCTGGAATCAGGAGGACCTGAGTTTAAGTTCGGTCTCAGACACTGGGCTTTGTGACCTTGGGCAAGTCTTTTAACCCCATTGTCTTGCAAAAAAAGTAAAAAAAAAAGAGTTAGTATTAAAAGTGGCACCCAGATTAGAATCTGAAGGAATCTGGAGGTATATTAATAAACCTTTATGGAAAAATAAGAGCAAAAAGCATGTTGGATATCAAGCTTTTTTGGTATTCCAACAAATGGTAAATTTGCAGAGCATTTATTTCTGTCCTACTGAGAAGTACTTACTTCCCTACCAGCAAGTCCTTAATTGCCTTCAGTGACCATAATTATTGAATGTGACCTTTTCTTCCTGGAAACCCTGAGATGTCTGAACAGTGAAAAGAGTTTACTCAGAATTCTAAATGTATCAGAGTAGCCCCATTTCATTTATAAAGAGTGTGCTACAGGTATAGTATTAATACTACTACTACTTGGAAAACTATAATTTTTGATTTCAGGGAAATAAACCCAAACCTAACTGTAATACTACCTTGCACCTGCTCCCCTCTGGGCTCCTTTATACTCTGCCTGCCAAGTATTCTTGATGGGGAAGGGTCTGACACTTACTAATATAAATTTTTATTTAGTCTACTACATAACTACATATCTCACCTATCCATGAAGTCCTTCTAGTTCCCTTCAGGGATTACTTATAATTAATCCATAAGCATTCTTTTCATAGTCATGTAAATGTTTCACAGAGAAGGATGCATGACTTTTTTTAGTATCACATTCATTTTCTCTTCCTAAGAAAATGGTGGTTGACACTAAGGATAAATAATGAGCTTCCAGGTGCACACTAAAGATGAACTAACTGAAGGTGGATTTTCAATATGTATAAAGGGAAAAATGAAGATTCTTTCCCCAAATAGTAGAATGACTCCAATAGTCAAATCTGAGGTACAACATTTCTTTCTTTTTATGTAGCTTCTCATCATCTATATCACATTCTGCTATCTTGGTTCCACAGATGAGAAAATGGAAGTACAGAGACAAGTTGTACCCATGATCCAGGCAGGCCCTGAGTACATTGGCAGAAGTAAAATTGTCTGGATAGACCTCTATTGTTTGATACCGAGTGATGCTACTCCTATTCAAATAAAATACATCATGGTAAAATCCTGAACATATTGAAAATTTCCATAAAACTGGGCTTACAGTTAAGAACTTTAAATTTTACTAGCCAACAGATTTACTTTTTTTTTAAATAAGCAAGTTCAAAGGTGGTAATAATCAAATGTCCTTGTAAATAATTATTATGCTGCCAACTAATCTTGAGCAAGACATGAATATTGAACCATTTGTGCTAGAACAGTGAAGCTCTGCATGGTAGTCAGGATTACATAGGCAGCCTCTGGTCAAAGAACAGAGCGAGCTGATCTCTATGGGATTCAATGCTAGGATTTTGATTTCAATTATGGTTCCATATCTCAACCACTTGAGCTTCCTGATCATAGAAATCATAATTGCAAAGATAAGATGGTTGGCTATTCTTTTTCATTTTCCTAACACAAACCATTCCATTCTTATATGAATGTGTATCTTGAGATAGCTTGTGTTACAAACTCAGATTTGTATTTCACTTTCTTGAAATGATTATTTAACTAGTTCAGTGATGATTATCTTCTGTGAGATAATGAGGAAAAACAACAATATAAGATCCAAAGTTCAAGATTTTTTATTCTAACTCTAATTCTACATTTTAACAGACACTTAATATATCTCCATTTGCCTGGAAATTGTTAATTCTGAAAATAAGCCATTCCTTTGGTGGCCATTTTCATAATGAGCATAAAGATCACAAAGAGAAATTTAGATGCTGCAAAATCCTTAACAGATGGTAATACATGACCCTCCTCCAAATACCTCTTAAATGGAAAAAAGAATGCAATTATCTTAGAAGGGTCAACAAGTTGCAAACATTTTTCATGTTTAATGGGGGTTGTAATCATTGTCTCTGAATTAGAGGAAAATTCATTTTATCAACTCTGCTACAAATGAAGAGGCATGAGGCTAAAGTGAGATTCTTTTATTTGAAATTACTTTTTCATCTAAGTAACTGATTAATTGAAGGAATGTTCTATTTAAAAAATTAGGCTTTTTTTTTCTTTTAATTAATTGAAGTAATTTAGCACAGAAATGCTTAGCTATTGGATTTAAAAATTCTCCAGACTTTCTTATTTGAGAGGGGATTTAGCCACAGACTCCAGTATGGACCCCAATTTATGGTATGAGCTGGTTGTATTTCTCAAAGATGCCTCAATTTCCTCATCTGGAAAACTGTTTGTTAATTTACCTATTTCATAAGTATAGAATTATGGAGAAGAAAACAGTAAACCACTCCAGCATATTTGCTAAGAAAACCTCATGGATAGTACTAGCCTGCAATGGTCCATGGGGTCAGGTGGAGTTCAATACAATTGAACAGCTCAATGACAAATTAGAGACTAAGGAGTTCCATGAGGTTTGATTGGACTTGATCACTGGATTTTATACTTTTATTCTTTCTTATCAGGGACATCCTATTTTTTTTTAAAAAAGATATATATGGGGGCAGTTAGGGGTACAGTAGATAGAGCACTGGCCCTGGAGTAAGGAGGACCTGAGTTCAAAATTGACTTCAGACACTTAATAATTGCCTAGCTATGTGACCTTGGGAAAGTCACTCTTAACCCCATTGCCTTAAAATATAAAAAAAAACTATGATCAATAACTATTTAGCTGTGTCACCTTGGGCGACTCAACAAAAACTAAAAAAAAGATATATACAAATAGGGTTGCATTCATAGTAAAGCTTTAGAAAAAAATATGCTTCCAATTCACTTAGTCAAAGGAAAAGAGACAAGAGTGCAGATGCAGGGAGTCAAAGAGAATTTAGTCAAATGGAACTGCCCTTGAGCAGTCCAAGAGATTCGCAAAAGTGGAGTGCCACTGCAAAACTCAAGAATGCTAATGGCCCATTAACAAGATATATAAATGAGAACTCTGATCGCGCCCCCTTGAAATGTTTCCTTCATCCTGATGGGCACAGACTGACAATATTTATTATCTTATCATCTAAGTAAGATTGGAGCCAGCAATTTCAGATAGTCCATGAGCTATGGCTTCCAATAGGAGGAAATTCTTATTACATTATTTTCATACATTTTAACACACAATGAAATATTTGGCAGAAGATTTAAACCCCAAAGAAACAGATACACAGACACACAGATACACAGACACACAGACACACACACACTCACAGAGTGTCCTGTTGTCAGCCCCAGTGCATTGATGGAGCCCATTTCATTCCTTCACTGCTGCTACAACTAAACTCCAATTCAGGAAGAAGCACCACAGCTTGGTATCCTATCTTCAATACTTACTAGCTATATGACCCTAGGAAAAGTGTTCCACTACATTTGGAAAATGGAGGTGATAAATATTCTCGCTCCCCCAAAGTGACATACATGAGAACTGTTATTATTAGGTAGAGAATCAGGAAAGAGAAGCCAGAAAGCAAATTAATTCCTCTAAATGTGTGGAACCAAAAAAGCAAAATATCTTTGTCCATCTAGGGCTCCTCACGTAACAAAACTTTCTGTGTGAATAGCTGAGTAATAAAATTAAATTGCAATTTATTTATAAAGAATTTAGATATGAGTAAACTCCATTTAAAAGTTAAAATTTGCCCTAGGTGGGTACCTTCCCCTGTCTCAGTAGCTTGAATAGCACAAGTTGTGGCACCGACTGTCCTAGGCCTTTCCCTTCTAAGTTGTTGAAGTGGAGGGAATGCCCAGGGAAGATTGGCTCTCTTCCCATACTTAGAAATTTGAATTTGGGCACAAACTTGATTATAGAGTGTTTACCATTTCGTTTTTTTACAGCACATATATTTTCATTCTCTCTCTCTCTCTCTCTCTCTCTCTCTCTCTCTCTCTCTCCCCCATCATTTATCATTTCTTTTCTCTCTTTCTCTCTCTCCCTCTCCCCTTTGCCCCAAATTGTCATAAAACTGAAAGATTTTTGCTTTTGGGAGATGACAAACTGGTCAGACTACAAATCTAATAAGCAAAGAGAGTACCACAGAAATAATGTACTAACCTTCCCAGCCTCAGCTGCAAGTGGTTCAGGGAGAGCAGCGGGGAGGGAAGCAGGACAGCTGTGAAAATACCTCTGAGGTTGAGGCAAGGTCAGTCTGGTTGTCTTTTCTTTCCACACTGTTTGTTATGTAATACTTTCTAAATGACAGCACTACTGGTTTTTGTTAATGGTACTGTCTTAAGTGAGGTTAACATGTTTTGCCAAAAGGATGTTCCTAGCAAAGTTAGAAATAGTTCTATACCTGCTGCCCATTGAGCAGAGTTAAAAAGACTCAGAAAATCAAGATAATTAGGAAACTGAATTGTCAAGTTTAATATTCCCTTTCCAAATGTTGTCCCCCCCAAAAATTCACCATTATAAACACTGTTTGGGAATGAGTAGCACTAGAATTAGAGTGAGGAAACACCATTTGAGTCCATTTCTGGCTCTTACTAGTAGTATACCCATTGGCTATTCACATTATGTCTTTCTGAGTCTCAATTTCTCCAACTGGAAAATAAAAATAATATACACCTCCAATATGGTCCTTGCATGACTGTTAAGATTTTTAAAAGGAAAACACTATTGAAACTATCAGATTTATGGAACGCTTTAAGACTTGTACAATTGAGGCAGCTAGGTGGTACAGTGGATGGAGCACCAGACCTGGAGTCAAGAGGACCTGAGTTCAAATCCAGCCTTAATAATTCCTTAGCTGTGTGACCTTGGGCAAGTCACTTAACTCTGTTGTCTTAAATTTAAATTAAAAAGACATGCAGAATTCTTTACCTAACACTTCCTATTACTAGACACATTTCAGAAGTTTAAGATTTTAGATGACTTATGCAGGTCCAAAGAGCTGGTGTCTAGGGCACAATCTGAATCCAGGTCTCTCTGACTCCAAGTCACTTGGAGCAACTTGGCCATACTACCTCCCAAACTGCATTAATTTCTATTCTTACTTAAGATTCTCTAAGACAAAAACTGCTTTATTTTTGTCTTTGTAACATCAGCTCTTGGGATGGCACATAAAGGAGGCACTAAATGAATGTGTATTTATTGTTGTGGCAGCTATGTCTGTAGAGTACCCAACTGTGATTTCAAAACACTGATATTTTGAACCATGACTCAAATATTTCCTATTATTCTAGGCAAGTCATAATTTTTTTTCAGCCTCAGTTTCCTCATCTATAAAAGAGTTAATAATGAACATATAGAGCACTTTGCAAACCTTAAAAAGTATAAGTACTAAATTAAAAAATTTTTTAAGGCATATACCCTCTTTGATGCCTCAGTTTCTTCATATGTAATACAGGGAATACCATCATCATGTAATATTAAAAAATATTCTTATCTAATAAGGGACAGCTAGATGATGCAGTGATTAGAGTACTAGGCCTGGAGTTAGGAAGACCTATCTTCCTAAATTCAAATCTAATCTCAGACATTTGATAGCTATGTGACCCTGAACAAGTCACTTTGCCCTGTTTGGCTCAGTTTTCTTAACAACAAATTGAGCTGAAGAAGGAAATGGAAAACTACTCCAGCATCTTTGCCAAGAAAACCTCAACTGGGGTCACAAATAGTAGTCACATGAACAATGACAAATTATTATTACAGATTTGCTTGAGATCTGAGCTTTTGAATGACTTGCCAGTGGTAATAAATGAATGACTATATCACTCCCCTAGACAAAAAATAAATACAAGTAAAACAAAATAAGAGTTGAATGTCTATGACTTCTCCCTTTTATCTTTCGTCATCATTCTGTGGGTCCCAAGCAAAGACTGCATCTTGCCTTTGACCTTCTCTCCTTGTCCTAATTTCATACATGAACCTTTGCCCATGCCTTCTCGATTGACTGCCCCCATTAGAATTTAGCTCATGTGCTATTCATTTTCTAAATCTTTTGAAATTTGTTAGCCCAAAGTCTAGTCTTTGGGTCAGATTATGCCCAGCTTTTCTTCTCTATCACAAATTCCAAGACAGAATGACCACTTCCCTATCTCCTTGGCAATATTAAATACTCAGTGCTTGCGATATATTAGAGAAAGGAAGACCTTAGAATTCAGAACAAATAGATCAACTAACAATAAACGGTGTTTGTAAAAAGAGATCTCAGTTTTTGATCTTTAGCTAAGCAAATTAGACAACTCCAAATTCTCTTAGACATTTACTTAAGCACAAAGAAAAATAAGACAAAAGAGCTGACTATATTCTCTCTCTCTCTCTCTCTCTCTCTCTCTCTCTCTCTCTCTCTCTCTCTCTCTCTCTCTCTCCTTTCCGTTTCTTCCCACTATATTAGGATCTGAAGCCACAAAGTAAGTGGGGAGAAGTGGGAATCATTGAATTCTGAGAGTTCCCCAAATTCTACTGGGAATTTCTCCCACTCCTATTTCTTGTTATGTTGAATCAATTCAAATAAGAGCTATGGAATTTCATCATTCCCCTATTTCAAATCACTTGGGACCTGAAATCAAAAAGAATTATGATGCATAAGAAAACAATTTACAATTTGTTTAAACTAGGACACAGTGCTCTTCTGTGCTGGCTCTTTTTCTCTCCAAATACAAAAGGATATAAGTGACTAACCTTTCCACAGGATCTCTCAGCATGACTATGAGTTTTGCATTTGGCTCAAAGGCATGAATGAAGTCCTGGATCAGAAATGGAGGTTCTCCATCAGTACTATTGTCATAGAAGTAAGTCCAAGCATTATTGTCCCACATAGTTGAAGCGCTGGCCTCTCCTACAAAGAGAAAATATTCCAAATAGATATTTTCATTTTCATCTAAATTAATTTTTGGCTTAATTAAAATTTGATTGAGTTGTTATGGAAGGAATTTATAGGTAAAAGTTAAAAAAGTGATCTTCCAGTAAAACAGGAAATGCTAATTTAATAAACATAGCTGAGACTAAAATGGCTCTTCTGCCTTTGTGCTCAAAATGACCACAGCAGAGGAGTGGTGTGAGAAGAATAACTGCTGAAATCCCACAGAAGAAGATCTACTCTTTGTCTGAAACAACTAGCCAGTCCAAACACTGAACATTCCTACGCCTCCAGGCTTCTCTTTGTGGGGCTTACAAAAATAATTACAACCACGCAGCATTCCCCATTTAGCTTTGACTAAATGATATACATAGCAATATAGTATTATGGGCAAATTGGAAAGCACACAATTTTTTCCCCTCAAAGAATAGCAGGGATAATAGAGAAACAATCATGCAGACAGCCTATGTAAGGAAATTAAACAGAAAGAAGCCTGGATTTTCTTTTTCTGGAACCTCAGTGCTTCACTCAAATGAAGTGGCTAGGGATTTTGCCTGAATTTTTCTTTCAAGTGTGATTATGGAACTAGGTAAAATACCCAAGGTGTCTGACAAAAGATCATTGAACCTCTACTCTAGGCCCAGTATCACCACTAGTCAATTTGGTCATGTTGAGCAAAGGGCTTCAGCATTCTGGATCCTGGTTCTGTCAATATTTATTAAAATCACAAGATCATAAGTTTAGAGCTAGAATTACCTGATAGAATATCTAGTCCAATATCCTCATTAACCAGTAAAGAAATTGAGGTCTAAAAGATGAAATAAATGGCCCAAGATTCATCAGTTCTCAAGGATTTAATTACCATCTTTATTCTGAAAATTGTTAAGCCTACTTATTCTGCTCTAACCTCTCTGCTGACCACCAATCTCACATCTTCAGCTACCTTTCAGATATTTTAAACCACTGTCCAGTAGACATCTTAATCTCAATATGTGTAAAAATAAAACTCATTATCTTTCCCTCTAAATCCACCCCTCCTATCTTTCTTATTACTGTAGAGGACAATACCAATACCATCCTACCATTTTCTCACAACCTAAGAATCTTTTCATTCAACTCCTAAAGTGATTGCCCTAAATCACAAATCTGACCACGTTTTCCCCATATTCAACAAACTCCAGTGGCTCCCTGACATTTAATAGGGCTAAGTGTGAAGTCTTATATGTGGGTTCCAAAACTACAATGAGCAGAACTCATCTGAACAAGATCTTGATGATTTGATCAACTGCAAACTCATGGTTTGGCAACCATATAAGCTCATGCAAATTTGGATCTTGTTAGTAGCTCTTACTAGAGCTCATTAGACTCTGGTCTAGACAGTATCTATTATAGTCCCTAGCACATTCATTTAATAAATGAATGCCTATTGATACATTGGTCAGTTTGTATCTGTAGTGCTGTGTTCAGAACTGGGTAACTGTATTTTAGCAAAGACATTGAAAAGTTCATGAGGATCCAAGAGAGAGCAACCAGGGATACTGAAGGTCCTCAAAATCATGTCATGTAAGACTAGGATGAAGTGGGAATTTTTAGCCTGGAGAAGTGAAAATTTAGGGAAATGGGGAGAAGGGAAGTAGACACAATGAGTGTAGAAAAACAACTGAAGATGTATAGATGTATCATGTGAAACAGGGATCAAATTTATTGTTTGACATCAGAGGGAAGAGCTAAGTACAATAAGAGGAAGCTGCATTTAGACAATCTGAATAATTAAAGAGAATTATAATATAATTATAAAATAATATAAACTTGTATATATAAATATAAAAATATATAATAAATATAAAGGTAATTATAATATAATTATAAAATAATATAAAATAATTATATAAAAAAGCAGATTAGACTGCCTTAGTGCTTTTCACTAGAGGTTTTCCAGAAATGAATGAATGGTCACTAATTAAATAACCTGTAGAAAGGGTTCTTCTTCAGATCTTGGTGAGGGTTGACAGATACTGAAATCACTTCTAGATTTTAGATTACATGATTTCTGTATCCTATGAATTATCTAACCATAAACATAATTACTAAAGTGCTAAGATAAAGTTTGGAACAGTTGAACTTTCAAAGAAATCCATTATGGCAGGAATCCATTAAAATGCCTCTAAGACCTATAATATTTAACTATCAATTCTTTTTGTAAAAGATAGAAAATGATCAAATCTGGAAGTCAAATTATTTTGCACAGTCCCTCTTCTGTCTATGTACAACTTTTGTACCCAATTCCTAAATTTATGGGTTAAATGTTTTACTATTTCATCAGGATAAGGGATAAAGCAATAGGAATGTCCAGAGGTACCTGATTATGAAGTTATAGTATAATGTCAAATCATATTGATAATAGGGCAATTCATGGCAATCATAGATATTTATTAAGCATCTACTATAGGTGGAGTCCTGTCACAGGCATATTAGAGGCAGAACTGTGTAGAAGGAATGCTAGACCAAGGAGAAATTCTGCTTTTGATGCCTCTGGTATTTGCCAGATGTGCAACTTTTGGAAGACCACTATTCCTCTCTGATCTTGATTTCCTCATCTATAAAAGGAGCAGAATTATACCTGCAGTTCTCAAGTTTGTAGTAAGGGTTCAATGAGAAAAGTATATAAGAAGTATTATAGAAGCATCAGTTATGATTATTATGGAATACAGTAAAAAGTTTTACAAAGATTAAATAAGCTTACATGCATTAGAATAATTCATATGCCCTGAAATGAAACTACCAAGCTGTCACTCCCTTGCAGCAACAGTCTTACAGCCCCAGACAAAAATCCCAGCCCTGAACCTATTATCATTGTCCTGACTGTTTCCTGGCTTTATTATGGAATTATCTGTAGAGCAGGGCTTTTGAGTGAGACACCACTAATCAACTCTTGTTGGAACTGTTTTGACTAATAGTCAAAATTAATAGCCCTGTTTCTT
This sequence comes from Macrotis lagotis, assembly GCF_037893015.1. Lineage (NCBI taxonomy): Eukaryota > Metazoa > Chordata > Mammalia > Peramelemorphia > Peramelidae > Macrotis > Macrotis lagotis. Next base: position 86,647,534 of record NC_133661.1, on the reverse strand, counting down.
TATTGTTCAGTGACCAGTCCTATCTTTTCACTGTTTTCTGGGAGTGTGTGTCCTTCCAAACCAGTTTTTTTTGGGAACTAATCCAGGAGAGAGAGAGATCTGTCTTGCCTTTTGTTATCTCCCAAGACTGTTGATCCTTGGTGGGAGATGGTTTAAGCATGTCTATTGGAGCAAAATTACAGACTTGGAGGTGGTATTAGGGACCTCAAATCTTATCTGGTTAGATTCCTACCTTAAAATGTAATCAAGGCTCCATCTGTGTCTAATAGTAAAATGAACTATCAACAAACAAGGAGACAATATCTTCATATTCACCAAATTTGGTAGGATGATCCTTTCAGAGAGAATAAATTTTCACTCTGGTCTCTTGTTCTCAGAGACTTGGTATTTTTGGAGGAGAAACTGAAGTGATTAAATATGTCTGTCTCTTTGGAAATGATGGGTATAATTAAATATCCATGTTTCAAATGGTTACATTTAATCTTAATCACTAACATATTCATTTTATTTAATGATCAAATTACTATAGGACAAGAGATTTGAGTGAATAGTTTGACATTAAATTTCCCTTTCATAAAACAGCATATTTGATTTTAACTCAGAGATGAATGCAACAGAATAACTGAATAATTCCACAAAATATTCTTGTGAATTTATCAGAAAGATGGTCATAGCGGCAGCTAGGTGGCGCAGTGGATAGAGCAGCAGCCCTGGAGTCAGGAGTACCTGAATTCAAATTTGACCTCAGACACTTAATAATTACCTAGCTGCGTGGCCTTGGGCAAGCCACTTAACCCCATTTGCCTTGCAAAAACCTAAAAAAAAGCTAAAAAAAACAAAGAAAGATGGTTCATAAATAAATTAATCATTTTTAGAAGGTCAAAAGAATAGCATTTAAAGTATCTCTGATTTATTGATAAATTTTAATCATTAAAGAAATATTAAGACAGTATTTCTTCTAAGAGAGCATGAGTATGCAGGAGCATAAATATACCTACGTATATATATATACATATATATATATATGTATATATATATATACATATATATATGTGTGTGTGTGTGTATGTTTATATACACATTACATATATATTCACATAAATCAATTATTTTCAAAATAAGATTACCCAATCAATAAAAAATCTATTGATTGAATTTCTGAGTTTTCTTTTAAAGGCAATAGGAACCAGAGAGATCTGAAAGCCCTATGTCAAATGCAAACACTATTTAAGCAATGACTGCAATCCACAAATGAAAATATCATTTAAAAACATATAACCAGTAATAACTTAGTCATGGCTGAGCATTCAAAAGCAATATGAATTCTCTGAAGCATCTTTATTTTCAAAACATGATATGAGTGATTAATCATTTTGTGTGAGATAAATGATGGGGAGGGAAAAAGAAATGATATCCGCCCCTAGAAACTTTGTAGACTTAGGGTATATTCTTCTTCTTTGCACAGTCTACCAAGCAGCCTAAATGATAGACTGCTTCTTCCCCATATTTCATGTCCTGACTCTTTTTATAGGGGCTCCTCCTCCTCCTGCCTCATTTCTGTCTGCTAAAATCCTCAACTTATATGTCAGGGGCTCAGCTTATGTGTCATCTTCTATGGGATTATTTCTCTAAACTCCTTAGTTGTTAGTACTGACTCCCTCTTTCTCAAGTTATTCCAAAGGTATACTTTATCTGTTTATTATAGCTTTTAGCCCTCAGTTGGATGTTAGATTCTTGAGAGCAAAGGCTACTTTTTGTTTTGCTTTTGCATCCCTAACGATTACCATCGTGTCTTGAACATAGCTTAATAAAACCTGCTGGATTATCATGGATAGCAAATGGCACAAAGCCAGGAATATTGCTCTTCAGTTCAGTTATGTCTGATTCCTTGTGGCCCCATTTGAGATTTTCTTAGCAAAGATACTGGAGTGGTTTGTTAAGTTCTTCTTCTTTAGTTCATTCTACAGATGAGGAAACTAAGGCAAAGAGGGTCATACAGCTATTTAGTGTCTGAGGCTGGATTTGAATTTAGATCCTCCTGACTCCATGGCTGGCACTCTATCCATTGCCCACATAAGAGTAGGCACTTAATAATGTTTATCAAATTGTACTGAATTAGCAAGGGCTGTTCTTTATGTTTCCAAGATAATGCCTTACCCTTAGGATATGTCTAATAAATATCTATGATATGAATGGGACTTTCAGGCATTTTTTTTTGCAAGTGGCATGACCATATGCTTAAACCTTAAACCAAACCATCAATCTGGACAGCAGAAGATGCAACTTTTCAAGAGTAGTGCCATACCAATAACGATATTATTCATCTTGCTGTGCTCTGTCCCTGAATCACTCCGAAGTCCCTTGTGAATTTCATGGGCTGCCAAATCAAACAAATCCAGGTAATCTTCTACTGGGGAGCGGTCATGAAACCCATCTCTTAGTCGCACTATTCCTAAACAGAAAAAGAAAATCCATGAGTTGTCACAGAGAAAAGAAACAAGAAGAAAAAAGTATTTTTGTTTGTACCTCTTTTGGACCTGACTCCCTGTTCCACCTCCCCCTCAACCCCAGTCACTCAACTGTTAAGTTTCAGAGGGTAGTATGATCTCACCATAGTAAGGACAGAGATCTGGGGAGTCAAAATGCTTGAGTTTGACCTTTGGATCCAATCAATCCTAGGAGTTTGACCACCCAGTCATTTTCTCATCAGTAAATTGGGAGGAGAAGGTATTATTTGTTCTACTTACTTCGTAGGCTTATTTTAAGGAAAGAGATTATTATATAAGTAAAAAGTCACAAACTAGCAAGTGTGAGAATAGTGCAGTAATTTAGCTTTTAAATGTTAAGTATTCACTCCCACTGCATGATAGGTGCTTATTCACTGATTTAATGAAAGCCACTAAGAAAAGCAAAATAAGCCATATTTTCTTAGGTTCTTAAGTTCTAGAGAGTAATCAGATAGGGGGAGAGATCTATGAATGATTAAAATTCTCTTTATCTGTAGCTGCTTAAGAAAATAACTGACTTTCCTGTGGGGGGAAAAATCATTTTCTGTGTCGTTTGGGTGATGGAAAACATCATTAACTAGGTTAGTAGAAGTTTTAAGCATAATGTTACACCTATTCAAGCACTGTAAACATTTGAACTTTGTGAGGCATGTAAAGTTTAGGTATATTTGCAATACCTGAGGCATGAGCAGTATATGAGGCATATAGTACAAGTAATAGAAAAAGCAATAGGGGGATACAAGCCAATTCAAAGGATAGACAATTTGAGGTCTATCAAGATTATGACTGTTACTTCTCTTTTTCCAGTGACAGGGAGCTCACTGATTGTTTAAGCTAAATATTTTCTTTATTAAATTAACTGTCCTTTGATGTAATTATTTTGACATTGCTCATTCCCAGGATCATGATCTAGAACAACAAGGAACCACTGACATCACCTAGTCCAATGTCTCCCTTTTGCAGATAAAGAAACTGAACTCAGCTACTTGGCCAAAATCACACGGGCATAAAGTTAGGCTTGAACCCAGGTCTTCTTGACTACACAATCATTACTGTAGCCATCATTCCATGATGTTTCTCAATTCTTTAAAAAACACTTGTTGAGGAGCAGTTGGTGGCATGGTAGATAAAGCACCGACCCTGGAATCAGGAGGACCTGAGTTCAAATCCAGTCTCAGACACTTGATAATTACTTCACTCTATTGCCTTGGCAAAAAACAATAACAAACATTTGCTGAATGCCTATAATGTTTTAGACAACTATACAGAATGTGAAGATATGCTCCATGTCTCAAGAAGCTCTGAAATTTATTATCACAGAAAAGGCCAAAACTTCCTCTTTTTTCTTTATAATAAAATATACCTATAAAAAGATTTCTAGATTCCTGGAAAAGAACTCAGAGATCACTTAGTTTAATACTATTCTGAACATGAGGAAATGGATGCCCCAAAGTGATGACACTTAGCATCATACAATTCATGATGGGAACTGTAACTCAACATAGGTTTCCTCTTGGCTCACTTGTCATGTCATAGTTCCAAAATTTTAAGAAAATAATCAAAGCTTAAGAAAATAAAAAAAAGTATAATGAAGGAAGTTAGAATACAAGTGTTTCAAGGTAACAAGAAAGGAGCATTATACAGAGCAATTAGTAAAGATGAACATATTTTCTCATGGCACTTAGGGGACACAATGGATAGAGCACTAGGATAGGAATCTAGAAGAGTTCAAACCCAGCTTTAGACACTTAATAGCTGTGTGATCCTGGTAAAATCACTTAACCCTGTTCAACTCAGTTCCTCATCTGTAAAATGAACTGGAGGAGGAAATGGCAAATCACTCCAGTATCATTGCCAAGAAAACTCTAAAATGGGGTCACAGAGTACCAAATATTATTTAAATGACTGAGCAACAACAATACTTTCTCATGAATCCCAATTTTGGATGAAATGAAGCAAATGCTATTAAGGCAAAAAAAAAGTTTTTCTCTTCTATATATCCAACTCTCTAATGGAGGAGATAGTGGTCAAATATGTCCAATGCGCCTGGATCCAAAAAGAGGTGAGAAATGTACCCCCGTCCCTTCTTTGGAAAAGTGGTAAGAAAGTGGAGTAGCTATGGTTATGAAAGATCACATAAAACAAGCAAGAGTAATAGGAAATTTCAAAAACTAAAAAAATAAACTAAAAATGCCTAGTAAGCAACTATGTCCATGGAGTCATAGCATTCCAAAATTAGTATCTAGTAAAATACAAGTGAAAAGTCCTCTCTTTCTGTTCATGGCACTCTTTTAAGTCTGAAGGGGTGATTAAAAGTTAGCCAAAAAAATTAACTTTAAAACTTTAAAGTTAAACTTTTAAAAATTCAATTTTAATGAATGTGGAACCCTTAAGTGGAAAACACCCTCTAGGTAAGTACCAACTCTGGCAGATGATTAGCATTTATCACCCTTTAGGACTAAATGAGCAAATGTCTCCTGGCAGAAAATAAAAAGGTTAAGGAAATAAAGCAATGATCTGAGCACCATTTGGTCCTAGGTTAGGGTGGGGTAGAAAGGAGACCAATGGAAACTTATACAATCAGAGACTTTAGAGAATCGTCTGAAGAGATCATTTAGTTCAACCTCACACACTCTCCTCACCTCCTCTCCTAGACCCTCATTCAACCTGAATCCAATTTATAGATGAGAAGGTTAAGGCTCAGAACACTGGACTGATTTTTCTGAATCACAAAGTAGAGTTGGGATCACAAATAAGGATTCTTACAGCTGAGATCAAAAATCTACATTTGATATGTGGTAGAGCAACATCTAATAGAAAACAGAGAAACAACTAAATTCAGGTGAGGTACTCTCTGAGCAAAGATGGTACAATGTAGAGGACACAAGTATATGCCATCACAGTGGGTGACTCTATAATGGTAGTGATTAGTGAGTCACATTTGGCTCTGGCTGCCACGGATACCCAAAATAAATGCCATAAGCAAGAGCTGACTATTGATCTGACATGACCCCCATATATTGGATGAGAAAATTTATTATTGCTTTCAATAGCAAGAAAAAGACAAGACTAATAGAATTTTTAAAGTTAATAAAATGTTTATTATACTCATATTATGTGGCATCCAACAAAGTTTTATTTTCTAATCCTTCAAGTACAAAAAAATTAATATTTTCAGGTTTAATAGAAACAGAAAAGCTCATGCCATTGTACTGTAGTTAGATAACTTTGCATGTGTATAAGTATCTTATCTCCTCAGATAAAATAGTGACATGTAAAATGCTTTGCAAATCTTAAAAGTGTTCTGTGAATATGATTATATACATATAATTAGGATAGATTCTATATATATATATATATATTTATAAAGCACTTTATACCGATTGCCTTATTTGTTCATTAGTCCATTCAAATAATTATTATTCTTGTTTTACAGATGAGGAAACTGAGGCACCAATCAGTGCGGGTTCAAAGCATGATGCTGACCCAGGCCTTTCCTGCCCTTTGGTCTAGCATTCTTTTGAATGTTATTCTGCTTCCTATATATACTATTAATGCTAAGTGTTGGCATCTTATTATCTATGATTTTATAAGAGGCAATGAAATGTAATGGGAAAAAAGTATAGGAATTAGAGTCAAAATACTTTAATTACAGTATTTAGTAACTTATTGGCTGTGTGACCATGAGCAAGGCACAATCTCTATAAGATCTTAGTTTCCTTATTTGTAAAATAGGAATACTTGTATTATCCATCTCATGGAGTTGTTATGGGGAAAGAACTTTGCAAATTTCAAATGTTAGAGAAACAGAAATTGTTGCTGCTATTGCAATAGTCACCACACATGCTAAGTAGGGGCCTTATATTCAGTAGGCATTCACTGTTTGCTGATTAGATTGATTGCAAACAAGCTTCTGATTCTAGTTCTGCAAATAGCTGTGATTTTAGGCATAGCATTTAACTTCACCCTCTCAGTTTCCTCATCTATCAAATAGACATGACTGCTGCCAAAGCTTCCCAACAGAGCTATTCTAAGGAGAAAATGATAGAAGGAAAAATGTTCTGCCAAGTCCCAAGTACCCTTTAAAGTTGGGATGCAACATGGCCAACAGGCCTTACTTACCAAATCGTTTCCTTGTCCACCAGTGTGGCTCTTTAATGGCTGAGAATTTCACATCTGGGTGCAACCTGAGACGATCATACAGATCAGTTGTCCCACATTTTGGTTGCCCGATGATGTAGAAATGAGGCAGGCAACGTAGGCGGTAGTGCTTCTCTTTAAAATGGTACAAGTGGTTCCAAAACTCTTTCCTGAGATAATCAAAGGTTGACCGAAAATGCTTTGAATACAGTGCATAGAGGTTGGTCATATAGGGATCTGAAGTATTTTTTCCTGTGTATTCCTCATACCAACAAGGATTTTTACTAGTTGGAAGAAATTTGTTAGGGATTACTGAGAACATCTGCAACAACAAAAGAAGAGTGTGAATTTAGAAAGTTTGATTATTAAGACCACCTCAGGGGGGAAAAACCCTGAATCTACTCTAATATTATGACATATATTTTCCAAGCACTGTTTAATTATGCTTGAACATAAAAATAAATTAAAAGACATGGATTATAATGGACAAATTTCCCCTTCCTTTCTCACACTTCTTGAAAGAGGACTAAATTTTTAGAAAAATCAGCAGGGGAAGAGTGATAAGGTGATGGCCCAGGCCAATGCCAGTCTCCTATAACCAGCATTTCTATCATAAAAGAACAATCAAATTAAACCAAGTCAGCTGAAAACTGTGATACTAATTAAGTTCAGGAATGCTGGAGACAAGAATAATGATTAGGAACACTGATTTAGCTCAGGATGGAATCATAAAATCAAATTTAACTCCACTTTTAAATTCTGAATTATGGGATCTGCATGAATGACTACAGTCTCAATTATCAGTTTTTAAGAAAGATATCTTGGAAGGCAATTATCAAAAGGGTATTTTTAAAAAATTTATTAGTCATGGCATTTGGGACATTACAAATGAAATAGCACATTATTTAAGTTCCATATCGCTTGACTTTGGGGAGGTTGTCAAGTTTTCCCCTGTTTGAACTGAAAGTTTAAAATTTATTGAACATGGCAGCAGCAGAGATTAACTAAGGCTACCTGTGAAAGTGTGTTTGCAAAATCTGAGAAATTTCAGACCAAGAAAAGGAAATATTAGAGGAGCTGGGTTGTCATCAGTTAGTTCCACAGCTTCATTCTGAGTTTTCAGCCTTTCTTCACCATTTAATAGAAAGAACAGATGAGCAGGAATCAGGAGATTGGTCCCTGGGTTTCTAACCTTGGGAAAACCTCTTTATCTTTGTTGGTAACCTCATTTTTTTCATCTATGAAATAGGATAATATCATAATATCATAAAGACCTCTCCTGTTGCTAAATTTCATGAACCTAATTATTTATCCCCTTGTGCTCCAAATCAAAGGCAAAAATTAGAGAAAAGGAAATCTTGGTTTCACCAAGATTTTATAAAATAGGATTAGTGGAATTCAAAGTTCAAGTGATACTCACATGTAGTTCCTGTTTCTCAAGGTCTTCTAGGTCTGGGAGCTGCCTTGTAGTAAATTCAACTTTTGATGTGATTGTGTTGATAATTAATTTAATATTTGGATAATATTTTTCATATGAAATATTCATTAAAAAAGGTTGGTGAAAATCTTTCAAATTCCTCAGGTATTCATCATCTGCTAAAGCTGGATTATTAGCAAAGCTCCTATAACGCAATGATGATGGTATGAGGAGGAGTTCATGTTTGGCTCCAGTCAGAATATATGACGCCATCACCAAAGTCATTATTATCAATCCACAAACAAGGCTCCATCGCTTCCCCTTTTTGAAGCGAAAAAGCCCACTCCAGCTTTCATTATTTTCTGTCCTTACTTCTAAAACTGCAAGCAAGTTCATCTGCTTGCTATCCACTCGAAACAGAATTTTTTCTCCTTTGCAGATGGGACACTTTTGGTGACTGTGATAGGGTCCTCGGCAGCTAAAACACTGTGAGTGCAAGTCATCAGGTAACAATTGTATGCAGCAATTAACACAGTGCCTCATATTACTGCCTTTTTTATAGCTGCATCAATGAGCCATGGACTAGCCATCAAAATTATTTTTAAACATGTAAATTGGGTTGTAAAACTTTAGCTACAGTTTGTAATTACATGAATATGTTGGAAAGCAAAAGAAACAAAAAGACAAATAAAAATGAGCTGAAGCCAGAAAGTCAGAGAATGCACAAACACATTCTTTGGTTAGGCCCAATATGCAAATGAAAGGAAAAGAGAAAGATCTTCAGTTGGCATGTTTGGTTAAAGTCCACCACAATCACAGAAAACTCTTCAGTTGAAAATGAAGTTTGGAATGTCATTCAAGTTTTTCCCATTGTGTGCAGTGAGCTGGAAGAGATGATACTGACAGGTGTTGAAGTACACAAAAAATTAAAAGACATAATTTTCTTCCCACTGATGATCATATAGATGTATAAATTCCATGGAGAGATCCTTTCAGATTCTTCTACTTCTCTTTTGTTTTTTCTGTGTTCTCAAATATTCACAATTGGAAAGTGTCTTCAAAAGGTTTTGTCTTCTTGGGAAACAGCATTATCTTTCAGATTACCTAAAATGAAAATTGTTAAAGTCTTTATTATTTGAAAATGATAATCTGATAATCCTCTTTTCTATCAAAGACAAGCTAACTCAATATCATAAACAAAAATGCTACTAAACAGCTCAGTTAAAGGATGCTTTAAAGTATAAAAAGTGTTTTCCTCATAACTTTATGATATATAGAATAGAAGCATTATTAAATCCATTTTACAGAAAAGGCAAATTGCTCAGAAAAGAAAATCACACAGAAAATAAAATCCAATGCTCTTGGGGCAGCTAGGTGTAGTAGATAGAGCACCAGTCCTAGAGTCAGGAGAACCTGAGTTCAAATCCAGCCTCAGACACAATAATTACCTAGCTGTGTGACCTTGGGCAAGTCACTTAACCCCATTGCCCTACAGACACCCCTCCCCAAAAAGAATTCAATGCTCTTTCTAGAGGAACTCTTAATAACTCAGACTTGATCTCTTGGGTTTTCTAAACCCACTACAATTTTCTCACACTAAGTCTCTCCCACTACTTGCCCACAAGGCAAACATCTTCTAAAATTCTTTCTTGGTCATTTATGCCTTGTTAGAGAAAGCTACTACATCTCTAAGTTTTGCTGAAAACCTTCTCATACTAACATAGAGCACAAGGTTTGGTTGAACTAAAATACTGCTCCAATTTCTAATCACTACAAAGCAATAAGAGCAAGAAGAAAAATGATGGTTAGAAAGATAGACGATGAGAAAAAAATGTTTTTCCAATAAAATCAGCAACTTCTTACTAATATCTAACTTTTATTGTCATTTTGGGAAGAAACTCATACTTAATGAAAACACAGGAAGAGTAGAAAGCTTTTTGAAAGAGAGTATACCATCCAAAAAAAGCATTTGACTTTAAGTTATTAGACAATTACATTCAGCAACAATATCCAATATATAGTATTCCCATGTGTAACATAATACTTTAGTCCTTGAAACAATTTTTCATTTTTATCATCAGTGGAGGGTATAAGTTTTCAGACTCTTAAAAGAATATTATAGTTGTAGTTGGACTGTTTGCTTAAAAGAATGTCTTTTAATGCTGTGATGGAACCAGTAATTGGAAATCAAGATCTGGTTTCTAATCCTAGGCAGCCACTAATGAGTTGCACAGCATGAAGTGAGTCATTTCATTTCAGAGCCTCAGTTTTCTTATCTAGAAAATGAGACATCTAAGCCAGAAAAACATCCCTAAAATTCTTTCCAATGATAATATTCTATGATTTTAATTACCTTTTTATTTTATTTTATAGCCAAGAGAAGAGAATCATAAGTTGATCTTTGGATTCTAAATATCATTCTCCCAATATTCAGTTATACTGTCAGATACAATTTAGAAGATGGTTATCAATTTAATCAGAGAAACAAATATTTATTGTATTCTTAATTTCTAATGAAAGAATATACAAACACACACTGTCAAATTCTATTTCAAAGAAATCATATGTCCAAACAGGTTTTGTGTTTGAGCACAGTTTATGTATAATCTTTCCTGTTTAAACCAGTGAACATACTGATATCTTTTTTTATTCTGTTGTGTGATTCTTAAAAATCTATCCTCCTTGTTGCTTCAAAGGAATTTTTATTATGCACAGCTTTCAGATGCTGTAAGAATGTCATGTTTGGGAAATGTGTCAAGAGTGGCTATGGACATCGTCCTTCCCCTCCAATGAGGAAATAGAGGTGCAGAGATATTTAAGTATTGTAACAATAGCCTCCAGACTCCCAGGTCAGCCTTTTGTCTAGTCAAGGAAAAAATTCACCCTTGAGTTTGCTCCAAATCCACTCTAGATAGACAATGACCAAAGATGAACAAAGGAAGATGGAAGAGCTAAGTACAATGGAGAGTGATATGGGAAGGAGGGAAGAAAAGGAAAGGAAAAAAGACATTCTTCCTGTTTACTCTCTCCATAAGTTTATCAAGGTGAACTACATCAGGGAGCATTCTCCCAAAACTAACTCCCAAATAGAGTCTTCTTGGAAGAAACAGAGTAAAGCAAACACAATCTTGTTCTCCATATTACTAGCTATATTAACATAGTATATAAACTTGCAGATTAGATTATCATAATTGGTGAGACTTTAGAACAATCTGACCCAATCCTCCATTTTTCAGAGGAAAATGATGCCCATGACCACAAAGCAAATATGTATTGGAGCTAAAGATGAAATGCACATTTTCTGAATCTAAGGTAAAAAGGTTATTTCACAAAATACTGCTATTCCTAGGATCCACTTTACAAAGAACAGTATCCATGGGTCCCAAAAATTCTGAAGGAAAATATGAAACAATTAATTTACAGTCATCGGATAAACAATACATATACACATACATACATCTATACATTTACACATAGTAAAATCTATGGGTGTGTGTGCATATGTGTGTATCTTTTTCTAGTTGTTTATATTTGTGTATATAGATATATGTACTCATATAGTCACATCTTAAAATAGATACATGCATATAGACAAGAAATCTTTAGAAAAATGTGGATATATGTATATATATGTATATATATATATATATATATATGGAGATATTTGTCTCCATCTTAAGCTATGTATATATAAATGTTTATATATCTCAGTATAGATGTCTATAGATTTATTTCTAGATCTCCCCATATAAATATACCTTAATACAACTATATCTTAAAATGTATAAATGTGTAGATCTTTATGTACATATGCATACACACATACATATATACAGTCAAGTCTCGCATTCCAATCTATCCTATACATTACTTTGAAAGTAATTTTCCTTAAAAACAGACCAGATCATATAATTCCCCTATTCACACAACTCCAGTGACTTCTAAGATTAAATATAAATTCCTCTTTTTAGCTTTTCAAGTTGTTTCCAATATGATCCCAATATCTCTTTCCAACCTCATTGGACACTACTCTTCTTTCTGCACCATGTGCTGACACCAACTATGCTGAGCTTCTTTGTTCTTCATACAAAACAGCCCATTTCCTACTGTCTTGCTTTTGCACTATCTCACATGCCTTCCTTCCCCATCTATTACCTCTCTTTCTTGAAGATGGACACCAATCACCATCTTACAGTATGAAGCTTTCTTCCTGATCCTCTAATGATAGCACCCTCTTCTCTCAAATTATATTTAACTACTTCGTATACATTTACTGTCATTCGTTTGATGCTGTATTAGGTTTTATGTGCTATTATGGTGTCCTCCATTAAAATTCAAGTCCTTGTTAGGTAGGAATATTCATTCTTTGTACTCCAGTACCTGGTACAGAAAAGATGCTTAATGAATACTTGTTGATTGATTCATTGTGTGTGATATCACTTGCAAACATGCACACACACACACACACACACACACACACACACACACCATGCAGATTATTAAGACACATCCAAATATAAATTGACCAGCACAGTCCTCCTGGTCACTTAGGCTGTAAAGATTTTTCTTTCTCTGTTACTTTTTATTTTGTAGAGGATGAATAACATAACAAGCTAGGTAAAGAAAGAGCTGCTAATGATTTAGAAAGAAAAACAGTCCATAACGTTAGAAGCAGAGATTTTAGGTCAGAAATGAAAAAATGATATGAGCTTAATGTGGAAGAAATTATGTGCCATGTCAAACAGGGATTAATATCAATAGTCCAAGAAAGTTCTGAGTATAGAATTCCCCTCCCCACCACTCCCCCCACTTCTCAAGGATTCTCTCTCACAATGATCCTTTATTGCCTCCATTTCCAGCACCTGGTCACTTGAGACCTCCTGTCTAAGGAATAAGGACTTCTTAGGTAAACAACCCTTGTTGGGTTTTCTTAAGATGCCCTGAATGAAAAATGTCAGAAATCATGGGGATTCAACTTCAACCTTCAATTTCAATAGCCTTGAGATATCTCTTGGTCAAAAATAATTCTTCCAATGACTACAGAAAAAAAGTGATCTTTCCTCACTAAAATCAAAAAGAATTTATAACAACGGCTAAGACAAAAGCAAGAAAAAATACTTCAAAAGGAGATGCTCACCCACTAAGACCTCATTGGGGAATCAGATGGCACCCTTCTATCTGTTAGCCAAAGTAAAGTCTAAATGGATGAAAATATGGAATCTGAGGTTCTCAAGGCAAAAATGTGAACTGTCTGGAACAAATATATTCCTAACTATGAACAATGATATCTTCTCTCAAGTCCAAAGAAGAAAATCTATAATCTTACATGTCAAACTAAGGTCCATGAAAATACCAGCTCTATCCTCATGACGTTTCTTCTAAATATGAATGGAAGGAAACAGATTGGGGAATGTATATTCTTTGAGATTTTCTAGCTTATAAAGTGATTTCTAAAACAATCTCTCATTTGATGTAAATAGCATAGGTATTATTTATCTTGATTTGAAAGATGAAGAAACTGACCCAAGTTCAAGGAATAAGGACTTTAAAAATGCAGATTTGGATACCTACCCAAGCATTCTATTCACTTTATAATACAACCTTTCATCTTTCACCAATAAAAGGAAGATGAAGACTTCCTTATCTACCCCTGAATAAATGAGCAGATTTAGTCAGATAATAAAAGTAGTTAACATTTATGTATGTAGGTTTCTAAAGCATTTTACATACATTCGTTCATTTGATCCTCATAACAGTCTTATGATGTAGGTATTATAAGTATTTTATCCCTAATTTATAGATGAATAAACTGAAGCTAAAAGAGATTAAGTAATTTAGTCTTGGATCAAGCACCTTAATAAATGTCAGGTATAGAATTTAAATCCGAATCTTACTGACACTGAATGGGCATCTATCTACCCATTTAACTCCTTAATAACAAAAATGTAATAAGAATATCAGTATTTGACTACTCTGCTTGAAAAAAAGATTGTTACATTAATTTTAAATAATTTCTTATCAATAGTCTAAGCCTTTCTTCTTACCTCAAAATTAATTTGTTTTCCCTATAGTTAATGTATTTGTAACTTCAACAATTTACTGTCAATCACCAGGTAGATTACAAAGGAAACTTGACACCTAAATTCATTCATTAAATTAAAGAATATTTAAGCAGAAACTTCAATTAAGAAGCAACCAAACCTTGGTTAAATTCTGTATCCTAAGGAGATTAGCTACAATAATTGATATTTTATATCAGCTGCATGAGATTAGACTACTTTCCCTAAAATAGAAAGCATTCCATTTTTCAGTCCCTGTTTGGATGGCCTCAGAATTAACCTATTCAACAAGAAGTATCATTAGCAATCCATTTATAAAGAAATTGTAATTGAGAGGCCCAGAAATACCACTTTATATTAAGTAATTGAATGCCCCCTCAGTGTTAGATCAATAAAGGGCATCCAATTTCACCCTAGCAAACTTATTAAATTATTACAGATATATGCTGAGATGGCAGAAAAAAAGAAGTCTGAAAAGTTCAAGAGGAATGTGAATAGACTTAAACAAATAGTCTCATTTAGACATAACATTTATTTTTACCCTTTGGGAAGAGAGGAATAAAATTGCTAATTACATTATTTTCTTTTATGTTTAAAAATGTTTCTTAATTAGTCTCATGTAAAACAGAAAGGCTTCTAATTATGCCTTGTGACTGAAATTTCCCTTTTGGCTTTTGTAGATGGGAATCTTTTTGCAAGGAATGTTCATCAACATAAAGAGTATTTTCAGTTTGGGACAAACCATATTATGGGATCCTTTATGTGACATGGTCAGAGTGCTCAAGAGATTTTGGGGTTCTGATCAGACAAGTAATTCTTGTCAAAAATCTACCTAGAGAGTTGTTCTTACTGTATAATGACATGCAATAACTAGAACAAAGCTTCCTTTAGGCTGAAGAGGGTAGAACAGAGAAGGCAATTAATTACCCAGGAGGTACTATATGATTAATATAATTATCTAAGGAATATGGAAACCAGACACCCCCTCCCTCACCCATTTTGAAATATTAAGAAAGCATTTGAAACTTATTCTAGTATAAAGCCTTTGGGCATCTGAAATCAGAGAAACATTATCAGCTTTTTTCTTAACTCAACATTCTGAAAGTCTTCCCATCTCTCCAAATTAACTTCCCCCTACCCCTTGCCAAAGGAATCTTTCCTGAAAAACCACATTATGGTAAGGTTCAGGCCTAGAAAAGGAAAATAAAATCTTTGATTACTTCAGTGATGAAAGTATCTCTTGAGTTGACCTCTGACCAGATGGAAAGGAGAATCCTTAAAGGGAGTGGTCAAAAACAGATTGAATGGTTTTAGGAAAATGATTTTTCCAAGAATGTGCTGAAAATTATGTGATGATTGTTCTGTTTGATGAGGCAAAATACTTTAACCTCAGTCCTGTAACTATATTTTCTTATTGTTTATTATTTTGAGACTATCATAAATTGTTACCTAAAAATAACTTGTGAGAGATTTTCATACTCAGGAGATATATCTCTGTCTTTTAAATTGTTTCTATTAGAATAATTTAATTAATAAAAATTGTTTATGTCAGGCTTGTTTCCAAGACACAAAATGCATTTTTTTCCTTAGAAAGGGGAAGGAAATTTATACAAAACCATATGCAAGAAATGAAAGAGTAAAGCAATTGGGGGTGGCTAGGTGGCGCAGTGGCTAGAGCACTGGCCTTGGAGTCAGGAGTACCTGAGTTCAAATCCGGCCTCAGACACTTAATAATTACCTAGCTGTGTGGCCTTGGGTAAGGCACTTAACCCCATTGCCTTGAAAAAAAATCTAAAAAAAAAAAGATTAAAGCAGTTGGAAGTATTTGACAAAAGGGCAACTAGCTAAAGTCATATCATAAGACATAATTTGAAAAAAAATGTAAAAAGACTGCTAGAACATATGAAAGGAATAGTTTTAAGAATTTGTGAGCTTTAAAAAGCACAAGATTTTGCAGAAGCAGTTGACTTGGAAAAATATTCATGATAATGATTTCAATACTATTTAAGGAATAATTTAAGGAAAAAGCATCAATGCACTGATCGTTGTCTGATGCTTTTTCCTTAAATTATTCCTTAAATAACATTGAAATCATTATCATGAAAAGAGAGTATAAAGTCAGGTAGAAATAATTCCCCTCTATAACACATATTTAGGATCTATTGCCATTCTACATAGTTATTTGGATAATTCTCCCTTTCTGGATAAAGGCATTGTACTCTTGTTTCTACCTTACAGCTCCTATAATTTCATTTTTAAAAAATTTCCCATCTTGTTTCCTTCTGTTATCTAAGTCCTTCATCTAATTACCTGCCAACTACCATCTCTTTCAATCCTCTGTATTTGCTTCAACCCTATCTGTGCTTTGCCTAAAACAGAGGTGTACATGAGGTCTTGAAAATGTCATTCTTATATACATGTAAGGCTGTAATATTTTTGGTCTCACTCTTTACCAAACACTGAATCTACATTAAAGTGATAAAATTTGGGGTGGCCAGGTGGCACAGTGGATAGAGAACTGGCCCTGGAGTCAGGAGTACCTGAGTTCAAATCTGGTCTCAGACACTTAATAATTACCTAGCTGTGTGGCCTTGGGCAAGCCACTTAACCCCATTGCCTTGCAAAAACCTAACAAAAAAAATGATAAAATTTAATGTGTCTTTTATATGCCATGAGCTGAATTTGGAATAAACAAGAGGAATCCAACTATCTCATTTTTATACATGAGGAAATGAAAAAAGACAGACAGAGGTGACATGGGCTGGTGTTTGAAGCTGAATTTGAAATTGGCATTCCTAATGCTCCAGATCCAGAGTTTTCTCCATTGTAACCACTTTTTTATCTCTTAATTTGAAGGCTGGATTTCTACCCAACCTACCATGGAGTCTTTTATTCATATAGCACTTTTAAAAGTTGCTACCATATAGCTGATAATTGATGATGATGATGATGATTTTGTCCTTTGCTCTTGAAGAAGAAATGACATCACGGAGGTGATGCTATGACATGCAAGTGAATTGGATTTGAGTGAGGGGGTACTGTTCAGTCACCAGCCTCACTTTTTCCTCTGGAGCCATCTGGATCTAGTGATCAGATATGAATAAGGAAAAGTTCAAGACAAGTGGAGAGGGCCTTGGATGACATCATTATATGTATATTAGAAATATATAAAAGAGACCTCTTGAAGTGCATATGCTTTGCTCATAGGAGACTTCTGTAGGAGCTCACTCTGTACCTAATTTGGACTTATTTTAGAAAAAAATATATATATATATGTATATGATAAGCTTTTTTTTTTGTTCATCACCAGAAGTACAATTAGAAGCAGAATATTAAAAGAGAAAAGAGACTCCTAGTCATAGTGATCTGACAGTAATGAGAAAGGCTTACTGGAGACCTTAAGAGCATGGAGGAAGAAAGGAGAATTATTTAAAAGAAAAATAAGAAATAGAAAGACAGTGTGGAATCTTTCAAAATAAGGACAGTGAATCATACAATCCTCAAAAGAAAGGAACCTGGATCACCCCCATGCCATGACATATCAACAGAACAGAACTTTAGTGCATATTTCAAAAACTTGGTGATTCCATCAGTATGAGTATTTTGTTCCATAGTACAGATTAAAACCCTTTATCATTAAATGAATTTCTAATAACAATTGTTCCCATAAATGCAGAAGATCCACTGATTACACTGAATGGATGCCGTATCACTCAGGATGTACATTCTGAATTCTCCTCTTGAATGAGTAGTTTCTGTCCTCAAGGAATAAACGCACAGCCCCCACACTCCTTAAATCCAACTCCCTCAATCCATACAGATTTTTGATATAAGAGTGACTCACCTTTCTAGCTGTACCTCTCCTCCTTCTACTCAATTCTGTGACTACATCATTAATTCTTTATATTACCTGTTTCATATACTTCATGATTGTGGGTACACTTGGACATATGGAGAAAGACAGAGACAGACAGGCAAGAAGATGAAAAAAACAGACAAACTCAAACAATCAATAATCCCTTATTAAAACACCACTATGAGTCCAGGCATTATGCTAGACCCTGAGATTCCAAAAATGAGAAAAGAAAAAAGAAATAATTCTTGTTTTTAAGTTTTCATTCTATCAGGGGATATGAGATATGCAAATATAATTATTTGTACGCCATGTGTGTAGGTGTGTGTGTCTGTGTGTGTGTGTGTGTGTGTGTGTGTGTGTGTGTGTACAGAAAATAAATATAAAATACATAAAATGCAGATAGTGAAGGAAGAGACTAAGAGTTTGGGGAGGGAGTTAGGGAGGGAGTAAAGAAAGTTGCTACGTGTTGCTAGAGCTAAAACTTGAAAGAAATTAGGAATTCTGTGAGGCAGAGGTGAGGAAGAGAGACATCTTCCAGGCATGGAGGACAGCTGTTGCAAAGACATAAAACAGGAGATGGTGTATCATGTGTGACAAGTAGAGAAAAGGCCAATTTGGCTGGATTTAAACTTCAGGAAGGGAAATAATGCATAAGAGGCTGAAAAGATATATTGAGACCAATTTGTGAAGATCTTTAAAATCCAAACAGGAAGGAAATAAGCCTTTAATAAGGGTACTTTATGTCAGACAGAGGAGTTTAGGTAGTTTATCCTAGGAACATGAGGAACACTCTGAAATTCATTAAATAATAGAGAACAAGGTAAGAAAACCCACTTTGATCATTATGTAAAAGACATAATAGAGTAGAAACATAAGACTGGGAGGGCAATTAGGAGAATTCTAAGGTCATTCAGCATCAATCAGGGCATCCATCCAGACCATTTCAATTCATAACAAGTATTGAGTTTTTCATCCACTTTGTTTTTCTATAACAGAGAGTGAGATTAGCTTCTTTGATGTTGTGAATTTGAGGAAACAACAGTATTATGAGTATTACGGAGGCGTAATATAACTAATGGTATAGTATATTGAGCAATTGAATTGTGGTTAGAGTTAGTGAGGAATCATCATTTTACTGCTTAATATTTGTGTGACCTCATGCAAGTTGCTTTTCCTACTTTTTCTAATCTGTAAAACTGAGAAGTTAAATTATCTTGAAGGTCCCTTCTCAGTCTAAATCCTAGAATCCTAATATAGCTGCCAGTAGGAGCATTTAGAGATTCTCACTATCAAAAAATCTTTTTTTTTAATAAATCAGACATCTTCAAAGACACTGGCAAAATCTTTGTGAGATTATGTTGATATTAACCCAGTAATTGTTCAGTCATTTCAGGTCATGTCTGACTCTTTTTTTCCCTTTTGGGTTTTCTTGCAAACACTGGAGATCTTTACCATTCCTTCTCCAGCTTGTTTTACAGATGAAGAAACTGAGGGAAACAGTATTAATTGCCTTCTCCAGGGTCATATAAGTGAGGCTAGATTTAAACTCCAGAAGACGAGGCTTCCTGACTCTTAGTCAAAAGCTCTATCCACTGTGCCAACTAATTGTGACCTAACTCAATGTTGTTCAGCCATTTTTTAAGTTGTGTTTGATTCTTCATGACCCCATTTGGTGGTTTCTTGGTAAAGTTACTGGAATACTCTGCCATTTCCTTCTTCAATTACTTTTACAAATGAGGAAATTGAGGAAAACAGGAGTAAGGGACTTATCCCTGGTTACAGAGCTAGTAAATGTGTAAGGCTGGATTTGAATTCATGAAGATGAGTCTTCCTGATTCCAAACCCAGAACTCGATCCACTGTGCTTCCTAACTCAGTAGACTGTTAAACAAAGTTATATCTCTAATCATGTCTATCACAGCACCTTGTATAATTTTAATCACTGTGTATAAGATACCTTATTTAAGCATCACTCATATAGTCATAAATATTATGTACACAGATAAAGTTTACAAATAGTTAGATATATATGTATGAACTTCTTTATAAATGAAATGAGTACAATAAATGATCCATGTGACTCTTTGCCCTGCAGTGATTAAGAAAGGTTTGAGTTTAGGTTCCATGTCAAAATACTGTCAAGGTAAGAATATGATTGGTAGAGGGATCATCAGGAATCACAGATTTTTAGATAGAAAACTAAGAAAAGTTGGGGGAGACAGAAGGGAAAGAACTGTGACTTGAGACTAACAAACATGGTTCACCCAGATCTGGAATACAATTTCCTCTTTTTTCTTTTATCCCCCACCCAAATCCCTAGTGGGAATTTGCTCTGCTCGAAGGCTAAGAGAGATAATCTGTGTGTCCCTCTCTTCTACTGGATGGAGGATGTAGAAGAAAGAAGAATGAAAGAATAAAAATTCAGGTAGACCAAGTAAATTCCTAATCCCTCATTTCATTTAAGCTACCTTCTCATTCTGTGGTTTTTATGCTTGAATTGTTTGGATTTGTCTCTGTCTTATTTTATATTTCACAGAATACCAGATCTACTGCCAGGACCGACAAAAAGAAAATGTAATGATTTTGCCTTGTTTACCTAATAGAATGGAGCAATACAAAGATAAAAATTGGGCCGACTTTGAAATAGATGGATGGAGAGTGCAAACCAGATGAAATTTCAAATGAGGCAATAAATTTTTTAAGGAAATATCAGAGATCTAAGATACAGATGGAAGAAATGGGGAAATGCTATTCCCCAAAGGAGCATGTAAGTCTTATGTTACCAAAGACAACTAAAACTCTTTAATACTCTTTACTAAAAGACCAGAACCATTTATTTGTGTAACATCTAAACTATATAACTCAATAAAACAAGATTTTTTGGGGGGAATACATGTTAGCATTTTTTATCTTCATAAAAGTGAGTAGCACAAAAGGTATTGCTATCTTTTTTACTCCTATTTAACTTAATGGCTCCTTAATAGACATAAGTAAAACTTCTCAGTTTACTACCAAAGAAGACTTTTTAAAGGGTGATTTAATTTCCAGAGCTCAAGCAGAGAGCACCTAAATTATATAAATTGATGAAACACTAACTTTTTTGCTGAACCCTTTAGTTGGATATCAATTCAAATGAGTCAGGCTGAAAAACTCCTTAATTAGTTTTCTATGCCACTGCAAAATAATACAATTAAACAACTCTCTACTCTGCATTAATAATAACTCACAATTATACCACTTTGCCATTCAAGAAGAAGTCCTTTCCTGACAACAATCTTGTGATTTCAGCAATAAAAACGTTGTCCTCTCTATTTTTTCAGAGGAATAGAAAGGCAAAGTTCTTTAAGGGAACTTCCCATGAGTCCATGAGTCCATGGGTGCCCTATGACACCACCAGTAAATGGTAGAATTGGAACTCATAATTTGGGTCTGTAAGGTCCTTTTCACAGATCATTAGAACAACCTCTTCAGATTACAGATGAAGAACATGAGATTAAGTGAATTACAAAGTAGCGATAGATTTTGAATGCAGATCTGATTTCAAAACCATATCTCCTGGTCTGCAAGACTTATCTCCTCTATCTCTGGCTATGCATTCATGACCCCATCTCTCTTCAAGGTTATAAGGTCCATTTTTCTATAATGAGACATTTGATGAAGTGATTATAAACAATATCTATAGTAGTCCCTTACAGAAGACAAGAATTTTCTTCAAAGTTAAGAATTAGGTCTAACTATTCTCAAGTACAATAGAAGAATTCCATTCAGTTGCAGAGTTGTTCTCTAGACCAGTTATTCTCTGATACTGGGAGGTGTCAGAGACAATGAAATCTTTTGAATATTCTCTTTGATAAAGTAATATCCTTTGATTCACATTTTTACCATTTGTACTCCAAATATAACCAGATTTCTCATTCACTTTCTGAACTACATAATTATCAGGTTTTCCTAACAAATAGAACCTCAATGTATTCCACATGCAGAAAGAATAGATGCTTTTCCATCAATGGCTAATTATTTCCTCATCTGGATAACATGTGCTCTATCCACTGTGCCACCTAGCTGCCCCCATACCACAAGGTTTCTTACTACTCATTTGATTATTTTTCAGTTAAGTATTAAACTGAATTATTAAATTCAAAGTGTATGTTGTATTTTCCAAGGTCTTTGTATTAATGATATTGTTAGCATGATTCAGAAAATTAAAGGTCACAAAAAGGAACTGAAGCAATCGGGTGGCAAAAGGAAGCAGTGACAAATGAACAGCCAGAGAGAGAACTAAATGGGTATCACTAGAGGGATATCTCTGAGGGAGATTCCAGCATGTTACATATGATTCTGAGAAGAATCCACAGAAAAGGGATAAAGAATCAGCCAGGCTGCAGTGACAGCAATGTTATCCACATTGGTGTGCTCACAAATTAAATGAAGTGAAGGAATTGGATTCAATATAGGCATTACTATCATCCATTCAAATTTACCAAGGTTTTTGAACTAGTGCTTTTAATTAAGATAGCCAAACCTTGCTTGGATTACCAACTCATATAATGTTGGAGCTGGAAGGGACCTTAGATCATTGTTTAGACCAATGTCTTCATTTAAATGAGAAGAATGATGATTCAGAGAAGTGAAATAAGTTTCCCAGAGTCACCCAGTTGGTTAGAGATAGTATCAAAATTCATACCCCCATCTTCTGACTCTTCATCCCAGATCTTCCTACTCTACTACTCTGCTTATGATGAAATATAGTTCTACTCTTTCAGAGAAAGATGATCAATGATAGTGATTTTATGCTTGAAGACATTTGAAATTACTCAGTAATGAACCAACAAAAAGGTATGTGGCTTGCTCTGTGGTCTGAGGACAATACCTATCACAAAATCACAAAACTTAATAATTATTGCAAAGCTACTTCAAAGGGTTTGTTAAGTTTTCAGTGGGAGTACTGACACTTCAAAAATCCTCAAAATCATAAAATATGACTTTATTGTTTTGTTGATTGTTTAGACTTAAGGGAGTAATGCTAAATATGTTAATAATATAGATTACATTTCCTCACCCTCCCTACTTCAGACTGTTATTAAAACATTTACCTGGGGGCAGCTAGGTGGTGCAGTGGATAAAGCATCGGCCCTGGAGTCAGGAGTACCTGGGTTCAAATCCAGTCTCAGACACTTAATAATTACTTAGCTGTGTGGCTTTGGGCAAGCCACTTAACCCCATTTATCTTGCCTTGCAAAAACCTAAAAAAATTTACCAGCACTCCACTGGTTATGAGTTCAGAAATCATTATTCCTAGATCCTTCCTTCTAATTTTATGGATAAAGAAATGTAGACAGAGAAATAAAGGAACTTTCATGAAATTAACACAGAAAATGTGTAACAGAATCAGGAATAGAATCTAGATCTCCTGATCCCCCTCCTTCCACTCACTTCAAAAACATTTCAGTCTTCTATTGTGTTAACATTTTATAGAACCCACATTCTTATAATCAAGAAAAATATAAAGCTTTTTGCAGTCATTTCGGTTTGCATATACCAGCAGTATACAAATTTTAAAGCTAGACAAGAAGCAACAAGCTTAAGTTCTTACTATGTTGGAGAGACTGTGCTAAGACATGCTAAGATTACTCCCTAATAATCTGTCCTACAAACGATAAAAATTATAATTACGAATAGAAAAGCAACAATGTCCTGAACCAGTTTTTCTCCCACACTCAAATCAGACAAACAAAATTATGGGGGAGGGGAAGATTTATTTAATTGAGGGTGGGAGGGTCAGGTCATTGTCCCCTCAAAGCCAAGTCCAATGTGATATAATTTAAGGCACAGAAGATGATTTTTTTTTAAAAAAAGGATAAGCTGCTTAAAAGGCAGATGTCTTTCATAATTGAGCTGAAAAAAGAGGGTCTGCATATAGATAGGGCTGTCTCTTTCAAAACAACTTGCAATAATAATAATGCAGATGTACCAATGCACCCTGGAATGAATAGATTATAGGAGTCACAATTGAAGGGATAGCAGCTGCACACTCCAAAACAGATGGCCCTGATGATCTGAATAGTTTTAAATATTGTTTCCTTTCCAAAGATAAGCAAGATAAGGCCCCAGTTAACCCTTGAATGAGAGTAGCCACCTGAGATTTCTACTTCTAGGCTTTTTTCCCAGGGTAAAGAACAAGTGGTTTGACCAAATTACTCAGAAGTGGAATGTTTCTCAAAAGGTCTTATATAAAGTTAAGTAGCATTATTCCTCCAGGGGGTCTGTTGCCTGTAGACATTAAGGTGAGAGTCATTCAGCCAGTCAACATTTATGGAGAGTCTTCAGAATACAAGCCATCTCTTGGATTCTGTATCCATCTGTACAAGGGAATACCAAATAAAAATGGTAGTAGATGGTCCCTGTAAGGGAGTGGTTGACAAGGGAAAAGAAGAATAGTACATAACAGGAAAGAAATTTAAATCTTATTTTATCCTGATCATTTCTGAATTTATCTTTGAATCAATGACATTTTTTTCTACCTAATACGCTGTAATTTTCCACAGCTGCAAGAAAACTAATTCCTATTTATGAAAAGGATAAAAATTATACCTTTTTTGTGCAGCAGTCTTGTCCTGACAGACTTACCAAACATATGAATTAGTCAGAGATCATTATATTATTAATTATATTATATTTGGACCACACTTTCCCAGGAGTAAAAAAGGCAATCTATTTCAGTGAAAGACCACTCAGAAAGATCAGTAGTAGCCTGCTTAAAGAAGACATCTGGTTGAGGAGATCAAAGCAATCCATAGCCATATAAAAAATTGCTCTAAATCATTAATTATTAGAGAAATGCAAATTAAAGCTTCTCTGAGGTACTATCTCACACTTCTCAGATTGACCAATATGACCAGAAAGGATAATGATCATTGTTGAAAGGGTTGTGGGAAATCTGGGACACTATTACACTGTTGGTGGAGCTGTGAACTCATTCAACCTTTCTGTAGAGAAATTTGGAACTATGCCCAAAGGGCAACAAAAATGAGCAAACCCTTTGATCCAGCAATACCACTACTGGGTCTATACTCTGAAGAGATGATAAAAAAGGGTAAAACCATCACTTGTACAAAAATATTTATAGCAGCCCTGTTTGTGGTGGCAAAGAATTGGAAATCAAGTAAATGTCCTTCATTTGGGGAATGGCTTAGCAAACTGTGGTATATGTATGTCATGGAACACTATTGTTCTATTAGAAACCAGGAGGGACAGGATTTCAGGGAAGCCTGGAGGGATTTGCATGAACTAATACTGAGTGAGATGAGCAGAACCAGAAAAACACTGTACACCCTAACAGCGACATGGGGGTGATGATCAACCTTGAAGGACTCGTTCATTCCATCAGTGCAACAATTGGGAACAATTTTGGGCTGTCTGCCATCTGTATCCTTAAGGAGCTGTGGAGTTTGAACAAAGTACAAGGACTATTCCCTTTAATTTAGAAACAAAAACAGATATCTTATTGTCTGATCTTGTTATCTCTTAGACTTTTTGTCTCTTCCTTAAGGATATGATTTCTCTCTCATCACACTCAATTTGAATCAATGTACAACATGGAAACAAAGTAAAGACTGACAGATTGCTTTCCGTGGTGGGGTGGGGGAAGGAAAGTAAGATGGGGGGGATTGTAAAACTCAAATAATACCTTTAATTTAAAAAAAAGAAGACATCTGGTGAAAGTTTTTGAACATGGATCATGCTCAATAAAGTTTGGGTGTGTGTGAGAGAGAGCTCAATTTATGCACAGATGGGGGTAAGAGAGGAAAATTAAGAAAAGGCAAGTATTACTGTTTTAAAAAATAAGGGTAGAGATGAATTCTTTAATGAAGAATTCAGCTTATATCATCCTTTCCTGTTTCCTCTTACCTCTCAGAACAGAGGACCCTTACATTGCTGTGAGAATTTCTGGATGAATATTTAATAACCAAGTCAGGGTCCAGAGGCAGAACAATTAAGGAGGAAAATAAGAAGGCTACTCCTAAGGAAAGCCAACAGTGCACAACCGTGCACATAAATACTTTTGGAGAAAAGCACTCCCTTTGAAGTGATAATGAAGAGTCCAATTCCACTAGAAATACTCCAGTACAATTCCCAAGACATCAAATAGGAGCTGACTCAAAGACAGAAGAATTTAGTCTTTTAGTAGAAAGGCTAGAACTAGAGAAAAGCAATTAAAATAATAATGGCTTGTTACCCTACTCTAGGCTTGCCTTTGGACTTTTAAAATACACATGATTCCTAGCCAACACACTTCTTATGGATTTGGAATGAGTGAAGAATCCAGACTCAGTAGAGCAGTGCATTCAGAGGACAAAGAGAACAACAACTCCTTTACAGTCAGAAATTAAGGACAATGTCCATCCCATCAGAACAGTATCAGAACTAGATAAGCAGAACAAGTTATCAAAAGATATTTCCCCCATTAAAATGGAAGTGTTCCAAAGATCCTTGGTCTTATGAGAAAAAAATTATAAATGGGGCCAAACTAAACAATAACCATATCAGAAAAAAACCTGAGCTGGCATACTATACTAACCGAGTTTATCTACTCAGCAAAAGAAGGCTGATGGACCTAGAAAAAAGATGTCATCTTTTGCATTAGAGATGAGAAAAATAATAATAATGAGAAATTAAAGATAATAAAATCAGATCATCAAAGCCTCCGGATGATTTCTGGGTGCTTTTAGCCATCATGTAAACAAGTTAAGAAAAATCTTATTCCAAAAGTAGCTCTTGGGCATATAAATTCTGACTGCCCCCTGATAAGGCTAATGATCTATGATATGAGAAAATGGTAACCTCTTCACCTAACATAGAAAAGAAGATCTGATCCATAATGATCTGGAAGATATCCAGGACTCATAATGAAGATAAGGACTCTTCCTCAGAGAGCTAATATGCAGTGCCCTTAGGGGAAAGGAAGGAGAATGATATTACAAACTTCAAATGTTACTGACCTCAAATCAACTGACTCCTAGGTAAGAACTGCCTAGCCATGGTCTTCATTTTAGAAACAATAAATTAAATATATGGTAACTATATCCAGATATGCAGATAGTTGTATCATCCCTTCCCACCTCTACCTCCCCAAAACTAATAATAAATTGACTCTCTATACAATCCAAATGCTATCTAACATATTGCTCCACTGACAACTTGCTATTGACAAGCCAGGTTTGAAATGGGATGGGATGGGGAAAAGAAGCACGTGGAGAGAAGGGAGCATAGAAAAGGGGGGGGGAGCATGAATGAATGAAAAAAAAGGTATTTTCAGATTCTACTTATAGGTCCCAGTGTGCTGGAAATAAAAATAGAAAATTGGGAAAATCTATGTTTTCAAGAAACTCACATTCTAATTTGTGAAGAAAATGTATAAAAAAAATTCTCTGAAGGGCAACTGGAAAGACTTGGTGATTCCTAGGGTACACCGTTGAAGAGAAAACACTGTCCATCCCTCTTGGCAGTTTTTTAACTCTAGAATTTTCTGCATCCTAGGAAATCTATGTCTCTGAGATTTTAGTTTATACCATCTAACTCTCCTGTCCCTATGAGTTTTAGATTACATCACTATGTAACAGTTTGGTATAGTGGATAGAGAGCTGACCTATCTTAGTTACATACTGGCTGTTGCTAGGCAAGGGTACTTCACCTCTCAATATTCTAGATCAGTGAATGATGTCAAACTCAAATGGAATCAGAGGCCACTAGATCATACATAAGAATTCTTGACAGTAAACTGACTTAGAAAGTCTACTGTGCAAGTTACGCTATCATTCATTTGATGTCATGTTCTTCTTTGATTATGAAAGACAATGATGACAATGATGATGACAATAACTTTTAAAAATCATATATTAACATTATTTATGCTTTATTGAATTTTTATTTTTTAAAAATTTCTTGATTACATTTTAATCTGATTCTATCTAATTTTAGATCATAGGATAATAATAATATAGTCTATTTGATAATTCTGCCTTAATCAATTCCCTTAGACCAGAAAGTAGAACAGAAGGTGGTGAATTGCATCTATAGGGAGATCAGAATTCTAGTCCCTAACCCTATTCTATTGTATAACTTAACTTATATTATTCAGTGATTTTCATCAGGCTCCTAGTCAAAAGTTAGGACAACAGGACAACCTTTTATTTACTTCCCATTCCTATATTTCATAAATTTGACTAGAAAAGCAAAGCACACAAAAGCACAGAATTTTGAAAACTAGAAAGAAATTTGGAAATCATCTAACCTGGCTTCTCCTTTGATAGCCAAGGAAATAGAAGACTTGAAAAGTTCAATAACCAGTCCAAAGTTACAAAACAGTTTAGTGCCTGAGCTAAGACTAGAATTCAGGTTCTAGACTCTGTCCAGAGGTCTTTCTACTACTCCAGTAGGCATTTTGAAATTTAATTTTAATAAAAAAAGAAAATACATAAAAACAATAGGTCTTATCAATCTTTAAAATTCTTATCTGAGGTGATTTTTCTAAAAAAATGCATACATATGTCTATAGACTGTATGTCCATCTATATAGTTTGTATACACAGATGGCTATTTTCTATATATTCTATATATATATATACATATATATATAAGGATATTTTAGAATATACATATTTATATATAGGTATATACATATAACTATAGGTAGATTTGGTAGTATAAATCTTTATAGATTATATTGATATAAGACTGTTTTATGTATATGCACACAAATAGCTACAAAAATGCATTGTGTGTGTATATGTATAATTATAAATTTTATAAATGCACACATGTGGGAGTAGCAAGTTTTTTACATACATACACATATATAATGTGTGTATATATGTATGTATATACCACTTTCTCAAGCCTCATAATCATATTTCCCAATACACACTACACTGCCTTTCAACACTTCTACAAAACTCCAGGTACTTTGCTGTGTGGGAAAATGTCCTCCTTTTGGATCATTTTCATTCTTTTCCCATAAATGAAACTTGGAAGCATTTCAAGAACATCAAGTATTCAGAGTAAACTGAACCTCAAATTATCTTTTTTTGTTCCCTTAACTACTTTCCCCCCTTCCTTGCCTATTATCAATGAGCTGAGAATGTACTACGACTGGGCAAGAAATGTTCACAAAAGCGACAAAATACCAATTACATATGGTAATTAAATGAGCATTGTGTTAAATCAACTGAGGGCATCCATTTTTGTCCACAGAATGCAAAACCAGTACTTCTAAAAGAATAAGCCAGGTAAAATTCAACCCAGTAAAGTGAGGGGGGAAAAAAATCTAATCAAGTGTATTCTTTCCAACTCATTTGCCAGTTCACTAGATCCCTCTCTGTCCTGCTAGTGCTTTCTCCATTTCTAATTGTTCGATTATTATCCTGGGATGTGCTCAGGAAAAATGAAAGACCCATTTTCATTTAAGACAAAGAGGCTATTGGCAGTAAGGTGGGATAGTTTCTTCCTTCAAAAAATAAGGCAGTTGAATTGGCCTCATGGTCAGTGCTCTGATGATATTTGATAGCATGCTGAACTGTAGAAAAGCATTCAAATGCTGCTTTAGATACATAGCTGCATAACCTTGAAAGAGTTATTTAACTTCTTTCAGTCTCAATTTCCCCAACTGGAAAAAGGGAGCAATAACAACACCTATTTCTCACAGTTGCTGTGAAGATCAAGTGAGATAACATGTGAAATACTTTGCAAATCTTAAGGAAATATATAGGAACAAACTGTTATTATCATTTCCCAATACTCATTATAAAAGAGTAAGCACAATAACCTTATGAAGGCTACTTTATTTTAGAGTTGGTTTCCCCTAAGTTGCATCTCATGGATGAATGCATACCATTGTTTTCAAAATTAACTTTGAGAATAAATCATCTCAAACAAAAATAAGCTGGTATATATTTTCAGTGCTCAAACTGCCATCTTATTATGTTTGCCATCTTATTATGTTACAAAAGAACTAGAAAAGGGATACTGCTTCTAATATAAGTATCATACAGTATGCAAAAGACTAAATACAATGATGTTTGCTGTTTAGTTCTTTCAGTCATGTCCAATGCTTTGACTCATTTGAAGATTTTCTTGGCAAAGATATTCTAGTTCTATGATTCATATTTTAATACAAAAATAAGATATATTATGATTTACTAAAGTTTTAAAGAGTGTTCATACTCTCCTAGTGATGGCAAAATTCTAACTAAAAACAAACCTTTAACAAGAAATGGAAGAATTAGTTATCCCTAATGTCATCACCATTCTCTATCTAGTTCTGGAAAGAATAAGTAAAGATTTGGGTAGGTGGAAAAGTATAGGGAGGAGGGAGGAAAGGATTTTAGGGGCTCTCTCTGGGTAGCTGCTATGTCATACAGAGATGAAGTCAAAAAGAAAACCAATTTTGTAAATGATAATTGTCTATCTATACCAAAATATGGGCAATTCTTTGGCTTTGCAATAAGTCAAATCAAGGTCTAAGATGTTGTAAAACCTTGCTGGACAGCAATGTTTAATGTATCCCATATTTTTAATTGATTTCTTTTTCTCAGTTTCCTATTATAAATTGACCATTTACTAAGTGGAATATTTCGGGCTAGAGTATCTGGAAGTCTTTTCCAAATAAACCACTGAACTCATTGTGATGTACTGATCACAATGGTTCATGAACACAGAATATAATGAGGCAAAAAAAAGTTGGAGGATCCAAACCTTTAGACTGGATTTTGATTAATGTTCCAAGACTAATATAATTTCAAATCTATATAAATTTACATTTTGGGGCATTTAGAAACAGAATATTAATAACATTTTTCAGAGGTTGCTATCTACAAATTTTCTGCTACATTTTCCACACATTTTAACTCAGTCATTAACTTCTTTCAGGACATTTGGATTGATTAGAATTATTCATTCAATTAGTATTTTCTGAATTATGTTTTTTATTAAAATTACTGGAATCATTTGGAGAATACAAAGTAGAGTAAAAAATATATTTCTCCTTCAGAGTCAAGATTCTGTCACTAACTTACCATGTGAACTTGAACTAGTTGGCTGCCTGATTTCACTGAAGCTCAGGTTTCTCATCTATAAAATGGTAAAATGGTAAGGACCAAATGAGATAATTAATGTACAAGTTCTTTGCAACTGCATAGTGCTACACTGAGGTTTTCTAGTAAAAATCAAAATTCAAAATTTAAAAAGATTTGAGGAGAGATGCTTGGTTCAAGCCCTGTTGGTTTAAGGTTCTTGTGGATAATCAGGAGGAGATAAGGAGATGACATTCATGGAAGAGACCAAAACTAGATTGAAGAATCATCCATATCAAAGTAAGAGTTGCTCTCTTCCATTAAAAACTGTTGGGAAAATTGGAAGTTAGTATGGCAAAAACTTAGATTAGACCAATTATCTCATACCCTATAAATGGGTACAGAATTTAGACATAAAAATAACAAACTATTCCTTGATCTCCTTATTTGCTTATAATGTTGTATTTTAGAACACAGTTAAAAAAAATTAGATCATTTTGATTACAATAAGTTAAAAAACTTGTGCGCAAACAAAACCACTGTAACTAAGATCAAAAGAAATGTAGTAAATTCAGAAACAATTTTTACAACTAATATTTCTGACAAAGGACTCATTTCTAAAATATACAGAGAACTGAGTCAAATTTATTTTAAAAAAAAACAAGCCATTCCCCAGTTGACAAATACTCAAAGGATGAGCAAAGGCAATTTACAAATGAGGAAATCAAAGCTATCCATAGTCATATAAAATTTACTCTAAAGCATTACTGATTACAAAAATGCAAATTAAAGCAGCTCTGAGTTACCATTTAACACCTATCAAATTGGCCAATATGACCAGAAAGGGCAGTTTTCAATGTTGAAAAAATTGTTGGTGGAGCTGTGAACTAATCCAACCTTTCTGGAGAGCAATTTGGAATTATGCCCAAAGGGTAACAAAAATGTGCATACCCTTTGATCCAGCAATACCACTACTGGGTCTATACCCTGAAGAGATCATGAAAAAGGGTAAAAAACATCATTTGTACAAAAATATTCATAGCAGCCCTGTTTGTGGTAGCAAAGAATTGGAAGTTGAGTGAATATTCATCAACTGGGGAATGGTTTAACAAACTGAGAAACTGAGGTATATGTATGTCATGGAACACTATTGTTCTATTAGAAAGCAAGAGGGATGAGATTTCAGAGAAGCCTGGAAAGACTTACATGAACTGATGTCAAGCTGGATGAGCAGAACCAGAAGAACATTGTACATCCTAACATTAGCATGGGGGTGATGATCAACCTTAATGAACTTGCTCATTCCATCAATGCAATAATTTTAGAGTACCTGAGAAGGAGAATACCACCTGTATCCAGAGAAAGAATTGTAGAGTATAACCAAAGACCAAAGTCTATTACCTTCAATTTTTTTTAAAAAGTATCTTATGTACAATATAATTTTGCTATCTCTAATATTTTATTTTCTCCTGAAAGATATGATTTCTCTCTCAACACATTCAATTTCAATCAATGTGTAGCATGGAAACAATGTCAAGATTATCAGGCTGCCTTCTGTGGGGGAATGGAAGGAAAAAGGGAGGGTGGGGGAAATTTGTAAAATTCAAAACCTTGCAAAAATGATAGGTAGAAACTACTATTGTATATAATTGGAAAACTAATAAAGTATTTTTAAAAAAACAAAGTAAGAGTTGAAAATGTAATGAACATGTCCCTCAATAGTGTTAAGTCCTTGTTATTAAGAATTTTCATTGTGAAAACTTAGTCCACTGATGCAGATGGGATCTTGGCCTATAAGTCTCAGCGACTGATCTAAAGAATTAAGATGTTAAGGGCTTTTGCCATTGTCACAAAACTAGCACATGTCAGAAACAGGACTTGAGAAGCAAGTAATATGCCAAAATGCCTCTCTATGTCTGTACATGTCTTTAGAAAACATGTTTTTCTGGTGTTCCTGACAATCCCATTTGGGCTTTTCTTGGCAAAGATACTGGAATGGTTTACCATTTCCTTCTCCAGCTCATTTTACAGATGAGGAAACTGAGGCAAAAAGGGTTAACAGACTTTCCCAGGGTCACACAGCTAATAAATGTCTAAGTAAGGACAGGTAAGGTACTCTAAGCACTATGGCATCACCTTGTGGGCCCCCATATAAAATACAGAAACTATACGGTTGAAGGAATTATGATGAAAACAGAGTTAGACAGGATTTATTTCTGGGTATTGATATTAAATGTGAAACTGGAAAAATCCTTTAATAGCTCTGGGCCTCAATTTCCTCATCAAACAGACCTAAAATCATAGCAATCTTTGATTTAGAGATGGAAGATCAATTTTAGATCATCTTCTCTAACCCCCCCATACTTTTATAGATGGAAAAAAACAAGAAAACAGAACAAGGAACATTAAGTGACTAAAAATATCTGCCTTACACACATAATTTGCAAGTTTAATTGTGAGGATAAAATGACTTAACACATGATAGAATTTTGAAAATCATAAAAGCACTATTCAAATGTAAAATAATATTAATTTTTTATTTTATTAATTGTATTAAGTTTTCCAGGTGTGTTTATTATTCAAGAAAGCATTCTCACATGCCATTGTAAGAATCAAAATGCCCCAAAATAGTTTATCTAACTCTTGGTGTTAAGAAAGATTTCACTAAATGAGATTTCAGTGTTTTATTTTTGAAAAACATAACAATTGGAACATTTTACATATTGAATTGCTTACTGTATAGCTTAAAATTGCGACCATTAGTAGTTAACTATAGCACTTTAAAGCTTTCAATGTACTTTATATATTTTATCACTTCTGATACATAACATCTCCATGAAGTAAAAACTTATTATTTCCATTTTGAAAATTAAGTAGCTACAACCTGGGGAGGATTAGTGATTTATCCAGCATCACATAGCTACTAAGTATCTAAGGGAGAATTTGAACTCAGGACTTCCTGACTTCCAAGTTACCTCTCAACATGTTACCACTGAGATTCTTTCAAGGGGAAAAAAAGAATTTTAGAATACATAAAAGTAGATTATTTTTATTTGTGATGCTTTCAGGGGAGGAAACACTAGACTATAAGGGCAGATTATTTTTTTTAAGATAAAAGCATGAATTGAAGCAATTATCCAGTTATTCTAAAAGACTCCTACATATTTATTTCATTGATCTGTCTATTCTAGGTAAAAATAGTTTTGAGATTTGAGTTGCCTGAGTAGTTACTTCAGTTCTAAAGAGCTAGTGAAGACTAGACTTAATCAGATGGTATAGAATATTCACTTATGATCTACAATCAAGATTTCCTCTTCAGTTTCATAGGTTGATCAAGATTCTAATGCATGATATATGTTCCATGCATTTTTCTATATTATCTCCACTAAGTCACTGATAGAATATTTTATCCTCTCCTTATTCAACAAACTTTGCTGTAATGTTATCATAAATGAATTGTTCAACTTCCTTCAATGATGACTGATCATGGGAGTTTCCTCCTTCCTCCTTAAATACTTTTTTAAAAGGATTGCTAACATTACTCAGAAGAAATTTCGTTTTAATTTCTTTAAAGTCAGTTTTGAAAGAAATCACTTTGCTCTTAAATGCTGCCTTAACATCAATTGCCTCAGCACAACCTAGCTATAAAACATCTTGACAGCCACTGTTAACAAGGATTTTTTATACTAAGACCTATTCACATGACAGACTAAAATGTTCATTATGAAGAAGCAGCACAAATACTAACCCCTCAGTTAATCAACACAGGGGCAGCAATCTACTGTATCCCTACACATCTACAAATAAGAGTACAGCCAGAGGACATGTGTGTGTGTGGGCTGAGCATGGAATATTAGGCAATACTGTTATATTCTCTCTGGCTACCTTCCAAAGCTAAACATAAATCACTTTGGATTAGATACTTTTTAATATTCTCCTCTTTGTAAAGTGAGGATAACTGAAGTGTTTGTATGAATTGTACTATATTTTGCTCTTGTAGTTACATATCCCTCTCTATAATTTAGCATCATTCATCAATATCCCATACTACTCCAAACAAGGGAGAATTGGATTCAATTTACCTTAATTCCACAGTTTCAGCTACAACACAAGCAGCATTATAAATACTCCAAGGAAACAAAGAATCTTTAAAAAAAGAAAAGCAAACCAAAACCTCCTAAAACTTCTAGTTGCCTAATTGTGATCTTTTTTTCCTCATTTTCATGAAAGGGAGTGATGTTCTAAGTAAAAAAAAAATGACATGGAAGGCCAAAATTTCACCTCTCAGACAAGCCCAACCTAGTATGATGGGACTTTTGTTAGATAAAGACATAAAGGTCAAGGGTAAATCAGCTCCATGGTGAATGAGTTGAATCTTTTCAGTGTTCCATCAAATAGGGATGACATCACTCACCACCCAAATAACAGTTTGAAAGGAAAAGGAACAACATGAATGTTTCTGGATGTGGCAGGAAAATCATCCTGGACTAAATGTTCAACTCAGCTCTTATGTCATTCTACTTATCCTTTAAATTATTGGATACAGAAAAGTGAAGGACAGCAGTGGAGGATGTGAAGTCCATTTTGTATCCAAGGTCTTACACTCCTTGTTTGTAGGAACTTGAGGTAAATGGACAAACCTAAAAATACATGTTGTGATACAACTGTGAGATGACTTCACTGGAAAACTACTTTAGAAACAAACAGAAATGGACAGTGTAGGAAAATTGCAGATCAAGCTTCAATATTTACCTCAGAGAATCCCCTTGATGTCTACTTTGTTTCTGAGGTTGATATCAGTGAGGGCACAGTAAAATATAAAGAAACTGTGCTATAGCCATGAAGAGAATATATTTAAAGTCTGAGACCTTGGTTTTAATTTGAGGTCTACTTTTGTGATGTTAGGCAAGTCACATCCTCTATGGGACTCAGTTTCCTCTATAAAGGGGGTTAATCTAAGTGACCACTGAGATCTGTTTTAGCTTGAATCCTATGAGTTTAAATGTGGGTAACCTAATAATCACAAGCTTCCAAATAAAAATTACTAATTATAGATGTATCTTTTAATGGAGACAAGAATATTAACCAATTATGCCTTTCTATGATTCTCCTGGTTAGGTCCTGCTCTTTGGTTCATATTTCCATGAAGGAAGAGTGCAGCTCTTAGTTATTTGATCAATCTCATACCAATCAAATTGTATACTAATAAATATAATAAGAAGAATGGAGAACCAGTCTTGAAGTTGAGTCTTGCTTCTGACAAATACCATGAATTCCCAAGACTAAATTCCATGCATAGTAGTTGCTCAGTGATCCACTTTGGTTCAATCAACAAGTATTTTTTATACATCTGCTATGGGTCAGACACTATTCAGAACCAGGGTTCCAAGTACAAAGTCCAGTAATTATCTTCGTAGAGAGTTCCCTATACTAATAGAATCATAGGCCCACGATAGAACCAATAATAACCAATATGGAGAGTTCTTTATCATTATTAAAGGCTCCTTTGATCTGCACAACCATCCTAAGATACAGTACAACTTTGATTATTCTCATTTATAGAGAGATAAACTGAAACTCAGAGAGGTTACAGAGCTATGATCTGTGTCTTAAAGTATATGATGATGATAACGATGATGATGATGTTTGTCCTTTGTTTTCGAAGAAGACCATGACATTAGAAAGGTGATTCCAGGACAAGCAAGTGAAACAAATTTGAATGGGTGGGATGCTGTACTAAGTCACCAGCCTCACCTTCTCCTCCAGAGCATCTGGTTCTAGTAGCCAGATATAAATCAGGAAGACTGGAAATGATCCTGGATGTGAGGCAATCAGGATTAAGTGACTTGTCCAAGGTCACATAGATAGTAAGTGTCTGAGACCACATTTGAACTCAGGTCCTCCGAACTTCAAGGCCAACACTCTACCCACTTATCCAGGTTGTCAAGGGTTGTCAAGTCGAGAAATGATCAGACTTCTGTTGTGGTCCAAGGGGTAGAAATAAGAACAGTAGGTGCCAAAAGACAATTTGGGACTCAAAAGAAAGGGAAAAAAAGTCTGTAATAACAAGATATATATAGACTGTCTCAGGAAGGAGAAGGAGTGGGCACCCCATCAACAATCTTAACAGACCAGATATCCTCTTTACAGATAGTCCATTAGAGCAGATTCTTTCTCAGAGAGAGACTGGGCTAGCTGGTCAGACACATGAATAACAACCTGATGCCTTAGTGACCTTCTGACTCCAAAGTCAGAGGTGTTTAACCAGGGATGCAGGAAGATTTTTGATCACTGTCTTTCAAGAGTCAATTTCCTTTGTAATCCTTTGCATTTTATTTTATACATTTAAAGATATAAGCTGAGAAGTCCAAAGGGCTCCCCAGATTCATTATACCAAATGAAAAGAAGGATTGTATACTTGCTGTCTGTAAAAGTAGCAAGCATGGGTTCCATGATTGAGCATTTCATCTTTCACCTAATGCTGCCTGGGTAAGAGGAAACATACAGCTGCATATAGCAAAGACAAACTGAACACCATGGGTCTATCATTAGTGTTCCTAATAAATGCAAACAAAAATTATGCAACAAAATTAATCATTGAGAATCCATCACAACTGCAGTTTTTTCTTAATAATATGGTTGTGTGTGTTATATTAAATGCTTGATAAGGTTTTTTTTTGAGAGAGATTTAGTGACTTACTGATAGGGTAGACCACTCAATTGTACAAGGGTCCAGTTCATTCAGGAATATCATATATCATTCCTAAATCTACTGCAGCAGATCAAATCAGGTCAGCAAGAGTGTATTGAGTATTACTATGTGCCAGACACTATCCTAAGGACTAGAAATGAAATTACAAACAAAGAAAGTCAGTCCCGGACCTCAAGGAGCTTTAATTCTAATGGGGGGGGGGAGACAACACATAAAAGGGAGTTGAAAATGAGGGGAATAGTTAGGCAACTTGAGAGTCAGAAAACCCAGGAAAGGAGCAAGAGGTGAAGAACGTTGAGTTTCTGGGAAGAATTCAGGAATTCATCAATGGGAAGAAGATGCTACAAGGAAGGAAGGATCTTCTGGGGAAAGAAGGTAGCAATCACAATGACAGTGGTGCACATTGTTATAGTGCTCTTTCCATATTCCTTTCTAAGCTGTAACCCAGAGAGGATAGGTGGAGAAGCAGTGGACAGAATTTTTGGTTTGTAGTCAGGAAGATGAGTTCAAATTTGACCTTAGACTAGCTGTAGTGACCCTGGGCAAGTCATTTCCTCCTTTCTTCCTCATTTTTCTCCATTTTAAAATGGGGATAAATGAAATAAAATAATAAGAATACATAACTCCAAGGATTTGAGGAAAATTAAATAATATTTATAAATTTATGATTATATTTATAAATTTACTATTTATAAACACTTAGAACAGTTCCTAGTACATAGTAGGATGATAAATGCTTGCTTCTTGTCTTTTTCTGATCCCTCATGCCTTCCTTAACCATCCAATATTGAATCTCACCTATGTAAGCTTCTTTTCCATGCTTCAAATTATCTTCAGTTCCCCCATCCTCATCCAATCACCAAGCCATAACAAACCAGTAATAGCTCTCATTCTCAGTACAAATGTTCAGAGGTCTGTGTTGATTAACTAAAAAGCAATGTGATCAAACTAATCTATTCTAAAGATATTCCTTTGTTAAAAGTAGAAACTTATTTGAAGATAAGAGTCTCTAATTCATAGAATCTCAAGCAGTCACAAGTGGAATATTTAAGTAATGTTGGGCAAATAGATTTTTGAGCAATTAGACCTCTCCATCTGTCAGGTAGGGTCATAATACTCCCCAAGATGTTTTTATTTTATTTTATTCAGGAACTTATCTTTCTTTAGTTCAACTCATATTAAAACAAAAAAAAAGCTTTAAATATTTTCACAGATTTGGACTGCAGGTAGGGTGGAGACAATGGTTAGATATGGAAGATAGCAGTCAGACAATAACTTGGGAACTCTCCATATTTGCCCCTAATAATAAAAATGAAAAGGTTAAAGAGTACACAAACATAGATCAGAAGAAATCCATGGAAAGAGCAGAGGGTGGGGGGAGGGAGGGGAAGTGGGGAACAGGTAGTGATTACCTTAGGCAAGACATTTACTGTTTCAGGCTCTGATTTGTCCACTTATAAAATGAGGTAATCTCTAAGGGGAAGGAAGGGTAGGAAAGAACTAGTGAACCAAGAAATTTCAATATAATAGAAAGAGCATTAACTGTCAAGAAGACCAGGGATTCTAGTCCCAAAAGAATGTCAGTTTGAAAGTAGGTAGCTTCATTTTTGGCTTTATAGCCCCAGTGTCTGCTACAATGTAAAGTTTAATAAATGCTTCTTTTAAATTGAATTCTAGCCCTTCTAATACAGGCTCTTCTACTATGTAACAACTGACCAGACACAACTAAATTAATTCATGAGAGGTTCAATTTAAAGAATGGTAGAATTAAATTCAAGAAAAGATGGGTCCAAATCCCACCTTTGACATTGACTAAGCTCTGGTTTGCTGGCTCTGAAATCACAGAGATCACTTCTGGAGGCTTGACTTTTTGTTTTGCATTTTGGGAACAAAAATATCCCATAGTCTTAATCTTAGAGGATGGTTATGAAGCTCAAGGAAAAGAATGTGATAATCATCAGAGAAGCATAAATTCTTTTCTTTAACATGTTCTGTGGTTCTTAGATGAAGAAGTTGGCTTCCTATAAAGTAAGATCCCTAGATTTCAGAATCCTGGAAGGAGTTAGAGATTATTTTTACTACATTTATATAGTAATCTTCTCTACAGCTCAATTCCTATTTCATCAAATATGATTTCCAAAAAAAAAGGGATCAGGAGCAAGCCATTCTCTCTGTAGAAATTTTTGTTGGTTCTCCTTCTTCCCCCAGGAATTTTCTACAGAGTAAAAGGCATCTCAGGTCACATTTTTTTTTTCTGAGTCCTTATTTTCCTGTAAAGAGTTTCATGGCTCAACTGAAGCCTAAAATACAAGTGCTAATTCAATTAATGTTAATTAAGTGTTCGGACATCAAATCTGTTGAATCTTTTTCAAGAAGGAATATGCTCTCACTCACCTCACACATCCAGTCTGTCATCAGTTTATCATTTCTACTCTCACATTTTTCATATACCATATTTCCCCATGTATAAAATGCACCTTAATTTGGGGGCCAGAAATTTGAAAAAAAAATTGTATTACATAAAGTTATTGAACTCAAGTTTTATTCATCATGATATTCAAGGACCTTCTGTTCATAGCCTTCAGGCATGTTTTAGGCAAGTCTGGTGCATGGATACATTCTCAGTCCATTCCATTTCATGAACTTGAAGCACCAACTGTGTCCTCCTTTCAAATCAGTCATTCCTTTTCATCAACAATTCTTCTTGCTTCCTGCTCTACCATTTTTGTGGACACAAGAATTTCAATGACCCTTTGCTCTTCAATCCATCTCTTCATTTCCCTAAGTCAGGCCATTTTGCTGCCTTGCCTCTCCCATGGTCGTCTTCTGCTGTGACATTTTGGTAGGGTTTCTTTTGCCATAGCCAATCTTGGATCATTTTCTCAGTTGGAGAAGGACCAAACTTATATTCAGCAGTATGATTTCCGTTCACTTTTTTTTCTTATGTTTTTTGCAAGGTAAATGGGGTTTAAGTGGCTTGCCCAAGGCCATACAGTTAGGAAATCATTAAGCGTCTGAGGCCGGGTACTCCTGACTCCAGGGTTGGTGCTCTATCTACTGTGCCACCTAGCTGCCCCTCCATTCACTTTTGCAAAAATGAATCACTTTTTACTTAAATTTAGCACTGGACGAAAATCTTTTCTGAGCCATTTAGGTGACAAAACGTCACCTGATATACTGGTAACAAATGCCAAACTATGAGTGCAAAGACAATAAGCTTGCAAAAGAAGCAATTGCAAGTTAAATAAATCTACAACCACTGTATAAGATGCTCCTAATTTTTAGACCCCAAATATTTCAAAAAAAGGATGTGTCTTATACATGGGGAAATATGGTACTTCTCTCTCACTTCAGTTTTTGTCTATGGCCTTATAATTGATTTCTGTGCCTCATCTAGAGCTTTCTCCATTTCACTCCATCCTCCAAATTAGCTTCCAAAGTAGTTTTCCTAAAGCATAGGCTGGACCACGTCACCTCACCCACATACTCTCTACTTTAATAAATTCCAATGACTCCCTATTACTTCTCAGATCAAATATAAAATCCTTTTAAAAACATAACCACTGAAGTCCTCTTAACATTTACTCTCCCCTTCTACACGTTTCTCCAACTAGTCACAAGATATATCCCTTATAAAATTTCATTCCATGTTCCATTTTGAGGTAATTCAGTACCTCAGGGGAAAGGGCACTAAGTTGATAGTCAAAAATATCTACAAATCCTGCTTCAGACACTTATAGATGTGTAATCTTAGTCACTTACTTATATCTACCTCAGTTTTCTAAAATAGAAAATAAAATGTCTAACTGGGGGGAAAGCAACTTAATATGCTCAACTAGCAGTTACTCTGAACAAGGCACTTAATGCTTCTATCTAGATTTTTTATTTAAATAATCTCTAAGGAGAGGCAGCATAGGTGGTGCAGTAGGGTAGAGTTCTCAGCCAGGAGTCTGAGTTCAAATCTGGTCTCAGCCATTTACTTACTAGTTGTGTGATCTTGAACAATTCACTTAACCCTATTTGCCTCAATTTCCTTATCTATAAAATGAACTGGGGGGGGGGGGCAGCTAGGTGGAGCAGTGGATAGAGCACGGACCTTAATAATTACCTAGTTGTGTGGCCTTGGGCAAGTCGCTTAACCCCATAGTCTTGCAAAAAACCTAAAAGAAAAAAAGAAAAAGAAAAAAAAAGGAAAATGAACTGGAGAAGGAAATGGAAAACCACTGTAGTATCTCTGTCAAGTAAACCCCAAATAGCATCACACAGAAGTGGACACATGACTAAAACAATTTAATGACAGCAACAAAGAGGGTGAGAATGGGACAGACAAGTGAATCAACTAATTTAGTATTATTATAGCAAAAAGAATACTGAACTGGATTATCTGTCAGGCGATTCAACATCCTAAACCTCAGTAGGATGTAAGCTTGAGGGGCACCTAGGTAGTGAGTGGGAGTTAGGAGGACCCTAGTTCAAATGTAGCTTCAGATACACTAGCTGTGTGACCCTGGGCGAGTCACTTAACCCCAATTGCCTCCAAAAAAAAAGGTAAGCTTGAAAATAGTCAATGGTTAATATTTTGTGTGTTTGTTTGTACATCTGGTAGACACCTTCCAAGGTTGTGAGAATCAAATCAAAAGAAACATATTTGGTTCATGGTACATAAAACTTTTATTCTCTAGTCACCCCCCCCACTTTCCCATGCTTTTTCACCGGCCATATCTCTCATGCTTGGAATGCTCTACCTCCTCAGCTGAACTTCCAATGTCCCTGGCTTCTTTCATGATGGCCTGAACACTCCAGCCTCCAAAGCTAAGTTCTTTCTCTCTCGATGACTCCATGATCAACTTCATATATATCTTGTAAGTGCCCAGTTATTTCCATCTTGTCTTCTTCATTTGAATGTGAGTTCTTTGAGGACATGGAGAATATTTTTGCCTCTTTTTGTAGTTCTAGTGCTTAACAGTGCACCTTGCACTTACTAAGTCTTTAATAAACAGTTGCTGATTGAAGGATCCTCATACACTAAAAGAACACTAGTAGCAGACTGGCACCAGTTTCCAAAGTTTTCAGAAAATTATATTCCTAGTTAATCAAAAACCTTGATTTGAAAAAAAATACCTTTGCATTGCCAGACTCCATAACATTTCTTTTGCCTCGATATTTAAGTAATTGTTCACTATAACAATTACTTAATTG
Source organism: Macrotis lagotis (assembly GCF_037893015.1). NCBI lineage: Eukaryota > Metazoa > Chordata > Mammalia > Peramelemorphia > Peramelidae > Macrotis > Macrotis lagotis. Next base: position 86,604,578 of record NC_133661.1, on the reverse strand, counting down.
TTCAATATAACAAAATGAGAGAATTTGACTCTCATTTAATGACCCTATGTCTCAGTTTCCTTTTTTGCAATATCAGATAATAAAAACTGTGCTACCTACAGAGAAACTATGAAATTCAAAGATAATGGAGATTTAATTTTTAAAAATTATAAATTACACATACACACACACATAAAATTATTTCTGTATTCTGAGCAATTACCTTTTTATTATGCTGTCTATAAGTTTGTTAATATTTTTGTTGTTGTTCTTATTACAATTATATTGAGGTTTGACAAACAATTAGCAGTCCCTGGTCAACTGGCTTCCAAAATTACCATTTCTCCTTTCCACAGTTACGTATTTTACAATGATTAAAAACACAGAGCCAGCAATATATCTAGAGTCCAGGATCAGTATCGACTATTCTATTTTTATAGTACTACCACTTAAGCTAGATTATGAGTCTAACAATTCTCTCTACTAAAAGATCCATGAATTCTAGTCCTGCAGGAATCGCCCCAGCAAGGTGACCTGGGACAAAATGAATTCTCATCTGTGAAATCAGATGATAATACAAGTCCTATCTACTTCATAGGCTTGTTGTTTAACAAGTCTTCCCAAACACTAAGTTAATGTGAACTATTATTTGTTCTTTTGAAATACTTTTGGAGCTGAGGGAAACAAGTAGATGCTTCCCTCCCTTAGGGCAGAAATATCGTTTTACATCTTGATGTTTTAATTCATGGTACAACATAAGCAAGAATCAACCACAACACAGAAGAAAAAAAAAACAGTTCCTTGAATCAAGATAGCCCATATTCAGATTTGTTTTATTTATTTAGAAACAACTTTGTTTAAAAATTAGCTATGGTGAAGCCAATGGTCTTGACCTCTTTCTCTTCTCTCTTAGGAAACAAATCATAGAATCTTAGACTTAAGAGCTGGGAGGGACCTAGGAGATCACCAAATCAAATCTTCTCATTTTAGAGATAAGGAAACTGAGGCAAAGAATATAAGTGATCTACTTGCTCAGGGACACACAGCTACTGTCTGAATCAGGATTTGAACCCATACCTGGGGATCTTAAATTGGGATTAATTGGCCTACAAAGGATCCATGAATAGATTTAAGTAGGTCCATGAGTTTAGAGGAGGAAAATTCTTATCTTATTGTCACCAACTTTTAACTGAAATTTAGCATTTCTTTGACTTTAAAAAATACATTTTGTGGACTTACACACAAAAAAGCATGCAATAAAAAATTGCTAATCCCTATGAGATGGAAAGCAGCAAAAAAAAAAAAAATCTACACATACCTGAAATTTTCTATAGATATCCATGATGAGGCAAAATAAAGTGACTCTTTTAATCCTTACCATTAGAACAAAATTTGTCACATTAAATTGGACAAAAGAATCCACCTGAAGAGAAGTCAAACTAATGCAATCTCCTTTTAGACTCTTAAAATTTTCTAAATAGTTCCATTAACCACTTAGGCTTCACTTTACTGCTAAGTGAGCAGTTAGGAGTCTAATGACCCACAGTTTCCATGTTTAGTGTTTCCCAGACAGTTTTAAAATTTCTCACTTGAGTACCATACTCCACCGAAGAGGACATTATTAAGAACTGGCTCACAAGACTGAGCTATAAAAATTGAGATATTTATCAGTTAAAAGATTTTAGTTAATGATTAAGACAAAAAACTGAACTTACTTTATCATACTTATTTAAAAATATAGTTAAGCCCTCTCCTAAGGGGGTTAAAAAAAGTTTCTAGATATGATTTTTTTAAGACAAATGAGATATACAGCAATAATCCTAGACAAGTGAAATAAATTTAATTTGCTATTTCTAGAACCTATACAGGGGAAAAAATCACAATTCATACCTATATATCTTTGTAGTCAAGGGCCTTGAAGGGTATGAGGATTTTAATCTTATACATTCTATTTAAGCTCAAAGAAACTTCACTAGTCCTCAACGAAGGACCATTTCCTTCCCATACAACAGTTACTCCCAGAAGAATATCTCTAATCTCCAGCAAAATCACATGTATTCTAAAAGCCCTATAAAAGATATCAGAACTGAGCAGGCAAAATGCCACAAATGGTAAAAACTCAGGCGGCTGCTGAAGGAAAAAACTCTCTGAGGGATTAGCTGCCTATGAAAACCAAGGCTCCCCTCCCTACCCCCTTCCATGAAACAAATATGGGCCCCTTTCCTAGTGAATATTAGATCTTATTAGGTATTCCAGCATAAAATAAAGGGCCAGTGAAACAGGTGGGTGTGTCCCTAGAGAGGAATATAATGAAATCCCTGCTGTGTGGGAATTATTTTTCCCTCAGGTCATTTCTCCTACATGGATTCAGACCTTGCCAGCTAGATTTTGCACAGGTTCCCAGGGATCTCATCTGCAGATCCTACCATTCTGACCCATGGGTTCATGGCAGCCGAGTGAACTGGAGAACAAAGCTCAATTGGGAGTCAGGAAAACCTGAATTTAAATCTGATCTCAGACACTTATGAGCAATGCGACCCTGGGCAAGTCACTTACTTAACTGCTGTGTCATTTTCCTCAGCTGTGAAATGAGGATAATAAGAATAATAATAATACCTGCCTTCTATGGTTGTTATGAAGATCAAATGAAATAATGTTTGTAAAGCATTTAACACAGAGCAAACATACTGGGGACGTAAGAAATGTTTATTCCTTTCCCTTAATAAATGGGAGAGTCTTTAGGGATAGGATAATCCAGTCCATTATTCATTTGGGAAAATTCATGCCTAAAGAGACTGATTTTTATTTTTTTTATTTTTTGCCTAAGTCATCCCAGGGCTATTTTTGCAACTGGATCAATCATATAGAAACCTGCCTCCTTTTTAATGGAAGCTACAATAGGACATTCTGCAGGAAGTATCTGCCTTTGGGAGCTACCAAGTTGTCTCTCTACCTGTGTCAGCTTGGGTTAAGCACTCTATCTCCCCAAACTACAAGCTATAAAATGAGGAGGAAAGCCTATATAACCTTTAGGTCCATTCCAGCTTTAGATCTATATTCTTAGGATTCATCTGAAAGGTATCCCCCCCCAATCCTAGTTTATATTTTATGTGTCATTCCTTCTACTAGTATAGGGGTGTGTGTGTGTGTGTAAATTGCTAATCATTATGCTAATCACTATTTCTATGTGCCAATCAATATACTTATCACTTTAAAAATATTATCTCATTTTATCCAGGGAACTGGGTGCTGTTATTATTCTTTTTTTTACAGATGAGGAAACTGAGGCAAACAGAGGTGACATGCCTAAGGTTATTATTTTTATTATATAGCCTAGCATCTTCACCCTGTGAAAGTATCAGATACTTAGGCTGTGAAACCTCTGAATCTCATTGTTGGAAAGGAACTCAGAAATCATTTAATCCAATGAATATTGATGAACTCAAGGGAGTGCAGAAAGAATCATCTATTTTCAACTTTATTTTTCTTGCTTTTCTTTCCACATGGCTAGCATGAAAATGTTTTATGTAGTGATCATTCAGGTATTGCTTAGCGGTCTCTAATGAATGGGAAACCAGAACACCAGAGCAGTGTCAGGTCATTCCATTCTTAAAGACACACTAATGCTCATGATGAGGATTTATTTCCTCACATGGAACCAAAATTCACCTCACTACACCTATCTCTATTGCTCCTATTTCTGCTTTCAGAGCCAAACAGAGCTTATCTCTCTTCCAACAGGATAAACCTTCAAACACTTGAAGACACTTTTCATTTGACACCCTCAGTCCCTCCAAATCTTTTTCTTCAATTTCAATAACCACTCTTTACACATTGTGATGTTGGGATCCTTTACCATATAACTGATCTCCCTCGACCCTCTTGGTTTAACAATGTTCTTTTTTTGAAAAATGTCATACTTGAATGTGAATAGAATACTCAAGATAAAGCCTGAACAGAACAAAATACAATGAAACTTTCACCTCCACATTCTGGACTCTATACCTCCTTCAATGTAAACTGAATGCATTAGCATTTTATCCCTCCCTATTGTATAAGATTTGCTTACTAAGATTTCCAGATCCTTCTGCCTTTGCATGACCTGCTATCTACCTCATGATAAAAAGCCTTATAGATTAGTTAAGAGATGCTTCTAATGTCCCAGAGTTAATAAGTAGTAAGCTCTGATTTGAACTCAAATTCTCTAATTTCAAAGTCCGTGAGTTTTTGCTTGTTTTACTACTTCTTGCTGCCTTTCATAATGTAGACAAAATTTAAAAAAAAATCAAGGTCAGATGTCTGTGAGTTTAACTTTCAGTACTGCACTAAGATCAAAAGTGTTTTCAAAATTTCTATAGTAATTAGGCAGTGCAATAGATAGGGCACCCTGTCTGGAATCAGGAAGATTCATTTTCCTAAATTCAAATCTGGCATCAGATACTTTCTAGTTGGGTGACTCTGGGCAAGTCATTTAACCCTGTTTGTCTCAGTTTTCTCATTTATAAAATGGATTGGAGAAGGAAATGGCACACTATTCTTGATCTTTGCCAAGAAAATCCCAAATGGGATCAGAGTGAGGCACACCTGAAAAATGACTGAGCAAAAATACTTTAGTAAGAAGATTGTGGCCACTATAAAATTTAATAAAATAGAAAGTTCATTGTAGTATCATGGACAGAGGACCATTCTGAGTCAGGAAGACCTTGTGGCATACTACCTCTGTGCACAAGCCACTTAACTTTGCTGTTAAATAGATGTTGTCTACTATCATGTTCAGAAGGCAATTCCTTGGTGGAAATTCTCTGTACCAATGCAATCACTGGTCTGAACTCTGTCTCCTTAGTCCCAACAAAGAATGTGATTGACGTCTGGAGAGTACGTAACAGGATTTCCTTTAGTCATAGCATAACAGTAAATTATGTAAAGCTGCTATTCCTCTTTCAAGAAATGGAGTACAAAAGAAGTATTTTCCTTGCGTCTCCAGGCATGTCCAATCATGCTTGCAAAGAGGTAACACTTGCCCATTTCTGCCAGTCCCTTATCCTGGCTTCCTTAGAGTTCAAAGTACTGCTAAAGAAAAAAGAGGAAAAAAAAAACACCTAATGGAATTACTCAGCAATTGACTCAGGGATCCGTTCTGAATTCAACTGTTTTTCTTTGTTTTCTGCAGTTTCTTTTACTCTATTCTATGCCTTCACTCTGCAAATCAAAGAAACTAATCCTTATTTAAGATCCTCAGTTCAAATTTAAGCTCTCTGCTATTTTGGCTCTCCTCCAACTGAACATCCCTTCATTTTGGCCATATGCCTTGGCTGAAAATTCACACTTCCCAACATGCTTCTAAGAGGTAAACAGCACCCCACTGAGTTTGTACAACTCAACATTCTGGAAGAGAACAAGGATCTTAGCACACACAGAGAGAAACAAACGCACACATACACACACACACAGACACACACACAGAGAGAGAGAGAGAGAGAGAGAGAGAGAACACTCCAAACAACTCCCCAAAAAGAGCCAGTGTCCACTGGGATGGTTGACATTTTAAATACCTATATCAAAGTTTTAAGTTGGATGTGGTAAAAATGAGGTAAATATTTTGCAATCACTATTGTAGTCTAATATAGAATAGTGGAAAGCATACTGGACTTGGAAAAGAAAGGCCTGGCTTTGACTTTGGGCTCTAACACTTACTCAAAAACTCACAAAAAGAAAGAATCTCGCCTCCACTTAGGTGGTGCAGTGGATAGAGCACCAACCCTGAAGTCAGGAGTACCTGAGTTCAAATCCGACCTCAGACACTTAATAATTAACTAGTTTTGTGGCCTTGGGCAAGCCATTTAACCCCCATTGCCTTGCAAAAAAAAAAAAAAGAAAAAAGAAAAAAGAAAAACTTCAAAAAAGAAAAAAAAGAAAGGATCTCAGCGTCATTTAGTCCAACTAATATCTGATCAAAAAGATTATATTATAGTCAACCAATGACCAGCCAGACTTTGCTTAAAGACCTCTACTGAAGGGAAATCTCAACCTCCTGAGGCAGCCTCCACTCCACTTTTGGATAATTTTAATTAAGAGGAAACTGTATTCCCCCCTCATACATACCATTTTGTCTATTTACTTGCTGTTTTCTCCTAGAAACATATAAACTTCATGAGGGCAAGGATTCCTTTCATATTTGTCATTATATCCCTAATGCTTAGCATGGTGCTCAGCAAGTAATAAGCATTTCAGATCATAGAAGCACAGATTTATAACTAGAAAACACCACAGGCATTATCTTGTCTAACCCTCTTATTTTACAGATGAGGAAACTTGAGGCCCAGAGAGGTAGCTGTGTTCATATCAAGGGATTAATAAATATTCATTACATTTGTCAGTTTGGCCATTGCATATGAAAATGCTGTAACAGAATCTGAAAAAGATATCAAGCACAGATGAAACAACACAAAGAAAAAAAAAATACCAGAAAAGATGTTTTGCTTTACCCCTAAGGAACTAAGTAGTTGGGCAATAACAAACAAAACAGATGATTACTATTAAATTCATTATACAATCAGAGGGATCAACAAAGTTCTGTCTTTTTATTATTAAGAATTCAAGAAATTAACCAAATTTGAGGTTTCCACACAAATTCCCACCAGGAAAGTTTTGTAATCATGCTTTTGCTCTCTTTACAGAACAGAGTCACTAAGAAGGTGGATTTCATTAGGGATTTTTGGCATCAATTTAAGTCCATTCAGAAAAGCCACATTTCTGGATTACTGAAGTATGGATGCTTCAGAGTTTGCTAAGGAGGAAGATGGTTAATTTAATCACTGTATATGTTATGGCTAAATACCATACTTACAATTATAAAATTTATGCAATATGCTTCCAACTTAACCATCTGTTCTAAAGGCTCATTGTTTAAATAAGGGGTATTTCCTTGATTTGGGGTCACGAAGAGTTGGACATGACTGAAGCAACTCAACAACAAAAACTTCCTTGATTAGGACCCTTAACACAAAGTGAGCTCATATTTCATACTTTTTCATTTGAGATCCTCCATTAGGCTAAGAAACATTTTCATAAATTAACTTTTTATAATACATTTTGACTTAATAGATCCTTTATTGTTCACAATTTTCAAAAATGTAGAACATTTTATATAACATGTTAAGATAAAAGGTATTTTAAACCAACAGTCACATGGACTCGAGTGGGATCTGTACCACTCATAAAGATTTAGTACCTTATGCTTAGTCTCTTTCTAGCTACTTAAATGGAAAAATCTTTACCTTTACTGAGACATTTAATATATAACCTTAAAGGAAATTAAGCTTTGAAATGAAGGGTCTCGTGCATTTCTAATTCTCGTAGCTTTCATGATTGCACAAACTTAAGTACTGTTTATAAATATTTAGTTTTATCCTCTTCTGAAAATTCAAAATCAATTAGATATATGCAGCCAATGTTCTAGCGTTTTGTTCCACTGGTTTCCCATGGATAAAACTGTACACCAAACAGTCAAACAGTCAAGATATGTGATAAACATATTCACATGCATTTTTGCTGATTATTTCAAACATCAGGATGTTCTTAGAACTTATTTTTTTTTGTTTAGGGGCATAACTAGTTATATAAGATTGAATAAAATATAAATCTTTATAGATGGATTAATTAAAATTGTCCAGATTATAGTTCATTTAGAATTGGGTCTGAATTGAACTAGTTAACAGAAGTAAGCAAATCGTTAAAACTACTTATAGAAGACAATGTAGGAGTTTGTCAGGGAGGCAGGAGATTGTTCCTAATAGGATCACTCTCACCAATAAAACCACTTCTGATAGTTATATAATTATGAATACTTAAAGAAATGCTAGTATAATATTAATGATGAGTAGAAGGGAAGGGAATTCAAAACTATAGGGAGAGATTAAACAGACTGACTCTTGACTCAACCTACACTGGCAGGGCAAAGTACTCTATAATCATGAAGTACAAAGTGAATGAATATAAGCTGGCATATCCTAAATCCATTGACCTCCCACTTAGATACCAGTAATTTAGTCAAGAAGTATTTATCAGTCACCTACTATGTTTCAGACACACTGTCAGTTGGAAATAACCCTGTTTTTTTTTTTTTTTAAAAAAGCTAATATGGAATGGGCTCACCTCCTGCCAGAGAGATGACACAGAATGTGACGGGAATTTGTTTTGCTTAACTAGGCTTATTTATGATAAGACTTTTTTTTCCCCTTGGGGAGAGGTCTATGTGTGTATGTATGTATGTATGTATGTATGCATGTATATGTGTTGGTATGTCTGTTAAATATAAAATCAGGAGAAAACAAGCTCCAGAAGGTGCTAGATCTTATGATCATTCACTTTTTTGGCAGCAAAGAACTAGATACAAAATAAGGAACTAGGGAACTAATTATGAACAAATTATGATGTATGAATGCAGGATGATATTATTATGTGGTAAGAAGTTACAAAAGGGATAAATTCAGAGAAATCTGTAATTACTTGGATGAGCTGATACCGAGTAAACTAAGCAGATCCAGGCAAATAATTTATTGTTTTTATAGTAATGTAAAAGAAAAAAATGACTAACCATAACTTCAGAAAACTTATGATGATGCATGTGGCCCTCCACTTATCAGAAAGATGAAAGGTACAGAATGAAACCAGTATTCTGAGACAAAACCAATTTAGTTTTTGTTTGTTTCTTTTTTTTTTTTGCTTGACTGAACTTATTTTAAGGGAGGGTTTTATTTTTGGAGAGATGTGTGAGGAGGATAATTGGTGTTAGTGACTGCAATATAAAAAAAATTAGAGAGAAAAGAATGAAACTTGTAAAAAATACGTTTAATTGAGTAGAAGGGAATTCTGAAGAAAACAGACATCAAGACAGTATTAGTACCACCATGTTAAATTTATATATAATATATATACATATATATAAATATTAAGCATTTATATATGTCCACATACATATATAGATGTACACATCTATTTTAAATATAGATATCTGCATGTGTTTATATTTAAAAGGGTTAGAATTTGAACTCATCTTCTTTTTCCAAATCTAATATTCTTGTCACTGAAAGACTATTATGACACTCAAGCACAGGGACTTTATAATTGCCTGAGTATCAGTGAACCAAATAACTAAGAAAAAAATTATATTTCCTTAAAGTTTACAATAAATTCATGAATTTTTTGACTATAGCAAGTCATTTAAAAATCTATTATTTAAAATACGTTGTAACAACTACACTAATGAATCTTTTGACATATATATTATCTAGATAAATTATTATTGTCATTATCAGTAGTAATAACTGTGTTGATGATAACTGTTTACTATCAGGGAGCATAAGAGAATAGGGAAAATAAGCATTTATTAAGGATTTTTATACGTCATCCACTATACTAGGAGTTTAAAAATATTGTTGCTTTTGATTCTCACAACAACCCTTTGTGGTATATTCTACTATGAACATCATTTTACAATTGAGAAATCTGAGGAAGACAGAGATTAAGTGACTTTCCTAGGATCATATCCACTAAATATATAAATATGGTTAAACAAAAGTAAAATAGCAATTGGGAAAAAATAGCTAGAGGCAGTATAAATGATACAGAACAGCCAAGAAAGATGTTACGTAATTAAAGAAGAGAAATTCTTCTTTTACTTTTAAGCTATCCTTCTACAACAATAACAAATAAAAACTGCAGGATATCTTGTTTTTTAAACACTTTAGTCCAGCTCAGTTCTAAAAAAGCAAACTCAACTGTACTCTGAAGTCATAAGCACAGTCACTTGTTTATGGTACAACCAAATCAGATAAAGTTCCTTCCTCAACATTAGTTTCCAATTTAATAATTTCTCAGATCAGCAGAAGTTGCTGCTCCTTACTCAAGGGGTAAGCCTCCTGGGAGGAACCAAGGCCACAAGTTGCAGCTTTCCTTTGGCAACTGAATGGGGATGCAATATCTTCTGGAGGGTTTCTGTAGAAACAACCAACACAAAATACATATGTGAAAGATGGCTTGGAAGAAGAAGAGACCAGTGACCAGTAGATCAAGATTATTTTAACAGCTGCTGGGCAGGTGGTAATGAAGATCTGAATGAGAATATTAGCAGGGGTGAGTGAAGGAAACATATGGAAGAGTTATTAAGGAAATAAACTCTACAAGGCATGGCCACCGACTAAATATGAGAAATGAGGGAAAAGGAAGGGTCAAAACCCTGTGGTTTTGAACATGGGAGGTTACTATCACTGAAAGAAACAGTAAAATAAAATTGTGGAACTTATTTTTAAGAGAAAAATCAAAGAATTACAGAATCTTAGACTTAGAATATACCTTGGAGATCGTCATATCTAACTTGTACCTGAACAAGAATTCACCTTAACAATATCCTTGGCCATTGGTGTTCTAGATGCTACATAAAGGGAACCAAGAAGAGAGAATGCATGACCTCATGAATCAGTTTCTTCTATTTTGGGAAACTTCTGAATTATTTGCAAACTTTTTCCTTATCATACATTATACCTGATTCTTCCTTTGAGGCAAAGCAAAACAGAAGTCATCCTTATTTCACATGATAGACCTTCAATTAATGAAGGCAGTTATCATGTTAATGCTCTAAGTCTTCTTTCGAATACTTCCTAGAGTTTTGAATGCATTTATGCCATGGTCTCTTTCATGGTTTTAGCTCTGAATGCTTGTCAATTTGTCAATGTTCTTATTTAAATGAAGAGCTCAAACCTGGACACAATGATTTGATAAGAATAAAGCAAAGTATACAATCAATCCCCTAATTTTTAACTCCATCATATATACTTGGCTTGGTTAAGTTGATTTGAACAGAGATATTGGAGATACTCTAGAAGTGGATGAAGGTGGAGCCTGCGGTACAAAAGAAACATCAGGGTTATAGCATCCCATTAAACTCAGTTTCAGAAATAGAATATGGGTTAGGATTTAGAAACATTTTTAGTCATTTAAAGAAAATATGAAGGGTATAATTAAGTATATGTACATAAAATCTTTGAGCTCAGGAGTTCTGAACTGCAGAAGGACTAAATTCTATAAGATGTCTTCTCTGAGTCCATGATCAATATGATGAACTTATCAAGTCACCACATGTCAGAGGGGGAGCAAGGGAACAAGCAGACCAGAAACAGATCAGGCCAAACCTATCACCAACGAGTGCTATAATCAACTATAGTTCCAACCTGGTTGACCTGGAGAGATCTTATCTCAAAATGAATCATGACCAACAAAGAAACAAAAATAAATAAATGAGGGAATATAAATGAATGTGACTATTTTGTTAAGTCATCCATAAAGAAGTGTTCATATGGGGCAGCTAGGTGGTATAGTGGATAAAGCACCGGCCTTGGAGTCAGGAGTACCTGGGTTCAAATCTGTTCACAGACACTTAATAATTACCTAGCTGTGTGGCCTTGGGCAAGCCACTTAATCCCGTTTGCCCTGCAAAAACAAACCTAAAAAAAAACAAACAAAAGAAAACCAACAAGAAGTGTTCATAGTCCATGATTCTGGAGAAAAACTCATTTGAATTGGTGCATGCTCAAAGAAATAAGATAACAAAAACATTGTCATATATAGTGTCTTTAAAATCAGGACAGGAAAATACAGTCAAAAGGAGGAGGTGGTTGGTGGTGTCATATGTTACAGGGAGATAAAGAGGATGACTGAGAAAAAATAACTACTGGACTTGGTCATTAAGAGCTTACTAGTGACCTCTGAGAAAGCAATTTCAGCCCATCAGAGATGAGGAAAGTCAAGTGGTTGTGGAAAGAAAGTGGGTGCCAGTAGAGGCATCAAGTATAAGTGATTTCTAAGAAGTTTCAAAGTTAAGGAGAAGATGTATTGCAGAGTAGCTCAGTGCAGGGGGAGGGTCAAGGAAGGTTTTCTGGAAGGGGGGGGGAGAGAAAGACAGACAGACAGACAAATATTGATTTAAAACTGTAAGGAAATTTTTAAAGGCTCTAATGTAGTCCTCACTTGTGTTTTACAGATCAAGAAATTGAGTCTGGATGGCAAATAGTTTCCTCAAAGTCACAGAATGGCAGAACCAACACTTGAATCCTTCTGACTCCAAAATGAGCAGGATTTCCATGACACCATGCATTTTCCTTTGTAGAAACAAAATACTAAAGGAGAGCAAGCAGGAGTGCAGTCAATTGCAACTAGAGGGATTCGCCTCAAAGGAGAAGTGCTTCTCTTCTATGACAGAAAGAAAGGGTGATGATCCTGAGAGATTTTAAAGTATGAAAGAAGAGAGATGAACAAAGGAGATAGCCTCCATCTTTTCAGTGACAGAGGAGGTTAGGTTGTCTACTGTTGAGGACAGGGACTTAAGGTACAGTTGAGTGTTTAAAGAGAGAAAAAGGGTTGGAAACAGTCACTAGCTAAAGTGATAAGGAATCAACAGGAACAAAAGAGATGAATTGCAGAATAGTACTTAGAACCCAGATAAAGCTATATATCATAAATTAATAATGGGAATAATGTGCTTCATTTTATGCTTTTCAGTGATGTTTGGCTACCTGAGGATAGGAGGAGCAAAATCTATTGGAGGGATAGGGTCATGAAAACTTTTGTTGATTGATAATTTTTTGATATCAGAAAGGGTATGTATTATGGAAGATGAAACACTAGAAATAGATGCTTCTAGTCATGGGAGTAAAGCAAAGATCTGAAAGCAAATAAAACTATGGAGAAAGAGACATACCCATGAAATGAGAGAATTTTTAAAAATGGAGATCACAAGGTGGATAAAAAAAGGTATAGTGTGACTGGGAGAAAATGAGAGGTGATAACAACAGAAAATATGATCACAGAGTAGAATTTCTAAGTTGATTTTCCTAGACTTGATAATTTTCATGAAACAGTGAGAGCTAAACCCATGTCTTCTCCAGCGTGTTCCCATTGCACCATGCTAGCAGGAATGGCAGTAGCAACCATTAGAATCCAAACCAGCTTTTGGCCATTTTGGGATACAAAAAAGAAGATGCTAGAATTGATGAGATTTAGAGAAAGTATTGATTGCTATGTTAAAGAGGTCATTAATGTGAACTTGATCTTAGAGAATGGTATTTAAAAAGAATCTGGACTTGAAGTTAACTAGTCATTCATTAATTTTTATTCTCTTGGTTTCTGAAAGAAAAAGAACTAGCGATTTGAAGTCAATGGACTTGGGTTTGAATTCTGGTTCAACTGAAGTATCTTTACTACAAACAAAACATCACTATAGTTCCTGAGTCTTAGTTGCCCATTTCAGAAAATGAGAGGATTAAACTAAATGTTATCTTTGTCCCTTCCAATTTTGAGGAATTCAGTTCCTAGCCTATAGCATGAGGAAATCAAAATATTGAACTGAAGATAAGACGAAGTATGGCATAGTTGAAAGGGCAATAGAGCAGAAGTGAAGAAACAAGGGTTTGGTTTTCAGCAAGATCACTCATTTGCTCTGAGACCTTGGATACAAGGTATATTATATATCTTAGTTCTCTAGACTTCAGTTTCTCTTATATAAAAATAAAGAGGTTGAAATAGATCATCTCGAAAGTCCTTTCCACGTTTAACACTCTAATTTTTTGACAAGGTCATAAAGAGTTAAGGAGAAATAGCTACTCTATACCTGAGAAATGGGAACTTTTTAAAAAATGACATGTTTTTTAAGTCAAGTAAAATTGTTCTAGTAGACACAACGCCAAATTTATCACAAATGCCAAATCTATCCCTTCACTTGAATGGTAAGCCCCAGATGTATGACAATTTTCAATGCTTAAAAGGATTTGTCGAAGAGGCAATATTCTCTCCCTTGTCCCACCCTCCCACGCCAAAAATTGCTGCCTTGAAGATTGGATTTTTAAAGTTTCTAGCAATCTAAAGCAAATCCATTTGATATCCTCTTTAAAAAAACCAAACAAAGCAAGTTTCTACCTTTTAAGTTTCTATTTTTCTTCCCCAGGAAATATACCAAGTCAGCGAGTCAATACTAGTAGTATGTCCATTTGAAACTGTCACTGTGTAAATGATTTTTGGGAGAAAAGACTTCTGATAATGAGACCCTACCTGAAAAACTCCCATTGTTCCCTTCTGTGCATCTCTTCTCATCTAATTTCTCATCATAACTGCTTTAAAATGGATAGAAATAGATTTGCAAAGTAATGACAATGCACAGTGCCAGAAACAATCCTGGTTTCATTAATCTGAACTCCCCTTCATTGCCCTGATTTGCTCTTGCTGATAAATTTTCTTAGGCAAGTTCACCACATCCTGAGAAACTATTTCCTTTGTCTTGTGAAATATCCCCTCCCCACCTCATTATCCTCTAAGATTCTGGTTTAACCCCTTCAAGAGAAGGCTGCAGGGACTGCAATCTTCAAGGAAAAGCATATATACTAATGAAAGGGAGTACAAATAGCAAATTTCACATTTTAATTGCTATAGGGATACCAGAATGAATTGCATGGGATCATGTCAATATATATTGTCTATTTGTACAGTTGCTATTCTATTGTTGTAAGCAACATTAGAAGCCTGGGGGGAAAGGGGTTCCACATTAAGGAAGAAATAGTCATTATACCATTTAAAAAAAAGGAAACAAAAAGTTTTTCATTTAATTCCTTACTCTTACATATAATTTTATCTTTTCAAAACATTTTTGCATCCATTATCATTAGATCAGTTGTTATTTAATTTGATTTATTCACCAATTCTAGCTCAGTCAGTATTTCATCTCAAATAGTTTCAAGTTCTTAAAAAAATTCCCCCATTACACCTTTTTATTCATTCACTGTTTCTTTTTGTACATAAACTCTACCCAATATACCATTATATGTGAGGCAATATGGTTATGTATAAGGGATCTCTGTGCCTTCCTAAGGCTGGACCCACCTAGGGCCTAGATGAGAGCTTCTTAACCTTTTGTCATCATAGAACCCAGGACTTTGGCCATCCTGGCAAAGTCTATGGACTCCTCCTCAGAATATTTTGGTCCCTACAACCCCAGGTGAAGGAAATGATTAATTTCTATTTGAGCTTAGTAAAAATAACTATGTAATGTTTTTCCCTAAGTTTCAGGACACCAGAAATCTATGCATGGAGCTGGGAGCCATGGATTTAAGAATTTCAGACTTAATTGTTAAATCCCAAAGGACGTTCCTGAGTTGTGTAATGATTAAATGACTTGACTTGGATAAGGCAACTTAGTCATTGTCAGAGAGAAAATTTGAACCGAAATCTTTATGATTTCACAGCTTCCTAGCTACTATATCAAGTTGCTCCCGGGTGAGAGATTACAAAGATGGATGATATAAAGTACTTCTCATAAGGAGCTTAATATTTAAGTTCAATCTCCTCATTTCATTTATAAAAGAACTGATATCAAAAGAACTTGAATAACTTACCTAAGATAATCCAGATAAGTCATTGCTAACTTAGAACTAGATCCCAAATCTACCAATTAGCTGGCACACTCTCTCCTAATTGCTTCAAAACTCTTTCAAGAAAATAAATGACCTCAGCATTTACTAAAGACCATCCTTCATTTTGAAGAAACTGAGACAAATAAAGTGTAATGGTAACATGTTTACTATACCTAAAGTGAATTTTAAGTCAATATGACAAAGGAGTCTATCCTACTCAGGGCAGAAGTTGGTTCACCTAGGAGCATATAAAGAAAACCATCCAAGAATGTAGGAAAAGGACTTGTTTACAGAGAATAAAGTAGAATATGAGTGTTATGATGCTCACCCAATTGTAGCTCATCAAAATGGTCTAGTAAAGGGCTCGATATGATATGGCCAGGGCCACAAATCTAAGTGTTCATAGATTCATAAACTCTCAAAACCTAGAAGGTCCCTATACCATTCTAGTTTTGGAAAAGAGTCTCCTCTACAAGACTCCTGGAAAATGATCATCCAGTGTCTTATGGAAAATAGGAACTTGGTACCTTTCAAAACACCGGGTCCACTATTGAACATCTCCAGTTGAAAAGAATTTTCTTTAATATCAAATCAAAATCTGTCCCTGCAACTTCTATCCATCCATCCACCATTTCTGTATCACAGCTCCCTCATCTGTTAAAGAGATGTTATTGTTCCATCTCTAATAGCAATAGAATTCTCCCAAGTACAGAAACTTTCTAAGAGCCAATGGAAAAGAAAAGTTCATGGGCCAAACTCTTCATGTCTCCTGTGTTTTTATTACTTATGATTCCCAGAAATATATTGGCTGTAAATAAGGTCCTGCATTAAAAACAAAAACAAAAACAAAACAAAAACAAACCAAAACATCCCTTTTTAAAATTTAGTCCTAAGTTTGCAACTTGCAGTCTTCAATTCCACAGCACAGAGCCAGTATGTTAGATAGGCTTTGACCCAGTTTTTCATAACTTGGAGGCTCTCTCTCTCTCTCTCACACACACACACACACACACACACACACACACACACACTCTCACACACACCTCTTTCTCCTTCCCTTTCTACACACAATTTTATTCTACCTTTCTGCGTTTCCTATTAAAAAGAAAGGCAGCAGCAGTCCTAAAGGATAAAGACCAGGAAAATTATGGCCTTCTGAGGTCTTCTGCAACTACTCTACAGAGTTCTTGCCATCTTTTCTGGGAACATTTTGGTTATATCTCACATGCTTAGACTTTAGTCAATTGTAATTTCATTTACCCTTTTATCCTGTGATTAGAGGAGGCATTTTCAGAATACCCAGAAAAGCCACCACATGCCTCCTGGCAAGTCACTTTAATGTCACATGTTCTAAAGATTCATTTAGTAAAGCTATCTTTCTATAGTATTTCTATCCCTGACTACACCAAAATGCACTCTACTATAGTAACTACATTCGGAACAAACAAGCTAAATTCATATTTTATATCTCTCTTGTCTACAAATCTCTAACACACAGACTATAAATGTTGTTTTATATTACTTACTAATAAGAAAAAGGCAGTGACCAGATAAACTATTCTCTTCCTCTCTAATGGCTATTTGAGTTTAATTCCCCCTATTTTCAAGACGTTCTTAAGCTAAAAAGCAAATAGGAAAATAGTTCCAGATTAACATCACACCATGAAGACTATTCCAGCCTCTAAATTTCTAGATGCCAATGATTCTATTCTCTATCTTTTAAGTATCAGGGTAGAATAAGGAGAACTGAGAGTCAAGAAACCTGACTTCAAGTCCTGACTCCAAAACTTGGTAGTTATGAGACCATGGGTATAAGTCATTTAACCTCTCTGAGGCTCAATTTCCCAAAGGATAGATAGATAGATAGATAGATAGATAGATAGATAGATAGATAGATAGACAGATGATAGATGGATGGATAAGTAGACAGATAGCCAGACAGCAAGCTTATATTAAGTGGTCACATTATAACAGAAACTATGTAGAGAAACAAATGTAAGCCAAGCATAACATTGCCTGTCCTCAAGGTGCTTACATTCTAATCTGAGAAGACAACACATAAAGGGGAACTGGAAAGCAAAAAGAAGGAAGAAGAAGTATCCTTAGAGAGTCTGGTTATAGATGAGGGAAGGCATGGCTAGGGTCCTTCCTAAAATAGTCATTCAGAATTTTTATTATCTACCCACAGAGTTGTTGCTATAAAACATCAAATGCTATATGAATTAGTTATTTTTATTTCTCCTTCCTCTATCATAATTTCCTACATAACCTTGGGGAAGCAGAATTGTATACTAAAAAGAACATTGAATTAATAGTTCAAAAATTTAAGGCTGAATCTTATCTTTGCTATTGCAAGCTGTTGTGACATAGGGAAATTTACTCTCTGAAAATGTATTTTTATTTTCATACCTGTCCAATAAGGTCAGTTGGACTATATGCTAAGATCCCCTCCAACTCTAAAATTGCAAATCTTGTGATCTTCCATCACAGCTCTCTTAAAATAAAATTAATACTCCCCCCGACTTTGACAGCTGATTAAAAAAAAAGATTTTTAAAGATTATTTTGTTCTCTATGTCTTCTTTTTTTTGTAAGGCAAACGGGGCTAAGTGGCTTGCCTAAGGCCACACAGCTAGGTCATTATTAAGTGTCTGAGGCTGGATTTGAACCCAGGTACTCCTGACTCCAGGGCCGGTGCTTTATCCACTACGCCACCTAGCCACCCTTCTCTATGTCTTCTTAAAGGAATATCGAATTAAATGGTGATGCAAAGATTGCCCAGGCAGGGTTCAGACTTCAATCAGAAATAAGGAAGGAACAGAACAAATCATTGACAAAGCAAGAATAGAACCTGACACTGAGGGGACATATATGGAATTCCATGATCTCTCTCTCTCTCTCTCTCTCTCTCTCTCTCTCTCTCTCTCTCTCATACATATATATATATATGTATATAATATGTGTATGTCTGTGTATTCATGTATGTATGTATATATATATATATATGTATCTTTTTTGTATATTTTAACACTTCGACCCTCCACCTATGACTCTATCATTAACCTTTCCACATTAACAGGTTAATGACTAGGCTCACATAACCAAGGCATAAGAGGTGAGATGCTAAATAAGGCCTTCCCAACTAAGTCACCTTTCCATCTACTATGATACAATGCTTCTCAAAAATTTGTACTAGTAATGTTTCTAAAGGATCTTACAATTTCTATCCTAGAAGCTAGATATAGGGGCAGCTAGGTGGCGCAGTGGACAGAGCACCAGCCCTGGAGTCAGGAGAACCTGAGTTCAAATCCAGCCTCAGACACTTAATAATGACCTAGCTGTGTGGCCTTGAGCAAGCCACTTAACCCCATTGCCTTGAAAAAAAAATCAAAACCTAGAAGCTAGATATAGTGGATAGTGCCAGGAAGGATCATCTTCCTGAGTTCAAATCTGGTCTCAGATACTTATTAGTTACATGACCCTGAGCAAGTTACTTAACCCTGTTTGCTTAAGTTTTCTCATCTATAAAAGGAGATGGAAAAGGAAATGATAAACTACTGCAATATCTTTGCCTAGAAAACCCCAAATGGTATCCTGAAACTTCGCATAGGACTGAAATGATCAACAATACCAACTAGTTTCAACCATCCCTGCCATTGCTATTACAGTCAATTGAGCTAAAGAAAAAGTTTTATAAAGGAAGAGATTCTTAGATTACACAAAATTATCCATGATAATAAATCTCTGTCAAAAGCCTATTTAGCAAATTTTAGATTGTTATATTAAAAGTTATAAACTTTATCTGTTTAATTTGTATTTACTAATTTGCAAATGCTTAATATGCCACATATTTAAATATATACTCAAATATGTCTAACAAAGAACAAGAGATTTTATATGTTTTTTTCAGAAATGCAAATATTTACTAAATAAAAAACATACTTAGAATTTAAGAGTTTATAACTTAAACACATGTAATAATAATACCAGCTGTTATATGGTTGTTGGAGAGGGGAAATGAGAAAGAGTTGTATTGCTTTCAAGATGGAATTGCTCTAGCCTTTCAAGATGGAATTGGAATGGAGCCTATGTCACTGAAACACTCATTCTCTAAACACTTTATCCTTCTTTCCTGAATTTGAAAGCAATAACAAGAAAACAAGGTTGCCACCTAATTTTGGAAATGAAACTGTATCTAACATAGGGATTTCTCCAGGGTTATTGCCTCTGAACCTGTTGAAAGTTATACAAAGGCTGTGATCCATAATCAGTCTTGGGATACATGAAAAGACATCAGAAATCATGGAATAAATTAGGAGATGGCATAGTGTAAGATCAGAAGTCAGAGGACTGGTATTTGTGCCCTGGGCCCCTCCTACTTACTATTTGACTTTGAGCAAATCAACTTTAATTCCCTAGACCTGTTTCTTAGTTTGTTTCTTACTTCCATCTCTTAGTCTATAAATTCAACCAATTTTTCTGTGGTAGGTAGTAAGAACAGAGTTGACTTAAGAGATAAATCATGCCAGGTGGTTAAATGCTGTTTCTGTTATCTTCTAGCTGCATGATCTTGGCTGAGTACTTCAACATTTCATATTCTTCATATATAAAATGGGTATAATACCAATATTATCTACCTCAAAAGTATGTTTTGACTGTATCAATATTATTATGCATGCAGAGCATTTTGCAAATTATTAAACATTATATCAATGTCATTATAATATATCTGGGTAGACAAGTGGCATTGACAACAACAGTCACTTCTCCTAAAATACAACTATATAATGGACCAGTTGTTCATTTGCTTTTAAACCAGACAGACAGCAGTCTTCATCAGTTCTTGCAAATAATAAAACAAAACAAATTCCTATATTTGCACTGGACAGTGTATTTCTTGGGGTAGCTAGGTGGTTCAGTAGATAGAGCACTGGCCCTGGAGTCTTGTGGATCTGTGTTCAAATCCAGCTTCAGATACTTGATACTAGCTCTGTGACATTGGGCAAATGACTTAACCTCATTGACACACACACACACACACACACACACACACACACATATAATTTTCTTTTTTGGCATTCTGAATTCATAACCTCTCTGTCATGAGGTGGGTATCATGCTTCAACCTCAGTCAAGAGGAAATACTGCAATGAGCAGTATTTGGAAATTGCAATCTTTGGAAATACTGCAATGAGCTCCCTAATCAAACTGAGAGCAAAGATACTGCAGTAGTTTATCATTTCCTTTTCCTCTACTTTCAGCTCCCTTTTTATGTATTGTCTTTCCTCCACTAGAATGTTAAGCTCCTTGAGGGCAGCAACTGTCTTTCTTTTCACTTGTATTTGTATTTTCAGTGCTTAGCACAGTGTCTGATACATAATAAGAACATAATAAATTTTAGTGAACAACAGACTGATTCTGGGCAAATCCCTTCACTTCTATCACATCATTTCCCTCATCAATAAAACCAGGACATTGTCAGATTCCTCCATTTTGTTTAATGATTTGTCCCTTATTACAGGGAAGGTTCAATTAAGGGAGGGGAAAACAGGGAAGAGGATCCTAAAATAATTGATATAAAACCCAAAAGTATTAATAAAATATTTGGAAAGTAGCATCAATTTGTGTTGTGGAGGAGAGTTGCATGTGCTAAGGCCAGAGAAGGGTCTTCAAAACTGGGGAGTTTGTCTTTTGCTCAGCAACCAATAGAGAGACACTGATGGTTTTTGAAAAGACAGGAAGGATATGGTCAGGTCTGATAATGTGGTGTAGAAGGCTTCCTGCAGTATCAGGAAAATCGCTGCATGAACTCTTTGGGGTACCTAACTGGAGGAGAGTATAAGTAGCAAAGTACCCTTACTTCCTCTTCTGTAAGCACAAGAAGCAATATATACCAAAATTGTCTGTGACCTTCTAATGGTGACTTTATGATCCCTTCAGGTGCCAAATAAGAAATACTGTTTTTCCTATGTCTACTGTAGGGAACTTCTCAGACTCTCAGTTTGAGTAGGGAGCTCATTGCAGTATTTCCAAGGATGAATTTAAGAGCTTCCATTCTAACAACTCTCTTGACTGAGGTTGAAGTATGATACCCACCTCATAACTCAGAGGTTATGAATTCAGAATGCCAAAAAGAAAATTGCTTATCTGCATATGTGTATTTGTGTGTGTGTGTGTGTGTGTGTGTGTGTGTGTACGTGTGTGTATGTCTGTGTGTGTGTGTGTGTGTGTGTGTGTGTCAATGAGGTTAAGTCATTTGCCCAATGTCACAGAGCTGGTATCAAGTATCTGAGGCTGGATTTGAACACAGGTCCACCAGACTCCAGGGCCAGTGTTCTATCTACTGCACCACCTAACTACCCCAAGAAATACACTTTCCAATGCAAATATAGGAATTTGTTTTGTTTGATTACGAACGTTGGTCACAAGGGTTTTGTTTTCTTTTGCCCTCTACTCTCTAGAGGATGAAAAGATGATGAGAGGCCAGACGAGAGACACATAGAGACATAGAGACAACAGAGAGACATAAGTTGTCTCTCAAAGTCTCTAATTTTCTCTCTAAGAAACAAGGGAGAAGAAAAGAAGGGAGGAAGAGAGAGAGAGGGGGAGGAAGTAAAGGAGGAAGGGAAAGGAAGGAAAAAAGAAAAAAGGGAGCAAGCAAGAAAAGAGGGAATGAAGGAGAAATAAAAGGAAAGGAGGGAGCAAGGAAGGAAAGGAAAAGGATGGATGGAAGAGAGTAAAGGAGAGGGATTAAGGAAGAAAATATAAAGAAAGGAAAGTATGAAGAAGGGGGAGGAAGGGATGCAGGAAATAAGGAAGAAAGAAAAGGAAGGAAGGAAGATGGAAGGGAGGAATGGATGGAAGAAGGGAGAAGGGAGGGAGGAAGGAAGGGAGGAAGGAATAGAAGAAAAGACAGGAAGGAAGGAAGGAAGGAAGAAAAGAAGGAAGGAAGGCATTTGTTTTAAAAATAATGAATAAAGTATGACAAAAAAAGAATCAGACAAGCTAGATAGCTTTAAAATTTACAGGTTGAACATATTTAATATTTTAAAAGAAAAATAAACTATATAATAGAGATCTGAAGTCTCATGTACCATCTTTTTCTGCTCCACTCTGTATATGGAAATGTCTACTTTCATGCTTAGTTCAGAATAAAAATAAGTGTAAAAATATATATTTGAATATATGAAAAGCAAGTAGAAACCATACTGATCTTAGAATTGGGTGGTCTAGGCTAGAGGACTACAAGTGCATCAAGTACATTGAAAATAGATTAATGTATAATTGGGGAATATTTAACAAAATATATAAAAATTACAATAATAACAAAGATCATATAACCTTTTAAAACTAAGTCAATACCCAGCCCTCAGGGGTCATTTTATAAAGTTTAGTTTCTACTTGAGTAAGACACCATTGATCTAGGTTATGGTCTTGGGATCTTACATTTATCAGCTATATGACCCTGAGCAAGCCACAAAATCTCTGAGTATCAGTTTTCTCATCTGCAAAGTATAATGATGTTATTTGTAGAACTTGCCTTGCAGAATCAATATGAGCAAGGAATTCTACAAACCTTAAAGCAGGGGTACTTGACCTTTTTAATATCCTGAACTTCTTTGGGAGCCTAGTGAATTCTATGAATCTCTCTTCAAAATAATGTTTTAGATGTAAAAAGGATAATAGAATTGTTTACAAAGAAAGCACTTAGACTGAAATGAAGTTATTCAAAAAATTTCTTTAAGTTCATAGATCTAGATAGGACCCTGTGATTTTAGTGGCATAGGGAACACCCAGATGAGGAGACTGCTTCAATCAATGCACATTGGCATTGGCCATTTCCAGTCTTGGTTAGTGCCTACCTCATTGCACTTATTTTAACCATAGAGAGATTAAATAATTTGCCCAGGACCAAAAGTCAGGACTTGATCTAGATCTTTCTGACACATACTCTATCCAGTATAGGACACTACCTCCAAACCTAGAAAAGCTATTTAAATAAGAGTTACTACTATATTATTATTATTATTATTATTATTACTTCTTGCCCACATTTCTCTCTTCAGCAATTATCCAAAAGGATTGAATTAAATGGTATGTTAAATAGTATCAAAGTATTTTACATGCATTTATTTATTTGGTACTCCTTACCATCCTATGAAATATTATAGGTAGTTAGGTCTATTATATAAATCTATATCTGTAGAGATTATCATTAATTTGTATTAGTCATATAGCTAACAACTGACAAAGGCCAGATGTGAATTCATGTCTTGGATGACCACTATATCCAACATTCTTTCTACTATCCCAGAAAGACATCACATAATTTCATTACAAGCTAAGACCCACCTTTAGGGTAAATGGTTCAACTATCATCCCATTTCAAAGGAACACTGATTCAAAGAGAAGTAAAAGTACTTTGATCCAGGTCCAGCAGAAAAATAGCAGCACCTAAAATGAAATTCAGGGTTTTCCCCCCATTTTTCCCATTACCTGTCAGGAGACTTCACACAGAAGTGAATGTCACCTCTACTCCCAACCACAATCTATAAATCATTCAATCAACAATTAGTTTATTATGAGTCAAGTCCAGTGTTAGATACTAGGAACTCTCTCCCCCCCTCCAAAAATAGAAAAAAGAAAAACAACCTCTGTCCTCATTCTTTAAGTAGAAGAAACAGACACACACACACACACACACACACACACACACACACACACACACACACACAGTCTTTTAATATAACATATACATGTCTAAGACAATAGACCCAGTGTTAGATGCACAGAAAACACAAGACAAACAATTTGTCCTCAAGGATCTTGCTAGAACTCTTTGAAGATAATGATCATTTTATAAAGAGATTTAAAAATCTGGTAACTTTGTACCAAGTCTAACACGCTGCTTACCTGCATCAAGTTGCACAATGCTGAGATGTCCCAGAACTCAGATTTCTTTATGAATACCTTGGTTAATAATCAGAGCTCATCCAATTTTAAAAGCCTCACTTCACTGATTAATAAAATTTACATGCCGAAATGGGACAGAATAAATACCTCCTTACAAACTTACAGCATCTTTCTCAAAAACAGAATAGGCTAAAGATCTATTTCCTGAATCATTTTAGAAAGGACATCAATGGGGTGGAGGGGAGGAGCAGATGAGAAAGGAAGAAATCTGAAGACCATGCCATGAAATGCTCTTTGAAAAGAACAGCACATATTTAGCATTCAAAAAGAGAAAACCAGATCAAGGGAGACATAGTCATTCCCAAGGATTTGAAAAGGGATCATCTTGGAGAAGAATTAGACTGTTCAGCTTGGACCCAGATGTCCTAACTAGGAGTAATGGGGGAAATTCCAAGGAGGAAAGTTTTGTCTTGCTCTAAAGGGAAATCTTATTAGTGCTGTCCAAAAGGAAACCAGGTTGGCCAGTGGATTTCCTATCTCTTTAAGTTTTCTGGGGAAGAAGTAATGACAATTGATTAGGGGAAATATAGAGCCATGTGTTAGTCTAGAAAGCTTGAGGTGGTTTCCAGTTATGGGACACTGGGATCCTGGTTGGCACAATGTGAGATTAGCAGTTGATGGGATTTAGAACTAGAAGCCAGTTTAGACATCACTTCATTCAAACTCTTAATTGTACAGAGAAAGACCAAAGAGGTTAGGTGACTTGCTCAAAGTCATAGGAATGAATTAGGAAGGTCAATAGGTCTTTTATAACTAGAAGAGGCCTTCAATCTTTAGTCCCACTCTTTTTGTTTTAAAGATGGGTAAAGTGAACCCCATAGAAGTTAGCTATCTTGCCCAAGGCCATAAAAGCAATATGCAGCTTGGCCAGAAATTGAGTCCAGGTCCTCTGATTCAACTAAGGCTGTGCATTTTCACTACCAGACCTTCCTCCCTAGCAGACTAAAGCTCAAAGCCCAGGTCTCTGAACTCAAAATCTGGTGTTCTTTCTAACACACCACACTGTCTCTTCCTTCCAATCATTAATTTTGAAATCAAACCATTGTAGACTTTGCTCACAGAAGCCAAGAAATCACTGCATTGTTCTGCCCCTTTTCCTTTGAGAAAAAGGAAAGACAGGGAGGGAGAAGGAAGACGGGAAACATGGGATAGGTGAAATATACCTGTCTTCCTAGAGTTTGCATCTTAGTTAGGCAATTATGACATAAAAATTAAATATAGTAAAATTATTATTGCCTTGTATATTCTGCAAATGACAGGTAGCATTTTTATAGCATTTTAAGATTTGTAAAATACCTTATAAATATCATCTTGTTTTTACTCTGACAACAACCTGGGGAGGTAGGTGGTATTATTATTATTATTATTATTATTATTATTATTATCATTATTATTATTCCCACTGTACAAATGAAAAAAATGAAAACACAAAGATTAAATGACTCGCTCAGGATAACACAGCTAGTAAGTGTCTAAGGTCACATTTGAATTCAGGTCTTCCTGACCCTACAAAGTCCAAGATTCTTTCCATCTCTCTGACTAATGTGCTTTTTTTTTCCTTTGAGAACATTAGCTAGGATAAATTGTCCTGGTTTTGAGGTGGGCTGGAACTGCTCCAATTTCTCTCTTGTTCCTTGTTTGCCAATGCCCTTGGAAGAGGAGGAGGGGTGCGAGTGAAGTTATTTAAAGATTTGTCTAATGCCTTGGTTGGCTCATCACAAACCCACTGTGACACAGGGAAGTTTCCTAATGAACTAAGAATGTACTGATGCAGTTGGTATTGGGAGAATGAACCAATGATCTCAGTTCAGAGATTGCAGGTAGGCAAATATATTCTCCCAGGTTAAGTTTTCTCAAGAGATCATATTTGCCTGAAGAGACAAAATTAGCCTAAGATAATTTCTAAGAAGTTTCTGGCTACCAAAAATGGTAACACTAGGTTTGAAGTTCAAAGGATATGGGGTCAGAACCTCAACTCTGTCTCTAAGTGATATGAGGTAATTCATTAATATTTATGGACCTTGGTTTCCTCAATAGTAAAATGAGTGAGTTGAACTGGATGATCTCTAAGGCCACTTTCAGCTATGACCCTATGGCCTGTTCTGGGATAAGATTGGTGTCTTTCTTTATTTTATTTTTAATTTGTGTAATAAAACAAGCATTTCATTAAGATAGTATAATAAAAATGATTGCACATGAAACTGAATATCTATAATGTATATCTTGCTATTCCTTTTAAATATATATAACAATTATCATGTAAATAGTTTTCCTCTTCCTTCTTCCCCTGCCTTAGAGATGAATCCATGAAACTCAGGAACTATATAAATACAATTATTTTTTTAAAAAAGCCTTTTCAGTAAAAACATCACTTGTACAAAAATATTCATAACAGCCCTGTTTTTGGTGGCAAAGAATTGGAAATCAAGTAAATGTCCTTCAATTGGGGAATGGCTTAACAAACTGTGGTATATGTATGTCATGGAACATTATTGTTCTATTAGAAATGAGGAGGGATGGAAAGTCAGGGAAGCCTGGAGAGATTTGTATGAACTGATGCTGAGTGAGATGAGCAGAACCATAAAAACATTGTATATCATAACAGGAAGATGGGGGGTGATGATGATCAATCTTGATGGATTTACTCATTCAGTGCAATAATTAGGGGCAATTTGGGGTTATCTGCAATGGAGAATACCATCTGTATCCAGAGAAAGAACTGTGAAGTTTGACCAAAAACCAAGGACTATTACCTTTAATTTAGGAAAAAAACTGATACCTTACTGTCTGATCTTGCTGTCTCTTTTACTTTATGTTTCTTCCTTAAGGATATGATTTCTCTCTCATCACATTCAATTTGGATCAATGTATACCATGGAAACAATGTAAATACTGGAAAATTGCCTTCTGTGGGGGCTGGGGGGAGTGAAGTAAGATGGGGGGGTTGTAAAATCTTTAAAAAAATGGGAAAAAAACCTTTTCATACAAATAAGATAGATGTCTTTTATAGACTTGAATAAGTTTTATTTAAATATTTATTTTTTCTTTTCTTACATGAGAAGATTCATGGGGGGCCAGGGGCATACAACAGGAAATGACTGCAATGCCTTTTTTAAAAAGGCATCAATAAAATTTAAAAACATCCATGCTGATCAGCAGTCATATCAATTGGGGAAATTAAGGAAAGATTCACCAAAAGAGCATTGAGGATTTTAACACAGTTGGGAGCAGAAAGCAAAGAATTAGAAAACCATGAGATTTATATAAGAGATGACAAGTAGTTCATTCTTTTTTGGAACATTGAGTATATAGAGGAAATTTCTTTGAAATAAGGTTGGAAAGACAAAGAAGCCCTAGAATGCTGAAGGCCTTGAATGTAAGCTATAGAATTTTACTTTGACAGGGTAGGCCTAGAGTACCAACTGAAGGGAAAAATGTAGAGTATCAGATTCTGACCCAGACTGTCTCATACATAATCTATCTGCAAGCCAAGGGATGGTTTGGGAGTAGGAGAGCAGGCAAATGAAGATCTGTTAAGAAGCATTACTCCAGACAAATGATAATGAGGGCTAACCCTAAGAAAAGGAATAGGAGTGAAGAGATGGCATAGATGTAAAAGATATGAGAAGAGAATGGACAATATTGTGATAGACTAGATATAAAAGGTGAGGGCAAAGGAAAGAACCAAAGATATCTTCAAATTTCTTTGAGTCTCATTTCTGTAAATTCCTATTTAATTCCCCCTCTTACTTTTTCTTGACTCTCCCTTCCTGAACCCCAAATGTTACATTTTTCCAGTGGGTTCATTTTAATGACAACAGAAAGGATATGGTCTTTGTTTTGTTATTAGTTGGGAACTACACTGATCGAATTAAACAAGTAATTATCCCCAAGAGGAGACAATTCTCCAAAAATGCCATCAGTTTGTTATGCTTTAGCAAAGACAAAATTTCAATCTTAGGGTAGTTTTATTGGTTTTTGCACATAATCTGATAAGCAGAGAAGCTATTAATTTAGCAAACAATCACCAAGATGTATTAAGTACCCACTAAGTAACAGGTTCCAGGCCTCTGTACCCTGGGAGTAAATAGACAAAAATGACAGAAGCCCTATCTTCAAGGAGACTATGTTGTGGGAAAGGTAGGGGGTAAAGTGAGGGGGTGAGGTTTGTATACCTAAGCATATGCAGAATAGAGAAATGCAAGTTCATTTTCAAGGAGAGCACTATCAGCTGGAAAATGGTTCATGTAGAACTTGTAGGATTGGGGGTCAATCAGAGCAAAGATATGGAGAATGGAGATAGATGTCGTGAATGATGAACAAGAAGGCAGCCAAAAGGGCTAAGCATGAGAAGACTTGATCTTAATCTTTTGTGACCTGGCATGAATCTCTGTCAGTCTGATGAAACTGAGAGATTCTCCAAAACAATAACTTTAAATGCATAAAATCAAGTAAAGGTGATTACAAAGGAAATTAATTATATGGGAATATGATTATCAAAGTATTCAAAAATGACAAACCCTAGGTTAGGAACCTTGACTCTAGAATATTAGAAAGGGAGAAAAAAGTATAATGAAGCTGGTTGGGGTTGGGTTGTGTTTTAAATGCCAAACAAAAGATTGTATTTGATACTAAAGGCAATAGGTAGCAATGGAGTTCATTGAGCAGGGAAGTGATATGATCAGACCCATATTTATGGATAAACCACCTTGGTAGCTTTGCAGAGTACAGAAGAAGATAAAAATTTGAGTTAGAAAGACTAATGAGGGAGTTATTTCAACAGTTCTTTTTGAGAAATGGTGAGTGCTTGAACTCTCATAAAATGAGGGGGGGAATCAGATTTGAAGATGTAGAGAGATAGAAATGAAAAGATGTGGTAACTGACTACGTATGTATGAGATAGGGAATGAGGAACAAAGGATAACACTAAGGTTGTGAATTTAGAAAACTATAAGTATGGTAGTACCCTTGAAAGAAAAATAATTTACAAGAGAAGTGACTTTAGTGAGGGAAAGAAAATGAATTTTCTTTTGAACAGATTGAGTTTAAAATGTCTATTGGATACCTAATTTACATATAAATATGTATACACATATGTATACATGTATATAAATGTATAATGAACACAGGCATACATGAGTTTGAAGCTTTAATTGTATGTTTGTCCATGTGTATATGTGTAGGTGTCTATTTCTCTGCTTAGGTATGATAAAATCATGCAAGCTAATAAGATTACCAAAAGTAAAATGAATAGAAAGAGAAAAGAAGGGAAGAATGCACAAGTTAGAGTCTTTAACTCTAGCCACAATTAGGGTGCTAATATGGTTGATTGACCAGATAAATACTAAGACAGGTGGGAAGAGAACCAGTAAAGCATGCCATGAAAACATAGAAAAGAGAGATATTCAGGAGGAAAGGATGAATAAGAGTATAAAATGAAACTAAGTGATAGGGAAGAATAAGTACTGAGGCAAGGTCATCAGATTTGATAATGAAGAGATTATTGGTAACTTTAGAGAAAATAGTTCTGCTTAAGTCATGAGATTGGAAGCCGAACTGCAAAAGTTTGAGGACTGAGATGAGTGGAAGGACAAAATATAGGCAATTTTTTCCTAAGGGTTTGACTGAAGGTAGGGGGTGGAGAAGGAAGGTAGGATGATATTGGGGGAATGGCAGGATATAGTGAGGGTATTTAAAGGATGGAAGCTACATGGGCAGGTTTTTAGGCAGCAATGAAAAAACTAGTGGATATGGAGAGATCAAAAATTTGAGAAATGGAATGCATAAGAAAACATGAGAGAATGGGATCTGGAGTATATGAAGAGAGATTGACTTTAGAAAAGAGAAGGGTCACTTCTTTTCAGACTGTATTAAAGAAGAAGAAAATTGAGGATGAGAGGTCAAGGCATTTTGAAATTTATGAAAAGGGAGAATATGGCTCCCTCAGCAAACTCATTTTATTCTCACAGCTATATTAAATCAATATTCCAAGTAAGTAGCATTGAAATTTATCATCCCCCTCCTATTTTATAGATCAGAAAATAGGGAAGGTCAGTTTCCACAGGTCATTCAAAGAAGATGCCCCTTGATCTAAGTCAATTGATTTGAAAAGCAACTAGGTACAATTTAAAAAATCTGATATTTAAATAGTTTTTACCATTGTACAGTGGGGATAATTACTGTACTCTGCTCTTATAAAGATCAAATAATCTACAGTAAGCAAAAAAGGCTTTAAAAACCCTGAATCAATGCCTAAATGTTATTATTAGAGGGGATACTACCTATAATAATGCCTATCTATGGTAAGAATGGAATGGGTCAATACATGTGAAAGGATTTAGGGTTACCTAGATTGGAATACATATTCCCATTACATTGCCTAAGCATTATGACCTAATGGATAAACCTCTGGCCTTAGAGTCAGTTAGATCCAGTTCCAAGGTTAGACTCTGACATCCAATAGCTGCCAGATGCTGGGCAACTCTCTAAAACCTAGAGAACAAATCTATTCTCTAGGGAGTGAGTTTCCTCACTCAGAATTCCCTGGACCAAAATCAAAGATCTAATTCATTTCTAAATCTCCTTGGAAGGGTATTTGAATGGATAAAAAACTATGTAAATACTGGTAAAAAGTCCAGTGAAGTTTGACTTTTTATGCCTTTACATTATGGGGTACATTGAATTAATCTAAATATTATTTCTTTTCTGGATTCACATTTTAGATTTTAAAAACTCATAAAAGAGTTCTTGTCTGTGTTATTTTGATAAGGCATCACATACCTGATCTTTCAACCTTTCATAAAAGACATTCCTTAATTTTGGCACTTGAACAAATCTCCCTACTTTTAGCATGCAAAACCCCAAGGACTCTTGACTACATCCATAGAACATGAAACGGCTCAAGAAATGAAACAGAAGGAAGAGGGAAGCTCTTAAAGCAGTTAGAAGTGACAGCCATTGAATCATTTGCAGGGAAAGTATTTTAAAACCTTTTATGCTATTGTTATCAACGAAAAGCAACCAATTTCTGTGTGTTATTATGTATCTCCAAATATGCCTTCTTCCCTATTACACTCCTAAACACTAGTATTGAATTACTATTACATGCTGATTTAATGCTGTACCTACCGTAAAGGAAAACTTTTCCAGAGGCAGAGAATGGAAGAAAGATTTGGAGTCTGGATCCAGGGCTCCATATTTGAATCCTGACTTCTACTTTATTGTCTGTTTGACCTTGGGTAAATCACTTACCCAGTGTGGGATCTGCTTTCTGTATCTATAAAATGAAGAAACTGGACAAGATGACTTCCCAGGTTTCATTCAGCTCTAAATTCTATGATTCTATGATCAATAATATTCACCATTAAAAAATAGCATGACCAAGGCATAAACTAATATGTAGATCACAAAATTATAGCTTGAAAGCACTTGTTGAAACAGAGCATTTAGTTAGCTGAACAACATATGAATTTAGGCAAATTTAGGCTGTAAATAGTTGCTTGGAAACAGGCTGTAATAAGTTGCTTTCAAATGTAACTACCTCCAGTTCTGCACCTGTTTACTCATCTCCAAAATGGGTGTATATAGTTTCAATATCTACAAGTATAGATTTATTTTTGCCTAATTCCAATGAAATAATATATGTATAAATTCTTTGTAACCCTAGGACATTACAAAGTTATTAATTCGAGGAGAAAGGGTCTTGAGGATTCATCTAACTCTAAATGCCTTATTTGAGTAAGTCAAATTTTGCTCAAAGTCACATGATCAGGAAGTGACAAAACTTGAATTTGAACTCAGAACTTCTGTTTCTAAAACCAGCCATCTCAGTTATTATTTCTGTTCTCTTCAATTCTAACTAGATGGATGGTAATAAACAAACTTGTTTTTCTTTGAGATTAAGCTTCCTCCCCTGTAAAACCAAGAGGCTAGCCTATGATCTCGAAGTTGAAAGCCCTAAAGACACTGCTATTCTTTTCATTAATACCAGATGAAGAATGTCATTAGGACGTCTGGAAGTCTAAGAATTAAATACCCTTCAATGCTATGCCAAATTTGAAAAAAAAAAAAGTCTAACAGTTTAAATCATTTTAGCAAATTTTAGACTAGCATCCAAAGACTTCCAATGAGCTTTCAATTCACTCCTGAAAATCACATCCCATTAACTCATGAAATATGAATGACAATAAAAGGAATTTCTTTGTTAGGGAACAAAGCTGTCATACAATCCACAGCCAGCCAATGATAGAAAGTGCAAGGAGAGAAGGATTATGAGAAAGACTGTGAAGTTTAGGCTGTGATGAGTTGCCTGAAAAGAGTCAAGCCATAATAAGTTGCCTTTGAACCTAAATGCCTCCTCAGCAAATGTTCTTTGAAGAATTTATTTCAGACTGCCAGCAGTCTGCATTTCAGAACCATTCTTTACAATCTCATATATGCATTACCAAGCAGGGTTAACTATTTCTCAAAGTGTAAAGAGAAGGAAGAAAATGCTTTTATGAAAGAATTAAACTAATGTCTGTTGATGCCATATATTATGTGTGTGAGAGACAGAGAGCTTTGTGTGTGTGTGTGAGAGAGAGAGAGAGAGAGAGACAGAGACAGAGACAGAGACAGAGACAGAGACAGAGCCAGAGCCAGAGACAGAGACAGAGACAGAGACAGAGACAGAAAGACAGACATAAGTGGGGAAAGGAAGGAAAGAGGAAAGGGAGAGAAAGGAGACTATAGAGACTATATATATAGAGAGAGAGATGGCAGAGGAATGAGAGAGAAGAAAGGAGAAGAAGAAGAAGAAGAAGAAGAAGAAGAAGAAGGGGAGAGGGTGGGGAGGAGGAGGAGGAGAGATAAGAAGTAAGGGAGCAAGGAAGAATGAAGGAAGGAAAGAAGAGAGGAAGAGAGAGAAAGGAGACCAGAAAAAAAATGAGTCGAGAGAGATAGAGAAGGAAAGAGACAGAGACAGAAAGGTACAGAGACAGAGATAGAGAGAGGTTTGAGGAGTCTACTGTGGTGGGAAAAGTGTAGATCTTGAAGACAGGACCAACCAAATTCAAGCCTTTCCTTGGATACAAACTAAACTGGGTGAACATGTGCAAGTTACCTGATCTTTCAAAATGCCTTGCCCCCCCCCACAGGTCCCCCAAGGCCAGACCATAAACTATAGGAGTGGTAGATTTGAATCAGAAGAAGGTATTTCCACAGGAGAAGTGTATGAAATCATATGTTCATAATAACTAGGTATCCATTCATCCATCCATAAATCTATGTCTATCTCTCATTCATTTCTTAAGACTCAGGTCAACAAATTGCCCAGTTTCAACCTATATTTTATGCATAATGACATGTTATTTATACATATGTATATAAATATATATTTATACACTTACATATATAGACACACTGAATAGATAGCTAGGGGTTTTATATAAACAAATATCACATATATACATGTATACACACACAAATATGCTTCTATGGTAGTAAAGTATATGTAGAGATTGTGCTTTATATTATTTTCATACATATAACCAATATGTATGTCTGATTTCCCACAACTCTATTATATCTAATACACAGCATGCACATTTTCCATTTCTACACAGGCCACATAATCTGTACGTATAAATACCCACATATTAAACATGGCTTGGTCTTGATCAATCAGTTCGCCCCAGTTCAGAAGGCTCCCCCTCTTAAGGCTATGCTGTCCCTTCAGACATTTTAATGACTTGATCTTAGCTGTCCCTTCACAAGGCGGCATACAATTTGTTGAAAAGTCAAAATAAAAACAGCAATTCCTGAGTCAGCACCATGGAGACCCTCTTTCACTCCTCATCACATTCACCTCTCCCATTCCCCCCCCCCCCCAACTCATCCCCTCATGTTCTGCCCCCGTTCAGTAAAGACGCTGCCTCCTCTTACCCCACGGAATGCTGACCCCCACATCTCCGAGACCAACTAGGGATACCGCAGCCGCTGCGGACCTATTCAAGCTGCTCTGCTCTGGGGAGCGCCAGGAGATCCTGTGTCAAGCTTCATTAGGAAGATAGGGACCCTGCGCAGTGGAGGAGCGAGGAAGGGAATGTAGGAGGGAAAGGAAAGGGAAGTGTATGGCGGTGGGTTGAGAGAGTGGAATGGGGGAGGGGAGAGCAAAAGTTCCCAACCCTTCGGCTTTCCAGCAGAACACTTGAGTTGACCCGAGGACAATGTGGTGGGTGGGGAAGCTCCATCCTGGCCTCTGAGCTGCACCCAAAGCTCCAGGGCAGAGAGGCTTGCCCATCCAGAGGGTCTCTGCTCCTTGGGAGGGCCATTCCACCAGCCCTGGGGGACAACCCTAATCTCTCCTGCACCTCCACTTCTTGCCGCTCCTTCCCTTTCTTCCAGAAGAACTGAAGCTCCTGGCAAGCAAGACTCTCACCTTTGCCTCAGCATCCCTGGCCCTAGCCGGCGCCTCCAGCTCCATACATGTGCCTATACAAAGTCACTTGACACTTGCTACCCACTTACTATTTTATAGCCGGACTCTGTTTATAAAGCGCCGGGCAAACACCTCCCTGGGAGGCAGGTGCAGTTAGCCCCATTTTACACCCAAGGGAACTGAGGCAGACTGAGGCACTACGCACTTTTTCGTTTGACCCTTACAAGTGCCATGATTAGCCCCGATGGCCAGTGACTTGTCAGTGTCACCGAGCCACTGCCCGAGCTTCGTTCTGAATTTACTTCTTCCAGACCCAGCTTCAGCGCTCTGTCCGAAAGCCTAGATAGACACGGGAGCGAGGACTCAGAGGGGTGCCCTCCTGCCCGCCCTACCCCCGCCCCCAGGCCTCTCCGACACGAGTGCCACCGGCAGTGGGCATCACGGACCCAGGAAGACCGAGTCTCCTCGCTCCGCGACCGGGGAAAATAGGAACCCACGTCTGGGCTTCCTCCTTGCGAGGAAATGCACTTCTGGCAAAAACGCGCGTGACGTGACAGGGGGACCTGAGGGCCAGTGGAAAAGAGAGATGGAGGAGGAGGAGGAGGAGGAGGAGGAGGAGGGGAGGAGGGGGAGGAGGGGAGGAGGGGAGCTGGGAGCGCCCGCCGCCAACTTCTCACCAAGTGCGCTCTGCCCTCCCGAGCCTCAGCACTCATTCTCTGCCCGAGAGCCGGGCGGCCCGGGCCACTCGCTCCGAGACGCTCGGGAAGCTGCCCCGACTCTGGAAAGATGCGGCTCCACGCCTGGAGGAGCGGGGAGCGGAGCAGGTCCGCCTGCCCGGGCCGGGGGTGGAACCGGCAACTTCCCCAGGACACCCCGAGCTCTCCCGAGCCACTCCGGCCTCGGGCCCCCGAACAGCCTCAGTTAACCCCCACAACTGTCCATCCCCGACGGGCCAGGCGCCAATCCGCACTCTCCGCCCCCCCCGCCCCCCGCCCCTTCGAGCCCTGGGGCCGCCCACTGAGGGATTCTCAGCCTGGTCCCTTCATCCCGCGGACCGAGAGGAGAGATGCCCACTGGGCTTCCCCCTCCCCAGCTCCCCACTCCCGCCGGGGGCATGCCCCCTTCTCCCGCTGCCCCCCCATCCAATCCCACTCCACGTCTCTCCCCAAGCCCGGGGGCCGCTGAAACTCACTCCATTCCGCTCCGGGCGCTCCCCGCAGCTCGGGGAGGGGGCGAGCAAGGCCGGCCCCCGGAGGCTCCAGAGCCCCTGCCCCTCCCCCAGCGCCGTGCTCCCCGGAGCACAGCCCCCTGCCTCCGGCTGCCTGGAGGAGGACCGCCGGCCAGCCAGGCGCGCCCGCGTGCGGGCCCGGGCGGCTGGGGAGGGAGGGGGCGGGCCGGGGGCCGGGGGGCTTCAGACCCGGGGCTCGGCTCGGCCGACTCCTAAGTTCATTGTCTACGTCCTCAGCCCGGCGCTCTCGCCGCCGCCTCCTGGGCTGCTGCAGCCTCTGCCGCCGCCTCTGCCGCGGGGTGGGAGACCAGGGCTGTGCGCACGCAGCCTCGGGGGCAGCCGACCACCTCGGGGAGGCTGGCAGAGCGCAGACCGCTGCGGCCGCCGCCGCTGCCTCCGGCCGCTGCCTCCCGGGCCAGCCTCGGAGCTGGGCTGCCCTGGCCACCCCCACGCACGCATGCACGGGGAGAGTCGCGCCACTTGTGAGTGTGTGTGGCTGTGCGCGGCTGCCTGCGTGCTCGATCACTCATTTCTCACTCCTCGCGGGTGACGAAACTTGTACCTGGAGAGTGCAAACGGGGGCCTCCCCGAAAGGCGATCGCGTCCTCTTCAAAAAGGCTCCCCGATCCCACGGATGAGCAGAGAGAGAAGAAAACGTTCAAGAACCGAGGACATACAGCGTGTTGCTGATAACGCCCCCGGTGCTCAGCCACCCCTCCCACTCCCGTGGCCCTGGGACCCGATTCTTCCCAAATGGGCAGAAGTTTGAACTCCCCGATTGGTGTTTTCCTTGCCTTGAAGTAAACACTTTCTTCATTTTTCTTAAAGTGATGGGATGATTCAATGAAAAAGCCAGAGAGAAACTCCGTCCAAATGGAGAGTAGCAATTACTTATTGCCAGGGACATTCTGAAATAACTTCAAGGTCTGGAGTCAACCCATACATTGATATTCAAGGCCACAGCACATATGGGGTGGGTGCCCACTTTTTTTCCTTTTTTTTTTTTCTGATCAAGGGGACCCTTGCTTCTTGTCGGCCATGAATGTTTGCTTTTGCTTAGAGTGCAAAGGCTCAAAGAGATTCCAGTTCCATGGTTTGCCACAACTGACTCAGAGGCAGCTGCCTGAGGAAAACACCTGGTTAAGGCTCAGAAGAAGCCTGTCATTTGAATACGTTTAATCTCTTTTCTCGGCGCTGACAATGCTGTTAGTTAAGAAACGGACACTTCACGGAATTCTGAAAAATAGATTTACTTAGGAAAAAATAGTGTATGCTTAGTTAGTGTGTTTGGAACTGGTATGTCCTGTTTTCTGAAATCATGATCTTTTTTATTCCTGTTTTAACTTCATGCCCTCCCTCCCATCCCATAGTCTACAGTGATGCCATAAACCTCTCCATAGCAACTAATTGTGAGGTTATAATCAGGGGATTATTACTTCAGGCAGGGGGGAAATAGGAAGAGTAAATGAGTTCTTCAAAACAATATCCTGTTTTCATACAAAATACTAATGTAAAAGAAAAAAAAAATCTACCAAGAAAGACTAATGTGGAAAATGGACTTAGCAATGTTTGCTTGGAATAGATCCGTGTTTCATATAGAACAACTGAACCTTTAAAGCAAGGATAAAAAACTCCCCCCCCAAAAAATAAAATACAATGAGCTCCTTCTTGCTATATTCACAATTCCCAGTAGATGATGATGCCATTTTTCAAATTCTTACATGGCTACTCCATTTGGGTTTATTTATTAGCTACCAAGAAAAGACCCCTTTTTTTCCTCAGGAAGGTTTATGTAGACAAATAATTGCATCAATGGGGACTCAGAGCCACAGAGTGACTAAAGAGAGTTGGTTGTACATATGTAGATAGAGAAGGCTCTCAGCCAGACAGTCATCGGTTCATGGTGTCCAACTGGTTTGAACAAACATAAAGAATGTTAGAGGCAAAGAGCAAAAGGAAATTCCCCTCCTGTAACCTTGAATGGGGGAAAATATTCAATGACCACACATGCCGAGGTCTTTCCTCTCTCCATGTAAACACATAACTCAGTTATAGAAACAAAGCAGTGTTAACACAGATCACTTCCAAATTCATATGCTAAGAATGAGAGTTGACATGTTGTAAATTAGGTTTAAATAAAGTAACTGGATGATTTTAATTTGGATTTCCCTACAATCTTTCTAGACACAGTCAGACAAAGGATGTTCCTTCTGTGAAGCTACTTTAAAACACATTTTAAAAAAAATAAGGTGGAAAGAAAATCCAGTACATTTAGATTTTGTATCTTCTTACCAATGTCCCTTTCAGTCATTTTAAGGCTAAAATTCAGGAAAAATATTTCAGAAAAAGTGAAGTGTACTGGGTAGTATCTTGAAGAAGCAGATGAATTAGTGGAAGATCTGTTAAGAACTCACAATGATACATATAATAGGAATAATAGCTTTTATTGCTAGAGCCCTTTAAGGCTTGCAAAACTCTTCATTATTGCAGGGGAAGGGGCTATACTCTGTAAATAATTTTACTTTTCCCTTGTCTCCTTGGATTCCCATAACAACTTTGAGAGGTGGACACTAGTATTATCCCCCTTCTGAGGAAACTAAGACTGAGAGATACATCAGAGAAAGTAGATGTTATGTATCTGAGTTGGAATATGAACCCAGCTTTTTGCAACTCCAGGATATTAGATTTGGTTGAGGTCAGGAAGACTTGAGTTGGAGTCCTAACTTTGGCATGGTTAAAATTCATTTTCTTGCTCTGCAAAATGGGGGGCAGGCACAATATTTGCTTCTTTGAGGAGTGTTACTAGTTGAAATAGGATGACTTGAGTTACAATTCTATCTTTCCTACTTATTTTACTTATGTGACTTAGGCAGTTAACCTTCCTAATTACCAATTTCCATATCTGTTCAATGAGAGGGTTGCCTTCTCAAAGAGAACTCCTTAAGTTAGCTTTGTATTCTAGATTTGTGCTTGTAATTTACAAAGTGCTATATAAATGTAATAGGGAGGTGACAAATAAACAGTAATTTTCTACTCACCTTTCTGCCTACATCTGGGGGATTTGAGGTGCCCCTACTCCCCAAATGCCACCTATATCATACCAGTTAGAGCTATAAGGGCATAACATTTCAGCTTTTTAAAGATGCTAGCCCCTGCCCCTCTCCCCCCATAAGTAAATATAGTATAAATAGAGAATATATTCTTTATCACTTAGCAATTACTAGCCAAAATGGATCCAGTATCGAAGAGATGAAGGAGGACAAGAAAGGGAAGTGGACTGGCCCAAAGAAAAACTTTACCTTCTTTATAATATTGGTTAAGACTTGTCCTGTTTGTAAGACCTGGATCAGGGCAGCAGCTCCAGAGTAAGCTTCTATTTTCTTCTACCAATAAATACCATACCTCTCTTTCTGTACTCTGACATATTTCGACTCTGCAGCAATCTGAAGTGCATTAAATTACATAAATTTAGAAATGCTCTGGTTAGACAGAACTCTTCTATAGTAATACATCCATTAAGTGCACTTTAAACCAATTTTGGTATGTTAATCCATCATCAATATACATAAAATTTGAGATCTTATGAAAATTCCCTACACCTATTCCAAAATCTAAATCTGAACTATAATTAAGCCAGATAATATGACCTGAAATAATTCATTGGAAGACAAGCCAATTTTTTAAAGCAACAGGTATGAGGTATGACTATAAAGTAGTAAGATTACTGTTTGGAAACTAATAATAACCCAGGATTCTGAAGCTTTATGGTTTATGAATCAATTATTCTTTAGAACAATCTTTTGAGGTAACAAATAGAGAAATTATCATTCCTGTTTGGTGTTGCTGAGTTGTTTTTCAGTCCTGTCTGACTCTTTATAATCCCATTTGATATTTCAGTTACTGGACTGGTTTACCATTTTCTCCTCCAGTTCATTTTACAGATTAGGAAACTGAGACAAACAGGTTCAGGTGATTTGCCTAGGGTCAAACAGCTAATGAGTGTCTGAAACCAGATTTGAACTCAGGAAGATGAGTATTCCTGACTCTAGGCCCATCATTCTATCCACTGTGTTCCTGGCTGCCATTATCTCCATTTAGCAGTAAGAAATTGAGATTTTAGATTGAGAGAAGTGACTAGATTAGCAATCTTTGTTCTGTAATCCTATTCCTTTGTCCAGGTCCCTATTTCATAGGAAAATGTCATTAAGATAATGAGGCTGTCATTTTTGGAATCTCTTTGGGAGCAACCTTCAGAGTTAATTTATCAACTATG
This sequence comes from Macrotis lagotis, assembly GCF_037893015.1. Classification (NCBI taxonomy): domain Eukaryota; kingdom Metazoa; phylum Chordata; class Mammalia; order Peramelemorphia; family Peramelidae; genus Macrotis; species Macrotis lagotis. The sequence continues at coordinate 86,564,255 of NC_133661.1, read as the reverse complement.
TAAGAAAAATCACAGATTTATAGCTGAAAGGCCATCTAGTCCAAACAAGGAAACTGAATCCCAGAAAGGTTGAGTTACTTGCCCAGACACACAGGTAGTAAATTATGGAGACAAAATTTGAACCCAGATCCTCTGGTCCTTCACCTAGTATACCTTCTACTGTATTAGATGGTGAAAAGGGTTGGACTTAAAGTCAAAAAAGATCTGAATTAAGTTCCCTCCTCAGGCATTTGCTAGTTGTGTGACCCTGACAAAGTTCCTTAACCTTTCATTAGCCTCAGTTTAATCATCTATAAAATGGATTTAATAATATCCCTTATTAGTTCCATTTTAGAAATGATTAAACTGAAGCCAAAGAGAGGTTAAGGAACTTTGAAGAAATTAAGCTCTTATTATTACTTTTACAGCCTCATATTGAGGGTTGATTAATTTATTTTTGCCCTAAATTGTATCTTCCAGATCGATCATCTATTTCATCCTCTAACCATAGCTAAAAATGACTTGTGACTGCTCCAAAAAAAAAACTCCTCAAAAGACAAAAGTCTGCCATATTTGAAGGTATTCAAAAGAAAGCAGCACAAGCTAAGGAAGCACTTTTAGAATCCCAAAGGTAAAGCTAATCTAGTTCGAATATGAATATAACTGCCCAGAGAACCAAATTTGAAGGGGGTTATAATTTGGATGGTCTCTTTATCAGTTCTTGTGGATTGTTGAAATCTCCCAATTATTCCTATGCCCTTGAAGATCAGGGGATTCTATAACAACAAATCTTAAGCACCTAATAAGATCCAGGCTTGGTATTAGGTCCAGAGGACCTAGATATAATGAAGGAGATGCCTCTGATCTCCTAGGAGCTTACAATCTATTGATATCAAATAACCTTGAGCAATACAGTGGTTATTACCATAATGCCAACTAATAGTGTTGTAACTAAAGTTGAAGAGCAGAATCTATTCTTTGAATGTTTGAAATTATACACACACACACACACACACACACACACACACACACACACACACACAAAACCCTTGCAAATAAAATGGTTTGACCTGGTATCAATTTCACTTCTTAGCCATGCTGTTTTCAGATTTATATTGTGCCAAATAGCAAAAACAAAAAATTAGTTCTGGCTCCATTTCTTGGGTGAATGTTAGATGAATTCAGATCTTTCAGAGCAGGGTTTAGGATCATAATGGAAATGGGACGCCCATCCCCAGGAGTTTTAAGTTGTGATTTCTCCTTAAATCGCTTCTACAATGACAATCTGCCAAGTGGAAGTTGCTGGCTGGGGGAAAGACCTACTTCTATTAACCTTTCACAGAATAGAAATGGTGGGGTGACTGGGGTGGAAACTGGGGTGAAGACACAGAATTGTAGAGGGAGTTTGGAGATGATCTTGTCTTTGGTGGGAATGAGGATGAGGGAATGGGATCTATGATTCGAATGGCAAAGAGTACAGTTAGGAAACTCTAGCAATTTAGTTTAGTACCTATTCAACAACTTAGAGTCTGTAAGAGAATCGCTTGAATGAAGAACAATGCTAATGCAGAAATGTCTTATGTGAGGAGCATCTTTCATTTTGACCTTGGTGTGTTCAAGCCCTGTTATTCCACTTTAAATAATCCCCATTAAGCAACTTGGGAACCTTCCACTGTTGCCTAATATTGTTGTGATAATAGAGAAGAATATGTCAAAGATTCCAGTAATAATTCTTCTAAATATGTGACTCTAACATCTCATTGATTAGTTAAGCTTTACTGACCTATTACAGAGGGCTGTTGTTTGTTAAAATTCTTTAAATTAGGGGCGGCTAGGTGGTGCAGTGAATAAAGCACCGGCCTTGGAGTCAGGAGTACTTGGGTTCAAAGCCAACCTCAGACACTTAATAATTACCTAGCCATATGATCTTGGGCAAGCCACTTAAAAACATTGCCTTGAAAAAGTCTAAAAAAAAATTCTTTAAATTAGCCAGGAAAGCTATAGAAACCAAATCTATATTTTAGTAGTGAACAGTTTTCCTTAGTGCACTAATATATCTCTTTTTCTTTCAGTTTGAATACTCATTTTATTTGACAACTAGTTTTGCAGACCAGCTGGTGGGTAAACAATCTCTCTTGGTTGACTAATTCCCCATTTGCTTGGGGGATCTGAGAGGTCAAGGGACTTACCAAAGGTCAGATATTTGGTATGGTTCAGAAGCAGGACTTGAACCCAAGCCTTTTTGACTGAGACTAGCTCTCTATTCATTATATTACAGCCTCTCAACTAAGCCATTAAAAAAAAAGATTTCATAGAATTCAGTCATAGAAATTTGATATAATGTGTTCTTTTGATATCATCCAGTCAATCCTCTCTTCCTATAGATAAGAAAACTGAGATCCAGAGAATATGTCACTAGCTTAATATCAAACCATTCATTAATGACAAGGCCAGAAGTAGAGCCAAGTTCTCCACCAGGACATCAAAAGAAATCCTGGATTTGGAACCAAAAAGACTTTGATTCCAATAGTTTGGTAGCCATATAACTTTGAAAAAGTCAATTCAAATAAACAAACTTTTATTAAGGACAACATTTAAAATAAAAATAGACAATAAAAATAGGTCCACCTGCCAAGACAAAACTGGGGATTAAATGAACATAATTGCAAAACACTTTTCACACAAACAACATATCTAAATAATTGGAGAAATATTAATTGCTCATGAGTAAAAAACAACTTAAAGGATGATATAAATTAATTAAGAAAGCATGTAAAAATTTACCTGTAAAATCTATTTATAAAAAAGAGTTTATAACCAACAACATGCAAAGAGGATCATGGGGGGGGGGGAAATGGATAATTTTGAGTACATGAAATTTAAAAGATTTTTCACAAGACCAAATGCAGTTAAAATTAGGAGGAAAGCATGAAAATGGGGGACATTTTGCAGCCAGTTCCTTTGATAATGGCCTCATTTCCCAAATATTTAGGGAACTGAGTGAAATTTATAAAAATAAGAGCCATTCCCCCAAAAGAATAAATGGTGAGAGGATATGAACAGGTAGTTTTCAGAATAAAAATTCAAAACTATCTGTGGTTACAAAAGTATTCAAAATTACTACTGATTATAGAAATATATTATGAAAATAGCTGTGTTAACATTTTACAACTATTAGATTAAGAAGACAGAAAAGGAAAATGATACATACTGAGGAAGATATGGGGAGGAGGGGAAGGAACACCATGTACTGTTGATGGAACTGGTCTAAACATTCTGGAAAATAATTTGAAACTCTGTCCAATGAGCTATAAAATCCTTTGAACCAGCAGTATCACTTCTAGTTCTATATTTCAAAGTGACCAAAGAAAAGCGTGTTTATTGGCAACTCTTTTTGTGGTGGTGAGGAATTGGAAATTGAGAGGATGTCTATCACCTGGAGAATGTAGAACAAACTGTGGTTTATGTTTGGATGGAATGCTGTTGTGCTATAAGAAGTCACAAATGGGATGATTTCAGAAAAACCTAGAGGACATTTATGAACATACACAAGGTAAAATTAGCAGAGCCAGGGGAACATTGTAAACAATGAAAGCAATATTGCAACAATAAACTCTGATAGACTAAACTACTCTTATCAATGTAAGACAATTCCAAAGAACTCAAGATAAAGAATACTATCCACCTCCAGAAGGAGATCTGATGAATTCTGAGTGTAGATTTAATTTTTTCCCACTTCATTTTTCTGATCTTTCCCCCTACCCCCAGAAATATGGCTAATATGGAAGTATGTTTTGTAGGGATTCATATGTATAATTGATATAATTGCTTTTCTTCTTAATGGGTGGGAAAGGAATGTGAGGGAGTGAGAGAATCTGGAAATCAAAAAGTTTTAAATGAATGCTAAAAATAAATGACTGAATGATTAGATTAATTAATTATTCTTTAGAAAAAGCTTGCATTCCAACATGGGCATATAATACATACACAAAATAATATGTGCACATTCTAAAATATATAGAAATTAATGTGAGGTCATTTTAAGAGGTAAATTTCCTTTCTGGAAGGCAGCATCAGAAATATACTTATTGGAAGGTGGAATCAAAGTGGTTGTGAGAAGGGAGTACATATCAGATATGGAGAATGTAGCCTTTGCAAAGACATTTGATGAATATGGGAAAGATGTGTATCAGGACCAGACGAGAAATCAGTTTTAACAGAACAAAAGCTGTAATAGAAGAGTAATATGAAATAAGACTGTGTAGTATCTAAGGACAGCTTCTAAGGATGCTTCATTTCTCTCTCTCTCTCTCTCTCTCTCTCTCTCTCTCTCTCTCTCTCTCTCTCTCTCACACACACACACACACACACACAAATCTCAAATAGGTATCCCAGACATGGTAATCCCAGATTCAAGTTACTCTGAGGTAATGCATTTCCTTGAAACCATAACTCATGAGTCTTCACCAATGTTTGCCCTTCTAATAAGTCAGCAGACATGGCTAATTCAAAGGATAAACATTTAATGCAGCACCATAATAAGAAAACTATATGGTGGAAAAACCAAAAAAAAAAAATACTATTTTCTCACCATTGAACATACATCTTTTAAAAGTATATGGTCCCACAAGTCATGTGGGAAGAATGTACACTTGTTCAGAATATATGTGCAGAGACACAATTTGGGATCTCACAGAGGCAATGGCATGTGGATAGAGAGGCAGCTCATGTTTCTTTTATGGGTGTAGGAGTGTGTGTGTGTGTGTGTGTGTGTGTGTGAGAGAGAGAGAGAGAGAGAGAGAGAGAGGTATATGTACATATATCAGTCTATCTTGTGTTGCCCTTTCTCATTTCTCATAGCCCCTTTTAAATGTTTCTTCGCTAGTCCCATGGTTTCTACTGCCTGGCACTAGATTTGTATGACTCCTCTGAGTACAAAGTTGTGGAATTTTTTCTCTCCCAGGTTCTGGCTTCAACTGAAGAACTCAGCTGAATTATGACTTCTTTGTCAGTAGCCAAAGAGTGAATTTTGTCAGTTTTCTTTTTGCATAAAACATATTTATAATTATAGGCATTTTAAAGAGACAGAGCCTTCAAACACCCTGTCATGGAACTAGGAAAAAAAATAAAAACTTTAGTGTCTTTTCCTCCTAAGGAAAGGGTCTGTCTCTTTTTTCTAAGAGTTTTGGTTGAGATAGAAGGAAATTCCTCTAGCTAATAGTCAAGGTCTTTGGAACACAAAGATCCTAGTTACCTAATGCTCATGAGCTTCAGTTTTTAACCTTGAGTTCTTGCTTCTTGGGTACAGAATCTTTGGCACATCTGTCTGAGTTAAAGTCAGAGAAAATCCTTATGATTTCTTGATTTCTTCCTTGGGATCTTCCTGTGTCTACAAGTCTACTTGAGGGTTTCACTGACAAAACCCTACATAACTACATGGGTATGAGCCTCCATGGTTTTTTAAATCTTCCCATCATGCTTTGCATCTGTCATTCAAACCAATTTGAGCATACAAAAAATATTATTGCCTTCTTCCTGTTTTGCCACATCCTCACCTTTAATAAGCATAGTGGTCTTGTAACAAGCTACCTGACAACTGGAGAGGTCAATGAGCTTCAGACTGTGTAGAGATTCAAATGCAAGATTGAGTCTTTTCTATTTTATCCTAGAGACAGAATGGAGTCACTGAGGTTGTTTGAATAATAATAATGATAATACATATTTATAGCAGTTATTATGTGCCAGACATCACTCTAAATGATTTGGAATTGTTATCTCATTTGATGCTCACATCAGCTCTGAGAGGTAGGATCCTCATTTTACAGATGAGCAAATTGAGAAAAAAATTGAGACAAATATTTAAGTGCCTTACCCAGTGTCATGTAGCTAGTATGTGTCTAAAGTGAGATTTGAATTCAGGTCTTTCTGACTCCAGTCCAAATTTGTATCTACTTTGCTCCCTAAACTACCCTAATTACAAAAGTGACATAGTCATCATGTTTTTTTGTTGAGCAATTTTTCAGTTATATCCAATTCTCTGTGACCTCTTTTAGGGTTTTCATAGCAAAACTCCTCATTTGCCATTTTCTTTGCCAGCTCATTTTACAAATAGGGAAATTGATACAAACAGGGTTAAGTGATTTACCCAAGGTCACACAACTAGTAAGTGTCTTGATGACAGATTTGAACTCAGGAAGAGGAGTCTTTCTGACTCCAGTCCTTTCACTCTATTCACTATGTCACCTGGCTGCCACCAACAAAATCATATCTTTATGGAATATCAATTTAGTAGCTATATGGAAGATGGATTTGGGAGTGGGAAGACTGAATGAGGTGACTAATTAAAAAGCTTTTGTGGTAACCCTGATAAAAGCTATTGAAAAGTTGAATTAGGGTGAGAGAGAAAAAATGTCTGGATATGAAAGATGTAGAGGGGAGAATGGACAAGACTTGAAGTGATTGAATAATTGAAAGTAATTTAAACTCCCTGGTTTTCAGTTTTTTCTCTTTAAGATAGAGCTAATAATATTTATTCCATTGACTTCAAACGGTTATTTCAAAGATCATATAATATGTGGAAAGTACTTATAAAAAAACATTTTGTACAAGTACCAGACTACTTTGATAGGGAGACTGGAACACTCAGTTTCAGAGATGTGGGTTTGTATCCCACATTGAAATCTTTCCCTTGAGGGCTAGATTTGGAACCAGAGGAATAAGCAAAGAGCCTGCAGGGAATAGTGTGGATGGGGCACAAGACTTAGAGTCAAATTTTGGGTTCAAATTTTGCTTTGGATGATCACTAGCCACATGCACATGACCATGAAAATCACTTATGCTGACTAATGCTTCAGTTTCTAATCGGTAAAATGAAAAAATTAGCCTTTAAGGTCTTCTTGATATAAATCTATGATCCTGCATATTTTTATCTGAGACTCTATACTTCTCTGGGACTAAATTTCTTTCTCTATAAAATGAGATAAGGAGAGATTATTTTTAAGATTCTCTCCAATTCTAAATCCTAGGAATCTTGTCTGCTGTCCTAACTCTGATCCACTACATTCATCATAATAAATTACTCCCCAGTTTTTAACAAATTGCTATAGTGAGAGCAAACATGTTCACAATGAAAATATAAATAACTGTGCAAATTGTACTTAGAGAAACACAGAATCTGGTTCTGTATGTGAACTTGGGCAAGTCACCTAATTTCTCTGGGTCTCAGTTTCTGTTTGTTTGGATTATAGTCCTGTATTAAGTTAGGGAATTTCTAAAATGCTTTCCAATACTAACAACTTATGAATTAATGTATGACAGTTCATGACGGTAATTTAAAATGAGAGGTCAGTCTGAAAAAAATATAAATCATGACATCACATTCAATGAAGCTTCAGTCTAGCCCTATTAGGACCAGAAATATGAATTGAATATTAAACCCATTTGAAAAAAAGAAATCTTGATGAATCATATTTAATGGAATTTCACTATAGTGTATGGAATAAATAAATTTCATGATCAAAAGAGGATAGAAAAGAATAAAAAGAAAAAAGAAATGGGGGAGAGAAGAAATGGATGAAAATTCAATAACTGACCCATAGTAGATATTTAAGAAATTCTGATAGATGAATAGATAGATAGATAGATAGATAGATAGATAGATAGAAAGATGGATAGATAGATGAATGGATAGATAGATGGATGAATGATCAGATGAATGGATGGACAGGTGGGCAGATAGGCAAGTAGGGAGGCAGATGGATGGCTAGATAGATAAATAGATATCTAGATAGGTAGAAAAATAAATAGGTAGGGAGGTAGATGGATAGATGGATGGACGATGGATGGATGGATAGATGATGGATGGATGATGGATGGATGGATGGATGGATGGATGGATGGATGGATGGATGGATGGATGGACGATGGATGGATGGGTAGATAGGTAGGTAGATAGATGATAGATGGATAAATAGATGAGTGGATAGGTAGTTGGATGGATGGATGGATAGACAGATAAGTAGAAGGATAGGTAGATGATAGATAGATAGACAGACAGAGAGATAGAAAGAAAACCAAGGATAGATATTCAGACAGACAGACAGACAGACAGCAGACAGACAGAGTGCAGGCAGATAGACGAGTAAAATTGAGTCTGAGGGTTTATTTCACAAAACTTGTCTTCAGAACCCCTCTTGTTTCTCCATTTCTTTCCCTTCTCTTTTGATACTTTCTTTATAATCCTTAAGGCATCTAGAATTGTAAGCCTTTTATCTCTTCTCCCTATCAAAATCTGTCCTGAGGAAAGGATCTGAGGGTTATGTTTATCTAACAGTGATTTTTAAATTTCTATGATTCCTCCCTCCCCCTAATATTGCCTTTTATAGGGTTTTTTCCTAACCCTCTTCTCTCTCTCTTTCTCCCAACCATTACCTCAATCATACTTTATTTTTGTATAAACTATATATTTTATGCATCCTTCTCTAGGTATATGTTATTTCCTCCTAGATTGTAAGCTTTTTTTGAGAGAAGGCATTATTTCTTTTCTTTTCTCTTCTTTTTTTTTGTCTTTTTTATCCTATAAGTACCAGATGCCACAAATATTTTTTGGATAGAATTTACTTTGTTTAAAGAAATTTCAGGGATTATATTTAAAATTATTACTTTAGAAGTAGAGGAAACCCATTAAACATTTGAAGTTCTTCACAATCTGATTCCTTTCTGGCTTGGTATACATTACTCACTTTAGGGCAAAGGAGTTGGAATCAATTACTCCTATACATTAGTCTCACTCATTTTACATGCCAGAGAACTGTTCTACTTCTTAAAATGTACTCTCCCTCTACAATCCTTAGTTGCTCAACGACCACTTTTTGGAGCAGTATTTTCCTTATTTTGACTTATTTCTAGTGCTTCTTCCTCTCTACCAAGGGACCCTTCTCAGCACTGGCATGAACAGATTGCTTTAGAATGGGGCAAATTTAGCCTCTAAATAGAGAAAGGACAAATCCTATTTCTTGAATTCTCTATCTCTTTATAATCTCACCCATGGCTTGGGGAGACATTTCTTAAAACTCAGGTTTTGTTATAACTAGGGTTTTCTAAAAGTGCTCAAGACACGATGTAAATCTGTTTAGAAAATTATGTGTCAATACAAAAGACATACTTAATACAATACAGTCACAAATGCCTGTTCACAGAAACACCAGTAAGATAACTAGTGCCATAGTCTACTGGGAGGTTTGGACTTAAACTTCAGAACACTAAGTAGTTTCCAGGAACACTAAATCAGCATTTTTCATTTTACCTCAGCTCCAAACAGTTCCCTACAGGTTGATGTCTTCTGGAAAGACAAGTCATGGCTTGTTGTTCCACTTTCTGCTTGCCCTCATCTTCTCTGATGCTGCAAATCCTCATGCTGCCAGCGAGTTCTGGCTGAGGGATCTAGGATCTCTAAACTTCTTGAATTCATTAGATTGCCTCCCAGAAAGAAAGCATTTATATTAGGACCATGACTCAGTCACCTATGCTCAAGAATGGAACAAAACATCAAAAAGGCATCCAGATGCCTTTTAGTCTTTGCCCAGGGTGTGTGTGTGTGTGTGTGTGTGTGTATGTGTGTGTGAAGGGAAATCTTCCAGATGTCGCTAAATTATTATGGAAATAGCATTGCATTGAGAGTTAGAAGATCTGGATTGTAAGAAGCCCCTGTTACCTCTAAACCTACAATCCTACAAATTGACCCTGTAGGATTCCCACTCCATTTTTGATTGAATTAGGCTCAAATGAGTCTACATGGTTCAGTGGGAAAAGTATTGAATTGGATGGCAGAGCCTGACTCTGTTACTCAGAGGTCCATGAGAAAATCACTTAGAGAAATGGGAGAGGTGGGACCAGATGATCTGTTAGTTTCTCATTGAACAGCTAGGTGGTGCAGTGGATAAAGCACTGGCCTTAGAGACAGGAGGATGGGAGTTCCAATCCAGCCTCAGACACTTGTCACTAGCCTTGTGACCTTGGGCAAGTCACTTAACCCTGACTATCTCACATCCAAGGCCAGCTCCAGTCATCCTGATTCATATCTGACCACTGGACCCAGGTGGCTCTGGAGGAGAAAGTGAGGCTGGTGACTTAGCACAGCACCCCCTCCGTCAAACCCAATTCATGTGCTTGTCATGACATCACCTCTCTGATACGGTCTTCAGGAATGAAGGACAAAATATCTCACATATCACAAGTTTCTCACTCAAATCTATGAGTTTAAACTCATTATGCAAAATAGGTTATGAAATGACCACAATTCAGGTTTCTAGCAAGTGTTATTCACCAAATATGTTTGATCTGTAGCTGAATTGACCAGTTGGTGATATTCATTTAAGAATTTGCCAAATATATCAAGCAGTTCTAATAAACTACAGTCTGTTCAATGGGTTTATTTTCCAATATACAACATGCTCTATTTCTTTCCCTTCTTATGAGGGAATATATCTAGATGTGACTTTGATATAAAAAAATTACTTTCAATTAATTATACTTTTTATCAGAATTGGGGGCTGTGGAATGAAATAAATAAACAAACAAAAACCAATTGGGAATCATCTCCCTTATCTTAAGTATCTCTCGCGGTGACAGAGATGCCTTTAGGAGCCATCAAGTAAAATGAAAATACATCTGAGGTAAAAGCTTTAAGAATTATATTACATCTAAGACCATGTTCCTAACCATTTCCAATTTTTTATTTTATATTCATTTCAACTATAAAATTCAATACTGTGGCTATGATCCCATGAGCTTACAATTTCCAACTCAGTAAAAGTGTTTTGTGCTCAGTTAAACATGGCTGTTAAGTCCTTGGTGGTTCTTGCATTCTTTAGGTAAAGAGAATGAAGTTAAGTCCCATGAGACAGGATAGAGAGTCCCAGACTGAATTTGTCATTTGTGTCATCATTGTTTGGCTCAAGAGTAGCCCAGGACTAAAAAGAGTGGATGGTAGAATGTCCAAGAATACTGGCTTTTAAGTCAAAGGAGTTGGAATCAAATTCTGACTTGGATGCACCGGTCTAACTTTGACTAAATCATTTGATGTCTCCAGGCTTTCATTTCTTCTTCTGTCAAATGATGCAGGACTAGATGACCTTTGAGGTCCCTTCTAACTTGAACCTATGGTCCTCTGCACTGATCATTGACCAGAATATGGTATATCAAGAATTTCTGACTACCTTTCCCAGAAAGTCAATAGATAAGTGCACTCAGAGGGTATCACAGGATCACGGACTTAGAACTGAAAAGGATTGGGGGGAGCATCTCGTCCAACCACTTCATTTTACAGTTGAGGAAATTGAGAGGCTTACAGAGGTTGCCCCAAGTCACAAAGGTGAGAGGAGGAGAACTGAGATTTAAGTTTAGTACCTCATATTCCTTATGTTATATTCCTGGACATAAATGACTGACCCCACTATAGTCAAGTCATTGTAATCACTTTGTTCTCATATTTTCCTACAATGCAGGGGACATCCTCCAAGACTGGTCATGTTGGCATCTGTGCACAAATACTGTTTGCTCCACTAATATCATATGGGACAATGCTATTGTTTAATGATTTCAGTTGTGTCCAACTCTTTGTGACCACATTTGGGATTTTCTTGGCCACAGAAATTGGAGTCATTTGCCTTTTGTCATTTGCCATTTGCCATTTCCTTCTCCAGCTCATTTTACAAATGAGTAACTGAGGCAAACGGGGTTAAATGATTTGCTCAGGATCACATAGCTGCTAATAAGTGTCTGAGGTCAGATTTGAACTCAGTGAGATGAGTTCTTGACTCCAGGCTTGTCACTCTATCTACTGTGCCATGTACTTTCCCTGACTAACATTCATATCTGGAACAGTTGAGTTCTACTCAGTCAATCAACCAAATAAGCAGGCAAGTGCCTGCTTTGCTCCATCAGTTGTGTTTAGTGCTGGGGGAACTATTGTTTTTAAAAAAATAGTAGAAATGACAACATCTAAAAAATAACACTCTTAATCTAATGAGAGAGATCACGTACAAACAACTTTGTATAAACAGGCTATAGGAAGATCCATTTGAAGATGATTTCAGAGAGAATGCACTAACACAGGATGAGAAAAAAGTTTCTTGAAGGTGAGATTTTTGCTGTGACTTGAAGCCATTCAGAGAAACCGGAAGATAGAAATGAGGAGGGAGAAAGTTCCAGAAATGGAGGACAGCCAGGAGTTGGAAGACTGAATATTGTATGACAGTAAGTAACAGTAGGGAGACCAATGCCACTGGATTGCAGAATGGGGGGAGATGGGAATACGTGCAATGTGTAAGAAAATTGGACAGGAATGAGGTGATCAGGTTATAGAGGACTTTAAAGGCCCAACTGATGGTTTTAATAAGCACCCCTTGTGAACATTGAGATACTTATACCATAGAGATGCATCAGGATTTGCTGGAGTGAGGGTCAGGAAGATCTGAATTTAAATGCCACCTCAGATGCTTACTAGTTGTTTGACCCTAAAGAACTGACTTATTTATCCTCTCTGTACCTCAGTCTCTGCACATGTAAGATGAAAATGGTTGGAGTTAATAATCTATAAGGTACCTTCCTAAATCCAGGACCCTATAATCTATGATCGTTTTAATCCATTAGCAATTGAATTGTAGCGTATTAGAGGACAAAAATCACACTTTAGGCCTCAGTGTTTTCCTAGGCATGAGTCAATGAATGAGTTAATATAGTTGCTATTAAATCATTTTTCAATAGTTTCCCATTGTCTAAAGGGTTAAAATTCAAGTTCCTTCACTCTTTAACTGTAACCAAACTTTCCAATTTTATCTCTCTGTGTCTTTCTATAAGAACACTCTATTTTAGTTAAGATCATTTTTTCCTACTGCCCCTTCAAACTTATTTTTAATGCATTTAATCCCACCAGAGATCAACTGATCTCTACCTAATAGCCCTGGCAAATCTCCAGGAAATTTCATGCCACTGAGTGAGGTGTTTGAAGACTGGTGATCTACATCAAAATGGCACTGGTGTTGAGGCAAAATATAATGAAGAGGCCAGACACTTCTATTCTCCTCAAGACTCTCTTTAAAAAGTGCAGACTACCCAGGCATATGGCCAAATGCCTTCTGGGGTATTAGTCCAAACCAGGACAAGTTGGTATGAAAACAGCCTAGAAATGAAGCAATTTAAATGTGAACATTGATAATGTAACCTTTGTGCACATATTACCAGGGGTACAAAGGGCACTGGTTATGGTTTGTGGGGAGGGGAGTTCACATTTTACTTGGCTTAGCCCCCCTCCTAGAACCTGGGAAAATTTCTCCACTGGACAGCCCAGGAAAATTGGCACCAACACCCCACTTGAAAGCCTCCTGGGCACAACATGTCAAAGGAAGGTGTTGTTAAAATAAAAGGAAGAATCAACAAATATTTTTGGCAAAAAGCTATTTACAGAAACCCCAAGTCTCAAAGATGTCCCAATGAGTATTTCCCAGAGTCATAGACTCAACACCTAGCGTCTTTTTCTTATACCAGTGCACTCTGTGGGTCATTTTTACCAGGTCTACTCCCTGATTTTGACAATCAGCTCTTTCTCTTTTGATTTTATTTCTCAGCTGATCTCTGTTCCATCTCATTCTGGCATTTCCTCCCACCTGGTTATACCAAACCCAGAGCACAGAAAGTCTCAGGGACAAGGTAGAACTTCTTCAATCCTCAAACAAGTATTCATCTTGGCTTATAACTGACAGATGCCTCAAAGAACGTTAATACTTAAACAGGGATTCATCTAGGTCTGCAACTCAGAGAATGACACTTCCATTGGATTTGTATTTCCAGACCTTTTTATTTTTCTTTTTATCCTGTCACTGAATTAAAGAGGGGAAGGTCACAGGAACTTTTAAGATAATACATTTTGCCTTGCCCAACTCTTCCCCTTCCAACTCATTTGAGAAGCAGATGAGATTTCCTTCTCTAAAAGATCATATTTTTCCTATCCATGGGATGTCACAACACTTCATTTATTCTGCATTTTTCTTAATGAGTATAGTAAACATACATAACAGATTTTTTTTAGGATTGTCTGACTTTCATAAACAGAAAGTATTCTTTTAACAAGATTTTCAAAAGAAATCAGATTATGTACTCACATTTTTGGTACAAAGACCTAGAACACTGACCCATGAGGTGGTAGGACACATTTTCAAATAAAGAAGGTATGTGGACAACAAGGAAATGGAAGTACACTTAAAGATCATGTAGTTCATTATTTTTTTTTATTTGGGTTCATGGATGCCCATGAGTCTGATGGCTAGATTTTAGTTCTATAAGGCTGAATGGAAAAACCACTTAGATCTTTATTTTCACTAATTTCTAATTGAAATTTAGTTTTCCTTCCATAATTTAAACACATTATTATGAAAAAGCCTTCACTAACTGGCCAAGGAATCCCATGAATCTCCAAAAATTTAAGAAGCTGGAATTTAATCCAATCTTCCATATCAATAAGTAATTTATCCAAGGTCACATGTAATAAGTAAAAAAATTAAAAATTTGAAAGCAGATCCTCTTTTCTATATTTCAAGATCTTTTTTCAATTGAACCTAGTACTTTAAGGTTTGCAAAATGCTTTCCTTACAAGATAAATGAGGCAAGATCAAGAAGCAAGCATGCAGGGGTTAGGTGGCATAGGGGTCAGAGCACCGGCCCTGGAGTCAGGAGGAGCTGAGTTCAAATTTGACCTCAGACACATAGGTGTCTGTGTGATCTTGGGCAAGTCACTTTTGACTCCATTGCTTTAAACAAATAAAAATAATTAAAAAAGAAAAGAAACAGGCATGCACAGTAGGCTGATGTTCTATAGACACAAGAACACAAACTACTGGAGAAAAACTCTTTGTTCAACAAGACCTACTGGCAGGTCTGGAGAGGGATCTAGAGAAAAATAAGCTTAGAACTAATTCAAAGATAAAAACAGTTGATCTTGAATACATGCAAACACACACACACACTTATATAGTAAAATTTTTAAAAAATCTTTTGTACAAATAAAATCAATGTAACAAATTAAAAAGAAGATATAGATTGTGTTATTTTTTTAATTTGGCAAATATCTCTCATGGAAATTTATCATTTAAAATTTATAGGGAATGAATGCAAATACATAAGCTGAAAATTCATTTCTTTTTTAAAAATTAACCCAAAGACATAAACAATTTTCAGGTAAAGAAATAAAATTATCCATGGCTACATGAGAAATATTCAAAATCACTAATAATAAGAGAAATGTGAATTGAAATATCTTGGGAGTATTACTTCATATCTATCAAGTCAACAAAGATTCTAAGAGATGATGGGGGGGGAGCATCTTTGGAGTTACTATTAGAATATTGGCATGCTAATACCATGCTTGAAGAGTAGTAAATGAGTTATATGATTCTGGAAAATAATTTGGAATTATTTAAGAAAAGTTATTTAATTGTCCATATCCTTTGACCTTGAGATTCTATTACTGAGAGTATATTCCAAGATTATTGAAACTCAAAAAAACAAAGAATGAAACATGTTAACAGATATTCATATCAGATATTATTTGTGATAAAATACTAGAAAGAAAATGTGCAAAAGACTAGAGAATGACTGAGTAGCATATGGATGCAATGAAATATTATTGTGCTATAAGGAATAATGAATAATATGAAGTTGTACAAAGACATGTATGAAGTGATGCAGATTAAAGAATGTAGAGTCAAATGTATAATACACTTCACTACACCAACATAAACAGAGACAACAAGAGAGGCAACAAAAATGGCCAAATACAATGACTGAAGTACCATGCTGCTGTTAAGGACACATATCTTAAATATGTGTGTGTGTGTGTGTGTGTGTGTGTGTGTGTGTGTGTGTGCGCGCGTGTGTGTGTAGTCTGTTTGCCGCTGGGGGAAGGGGATTGGGAAGAGAGGTGGAAGGAATTCATGTAATTTTTAAATATGCATATGAATTTGGATGAATGTTGAAAAACTTTCATAACATGTAATTGGAAAAATAAAATATCAATTGGGAAAATGTGTGTGCATGCATGTATTCATATATACAAGTATGCATATTCACTTTGTAAGGCAAGGTATATAGTCTATATAATTATGCTTGTATTTTTTTTTCAAGAAATTGTCTTTTGTATCAAAATAAAAATTATCCTCTCCACATTGCAGATGAGAAAACCAAGGTTGAAAGAACTGATGACATACCTCAGGGATAAGTGGATATCTGATAAGTGGAAGAATAGAGACTAGCACATTACTTTTCTGAATTTAGAACTATAGTCTTTTCTTTCATATGCCTATTCTCATGGGAATAAATCAGAAACATACAGACTTCACATATGTCTGAAGATCAAAGCACAGAATGAAAGTTTTTGTCATAGAGCTCATCAGTGTTGAGCAACTGATGAGGAGAGGAGTGGGTTCAGGCACTAATATTTCTACTTGAGCAGGTCAAAATCCTGGTCTGGTGTAGGAAATGTCTGATTGCTGCTCAAGTGAACCATTATTTGGTGGTGTTTCATCCTTTCTTTAAGCAGATAATACAGATTAGAGAAATTCATATATTGGAAAGATGGGAAGTACCATTAAGACGTGTAGATGGAAACACCCATGGTGTTTGATCTTGTCTACTTTTTTATGTTATTGTTGAGTATAGAAAGCATTCAAAAACATCCATGTTTATTGAATTTACAGTTCAGGCTGTTCTTATGCTGCTACATGCAGTGTGTCAGCATTGAGGGAAGAGGGTGAGTGATGATAACTGATCAGATCTAGTGGAATGCTGCCCAAATGATTTGTATCAGTCGAGCCTCTTTAGTACTAGTGAAAGATGCTTAGGGTCATTGAACAACATCATAATACATTACTCTCCCATCCTCGTGTTGGCATATGCTCACTTCGACATAATGAGTATAGTATTCCGCAAAGCAGCCAATTACTTTCCAATGGAAGCAGCATTATATGTTGTAGAAATTAATGAGTCCCTGGCCTCTAAGTAAAGTCAATTTCCTATAAGTAAAATATAGCTTAGTAATCATTCCTTGTTGATTTTGTTTGTTATACATGTTGGTTCAGAAATTTAGAATTTTACTTTTTTGGTTATTACTTCAAAAATATTGACTAGTTTGAATTTCCATTCAGGACAAAAGAAAATTCTTCCACATATATAGACACTGAATTTCTTTACCTAAACCAATGTTTTATTCACTTGACTTTTCCCTTTCTTCAATAAAATCAAATGACTTTTCAACCTGAAATTTTAGTGGATTATTGGCATTACCACATGTGGAAATTAAAAAAGCAACTTTTTTTTTCATTCAGTCAGACTAAAAGATAGATTGATAAGGATATAGTTAATGAATCAAATATTCATAGAAAATGGTTGCATTATTGTCATTTGGAATATTAATTAAGTACAGGATCTTAAGGAGACAATCTTCTCTGGAACTTATCAAGGAAGTCTTTTCCAATCTCATCTCCACAAAATGCTTATAGATGTGAAATTTTAATTCAATTCAATATTTTTGAGAATCTAGAGGGTGTTGTTTAAAGATTCTTGTGGGTAATAGGGCAGGGATCAATGGTGAATAATTCATAGTTCCTGACCCTGAAACACTAATAATTAAAGGAAACACAGAAAACACATAAAATAATAATAATAATAATAATAATAATAATAATAATAATAATAATAATGATAGAGAAAACCATGATAAGGACTGAAATAGAAGTAAAGACAGAGACCTGTGGGAATTCAAAAAAAAAGGAGAGATCATAAATTTGGTCAATTCTAAAAGACTTCTTTAAGAAAGCATTTCTTCTGAGTTTGAAAAGTGGGCAGGATTTCTTTTTTCTTTTCTTGAGGGCCAACTTGCAAAGGGTCATACATCTTGTAAGTGTCAGATATCTGAGGCCAAATTTGAACTCAGGTCCACCTAACTCCAGGACTAGAACTCTAGCCACCGCGTCACCTAACTGCCCACATGGGCAGGATTTCAAAAGCTGATTAGAGTAGGAGTGTGGAATTGTATTCCAAGAGAAAATAGTATGCAAAAAGTAAATGGGTTCATGCAAGTCTTTCTAGGCTTTTCTGAAACTTTCCCACTCCTAATTTCTTAAAGAACAATAGTAGTCCATCACATACATGTTCTACAATTTGTTCAGTCATTCCCCAATTGATGGGCATCCCCTCAATTTTCAATTCTTTGCCACTACAAAAAGAGCTGCTATAAATATTTTTGTACATGAGTGTTTTTTACCCTTTTTACAATCTCTTTGGGATACAGACCTTGGGGTGGTATTGCTCGATCAAAGAATATGCAGTTTTATTGCCCTTTGAGCATAATTCCAAATTGCTCTCCAGAATGGTTGGATCAGATCACAACTCCACCAACAATGCCTTAGTGTCCCAGTTTTCCCCTATTCTCTCCAAAATTTTCCTTTTTTTTTGTCATTTTAGTCATTTTAGTCATTTTTCTCTAATCAATAATGATTGATTGATGCTGAATAAAATGAACAGAATCAGAAGAACACTGTACACTTTAGCAACAACATTGTTGGGTGATCAATTATATGAGCTTGGCTCCTCTCAACAGTTCATAGTTCAAGGACAATTCTGAAAGACTTGTGATGAAAGATATCAGAGGAAAAACTTTGCAGTCTGAATACAAACCAAAATATACTATTTCCACTTTTTAAAACTTGTTTTCTGATTTTTTTTCTTTCTCATGTTTTCTCCTTTTGGTTCTGATTCTTCTTTCACAACATGAGTAATATGGAAAAATGTTAAATATAATTGTACATATATATGATGTCTATCTCAGATCACTTGCTGTTATGGGGTGGGAGAAGGGAAGGGATGGAGATAGAAAAAAATAGAACACAAAAGCTTACAAAAAGGTGAATGTTGAAAACTATCTTTGAATATAATTGGAAAAAAATAAAATAGCACTAAAATAGTGTTTAAAGGGGAAAAAAGTAAAGGAGACTTGGGATAGGAAGGTATAGGAAGGCAATTGAGCTAGAGCACAAGAAATATGGCAAGAATAGGCAAAATATCCCAAAAGATTTGTGAGGGAGTCAGATTATAAGGATGTTGAATTCCTGACTAATTAAGTTTATTTTTTTTCCAGCAGTGGG
The DNA here is from genome assembly GCF_037893015.1 of Macrotis lagotis. Classification (NCBI taxonomy): domain Eukaryota; kingdom Metazoa; phylum Chordata; class Mammalia; order Peramelemorphia; family Peramelidae; genus Macrotis; species Macrotis lagotis. The sequence goes on along the minus strand of NC_133661.1, from coordinate 86,545,083 downwards.
GAGCCTTTGAAGGTTTTTCCAGCAGGACAGTGATGTGATCAGAACTGGGCAAAATTGTTAAATAGGCTTTGGGTACCTTTCTGTTTCTCTTCAATACCTCAATCAACTTGCATTCAACTCTTCCAGAAATAAAGGACAATCATGCAACTCTCTACCCCTATTCTTTCTGTTTTATCAAATTCAGTGATGAATTTCAGACTTTTAGGCATCTCAGGACTGGTTTTTGTCTATTAGTATCCTAATTTTGGATTGATCATTCTCTTCCCTTTCCCTTCCCATAAAAACACACTTATCAAGTGTTTTCTTTTTACTAAAGATATGTCTACCTGTCTATTATTTTGAAGAGACTAGAATTTATATTATATTAATAATAGAATGGCTTAATATGTATAATTTTTCAGAAATATATTTCATTTTAAGAGAGAACAAAGGAATAGCACACTGTGGAATTTCAGAAATCTACAAAAGGCTACCTGGGAAGCTATTTTGAAGCAAAGGACACAGGAGCTTCCCGCTAGCATGATCATTTCTAGGTACCAGTTTGATCAGGAATGCCCCTTACATTTTTTGTAGTTCTTTGTGGTTCGCCTTGAGTTTTGGTAGATGGAGAGGAGATTATAGTTAAAAGCAGTTCTGTTTTCCCTATCAATTAGCCTCAAGGATTTCAACATCACCCCAGCCTTGCCCCACCCTGACCTAAAGACTTCAGTGAAATGGAAAGTATCTTCTTGATAAAAGGTTGGGCATAGATTGATTTAAGTTATTTGGTATCCATTGGTCTATGAATTGTGTTTTGTGAACACCTTTCCTTAGGCCCCCTTTCCACAGTGGACTTGCTCCGTTTCTGCTTGGGATTCACAAATAGGAAAAGTGTGGGTGTTTGCATGAGCTTTTCTCTCTTGGACTTCCCACCTTTTTTTTTTAACCAAACCCCTAGAACATAAGGTTTTGTGCACATTGTCTATTTTCCTGCTGAATCAGTCAAGCTGGGAAAAAGCCAATTGCAGTAACTTCTCTAGCCTTGCATGAGAAATATTTATTATTGAATAGTGCTCTGTTTAATAAAAGATACCTGGTCTTATGGCAGAACAATGGACTAATACTAGTATGGCTTCATTTTCCAAGTCTGGTTCTTACTATTGAAATGCTGATGATATATTGTCTTTCATTGTTTGTCTATTAGAATTTGATATTTTATTTTTATTTTATGGAAGGATCTGGTGTTCCTTTTTAAGAGACTAGGAAAGTAGAGTCATAATTTCATAGGAGATGAAACAAATACTTCATTGTATTCTTTCATTTTTTTCTTTATAAATCCAAGTTTTAGTGATTTTTTTCTTAAATCATTGTCACTTGACAATGCCTATTTATCTCCCCAAAGAACCTTCCATTGTAACAGAGAAGTATCAATGAGCAAAACAATTGAATATATTGACCATATCTGACAATGAATGCCTTCTTTCCAAGTTGTTGTCTACCACCTTGGTGCAAATAAGGGAGGATTTCTTCATTCTGGTTTTTTTTTTGTTATTTCAGTATGATAGTTTTACTTTGTGATACAGAGCAAATGACTTAACCTCTCCACAGCTAGGTTTATACTTTGGCAGGATGACTTGAATAAAGTGGATGTATTGATTGCTTTGTAAAGAGCTTGTCTCTAATTTCTCCGCAAGATGCTGCAGTATAACTAGGCTCTTCTAGGAAGACAGAAGAAAGGAAGCATTTTCAATGCTGTGGTCATTATTGGAGATACAACATGAGGAGGGGGGGTGGCATCACTTGCAGAAAAAAAGCCTTTTGAAATTCCTAGGCACAACAAAGGAAAAGGGAATAAAAGACTCCTGAGCAAAAACTACATACACTGTTCAATAATGCAAGAAGACTTTTATGGTGGTTATATGAATAACTCCTCACTGTGGCTTGGGTTAGATCACCAACTCTTAAGTGCTAATGCTTTTGACCATATATTGAGTTCCAAATCCCAAATATCAGGAGTTTAATACTATTTCAATTACCTTGATAATCATAAAAGAGACCATGCATTTGACTAGTTCTTACTATCTTCTAAGTTAAAAGCGCAGTTCTACCCACCATAATTAGCAGATGCTTTTTTTCCCCCTTCTCTATGCCCTTGTTGCTCACATTGGGAATTGATCACCGGTTTCAGAACTTCACTTGCCTAGCTAAAAAACGGTGCTTTTTAATATGTCAGCTTCTCCTTTGTTCTTTTAGAAACGAGTTGATTTTTCTGTCTTCTCAAAAAGACCCCCGACAGGGAGAGAATAAAGAAGCATAATGGTTGAAAGTCTGTGAGGGGTTGGCATTCTTAGCCATAGATGGAGAGGGGGTGGAAAGCATGTCTCTAACAGTATTGTTTGATTTTTGGCCCATATGAATGGTATGTATGTGTGTGTGTTTGTGTGTATGTGTTTGTGTGTGTTTAGGTATGTTTATACGTAAAATTATAAATACATTGTATCATGAAACAAGGTCCTTTAGACACTCTATTTAAACATGTATATTGACCATATATATATATGTGTGTGTGTGTGTGTGTGTGTGTGTGTGTATTTTGCATATAAATATATCAATACATAGAAAGAGAATGAAAGATAATATCTATAGCACCTTGTTTCACATATATATTCATAACATGATACAACATGTATGTGAAACAAGGTGCTATAAAAATTCTGTCTCTCTGTTTATCTCTTCCACTCTCTAAGTTTCATAAAATGCTTTCTTTAAAACAACTCTGAATGATTCAATAAGATAAGAAAATGAGTTTTGTTATTTACCCAAAGCATAGCTATAAGTAATCATTTCAGAGCAAACAAACTAAAAAAAAATAGCCCACATAAATTTTAAGACAAATTTAGTTAAGGAGGAGAGAAAATCCTGGTATAGAAGATGCTTTTGTAATTCTAGGGAGGCTGCCACTGAATGAAGAGAGTGGATATAAGGAGGCTAGTGGGGATTGATAAGGGAGGTACTCATCTAGAATGCAATCACTATAAAGAAGTTTACTTGGGGTGCAATTACTACAGAGAGGAAGGATAACATGCCTACATGAATTATTCTTGCTAACTAAATTCTAAACTCAATTATTTTTTCACTGATATTGCTGAAGGAATAGTATTGCTTTCAGTACCCTTTTCATTTCGATGCTGTGGGATAAGACCTAGGTGTCCATGGGTTAGTTCCAACCCTGACTCATGTCATAGCTAATGAATTCTGGATCTAGGATTTAGACATAGGTCACCTGATTCTGGATCCAGTGTTCTTTCTACTATAACATTCATTTCATAAGATATTTAGTTCCAATAAGGGGGGCAATTTCCATCCATAGCAATATTTAAATAAATGAGTGATAGGGTGGATCTAGAAAGATATCCAGCAGAAGGTCATCTAGTCAGTAACAATTTCCTTTCTGATGATTTCTCAATTGCCTTTTAAATTTTGCAATTGAATGCCCAAGAAAAGTTAAGTTCATTTTTGTATTTTTTATTGGAGACTGAAGAATGTGGATAAACTTTGTACATAATGGCTGAAGCACATCAATTAGAAAGAGAAGTTTTTTGAAAGCTCTTGTGGTTAGTTATCTGTATTTCTACTTCATTTAACACAATGGAAGCATCATTTTGAGCACTGGGGAGAAGAGAAAATGATACTCCTGATGGTGAAGAATAAGAGGAATATATTACATATTTTGGGATGGTGAGACTGAGTAGGGAAGGAATATGCCCCGCTAAATGAATGGACAATTTGAATTTTACTCTTCAATGAATTTCTTTATGATACCAAATATTGGATTGAAAAGTGAAAGATGCAGTTCAATCTGTAGAGCAGTGAATTGTTTTTATAACCATAGGGAATTGCTTGACTGTTTTTAGCCTCTAGAGAACTTACCAATTTGAGTACTTCTCCAGCTCCCCTTTAGCCTGAGTAAATAATTTGGAACTATTAAAAGAACTGATTTGATTTGTCCAGATGCTTCCCCATTGACTCACCTGGTTGTAGATGCTGTTTCCTCCAGATAATCTGTAATTATGAGTCTTCTTTGGAGAAACAGTTTTCTTTCTTCCTTCTTCTTTTGCATTATTAAGTTGCAGAAGCAGGATTTCAAATCAGATCTTACCATTCCAAGGGTTTTCCTCTTTCACTGTACTTTTTTTTTCCTACGAAAGACTTTGACCCAGTTAGACTACAGCAAAGCTGAAGTTAAGAGGACCAGAGACAGAGACATTGGGTTTGGCTTGTCTTACTTATTAGACTAGCAGCAAACCATATGCTAAAGAGTTCTTCTTCATACTATCTGATGCTATTAAGTTCAGTGGTTCCCTAGGAGATTTTGAGGTTAACAATTATGGATAGGAGAATTCAGCATAAAATGTGTATCTTTTATTTCTCCACTGACCCAAAATCCAGGCTTTATAATAGAGGGAATCTAAGGAGGTCAAAGAATTCAAAGTTGTTCCAACTGGGACTTTTAAAGATCATCCACTATGTCTAATCTCTTTACTGTACAAATTGGGAACAGGAATCAAGAATTAAAGTGACCTGTATAAGGAAACTGAAAGAACTAGTAAATGGAAGAACTAGTTAATGGAAGAACTAGTAAAAACAAAAACAAAAACTAGATCTCCTGACCTCCAGCCCAGTGCTCTTTCTACTTCACTGTGCTATTCCCCAAATAATGGCTGAACCAATCAACAAGAATTATTCCCATTAAGCATTAGTCACTGTGCCTCATTCATGGCTATACATAGAATATTATATATTTATTACTGTGAACATTCCGTTATATAAAATGCAATGAGATGATTTTTGTAAAGCACATAACAAACCTTAAAAAACTATATACATATATTTTAAAACTATATATACATACACATATACATATGTATATACATATATTAGCATTTATTATCATTATTATCATCATTATTCTAATTATTGAAATATCTTAAGAATGGGAGTGACATTGTCAAAACTTTGCTTTCAGAGCATCTGTTTCACAAAAGGCGGATGACAGGATGTATACAGGCATGGATCAATGAATAGAGTGTTAAACCTAGGGTCAGGAACACCTGAAATAAAATCCAGTCTCAGGTACTCATTAACTGTAGTGGGCTGGTCACAGCTAGAGACCATGGGCAAGTCATTTAAATGCTGTTTTTCTCAGTTTCTTCAATTGTAAAATGGAAATATATTTGTCTTCCCTATTACTTTTGAAGATAATACCATCTTCTAAATTTCCTAGGCCAAAATGGCCTTTCCTCATGATGTTTCTGGTCTTTTGTTGAGAACTAGGGACAATTAAAAACAAGGGTGCAACTAAATGGCACAATATATAGAGCACTGGTCCTGGAGTCAGGAGGACCTGAGTTCAAATTCAGTCTTAGACACTTGCTTCTTATAGCAGTATGGCCTTGGGCAAGTCACTTAACTCCATTGCTCCATAAAAATGAGAGAGAGAGAGAGAGAGAGAGAGAGAGAGAGAGAGAGAGAGAGAGAGAACTAAAAACAACAACAAAATGGATCAACAAAATCCCAGGTCATGACATAATATTTATCAAGTATTTAGCACAGCGTCTGGCATAAAAGTAGATGTTAATAAATACTTGTTTGACTCTTTCCTTCTTTCATAGTAATGAATAATATGTGCAATAAATTATTCAAAAAATTAAGTGAGTAAAACCCAGAGAAATTAGATTATTTACCCAAGTTTACATGACAAGGAAATGGTAGAGATGGAACTCCAACCCTAGTCTCCAGACTCCCAATCCAATCTTCTTCTCCCCCATCAGATGAGGGAACACATCCTTGACTATTTTATTATTGAATGGATTGAAGGACATTATTTTATATCATTTTGAAATGAAACATTCATTGGGAAAAGATTAGAGCTGTATTTTTTAATAGATGGAAGAACATTACTACAAAACATTGATGACTTCAACTAATGAGAAAAACACAACCAAATACAGTGAGAAATGTGAATGCAGAAAGTTTTTACAATAAATACAGATTTCTTAATTTTAAATTCATAGAACAACTAGAGAAAACTGCTAACAAAGCATTTCTAAGCAACAGTTTGTCAGGCCAGTTTTCTTGAGTCAGAAGATTACTTTGCCATTAATAGTATTCATTCGCATACAATAAATTATTAGCCTTCAAAAGGTTTTAAAAATCATTTTAAACATTCCATATGTCAGACTTGCTTATAGAATTAATTTACTGTGATACAGTGATTACATATGTTCTGTTTCTTGCATGCAATAATCTCTTTTAACTTAATGAATTTTCAGTGGATATCCCATCAATGCGTTTTCAAAAGTGCTTATCTCTCATGCTTGGGACTCTCTCCCTCCTCATCTCTGTCTCTCAGTTTTCCTGCCTTCCTTCAAGTCTCAACATAAATTCTTACACAAGAAATCCTTTCCTGATTCTTCTTCATGCTAGGTTCTTCCCTCTGAAATTATTTGCAAATAATCCTTCACATACCTTATTTGCATGTTGCCATTCTCTTGCCTCTCCTATTAGTCTATGAGTTTCTTAGAGTAAGGGTAATTTTTTTTCGCCTTTTTGTATCCCCAATACTTATCACAATGCCTGACAATATAGTAGGTTCTTAATAAAAAACCTGTTGACTTGACTTGTTTAGCAAACCCTCTCTTTATTGATGCAAGGAAGACAAACTTTAGCCCAGCTCACAAATGCAAATTATTGTGATTTTGACTTATTTCTTTACTTGTCACTTGTTTCATTAGACCTTTTATGGTCAAATAGACATCTTGGGAGAGCTACTTTTCAGTCCTGAATTTCAAAGCATTTTTAACCCTAAACTATCCCTTTCTTCTGACAGAGGGCAACTCAAGGGTTGAAAAGATGCACCCATGAGAACATGAATATTTAACTATTAGACAAAATCCCCTGTCAACTGGCATTTCTAACAATGCATTTCCATGATGCTTTCTAAACTCTTTCAGCATTCATGGATTACTGATGAACCCAAGACAGTGTCAGTTTCCAACTGACCTACTAATAGTGTCTGTGTGGTCATGAATATATGGTTAATCCTATACTTGTATTAATTAGGCTAATTTTGGTTAAAAAAAAATCCTTCTTTCCCCCTTCTTCAATATAGGAATCCAATGAAAATACCATATTTCTTCCTTAAAAAAATTCTATGATTTTTTTTCTTCTTTTGTCTTAGTCACCCAGATATTTCCTAGTTCTTTTGTGTTTTGTTTTGTTTTTGGCAAGGGAATGGAAATAAGTGACTTGCTGAAGATCACACAACTAGGTAATTATTAAGTGGCTTAGGTCAGATTTGAACTCAGGTCCTCCTGACTCCAGGGCAGTGCTCTATCCACTGCACTACCTAGCTTTCTCCTTTCCCTAGTCCTTGATAATAAATAGTATTAGAGCTTGAAGATCTATCCTCTCTATTTTACATAGGAAAAAACTTGCAGTCCAGTTAGTTGCTTTTACATGGGTCACTAAAAGTTTTATCATTTATGCTCTTTTGTAGTCTTCTTTTTCACTGTTGCTAATGTAATTGAACTATCATTGATTTAAAGTATGAGCAATGACTGAATTCAGGGTAGGTAGGGTCAATGGTCAGTAATTACAACCATGATTCAGATAATTGTCTAGTCCTTACAAATATCCTGGACATACATATTATAAGCCAGAGACTACAGGGGATATGGAAGATATCATCCTTGCCTCCATGGTACATGGTCTAGTTGTTGGGACATGATTAATGCAAATAAATAAATAAAAGGAAAACATTTATTCCCATCTAGTATTACAAATGTCTTCAGATGTTAAAGTGCCTTTCTACCTTGGTTCATTTCCCTTTGCCCCATAAGAATAGAGAAAGTGACTATTCAAGCAGAAATGACAAGATAAGACAGCAAAGGAGAGGTGTCATCACAAGATCAGTAGACTGAGTAGAAATTAATCAATTAATCAATCAATTAATTTATCAATACACATGTCTTAAGTCACTATGGCAGTTACTAGAAATGCAAGTATAAAAGAGATAGTTCCTGATCTCATGGAGTTTTCATTCAATTAGGGAATATAAGGTGTATCATAGATAAGTCAACACAGGCTATAAGTATATATGCTCTATCAGTAGAAATGCTATATGGTATGTATGCACAAATCTATGCATTTAACACACATGCAGATATATAGAGCTTGAAATAATTTACAATAATTTGTGCATGTGTGCATGTGAGGGTGAATAGTAGCAATTGGGGGATTAGCACAGTGGATAGAGTGTTGGACATGCAGTTGGAAAGACTCAGTTTCCTGGGTTCAAATCCCATCTCAGATATTCAAATCACTTAACCCTGTTTGCTTCAATTTCTTCTCTGGAAAATAAACTGGAGAAAGAAATGGCAAACCACTGTAGTATCTTTGCCAAGACAACCCCAAATGAGGTCATGAAGAGTCAGACACTCCTGAAAAACAACTGAACAAGAACTTGAGCTGACCTTGAAGGGGGGAGCAATGAGGAAGGAGAGAATTCCAATGATGATTGACAGTTTATGTGAAGGGTTATCTCTGGATGTGCAATGGGGAACTGTGAATAGATTAGTTTGGGTGGAGTTTAGACTACACAAGAAGGAATAATGTTCCATTTAGCCAATTACCTTTAATTACCTCTGAAAAAGAGATATTTACTAAATGACTATAAAATGACTGAATGACTATAAAAAATTTTCCCCCACCTCTGAGGGTGGTAGGGGCACATTCTCCTCCATCATTTACAGTTAACAGTGACTGGGACACAATTGAGTGGGGGGGGGGGGGGGGACCGAGTTGATAGCATTAGAGAAGAGACATCTTCCTTTGAGGAGCATTTCCTGAACCCTGAAAGGGAGCTGCAGCCCACTTCACTTGAGGGAAGTGTATCAAGAATGTCACTACACATTCAATAAATATATCTCATTTGATTGAAACATAAACTTCTCTCTGTCATATAACATTCCTTATTGATATCTAGTATTACCAAATGATTTTATTCCTGAATTTCTTTGTACTAGTGAATTGTTGACCCCAATGATTCAGTATTACTCCTTGTTACTCAAGTAGGAACCCCAGAACACATCCATTTATAATTTGGTTTTCATTAATGCATCAATTTCAATGTATATATGTGGAATTTGAAACATCTTGAACAGAGATTGGTTTAGGGTGCCTTAGTACAGTTTTGAGCTTAAGTGGCCTACAGCAGTTTGGGTTTCCCAAAATAATGATCATATTTTAACCTACAAGACACCTAATATTTAAAACTCCCTTTTTGATCAGATCATCAAAAAAAAGTCAGTGGGACAGGGAAGTAATAGAATGGACAGCATGAGGTAGCATAACAGGAAAAGGACAGGATGTAGAGGTAAAGGGTTAGAAATAGCTAAACTATGCATCCTGTGGTCCAGTTACTTTCTCTTTTCTCTGTCCTTTTCAGCTTTTAAGATAAGAAACTTGGCTATGATCCAATCTAGATAAAAATCAACAGTTTCTAGGGAAGGTTTTTTTGTAAGACTGAAGAATTTCTGTGGTCCAGGATCAAGGAAAGGGAGAAAATGTATTCTGAGGTCTTCTGAAAAACCTAGGAATATCAATGGATAGTGATGATGGGAGGAGGTAGAGATTTTGAAGAACTGTTTCTTTTTTCTTATCACATTATGGAACCACACTTTATGGTTATAAATTTTAATGCCCCAAAATTATCTTTAAAAAAATAACATTCTAAGCTGATCTAACTAACCGTGGAAATTTTTGGATTCAAAGGGCAGAACTAGGAGCCATGAATAGAAAGAGCAAAGAAGAAAATTTTGGCTTGAAATAAGGCAAATCTTTCCAGTGATTACTGCAATGTAATGGGAGAATTGGATGATTTGGAAGGTAGAGGGGTCACCCTAAGTAGAGCCAGCAAAAGGTCAGGAACAACTGATGGAAAATACTATAGAAGGTCATTTTCTAATCTAAATGGATTAAATGGCCTTTGAAGTCCTTCTGGTTCTGAGATGCTTTGCTGTGGATAATACTTGAATGCAATTTGTTTCAGAAACAAACCCAGCTACAGTGGATTGTCATAAGGCTCAGATATAACAGGATCTCTCACAATTAACTGACATTCTTAACCAAAAGTAAAAGTTTTATGAAGTTAAAACTTATAAATTTAGGTTATAAATATAGGCAATGATCATAAAAGTATAGGGGAAAGACAGCTGGATAAGGAATGGTCAAATCAAGAGGCAGCTGAATGACCCAGGGATTGGAGCACTGGACCAGAGTCAGGATGTTGTTGCTGTCCTTTGCTCTCCATGAAGACCATGACATCAGGGAAATGATTCCAAGACATGCATGTGAGTTGGATTTACGTGAGAGAGGGCTGTGCAAATTCAGCAACCACACCCTCTCTGTCACTAGATGCTGTGGGAGACCAATGCCTTTTTAAACTAATATCTTTAAAAGGTCTCATGGGGCAGGTCCATTCAGTGATTAAGGCTACATATGGAAGGAGGTGAAGATTGACCTTTTATCTACTCAAAAAAACAAACCAACCCCACCCCCCAAAAAAAGAAAAAACAAAACCTAAACCACCAATTTGTGAGGGAAGAGCCTTTTGGTTTCTGGCCAAAGCAGAAACAATTACTATTTGCATTCACCTGAGCCAATCAGAGCCCAAACAATGAACAAGTTGGGCTTGTATTGGAATCTATTTTTGGCCAATTAATGAAAACCAGAGTGATTTTGTTTAAGTCTTGGTCCTTAAGAAAGAAATCTAGGGAAGGGGAAGGAGGGGAAAAGAAGTGTGTGTTGCCCAACTATTATGTCGTTTTTCATTTATTTTTTGTTTGTTTTATAATGTATGCAATTTTTAGTATAGTATTTGGGGGCAGCTAGGTGGTGCAGTGAATACAGCATCAGCCTTGGACTCAGAAGGATGGGAGTTGGAATCCAGTCTCAGACACTTGACACTTACTAGCTGTATGACCCATATAGTCACTTAACCCTGATTACCTCACATCAAGGACCATCTCTTGTCATCCTGAGTCATATCTGGCCACTGGACCCAGATGTCTCTGATGGAGAAAGTGAGGCTGTTGACAGCACACAGTCCCACCTCATTCATATCCAATTCTTATGCTTGTTATGACATCTCTTCCCCTAATGTTGTGGTCTTTTTATATAAAGAAGGACAAATATCAACATTACCATTTCTAAATTTTTCTTCTGCATATCTTTCATTCCCTTCTAGTTGAATGTAAGCTCCTTAAGGACCAGATTTGTTTCTTTTATGCCATTTTGCCAATGGGAGCTAGTTTAGTGTCATGTATTGTAAGTATTTAATAAATGTTTGCTGAGTTGAATTGAATTGAGTCAAAAAGCTTTACAGTTTTTAAATAGATTGATTCTTACCTCCAAAGACAGAAATCCATGCAATTTAAGGTCAGAGATGTTTTTATTCAACCTGGGAACATAAAAAGACAACTTTAGCATGTTGGGTAATACTGAGAATTTTCAGACTGGCAGTGGGCACCAGTGTGGGACTCTGCCCACTTCTCCTGTCCTTTTAATGTTCAAACAGCAAGCCATAAACTGACATTTTGAAGGATGGTCTAAAACAAATCGCCTTTTCCCATTGGAGTGTATTATTAAAACTGCAGTCCCATAAATTTGAAATAGATAACTCTCCCCATGTCACATTGTAAAATAAGTAATTTTCTGCTACTAAGAAAACAAATTCTTTTGCTCAATCACATCTAAAGTCATCCAAAGTGCTGACAGACTCAGCATTATACCAAAGCTTGTTTTCGACAGTTTCATACATTTCTAACTTTGTCAACAGTGAGGCAATAAAGAGGGAATTTAGAAAGGCCATCAAAAAAAAAAGTCACAGTTAAACAAATTTCTGAGGGCCATTTCACAGGCAGATTAAGACAATCTTCAAAGAGAAAACATTATTTCATTTTGACTTTCCTTGTACCAGCACCTGAATTTCTTCTCTCATTCTCTATCTATAAATCTGATTTAATTGTGTCCCTTATTTCTATGATGATGTCAGCTCCCCTCTCTTTTTCTTTTCCCTTCCTTACATGCTAATCATTCTTCAAATATCATCTCATGGGCCTTGAAGGAAGTTCCAAAAAGCCCTCCCTGGCATTACCAAACTCATCATCTCTTTCCCCTCTGAATTTTCATTGTACTCTATTTGTTATGTTTTCATCTTATTTTATTTGGTCTTAGGAAACTCTTTTGTCTTATGGTTATCTATGATTAAATGAGATGGCAGAAATAAAGCATTTTACAAGCTTTAAAGGACTCTACACAAATGAACAATCTTTATTAGTATGTCCCTGTCTTGTATCCTTCTCCCAACAGTCTATAAATTCAATAAACTTCAATGGCTCCCTATCAAATACAAAATGTTTGGGAATTCAAATCCCCCTCATAATCTTAAGCAAGCCCTCTCCTTCCACCCCCTTTCCAGTCTTCTTACACCTTTCTTCTTGCCAGGTACTCTTCAGTCTAGTAACACTGACCTGGTACTGGCCTGCAAGCAAGTTATCTTTCTCTTGATTATTCACCATGCCTGGAATGCCCTTCCTCCTCACCTAATAATTCTGATTTATCCTGGCTTCTTCCAAGTCCCAAGTTATATTTTCTATAGGAAATTTCTCAATGCTTCTTAATTCTAGTATCTTCCTTCTGCTAATTATTTCTTATTTCTCTTTTCTAAAGCTGTCTGTATATAATTGCTAGCTTGTTGCCTCCCACATGTTTTGAGAGATAAATATTTCTTATTTCTCTTTCCTATAACTGTTAATACATTATTGCCAACTTATTGTCTCCTCCATAAGTTTTGAAAGATAAATATTTCTTATTTCTCTTTTCTATAGCTGTTTGCTCATTATTGCTAGTTTGTTGTCTCCTCCATTAGTCTGAGAATTCCTTGAAGTCAGGGATTATTTTTTGTTATTTTAGTATCCCCAGGGTTTAGCACAGTGACCAGGACAGAGTAGACACTTAAGAAAGTGGTCAGTGACTGACTAGCTAACTCCACTCCTTGAGGTCAGGGACCATGTCTTATTTACCTTTTGAAATTCAATCCATACTTCAAGCTAAATGGCATTTCCTAGTCAAAAATAACTTTTTCTTCTTAGAATCTTCCATAATATCATAACTATCTAATGGGTGTCTTTTATTCTATTTTGCCTCATAGATGCACATTATTGCCCACTATGCTGCATACTTCCTGGCTAAATTATCAAGTTTATGGGTTTGGAGATCATATCTTTGTATCTCTTCCACAGCTTTACAGAATGTATAGTATATTGTTGATGCTTTAAAAATTGTTTTTAATTCCACTGAATTGAATAATAGGTGCTTAATTAATGATTATAAATGAATGATTTCTACAGTGTCTACTGCTACATATAGAGACAAAAGACATGAAATGTTCCACAGGACTTGGTATTTGCACTATGGTGAGTATTCAAAACTGTCTATGATCCTCATCAGCTCATTAGACAAATGCAGACCATCTCATTTACCCACTCTCCTTAACCTTCACCAAGTCATTTCCTAGGTTATAAAAGTATGAGGTTATAAACATGTAGCTCTACACAATAGGAGGAAACCAAAAAAAAAATCAAACAAAACAACTTGGGCCACTGCCCAAATACTTGTGAATTGTTCAGAACATTTAATATTATGAGTCTAGAGAGAAGACCAGTAGTGTTAAGGGGAATGAGGATGAGTAGGGGGCGGGGATGGGAAGGAAATGGGTTATGAGTTATTTTGAGCATCTCTGCAATGAAAGAAAAATAGAAGTGAAACAAGGGGAGGGTTTATCCACAGGAACACATTGAACTGAAGTAGTTGCTGCCTAGTACAGTTTCTGACACCTGGCAAAAAAGTAAATTCTAATTCCACCTCAGTCACTAATGCATTCAGAAGTCACCTCCTTCAGAAACCCTTCCATGATTTATTCTCAATGACTATTGTCTTGGCAAGTCTCTGAGGCTTGGCTAGGATTCAACCAAACATTCCAAATTCAGCTCTATCTAGGAATGAGTTGTTCTTTACAAAGGGACTTTCTTCTTTATCATCATCACCACCACCATCACCAACAAAGAATTTATTAAGTATGTGCCAGACACTGCTAATTGCTTTATAAATTTTATCTCATTTGTATCTCACAACAACTCTGGGAGATAGGTAGGTGCTATTTTATTATTTCCATTTTACAGAAGAGAAAACCAAGAAAAACAGAAGTTTAAGTGACCTACCTAGGATCACACAGCTATTAAGTGCCTTAGATCAAATTTGTATTTAAGTGTGTGTCTGTATATTATATATGTTACCCATTTTATGTATATATATATATATATATATATATATATATATATATAACCCATTTGACATTAGCAGCCTTGCTAAAATATATGTACCCATTTACTCATTTCCCTACCTTATAAACTGAACATATACTTCTATTTTCTGTTTTGAAGGATCTGTGATCTCACCAATATTTTTCTCTCCAGTATTACCAATTAAAATCTCTCTGTACCTGATCCCATGTCTTTATCCATGTATTTCTTCAAATCCTCTTTGAATTTAAAGCTAAAGTCTTTTCTCTGGTTATTTTAACCAGAGAAATTTTAATATTATGAGAGTAGTATATATTAACTGTTTTAGGCAATGAAGATTGAGTCACTTGCTCAGGGTCACACAGCTAGTGTGTGAGGTTGGATTTTGAACTCAGGTCCTCCTGACTTTAGGGCTGGTGCTCTGCATCATCTGGTTGCCCCATAAGAGTAGTTTATGCTTAGCATACTCAAAATATCTTAACATAATTCAAGCATCAGACTTTCTACTTTCTATCACTCTTCATTGTTGGTCTATATACTTTTTCTGAGGATACACATTCTCAATGACTTTTTTTTTGTTTACTTGTCTCTCATTTGATAAATAGAATCTTCTTTTTTTTTGATCCTCATCATTCTTGATTTCTCTATAGTTTTACTATTGTTGACTAACCTCTCCTTATGGATATACTCCTTTCCCTTTGTTTCCAAGACTCTCTCATGGCTTTCTGCCTTATTCTTATTGCTTATTCTTAGTCTCCTTTACTGGATCACCAACCCTGTCCTATGCCCCAAAGATCTATTCTCTCTATCTCTATGTCTCTCACTCTGTGTCTCTATCTTTGTCTTTGTTTCTCTCTGTCCTTTTATTTCTGTCTGTCTTTCTGTCTCTGTCTGTCTCCTTCCCCTCTTTTTGGTGAGTTCATCAGCTCTCATAAGGTCAATATGCAGATAACTAAACAGATTTATAATCACCTCTAGTCTCTCTCCAGAGATCCTGTTTGAAAACTCTGACTACATGTTGGACATTACCAATTGTAGATCCCAATGGCATTTTAAACCCAGCACATCCAAAACAGAGCTCATTATGAGATAATTCTGAGTCACAAGGTCAACAATAGTATGTCCTTGACTCATCTTTTGAGCCCTTTTCTATTCTCTCTGATGTACCAATATCTGAGGTTGTGGGGGTCCTTGGAGTATACATCATAATATCCTGACACTAACTGGTATTGTCTTTGCTTACCATCTTTGTCTCCTTGTCCTCAGTCCATTCTAAACTTCTTTAGCATCTCTATTTTACAGGATGTTTTATATCAGTTCATCTTTTCTAAAAAAAGATGATGGACTAAATATTTCATACTTGTCCATTTGAGGTTTTTAAAATTGATAGTGTTTGAGCAAAATGGATAAAATACTAGCTCTAAAGTCGGAAAGATTTGAGTTTAAATCTCACCTCAGAAACTTACTAACTGTGTGACCCTGAGTAAGACTTAGTTCTGGTTGCCTCAGTTTCCTCATTTGTAAAATGAGTTAGAGAAAGAAATAACAAACCACTCCAGTATCTTTGTCAAGGAATCCCCCAAAGGGATCAAGGATGAAATGGACATAACTGAAACAAGTGAACAAACATAACAACAACTAAGGTTTACAAAGCTCTTTTGTGTATAGTCTCATTAGATGCTTATTAACTTACTGTAACATGAAAGTATACTTATTTTATGGATGAAGAAACTGAGGCTCAGGGAATTCACCAGGAATCAAATATTAGGAGAATATTAGGCTGACATCTTGGTGGATGTGGAGTCAGAAAGACATCTGCATGAGTTCAAATCTGACTTCAGATACTTACTAGCTATGGAACCATGGGCAAGTTTAACCTAGTTTCCCTTGATTTCCTTATCTGCAAATTGAGCTGGAATTTCTTTGCCAAGAAAATCCCAAATAGGATAATGAAGAATTGGACCTAGACTGAACAAGAACAATGAACAAAATAAAGTCCTTTCAAAATGATTCCAAATCATATTTTAAAGGTGAACTTTGTTGTGCTAAACAAAGAAACAAGAAACTGCTGACTTGCTAAATGGCTCCAGACTACTGTGTTTATATAGTTAGTTGTTTTGTTTCCTCTTCTTCCTCTCAAGTTTGTACTTTTCACATAGCTGTAAGGGACAAGTTAGAAAATGTGAACCACTCTCTCTCCCACAGAGTAAATGCATAAGCTTTAGGGCCACTGTTCATCTCAGAAGATCTTTCTGCCTGCTTGGGTGTTCCTATATTCTGCTGGTCTGGCATTACCAGAAGTCAGACTTTTAGAGAAATAAGCTATGAAGTTAGTCATTCATAAAAACATTATTGTCTTTATTTGTGCGTAATAGAAGTTCATGTCCAAAGTTCATGTCTCAAGTTTTCTTCTTATAATTGTGTGACTGTGAAATCACGTAATATTTCTGATTCATTCTCATTCATCATAAAGAAATAATAATACCCTTACTTGGGTTGCCATAGGATAATCTGAAGATCAAATGATATGATTAATATAAAAGTGCTAGTAGTAAGAGGGTATGGGTGGCAAACTAGGTGGCATGATGGATAGAGTACTGTAACTAGATAGAGTACTGTTTCCTTCTTTTTGATTTTTATAAGGCAATGGGGTTGTGACTTAATTATCAAGTGTCTATGGTCAGATTTGAATTCAGGTCTCCTGACTCCAGAGGCGGTGCTCTATCCACTATGCCAATTAGCTGCCTCCAAAACTTCTTTTCTTGAATGTATATCTGACCTCAGATGCTTACTAACTGTGTGATCTTGGACAAGTCACCTGTTTACCTCTTCATCTGTAAAATGAGTTGGAGAAGGAAGTGACAAATCACTCTGGTATCTTTGCCAAGAAAACCTCAAATGGGGGTGGCTAGGTGGTGCAGTGGATAGAGCACCAGCTCTGGAGTCAGGAGTACTTGAGTTCAAATCTGGCTTCAGACACTTAATAATTACCTAGTTGTGTGGCCTTGGACTAGTCACTTAACCCCATTGTCCTGCAAAAACCTTAAAAAATATATGATTCAAGAAAACCTCAAATGGGGTCACTGAGTCAGGCATGATTGAAAAATGACTGAACCAAAAAACGGTCTTCAACTCTCAGCTATGATTATTGATATTACTGTTATTAGCATATATTGCTCTATGAAATTGTGCCTCCTTTGATTCCTAAATGTCTTCTCTTCTCAATTCATCTGTGAACTTTTTAAGGGAAGGGTTAGTTTGTTAATATTGTGTATTAACCATAGCATCTCATTCATACTAGACATACCAAATATGCTTAATGAATGTTGTTGATTGACATCTATTTCTGGCCAACATTTTAAAAAGTTGACCATTTTATGTTGGTCTTTTATAAAAGTATATGGTCATGATTTGAAGTTAATAACTAAGGATTAAGGAACAGTAGTAAATAGTCTTTGAGGAATCTTATCCTTAAAATGTATATTTTAGGCCTTTGGAGTTCATTGTTTCCTGGACAAAAATATCATCACATGGGATGTAAAGAAGATGTTTGTTGTTTTTTAAATCTACAGACTATATTTTTAAAATGTGCATATATTAATAAACTTAATGGAGAGGATTATCTCTTTCCATATAGTTTCAATCAATCAAAAAGCCAGCCACTCTCCTAGGTGGTAGGCATGAAATATTTATATAGTAACTAAGCCTATATACTATTCTTTCTAGATTCCATTTGTTCATTTGTATATTTTTAGCACATCGGATTTCATGAAATGATATAGCTACAAAACATTTTCCTTTACTCATGAGCTTGCTAGACTGATAGCTTTAGAAACTAGAATTAAGTTTTGGATTGTGATGGTGTGCATTATTTATCTTTTGGATCAGGGCTTAATAATGACTGTTTCTAAGTGAAATGAGAATAAAGTCTTGAAAATGGGCACTGTGTCTTATTCATCTTTCCATCTTATCCAGAGTTTAGCAGCAGAGGTTGTATCAACAAAAACAACAAATATTTATTGAGCACCTTCTATAGGCAGAATACTGTGTGAAGTGCTAGAAGAGAAAAGTTAAAATAAGACAAGGTTCTAGACTCATGGAATATATAATCTACTAGAAGGGTGATAACCAGAAAAAAAAGATGACTTATAAAATACTATTACATAATAAGTGCATTAGAAAATTAAAAAAAAAAGAAGTATTATGTGATGTTTAAAGTTGTCAGTAAACCTGTTAATAAGTAATTATAAGTGCCAATAATGCACCAAGCACTGTGTTAAACTCTGGGGAGGCAAAGTAATAAAAAAACAGTCCCTCTCTCAAGGAACTCTCAGTATAATGGGGGGAGATATCAGGCAAACAAACACTGATAGCCAAATGAGCTATACAGAGGGTAAATAAGACATAATTCAAAGAGGCACTAGCATCCAGGAGAATTTTTTTTTTTTGGCTAGACAATGGGGTTAAGTGATTTGCCCAAGGTCATACAGTAATTATTAAGTGTCCAAGATCTGATTTGAACTCAGGTCCTCCTGACTCCAGGGCTGGTGCTCTATCCACTGTGTTATCCAGCTGCTAGAGAAAGATTTCTTGTGGCAGATAGAATTTTAAATGGGACTGGGACATCAAGGAAGTCAGGAAGTAGTGATGAGGAAGGAGAGCATTCAAGGTGTAATGTCATTTTGAGTTGAACTTTAAAGAATTTATAGTATTTAAGCAAGTGAAAGGAACAGAGTGAGGAAGAGCCTAGAGGCAAGAATGTGTGCTGGATAAATAGCTGAAACAAAGAGGAACTGTAAGGAGTGATAGTGTAATAAAACTGAAAATGTAAGATTGTGCCAGGTGGTGGAAAGCATTGAATTCTAGGCAAAGATGTTGGAATTTTATTTTGCCAGCACCAAAGGAAGATTTTTGTAAACAGAGAAGTGACATATCCAAAGTAGTAGTAAAGATTATTCTTTCTGGTAACTGTGTGAAAGATGGATTTGAGGGTTGAGAGGTGGGGAAAAACTAAAAGAAGGCTATTGCTGATGTTTAGCTAGGTTGGTTGGTTGGTTAGTTGATTCTTGTCCTTTGTTATCAAAGAAGACCAAAATGATATCACTATGTTAGAGTTGATCTTTGGTCCTTTGGACAAATATAATAGGGGCAGTAGGGGCAGTCTTTGCTTAATTCATATCTTTGCTTAGATCTGTTCTTGGATAAAGGGAAGGTAGCAATATAGTTTGAATAATAATAAAGTACCACTGGATTTGGAGTCAAAAGACCTGGATTTGAATTTTACGTATTTTGTATCAGTCTTGTCTCTCTAGATTAATTTTTAACTTTCTGAGGCCAAGAACAAGTGACTATATCATCTTAAGTGCTCATTAACTAAAAGAAAGAACTAGTTTCTTGTCATATTACCCAAGTTTTTTCCTCTTCCTACTTTGGTCCCCAGTTTTTCCCACCTGTAAATGCAAGGATTTGGACAGAGATTTTTAAGGTTCCTTTCATCTCTGGCATTTTAGATTCTGTGATTTCAAATGACCGTGGGCAGAACCATATGAAAAAATAATGATGTTCAGCCTTAGTTCTCAAAGAAGACCATGACATCAGGGAGGTGATGCCATGACAAGCATGCGAATTGGATTTGAATGAGGGGGTGCTGTGCTAAGTCACCAGCCTAACTTCCTCCTCCAGAGACAACTGGGTCCAGTGGCCAGATATGGATCAGAATAACTGGAGATGGTCCTGGATTTGAGGCAATCAGGGTTAAGTAACTTGCTCAAGGTCACACAGCTAAGAAGTGAGAGTTTCTGAGTCTGGATTAGAACTCCTGTCCTCCAGTGCTTCATTTACTGTACCACCTAGCTGCCCCTGAAAAAATATATTAGTGCCAAGGACAATTTTGGTATGAATTTAGTAGCACAAAAGTATAGACAAATCAACTTTGTAAGTAATGACCTAAAAATAACATAAGAAACATAAATTAAACTGAGCAGGAAGAGAAATTACTTCATAAAATAGTGGATTTTATGCTAGAATGGTCCTCAATGACCATCCAGTACAACTCCCTCATTTTTACAGATGAGACTGTGGGAGATCAGCCTATATGACAATTCTCATTGTCACACTGGTTGTAAGCTTCTTGGAATATGAAACCAGTTCTTCACTCAAAAACTAGTACTCTTTCCTCTGGATTATTATAATATCTATATTCTAACTTTTGGTTCCCTGGGGGAAACGTTTTGTTTGCTCCTACTCTAGTTACCATTCTGGCTTTGAGAAAGGGACTTAAACTATTTTCCCTTTCCAAAACATCTTGGAAGTTATAATGAGGGAAAGGGGGTTCCAATTGCAGTGATGTAATCAGTGTCTGTGTTGTATTTCCATTTTTCAATAAATGAAGATTGTTTTTTTTTCCTATGGGGCTTTAGGGCTCTCAGGGTCTTTAGGTTGTTCCTGTTCTCATGAGACATATATACAAGGCCATCATGTCTATAATGTAACCTAGGAAAATTCAGAAATCACAAGCAGACCTGAGGCAAGAAATTGGTTTGGAAACATTTAACTTCATTACTACATTTCTATCCTGCAGGGAGAAAATAAAAATATTGTAAGACTAGGAAAAATGTGTGGAAGAAAATTATTTATAAACAGGGGAGTTAAAAAAAAGTTTCTTCTGCGATGCCATATGGGGGAAAAAACCTCAAACCTCATTGCTCAAATAACTCTCAGGGTGAATAGCTAAACACTTAAGAGTTTATCCCTCTCCCATCCCTGAAGTTACTAAATTCACATTTCAGGATTGATGCTTAGTACTGAAAGTAATTTTGTGTCCCCAATCACCTATAAACTTTGTTTGATTACTTAGCTGCTCCCACAGTGTTAATAATAATGATTACTTACATTTAAAGAGGATCTAGAGTTGGGAGGGAAGTCTGAATAATAATGACTGCTGCTGGTGATGATGATAACTGGGATAGGTGATGCAGTAGATAGAATACCTGCCCTGAAGTCAGGAGGACTTGAGTTCAAATCCAACCTCATACATTTACTAGTTGTCAGACCCTAGGTAAGTCACTTAACCCTGTTTGTTTCAATTTTTTCATCTGTAAAATAAACTGGAGAAGGAAATGGTAAACCACTCCAGTATCTTTGCCAGAAAACCACAGAAGGGGTCTTGAAAAGTTGGTCACCAAATGAAATGATTGAACAACAAGGGCTTTTACTATGATATAATTTACTCTAGATCTTTAAATGTCCCTAAACATTTTTCATGCTTCCAGTTTCTTTGCACCATCAGGCTCCTCTGGCAAACCAAGGCAACCTGCTCAATGTATGTTTGAGAGCAGAGTGATTCTGAATGTAAGGTATTGTGTTAGAGAAAGGCACAAAGTTTAAGATGGACATGCTCTCTGCCCTAATGGAGTTTACAACATAGTATATGTGTATGTATGTATGTATGTATGTATGTATGTATGTATTTGTGTGTGTACAAAAATACAAATGCAAATGTAACAACAGTCCTGTCTTCTATTCACTCACCAACTTTTATCTATCCTATGTTCTAGGCAGAGAAGTATTTTAAAGATCATCAAGTACAATTTCAACTACAATTTCAACTACAACTCTCACATTCCAAAATGAAAGTGAACTAATCTAGTAGAAACATCCAGTTATGCTGTTAATGCCTTAAAATGGATTGATCCATTTCTCTTCTAGCAATCCTTAAAATAGTGGCTGGCATATAATGGACAGTTAATAAATGCTTATTAATTGTTTATTGACTTATTTCTGAAGATAATACTGAGAATTTCAGGACCAGTGATAGTCCAGTGAAAGAAATATTTTGGGGCTAGAGCTCTCCAGGTGAATTTTAGAAATGTAAGTCACTTATCTAATTTTGTAGAGATCAATCTTAGGGTCATAGATTTAGAAATGGAAGGGATCTTAGAATGCTCTTAGGAAAGCACCCTCATTTTACAGATGAGGAATCTGATACTCAGAAACATCAATTGACTTGATCCATGTTCCACAGTTATCAAGTAGTGTGCATATCCCATGTAGAACAAATCAAAGGAGATAATGTTAGTCAATATTCTTAATTCACCAGGATATTACTGGCAATGTAGAAGAGTCTGTGGATGTGTCCATATGTGCATGTGTAAGATGTGTGTCATTGTGAATATGTGTCTAATGTATGTGTACTGTATTGTGCTGTGCCTTGTGCATGTGCATGATGTGTGTCTATGCGAAATTGTTTTGTGTGCATATGTGTGTGGTGTGAGTATCTGTGGGAATGTCTGTTTGCATCTGTACACATGTGCATTGCATGTGTGGTGTATGTCTTGTGTCTGTGTGTGTATGTGAACATGGCATGCATGTTGTGTGGCATGTGAGTAGGTGCCCCTGTGAGAATGTATGTTTGTGTGCATGCATGCATGTGTGGTGTGTCTCATGTCTCTGTGTGTGTATGTGTGTGTGGTGTGTGTCTCTGTGTGAATGTGTGTGCATGCATGTGTGTAGTGTGTCGATGTTTGTATGTGTTTGGTGTGCTGTGCCTGCTGCTCTGAGGTATGTCTGTACAAGTGCACTGGCTGTGCAGGCAGGGTGGTGAAGGAGTGAGAGGTCACAGCATAAGGCCTAAGGTGTTTACAAAATAAAAATAAAATTAGCTTGTGTCCACACTCCACCTGTTCCCTCTCCCTAATGTTGAGCACTTTCTGTTTAATGATCTTATCAATGTTTTTCTCTCCATGATTATGGATATAATCCCTCCCTATCTTATTCCATGTGATTTTGATCCAAGTCTTTTTAAAAAAAATCTTTTGGGGCGGCTAGGTGGTGCAGTGGATAAAGCACCAGCCCTGGAGTCAGGAGTACCTGGGTTCAAATCCGGTCTCAGACACTTAATAATAATTACCTAGCCGTGTGACCTTAGGCAAGCCATTTAACCCCATTTGCCTTGCCAAAAATCTAAAAGAAAAAAAAATCTTTCATCAGAGATCTACTTGACGAACTGGAAGCCTTCTTCTGATTCTTTTAATATTTTGAAAGTAGTGTACTCTTATCTCACCCCCAATTTAGTTATCCCTTCCATATCATAGAGTTTAGGGGAATGATGCCTCATCAATCTGGAAAATCCACATAAAACGTTTTGGCCCTCTCTTTGGCCTCCAGAAAAGATGTCTGGATTTTTTTCTTTTTTATTTATGGGGTATTTACAGTACTTTATTGTAAAATTTTTTTTAAGTATTTGCTCATAGCCTCTGTATCATCTGCTGGTCTTCATGTGTTTTCTGTGGTTTCCACAAAACCCCCAATTCCCATCTAATATCTCATGTTGCTCCTTTATATATCAAAACAAGGATGGGGAAAGCTACAATATGGAAGGGATAACTGTATATCATGCAGGCCATCTATTTTCCATCACTCTCACTTCATGGCAGGCCCATACCATTTTGGGACAGATATGTCCTTGACGATTAACTTTTTTGACAAAAAGGTTATTTGACCATTATACTTTGTGTGTGTGTGTGTGTGTGTGTGTGTGTGTGTGTGTGTGTGTGTGTGTGTTAGAGGAGGGGAGAGAGAGAGAGAGAGAGAGAGAGAGAGAGAGAGAGGTGGCAGTGTAAGGCATAACTGGTTCATAAGACTACAGCCTTATTCCTCCCATCCTCTCACACATAGAACTCCTTAAAGCAGGTGAAATTAGATAGATACTATTAAGGGAGAGTAGTGCCTATTGGGTATGTTTGTGAAAGAGAGAGGGTAAAAGAACTTTGCATTTGGCTTGATGATCTTAGAATAGGTATGGATTGACTGTATGAATGTACATTATTTTACTCTGTTTTAGAACTGTAGAACTCAATCCTCTCCCTAAGACTAACTGGAAAAATAATGGACCTGGGGAAAAAACCGACTTTGGGGGAGAATCAGGATCCAATTTGGTATCAAGTAGGAGAGCAAATAAGAGACTAAACCTGCTCAGAAAGCAGAATGTCTTAGAACAATCACTTATAAGGGACTAAGATGGTATCAGGAATCCAGAGACCAGAGAGTAAAACCAGGGAGATCATTGTAGAAATTAGGAAAACCACCAGAAATTCTGACAACATTATTGTCCAATGTGGTCTTCTTCCTCCCGATTCACTCCTTTTATCATAGCAGTGTAACTAGGATATTTTAGTTCTACCCCTCTGCTCTCTGACAGGTGGACCCATCAGTGCACTTGCATATATTTTAGGGAACTTTCTTTTCCTGCCATATCAGAGATGATGTGAAATCCAAGTCTGAGTCTGTGCTAAAGGTCAAACCTCCCCACAGAGCAGAGAGCCTAGATTTATTACTTGAATTTATTTAATCCTAGATAGCATTGGAGGAGATAGCATGAGGATGGGGAAGGAGATTGGAGGTGGGGTGAGGATATGGAAGTGAGAATGATAAAGGAACCATGAAGGCATAATTAAGTAAAAGTGATCATAACAGTGAAAAAATGAGCTTTTGTCTTCCTTCCTTCCTTCCTTCCTTCCTTCCTTCCTTCCTTCCTTCCTTCCTTCCTTCCTTCCTTTTGTCTTAGAACCAGTCAGCAGAAGCATTCAATTAATTGCTTTGCTGAGTCTTTGCCATTCACAAAAGGATTTTCCTATAATGGGAATCCAAAATATCTGTTATATTTTACAGATAGTTCTGAAAGACACTAAAACTTTTCCATAGATAATTCCTTAAGGTAGACAAGTAAGCATTTTAAAATATGAAATAATTTTATTTTTTCCAATTACTTATAAAAAAACACTTTTTAACATTTCCTTTTCAAAAATTTGGGGTCCAAATTCTCACCTTCTCTCCTTGAGAAGGCAAGCAATTTGATATAGATTATGCATGTTAAGTTATACAAAACATTTTCATATTAGTCAATTATGGGTCTAGTTCAATTTCTGTCTTGTGAGACAACTTTATTCAGTTGTGGGATTTGGGAGAAAATCCTATGGGGGTAGCTAGGGGGTGCAGTGGATAGAGCACCAGCCCTAGAGTCAGGAGGACCTGAGTTTAAATCTGTCCTTAGACACTTAATAATCACCTAGTTGGGTGACCTGGGCAAGTCACTTAATGCTAACATTGCCTTACAAAAGATAAAAGAAAATCTTATTGTATTGTTTGAACCCCTCCCTATATCTTATTTGAAAACTTGATTTGTTTTCAAATTGATTGATCAGTTTGAAAATTGTTATGGATAGGAAGGGTGGACCCAAAATGACAGTAAAGGCAGGGACTCATCCAATCTCTCCTCCAAAGCACTTGAAATACCTTTAAACAATGACTCTAATCAAACTCTAAAGTGGCAGAATCTACAAAAAAGATTGTGAAACAATTTTCCAGGCCAAGACAATTTGGAAGATCAACTGGAAGGGTCTAATGCCCAGGGTGAGAGAGGAGTTCAGAGCAGCATCCAGGAACAGATGGTGGGGCTACTGAGTCAGTGGCAACAGTGAAGATTTCCAGACCTCTCAGCCCAGGGATTGCCAAGGACAACTTGGAAGGTCAAAGGAAACCTCTGCCACAATGGGATGCTATTGGAGCACAGTCAGCACAAGCTTTAGCATTGCAGACCCAACCCAGCAGACCAGACGTAGACTTTGGGAACCACTGAATCAGCATCTGCTTTCGGAGCTCTCAGCCCATGAACTGTAAGAGGTCAGAAGGAGATTGCAGGAGTCTTTTTGCTATCATTGAGGCAGGGCTCTGTTGCTTTGCTGATACTCAGATCTAGGTCACAAGCTGGGACCCCAGGACCAGGAAAGGGGATGGAGGGGTAGGTGATAGAAGGGAGAGAAGATTGTGGGATGGGGTAATCAGATACAAAGCACTTTTGAGGAGGGAATGAGTGAAAGGAAAGAAAGAATAGAAAAATTGGGGGTGGGGGAAATAGGATGGAGGGAAAGACAGTTAACAATAGCATCTGTGGGAAACAATATTGCAACAAATTTTGTTGATAAAGTCCTCATTTCTCAAACATAGAGAACTGAGGCGAATTTATATAAAAAATTAGAGTCATTCCAATTGATTAAGGATCAAAAGATATGAATGGTTTTCAAGTGAGATTATCAATACTATTTATTTAATTTGTTTAAAAATGTCCAAACTTAGGGGCAGCTAGGTAACACAGTGGATAGAGCACCAGCCCTGGAGTCAGGAGTACCTGAGTTCAAATCTGTCCTCAGACACTTAATAAATACCTATCTGAGTGGCCTTGGGCAAGCCACTTAACCCCGTTTGCCTCGCAAAAATGTAAAAAGAAATGTCCAAATTCATTATTAACAGGAGAAATGTGGGTTGGAACAAATCTGAGGTACTATCTTAAACCTTTGGGATTGACTAATTGGACAGAAAGAGAAAAATGACAAACACTGGAGTGGATGTAGGAAACATGCAATATTAATGCATTGTTGGAGAAGTTGTGAAAGGATTCAACAATTCTGTAAAGCAGTTTGGAATTATTTTCTGTTGGCAAGGACCAGGATATTAAGGGCATGCCCATTAGTTGGGAATGGCTGAACCATTGTGGTATGTGATTAAGATGAAATGCTATTCTATTATAAGAAATGATGAACAAGATGCTCCCAGTAAAAAATTGCATGAGCAGATGCAATGGAAAATATACTATATACAAAGTAACAGCAATGTTGTAGGATGATCAGTTGTGAATTATTTACCTTTTCTCAGTGATGTAACCCAAGAGAGTTCTGAAGTTCTTACATTAAAGAACATTATCCATCCAAAGTCAGAGCTCTTGGTGTCTGAATACAGATTGAAACATACTTTTCTTTTTACTTTATTTTTCTTGAGGTTAATTTTTTTGGGTGGGTATATTTACTTTTACAAAACTACTATTGTGGCAATGTTTTTCACAACTACACATTTTTAACTTTTTCAAATAACTTGCTTTCTCAGTGAGGGGAATTGGGGTGAGAGAAAAGGAAAGAATTCAGAACTCAAGGTTTTAAAAGGTAATGTTGAAACTTGTTTTTGCATGTAACCAAGGGAAAATGAATTAGTTGTCTGTTCCTCAATGTAGAGTGGAAAGAATTATGAAATTTTGATAGAGATTTGAGAGGAATGGATCTGTCATGGATAGGTATGAAGGAATAGGGAGTGGTGAACAGGGATGTTTGGTCTTCATCAATGACTCTTATAGATTTCTTGGGGATTGTGAATGTTGAATATTTTGATAATTGGATTCCAATAGAATTTGTTTCATTTGCAATCCTATGCATTACATTTTGTGCATTTACAAATATGTCTGAAAAGTATTCCCTGGACCTTACCTAACACATGAACAAATTCATATTCCATAGAAGAGATTATTTCCTATCCTAGATAATGGATAACTTTGTATCCCTTAGAAATTACCTTACAGGGGACAATTAGGTGACTCACTGGCCATAGAGTCAGGAGTACCTGAGTTCAAATCCGACCTCAGACACTTAATAATTATCTAGTTGTGTGACTGTAGGCAAGTCACTCAACCCCCTACCTTGCAAAAACCAAAAAATTTAAATTAAAAAAAATTTTAAAAAAGAAATTACCTTACAAAGAGGGAGGAAAAAGGTGGCAAAGTGGAATACAATAGTAACTACAGTGGGTAGGCCTCAGTGACAGTGGGAGAGCTACATGGTGTAAAGATTTATTTGGCATATGTGAAAGACAAATTATTGATTAATAAACAAGAGTTGTAGTAAATCATTGGAATCTATACTTATGGATTAGACTTAAATTTTGTTTGTATATGGTCTCAGTATTATAGTATTAACTTGTGACTTACCCATTTCTCTGGGCTACAGCCCTAATTCAATCTGTTTTAACTCAGAAGGTGGAGGAGGGTTAGAGAAGATGAATCAGTCCTTTACTGAGAGTATCTGACTGGTCATATTCATTCTGACACAGGGGATCACTGATGACAGGGAATGTGGATCTTTCTGGACTTCTGGATATTGGCCTTTGCAGACTTTTTAGAAGATTTTAAATAACTGGTTTTTTAAAATGCAAATATTTTTTTTTCCAATTACATACAATAGTAATTTCTACCAATCATTTTTGGCAAGGTTTGAATTTTACAAACCTTTCGCCTCCTATTTCCCTCCCCTGCCCCCTCCCCCCAACAGAAGACAATCTGATAGTCTTTACATTTATTTCCATGATATGTGTTGAGAGAAAAAGCATGTCCTTAAGGAAGAAAGAAAATATTAGAGATAGCAAAATAATATATTACATGAGACAACATTGTTTTATGAATTGAAGATAATAATCTTTGGTCTTCATTTAAACTCCACAGGTCTTTCTCTGGATACAGATGGTATTCTCCAGTTCCCCAGATCTCCTAAAATTGTCCCTGACTATTGTGCTGATGGATCAAGCAAGTCCATCAAGGCTGATCATCACTCCATGCTGTTATTAAGCTGTACAATGTTCTGCTTCTGCTCATCTGGCTCAGCATCAATTCATGCAAGTCTTTCTAGGCTTTTCTGAAATCCTGTCCCTCCTGGTTTCTAATACAACAATAGTATTCCATGATATACATATACGACAATTAGTTTAGCCACTCCCCAATTGATGATCATCCCATTGATTTCCAATCCTTTGCCACTACAAATAGAGATGCTATAAATATGCTTGTACATGTGGGGTTTTTAACCCTTTTTCCATGATCTCTTCAGGGTATAGACCCAGTTGTGGTATTGCAGGATCAATGGGTATGCACATTTTTACTGCCTTTTTGGCATAATTCCAAATTACTCTCCAGAAAGATTGGATCAAGTTAGTTCATAGCTCCACCAACAATGTATTAGTGTCCCAGTTTTCTCACATTCCTTCCAACATTGATCATTGTCCTTTCTGGTCTTATTAGCCAATCATGAGGTAATACCTCAGGGATGCTTTAATTTGCATTTCTCTAATCAGTAATGATTTATAGTAATTATTCATAAGACTATAGATAGCTTTGACTTCCTTATCTGAAAGTTTCCTTTGCATATCCTTTGATCATTTGACAATTGGGAATGACTTGTTTTGGGGGGGGGTAAATAAATTTGACTCAGTTCTCTATATATTTTAGAAATGAGTCCTTTGTCAGAAACACTAGTTGAAAAACTGTTTCCCAATTTACTACATTTCTTTTAAATTTTGTTAGAGTGGTGTGTGTGCCAAAGTTTCTAAATTTAATAAATTCAAAATTATTCATTTTGGTTTTTATAATGTTCTCTAGTTCTTTCTTGCTTATAAACTACTCCCCTTTCCATAGATTTGACAGGTAAACTATTCCTTGTAGTCCTAATTTTCTTATAACATTGTGTTTTATATCTACATCCTGTACCCATTTTGATCTTATCTTGGTATAGGGTATGAGATGTTAGTCTAATCCTAGTTTCTGCCATTCTATCTTCTTGTTAGTCTAATCCTAGTTTCTGCCATTCTATCTTCTAGTTTTACCAGCAGTTTTTCATTGAAGAGTGGATTTTTATCGAAGAGTGAGTTTTTATCCCAGAAGCTGGACACTTTGGTTTTCTCAAACAGCAGATTACTATAATCATTTCCTGCTCTCTCTCTTGCGCATCTAGTCTATTGCACTGATCCACCACTCTATTTCTTAGCCCATACCAGACAGTTTTGATGACTGATGTTTTATAATATAATTTTTAGATCTGGTCAAGCTAAATTGACTTCTTTTGTAATTTTTTTTCATTTATTCCCATGGTATTCTTGGCTTTTTGTTTTTCCATATGAATTGTTGCATTTTTTCCTAGCTCATTAAAGTAATTTTTTGGAAGTTTGATTGGCATGGCACTAAATTAAATGGTTTACTTTAGGTAGAATTATCATTTTTATATTATTAACTTGGCCTGTCCATGAGTAATTGATATTTGTCCAGTTATTTAGATCTGATTTTATTTGTATGAAAAAAATGTTTTATAGCTGTTTTCATAGAGTTTCTAAGTCTGTCTTGACAGGTAGTCTGATGTTATTTTAAATGTGATTACTCTTTCTAACTCTTGATGCTGTATCTTGTTGGTAATATTTAGAGATGTTGAGGATTTATGTGGGTTTGTTTTATATCCTGTGACTTTGTTAACGTTTCTAATTGTTTCCAGTAGTATTTTAGATGATTTTTTTTATGGTTCTCTAGATATACCATCATATCATTTGCAAAAAGTGAGAGTTAAGTTTCTTCCTTCCCAATTCTAATTACTTCAATTTCTTTTTCTTCTCTTATTGATGAAGCTAACATAGTACAATATTGAAAAGTAGTGGTAATAATGGGCAACCTTATTTCATCCCTAATCTTATTGGGAGTGCTTCTAGCTTATCCCGCATTGCTTAAAATGCTTGCTGATGGTTTCAGATAGATACTGCTTTTCATTTTAAGGAACAATCCTTTTATTCCTTCTCTCTTTCAAGTGTTTTCAGTAGGAATGGGAGTTGTATTTTGTCAAATTTTCTGTTTTAAATTTTCATTTTGTATTTTTCAGCATCTATTGAGATAATCATATGATTTATGTTAGGCTTGTTATTGATATAGTCAATTATGCTTACAGTTTTCCTAATTTGGAACCAACCTGCATTCCTGGAATAAATCCTGCTTGGTCATAGTGTATTATCATAGTAATAACTTGCTTCAATCACTTGGATAATATTTTATTTAAGATTGTTGCATCCATATTCATTAGAGAAATTGATCTATAATTTTCTTTCTCTGTTTTGACTCCATTTTGGTGCCATAGAAGGAACTGGACAGAATTCTGTCTTTATCTGTTTTTCCAAATAGTTTATGTAGAATTTTAACCTATTGTTTCTTGAATGTTTGATAGAATTCACTAGTAAATCCATCTAGCCCTGGATATTTTTTCTTAGGGAGTTCATTGATGGCTTGTTGAATTTCTTTTTCTGAGATAAGGTTATTTAGGCATTTAATTTCCTCTTCATTTTACCTGGGCAACTTATCCTTTTGTAAATATTCATTTCACGTAGATTATCAAATTTATTGGCATACAGTTGGACAAAATATTTCTGAATTATTACCTTAATTTCCTCCTCATTGGTAGTAAATTTGCCTTTTCATTTTTGATCCTAGTAATTTGTTTTTCTTTCTTTTTTAAATCAAGTTAGCCAAAAGTTTATCTATTTTATTGATTATTTCATAAAAACAACTCTTGTTTTTTATTTATTAATTCAAAGTTTTTTGTTTTTGATTTTTTAACTTCTCCTTTAATTTTTAGAATTTCTAATTTGGTATTTAATTGGGCTTTTTAAATTTGCTCTTTCTCTAACTTTTTTAGTTGTATGCTCAGTTCATTGATCTCTTTTTTCTCTATATTATTCATGTAAGCCTTTAGAGATATAACATATTTCCAAATGATTGTTTTGGCTGTATTCCATAAGTTTTGGTATGTTGTCTCATTATTGTCATTGTCCTGGATGAAATCACTAATTATTTCTATAATTTGTTGTTTGATCCACTCATTCTTTAAACTGAGGTTATTTAGTTTCCAATTAGTCTTAGGTTTATCTCTCCATGGCCCATTATTGCAAGTGATTTTTATTGCACCATGGTTAGAAAAGGATGCATTCTATATTTCTGCCTCTCTGTATTTTTTATTATGAGTTTTTTTATACCCTAGTACATGGTCAATTTTTGTGTAGGTGCCATGTACTACAGAAAAAAAAAGATATATTCCTTTCTATCCCT
This sequence comes from Macrotis lagotis, assembly GCF_037893015.1. Classification (NCBI taxonomy): domain Eukaryota; kingdom Metazoa; phylum Chordata; class Mammalia; order Peramelemorphia; family Peramelidae; genus Macrotis; species Macrotis lagotis. Next base: position 86,512,956 of record NC_133661.1, on the reverse strand, counting down.
GTTAAATTTTCTCCACAGATCTATCATGTCTAAGTTTTCTAACATTCTATTTACCTCCTTAACTTCCATCTTATTTATTTTATGATTAGATTTATCTAATCTGAGAGAGGAAGGTTAAGGTCTCCCACCAGAGATTTACTCCCTTTATCTTCCTGTAACTCATTCAACTTCTCCTCCAAGAATTTGGATGCTATACCACTTGGTACATACAAAATTAGTATTGAAATTGCTTCATTGTCTATGATACCTTTTAGGAGGATATGTTTCCTTCCTTATCTGTTTTAATGAGATATATTTTTGCAGCTGATTTGTCTGAGATAAGGATTGCTACCTCTGTTTTTTTCACTTCAGCGGAAGCAAATTTATTTTGCTCCAACCTTTTAACTTTGCTCTGTATGTATCTCTCTGCTACAAATGAGTTTCTTGTAAGCAGCATATTGTAGGATTCTGCTTTTTAATCCACTCTGTTATCTGTTTCCATTTTGTGGGAGAGTTCATCCCATTCACAATCAAAGTTATAATTACTAACTCTTTATTGCCTTCCATGCTATCTTCCCTCAGTTTGTATTTTTCTCCTTTTCCCTATTTCCCAGTAGTTTGCTTCGGAATACCACCTCCATTTTTTGTCTCCTTCTATCCAACCCCCGCCTTTGCTTTCCATTTTCCTTTGCCCCTTCTTCTTTCCCTTCCTTCTGTCAATCCCTCCTTTCCTACCCCCTCTACCTTTGCCCTCTTAATACTTAAAAAAGTAAGATAAGTTTCTAAACTCAACTGAGTGTGTGTCTTAATCCCTCTTTGATTGAAATCTGATGTGAGTAAGATTCAAGCAGTTCTCACTGCCTCCCTTCTTCCCCTCTATTGCAATAGGCCCTTTGAACTTCATGTGATGTAACTTACTCCATTCAATCTCCTCCTTCCACCTGTCTCTTTACTGCCCCCTCTCCTTTTTAAGGAGATATCATTTTTAACTCATTCTGTCAGAGACACAGACAAGTCATGAATGTCCATTACTTTTGGCTAAGTTACAATTCTTCAGAGTTATGAGAATCTTTTTCCCAGGTGGAGATATAGCCAGTTTCATCTTATTGAATAAGTTTTTTTTCTTTCCCCCTCTTTATCTTTACATGTATCTCTTGTGTCTCCTTTTTAAAGACCAAATTTTCTGTTTAACTCTGATCTTTACATCAGGAAATTTGAGTCTCCTAGTTTGTTAAATGTCCATCTTTTTCCCCTTGAAGAGAAGGACTAGTTTTTCTGGAATGTGAATTCTTGGCTGCATCCCAAGTACCCTTTCTCTCTAGAATATCATATCCCAGGCCCTTTGATGGAGCTAGGTCCTTTGTTAATCCTGACTATAGCTCCTTGGTATTTAAATTGTTTATTTCTGGCTGCTTGAAGGATTTTCTCCTTGTTCTGATAGTTATGAAGTTCAACCACAAAATTCCTTGGTGTTTTCATTTGGGATCCCTTTCAGAAGGGGATCAATGGATTCTTTCAATGATTATTTTGCCCTCTTTTTCCAGGTTATCAGGGCAGATCTCCTTCACTTCTTCACATCCTGAAGTATGGAGTCCAGGCTTTTTTCTCTTCAAGATGTTAAGGAAGTCCTTTAATTCTTTAATTGTCTCTTCTGGATCTATTTTCCAGGTCTGTTGTTTTGCTGATGAGGTATTTTACATTTTTTTCTATTTTTTTATTTTTGTTTTTATTAAACAGATTCTTGGTGTCATGAAGTCATTAGTTCCACAGGTTTCAATCTTTTTTAGAGAAGAGTTTTCTTCCTTTTCCTTTTATATTCCTTTTCCTATTGGTAAATTCTATTTTTGAAGGAGTTTTCCATTTGCCCAGTTGTGTTTTTGAGATAATTATTTTCTTCCTGCACTTGTGCAATTGTATTTTCAGAGGATTTATTTCCTTGTTGTAAGATGTTTTCTTTTGCATTTCTTTTCCCAATTTATCTACTTGATTTTTAAACTCCTTTCTGATTTCTTCTAAGAAATCTTTCTGGGCTGGAGACCAATTCATATTCTTCTCTGAAACTCCATTCCTCTCTGAGTTAGGATCCTTGTCTTCAAAATAACATTTAATGGAACCCCCCCCCCTCCACACACACACTTTACACTGGTCTTTCTTCATTTTCAGTCCTTTCCCTTGGGATTTGTGCTTTGGGGAGGGTCTGCTTCACAGATCTTCAGTGTTAAGATCCCTAGAGACTTTGCCAACTTCAGGACAAAGATAATGAATACAGTAGGTGGACTGTAGGGGTTGCCAAGCTTTTTATTTCTTTTTTCCTTAGGCCTGGGGGGGAGAGTCTGGCAGTATCTAGGCTGCCCTAGAACATTCTGAGCTGGGTTCTTGGGCTAGATAGTTACTTTACTTAATCTCTAATAAGCACTGGAGGAGATCTGCTGCTCATACCTGAGGCTCAGGGCAAGGTACAAACACCTGGGGGGGGGCAGTGGCTATTTGTTCTGGAGAACTTTTTTTCTCCCACAGGAATGGGGGGAGGAAACTCAGCTGGAAACACACAGGGACTTTGCTAAAAATATGGGGGCTCATGGCTTGGGTTTTCCAGACCAGCTGAGCCACACACACACACACACACACACACACACACACACACACACAGCATGCACACTGGAGCTCTCCACCCACCATGCACACAGCAAACACTTCTGCAGTTATTCTCAGGTCATTCCCCTAGCCTCACCCTGCTGCCTCTGCTCCTGGCTCGCCCATTCTGCCCTATGACAGACCTTGTTGGTAGATGTTCTTCTCCTTGATACTTCTCTGGATTCTGTGATTCCAAAATGTATTAGAGGTTTGTTTCATATTAGTTTTGAGGGAAAGCCAGAAGAACTCAAAAACAGTGCCTGGTTTCTCTCTATCATCTTGACCAGAAGTCCCATTAATTGTGTTTTCTCTGTTGCCCTGGACCTTGTAAACCCCTTTCTGTAAGTCAGCATGATCATGTCAAATATAATCCCACCCTATACCTTGATTCCAATTGCACTATAGAACAATCACAATATTAGTTTAGAATTATTGAACCTCCTATAATGATTAACTGTATAAAAGGCTGCACTCAGAGAAAAAAAAAGAAAATTGATATAGATCAATTATTGTTACTATAAACCTTTGATTATTAACAGATACTTGGTATGCTCCAAAGACTGAACTTTTGTTTTCTCAGTCATTTCATCTTTCATCTGCCACAATAAATAATAATTGTAATGGATTTACACATAGGCATATAGTATTATATAAATATCAACTATTAGTTATCATTATCATTTTATTTAAACTTTTAATTTCTCCCAAAAGCTAGTATAATGCTCTACATATAATAAGAACCTAATACCAGTGTTGACTGAATTAAATTGAAAGTGTCAGTAGAATAAGGTTTTGGAAATTTCAAACACATAACAGAGGATTTGTAGAACAAGTTAGGTTTCTGAGAGAAAGTTTAGACAGATTCTTTCTGGAAAACAGTTCTTTCCCTTAACTTGTACAGTGTCATGACTGATGAATCTTATCACCTTTGTGTGTTTCAATTTTCTTGTCTCAAAAATTAAGAGGGGGTACCTCAAAATGAACCTGATGGTTCCTTTCAGATTTAACATCCTACAAGTCTATGACTCCGTGTACTTTAAGTGTGAAATCTCTTAGGGTGAAAATTAGGAGGCTTACTAGGAGCTGGGGGAGCTGAACTGAGGATATTTTTAGGGCCAGAGAAGTTGTATTAGAAAAATATACCCATCATTAAATGGCCTCCAAGGCCTGCTGAATATAGACTGTGAATAATTCAAAGGATTCACATTTATTTTTGAAGGAGGTTACACCTCTCAGCTTCTTCCTGCTCCTGAACAGCCACTGAAATCTGCAAAATGATTTCACTTTATAACCCTCCCAGACTCTTGAGACCAAAAGATCATCCATTGCAGAATCAGCTCATTTAAGGGACTGTTCACTTATTTTATATAAAATTCACCATCATATGGACTAAAACAGAGTAGAATCAAGTTCTTCCTCTGGTTAGTGTCTCAGATGTTTACTGCATCTTAAAATGAGTAAAAATGAAAGAGTTAGATATCTAATTTCATTTATTCCTTTAACAAATATTTAGAGAGAGTGTCATAGTGAGAGAGTGTTTTCTTTTGAGTCAGGATATCTGTATTTGAATCCTTTCCCAGAGTCTTGCTAGCTAGTGGTTGATGGATAAGTCATTAATTTCTTATAACTTCAGTTATCTCATCTGTAACATATATCTCCTCCCTATATCACAGGGGTTTTATTTTCAAATCTTAAAGCATCATAAAAATATGAATTATTATTGAACACATCATATATAAAAGATTATGCTGGTTGCTAGTGAGATAGGAAAATAAATAACAGTAGTTATTCCCTTAGGGAGGTTACAACCTTGTAGGGAAGACAAGTTTGTAAATGAACTGGGTACAAAATCAAAATATGCCAAATTGTTAAAGACTGACCTCTTTTCTCCACTAAGAATTGTGAAAGAGCAAGAAAAAGGATGAGATGAATAGAAAAAATTCTATGCCCCAATTCTTCCACCAGAACTGCTAAACAGTCTGAATGAGAAATGTTAAACAGACTGGAGCACACCAAATCTGTTAAAGACCCAAACTCTCTTCATCTAAGGATATTTTCAGCAGTGGAAAATCGGACTATTGATGGGATGAGTCCTACTGAATAAACAGAAAATTTTGCTTAAGAGAAAGGTATTTAATGAGAACTAGAATGTCGACTTCCAGGAAAATTTCTAGCTTAGAAATACACATTCAAATTTATCAAAATGATGCCTACAAATTGTGAGTGCATATTTTTAACAATCATAGAAACAGAGAAATCTAAAGAAAGAAAGAGACAGAGACAGATTTTTCTCTTGTGAAAGGAAAAGCTTTATTTCCTATTGGAGGTATTTAAAATATCTGGGAATGGGAAGAAAGAATTACTTTGGGTCAGGGTGGAAGGCTCAAGATGTCTTCAGGATCAAGTTTCTCAATAATCTGGGACTATCCTTATGATCCTATCTCCTATAATTCTATCCCATGAATTTTGATGCTTAGAATAGCTTCCCTTCCATGTTAAAATGCTACCCAACCTTTAAAGTCCACTCAATGCCAATTCCCTATGAAACCTTTCTTGATTCTCCATTGTGGTAAGAAGATTTCTATTCAGACTTCACAAGCCCTTAAATTTAAATCACTCCAATGCATTTATATAGTATCTCTTATTGTAATTATCAGAGTTCGTCATGCCTGTATTAGTATGCTCCATTTAGGATTATGTTTCATCTAAACTTTTAAGTTATACTCTAAACACAATAGGTGCTTATTAAATGTTTATTAAATTAAATGGAAAATGTAAACAGAACTGCCTAAGGCTTTTGACAGTTTCAAACAGATAGAAGGAGCTGAGATTAAGAAACAGAGAAAATAGTTAAATGAGTTTTACTGAGAGGAATGCCAACTTGAAAGAACTAGAATGGGGCAATTGAAAATGTTTGCCAACTTGTCCCTCACATTTTTTCCCATCCCTCCTCCTAACCATTCTTCTCCTAATGATTCATCTTAAAAGAAACCTTGATCAAGTTCATCATCTTTTCTGGCAAAGCACTTTTTTTCAAGTTCTTAATGGAAAGACAATAAGGAAACCATTATACTAGAAGTATATTTAGCTCATTCTTTTTTGTTTTTTAGGTTTTCACAAGGCAATGGGGTTAAGTGGCTTGCCCAAGGCCACACAGATAGGTAATTATTAAGTGTCTGAGGCTGGATTTGAACTCAGGTACTCCTGACTCCAGGGCTGGTACTCTATCCACTGCACCACCTAGCTGCCCCTAGCTCATTCTTTTTTAAAAAAATGGTTCACCCAATTTCAATAGGATAACCAGGTATACAAATGAGGACCATCTATACTTAAGAGCTTTTGACATTATTTCTAATTATATTCATTGTATTGATAGGGAACTCAAATGCATTAAGTCATGTGATCATGTTGATTCAATGAAATAAAATGCATTGGAAATACACATAGGGCAAGGGTGGAGCCAAGATGGCGACAAGAAAGGATGCTGTCTTAGGCGCTCTCTCATGAAACTCATAAGCTGAGGAATCTAACTAAATTTTCAAGAGACAGAACCCACAGAGGAACCCAATGAGGCAGTTCTCCTACTCAAGGTAACCTGGAAAAGAGCAGAAAGGCTCTGCTCCCTGGGGTTGGAGGGGTGGCCCACCAGAGGGGTGGCCCACCAGATAGAAAGAACTTCAGCCTCCCGGAGGCAGCCCCAGGGCGCTCAGCAGCGGGGGAGTTTCCTGAGCTGCGCCCCAGGGAGCACCAGGCACAAATTGGGGAAACAGTGGGGGACCTCTGTCAGAGTGAGCACGTGGAGCCCAGCCCTCAGGGCACACAGCAAGCAGCATGGCCACCACAGTCCAGATCAAGGAACAGAAGCAGGTGGAGCCAGTAAGCAGGAGGCCCCAGGACATGAGCCCATTGAACCTAGGGAGGGGAGTGAAGAAAGAGACTGCTGAGTTCTGCCTTTGGAACAGGACTCTGGGGCTCTGAACACATTCAGATCCTGATCGCAGTCTAGTCCCCCCCCCATAGAACAGCAGGGCCCCCCCCCCCCCACCTCAGCCACATAGCCGAAGGGGGGCGCATATGGTCATTCACAGATCAGGAGGGAGGACAGAGCCTTACACACTGAGACCCTTGTGGGAGTGTTCCAAAAGCTCAGGAAGCACCTCCAAAACGGGCTTAGGCTGGAAAATGAGCAAGCAGAGAAACAAGAGGAAGACCATTGAGAAATATTTTGCATATGAGCCCAAGAAGGATCAAAATACTCAGTCTGAAGATGAGGAAGCACAAGCTCCTGCATCTAAAGACTCCAAGAATATCAGAAATTGGTCTCAGGCTATGACAGAGCTCAAAAAAGACTTTGAAAATCAAATGAGGGAGTTAGAAGAAAAACCTGGGAAAAGAAAGGAGAGAGATGCAGGAAAAACATGAAAATGAAGTCAGCAGCCTAGTCAAGGAAATCCAAAAAAATGCTGAAGAAAATAGCATGCTAAAAACCATCTTAGGTCAAATTGATAAAAGAGTCCAAAAAGATATTGAGGAGAATGATGCTTTAAAAAGCAAGATGGTCAGATGGAAAAAGAGATAAGAGAACTTTCTGAGGAGAACAAATCCATCGGACAAAGAATAGAATTCAGGGAGATTGATGAATTTACAAGGAAATCAGGAATCAATACTTCAAACCAAAAAAAATGAAAAATTAGAAGAAAATGTGTAACATCTCATTGAAAAAACAACTGATATGGAAAACAGATTTAGGAAAGATAATTTAAAAATTACTGGAATACCTGAAAGTCGTGATCAGGAAAAGAGCCTTGACATCATTTTCAAAGAATTACTACAGGAAAATTGCCCTGATATTCTAGAAGCAGAGGGCGAAATAGAAATGGAGAGAATCCACTGATCCTCCCAAGAAAGAGATCCCATAAAACCAATCCTTAGGAATATTATAGCCAAGTTCCAGAACTCCTAAATCAAAGAGAAAATATTACAAGCAGCCAGAAGGACACAGTTCAAATATCATGGAGCTGCAGTCAGGATCACACAGGACTAAGCAGCAACTACATTAAAAGCTAATAGGGCTTGGAATATAATATACCGGAAGGCAAAAGAGCTTGGAATGCAACCGAGAATCAACTACCCAGCAAAAATGAATGTCCTCTTCCAGGGAAAAAAGATGAATTTTCAATGAATCAGGGGAATTTCAAATGTTACTGTTGGTATGGCCAGAGCTGAACAGAAGGTTTTATCTTCAGATACAGCACTCAGGTAAAGCATAGAGATTGGAGGAGAGGGGGGGAAATATGAGGGACTTAATGATGCTGAACTGCATGTATTCCTGCATAGAAAAATGACACTGATAATACTCATATGGACCTTCTCAGTTAATAGAGCAGGTAGAGGGATCTTTTTATAGTTGAAGCACAGGAGAAAGCTGAATTCGAAAATAAAATATGGAGTGAAAATGGAGTCAATAGGAAAAAGGAAAATGTAATGGGAGAAAGAAAAAGGAGAGGGGGGGAATAGGCCAAGATATTTCATATAATAAGATTTTTCTTTATTACAATGAGCTACTGCAATGATATGGAAGGGGGGGAAGGCAAGGGGGAATGAGGGAATCTGCTCCCATCAGAGGTGGCTAGGAGAGGAAACAGCATATATACTCAATGGGGTATAGACATCTGGAGTAAGAAGGAGAGGGGAGGGACAGGGGGAAGTGGGGGGATGTGAATGATGGAGGAGAGGATGGACCATGGGGGGAGACTGGTCAGATATAACACATTTTCCTTTTTACTTCTTTCAAGGGGCTGGGATTGGATGGCCTGTCTGGGACCATAGGGCCAGGTGGATGCTGGGCCTAAGGGGTGGTATGGGGGCTCGGGGTCTCTTGGCCCCAGGGCCAAGGATCTGTCTGCTGTGCCACTCAGCGACCCTACAGCAGAGTCAGAGTGAAAGGCAAGAGAAAATATAGTACATGGTAGTGGAGAAATACAAAAGGAGGGAGTTGCGATCAGCAATGGCAACGGTGGAAAAATATGGAAGTAACTTTTGCCATGGACTTATCATAAAGAATGTGATCCACCCGTGACAGAGTTGTTGGTGTTGGAACAAAGACTCAAGCACATTTTTATTATTATTATTATTATTATTATTATTATTCTTTTGGGGGGGGGTGCGGGGCAAATGGGGCTGGGTAGCCCACCTGGGGCCACATAGCAGGGTGATCATTGGGTGTCTGAGGCTGGATTTGGACCCAGGTGCTCCTGGCTCAAGGGCCAATGCTCTGTCTGCCACCCAGCCACCCCTACTATTATTACTATTTTATTTTATTTTAGGTCTTTTTTTTCCCTCCTTTTTGGTTTTTGCAGGGCAGTGGGGATCAGGTGGCTTGCATGTCACACAGCTGGGTGATTGTTGGGTGTACGGGGCCAGATGTGGGCTCTGGTGCTCATGGCTCCAGGGCTGGTGCTCCGTCCACTGCACCACCTGGCCATACCTACAATTATTACTATTTTTTTTATTTTAATTTTTTTCTCTCCCCTTTACTTTATCACTCAAGTCAGTCTACATTTTTGGGGGGAGTGGGTATTTTGTTTACTCTTAAACAAGAATATTTTATTAATGTATAAAAACATTTGAACAAAATTGGAATAAATAAATATTAAAAATCAAAAATGAATAAAATAATAAAATAATAAAGATAAAATAAAAAACATAATAGAAATACTCGTAGGTTACTTGATCTCAATGAAGAGATATCAGAAGACATCTCCCCAGATTATTCAAACTGTGGCCAATAGACAACATGGTTCACTTCTCTCCATAAAAGATATAGGAAGGTGTCAGGTATGAAAAAGACAGAATAGATAAAGTTTCTGAACTACATGATCTGTATTACTGTATTACACTCTTTCAGAAACTAAAAATCTCTGTACCACTTATTCTAGAATAAATCTTTACATTCTGTCTTTAAAATCTTGTCACTTAAGGGAAAAGGAAAAAAGAATAGCAACAATGAGAAACCTATTACTGAATCAAAATCGTAAGTATAGGATTAGAGAATTGGAAAATACATGGAGGTTTTAGTTGACTTCAGACTTCTTTTGAGTTAATAGTGACAGCCAAGAAGAAAATAGACAATATTAGTGAGGGACTTCAACCTCTTGCTCTCAGAACTAGAAAACCTAATCAAAAAATAGATAGGAAAGAAGTTAAGGAGATTAATAGAATTTTGGAAAAGTTAGTTATGTTAGACCACTGGGGAAAATTGGTTAGGAACAGAAAGGAGTATACCTTTTTTCTTAGCCATACATGTATTTCATAAAAATTGGTCAGGCAAATATGGCATAAAAATTTCACAAAGAAATGCAGAGAACCAGAAATATTAAATACATGCCATTTTCAGATTGACAATAATACAATAAAGGATGCAACTAAGATGGTGGAGTAAAGACAGGAACTCCAAATACCTTTAAAAAATAACTCTAACCAAATTCTAGAGAGGCACAAACCACAAAAAGACTGAGTGAAACAATTTCCCAATCCAAGACAATTTGGAAGGCCCATAGGAAGAGTCTTTTGCACTGGGGTCAGAAAAGACCCCCTGCAGCCCAGACTACACTTGAGTGAATCATCTTCAGTCATCTAGGAATAGATCATGGGATGCCTGAGTTCTTGGGTGACCTGCATTTGTGGTATCATTGGAGTTTCCAGACCTCTCAGATCAAAGTTTGCCAAGGACATAGGGAAATGCAGCAGGAAAACTCTGCCACAGCAGGGTAAGAGCAGTGCCCAGTCTGGTGCAAGGTCTCAGTGTAGATACAGCCCAATGGGATCAGGGCCAATTAGTAGAGAGTCACCCAGCAGATGCTTCAAGATCACTTAGTACATGGACAGTAAGGAGGTCTGCGGAGGTTGCAGAGGTCTCTTTGCTGTCTCTGAGGCAAGACTTTGTTGCTTTGCCCATATTCAGATCCAGGTTTCAGTCTGAGACCTCAGGCTCAAGAAAAGGAACTTTACTTCCATAGAGGAGCATGGACTTTCCTCATGTTCCCAGGCAGAAAGGAGTGCATATGATCATGTAGAGACCAATACATAGGCCACGAAAGCAGATGTAGTCTCTCAGAAGACCATGGAGGAGCTGAGGTCCCCGGAGGATGTCCCTGAAAACAGCTGCAAAAACCCTCAAAAACTTGGGACAGTGTGTCCTCCACCCTGAAAGCAGATCCCCAACTTGACAAAGAGTTAAAATCAAGTCATATATTGGGGAAATGAGGAAACAACAGATAAAAAAAAATTTGACATAGGCAATTACTGTGGTCCTATGGAGGATCAGAATAACATGGAGAAGATAATAAAGTCTAAGCTTCTATCCAAAACCTCCAAGAAAATATGAATTGGCCTCAAGCTATGGAAAAACAAAAAAATTTTGAAAATCAAATAAGGGAAAAATCAAATAGAGGAAAAAGATGGGACAAGAAATGAGAGCAATGTGGGAAAATCATGAAAACTAAGTCAGCAGTTTGGTGAAGGAGATACAAAAAAATACTGAAGAAAATAATATGTTATGAAACAGTTTGGGTCAAATGGAAAAAAGCAGTTCAAAAGTTCAATGAGGAGAAAGTAGAATTGACCAGATGGAAAAGGAGATAAAGAAGCTCTCTGAAGAAAATAATTCCTTCAAATGTAAGAATGGAGCTAAGAGAAGCTGATTACTGTGAGAAATCAAGAAATAATATAACTAAACCAAAAGAATGAAAAATTAGAAGAAAATGTAAACTATCTCATTGGAGAAAACAACTGACTTGGAAAACAGATCCAGACAAGATAATTTAAAGATTATTGGACAACCTGAAAGTCAGGACAAAAAAAAAACCTAGGCTTCATTTTTTTAAAAAGAAATTATACAGGAAAATTGCCCAATATCCTAGAAAAAGAGAAAAAAGTAGAATTGAAGGTATCCACCAATAACCTCCTGAAAGATATCCCAAAATAGAAACTTCTAAGAATATTATAGTCAAATTTCAGAACACCGAAGTCAAGGAGAAAATATTACAAACAACCAGAAAAAAAAACAATTCAACTATCATGGAGAAAGAATAGTTGCTGTAACTGGTGAAGCTGTGAAAGCAAACTCTTTGGGGAAAGATATGATTAAATTTCTTATGAGCAGTTCTAGAGTACAGAACTAGGAGAAATGTCTCAACATTATATGCAGGCATATTTTAATTCAATATAAAACACTTTCAAAAATTAAGCAAATATCTTTTTTTGAAAAATTGGTTCCTAGCAGAAAATCTGTCACATAAGTGACACTTAATAAGTACATGTAGAATTCAATGCAAATTAATTATTCAAAATTGGAATTAGTTACTTTGTAAGAATTTTTTTAAAAAATTTTATGTGATTTAAATTTTTTTCAATTATACATAAAATAGTTTTGAAAACTCATTTTTTGTAAGATTTTAAATTCCACAGTTTTCTCCTACCCTTCCTTCACTCTCCTCTCACTTTGAAAGCAAGTAATTTGTTATAGATTATAGCTGTACAGCTATGTTAAACATATTTACATACTAGGCATGTTGTAAAAGAAGAATCAGAATAAAAAGGGGAAAAAACCATGAGGGGAAATAAAATGAAACAGATTTTAAAAATAGAAAATAGTATACTTTGTTATGTATTCAGATTCCATAGTTCTTTATCTGGATGTGGATGGTATTTTCCATCACAAATCTTTTAAAATTGTCTATTCATTATACTACTTCAAAGAACTATCATAACTGATCATCACACAATGGCACTATAATGTGTACAATGTTCTCCTGATGCTGCTGTGAGAATTTTTAATGTATTTTTACTGATAATTTTTGGTTTTGTACTACCTAGGTTTCATCTTATATCCACTTTCTTCAGTCCCTAAAGACATTACTTCTAGGAATTTTTTTTAATAAAAAAAGAAGAAAATTTTTCAACAAAACAAATTAATCCATTAAAAAATCTGATATAAGCAATATTTCCTACCTGTGAAGTACCCACCTCTATAAGGGATTTGGATAAGATGTCTTCTAATATCTCTTCTTTGTTGTTATTTGTACCTTAAATTTCTGCACCATTCATTTACTGTTGTTTTGCAATTATTCTTTCTATTTAAACTGTTGTGGTCACTGTGTCTATTATTCTGTTGACTGTTAACTAACATTTTTGTGAATTTACAATTCATGCAGCTCAGTTTATGAAGTATTATAACACCACAATATTCTATCATATCCAGGGACCAAAATGAGTTTAACCAACTCCTCAATTGATGGGTACTATTTACTTCCAAATATGTGCTATGACAAAAACGTGTTGTGGTAAATACTTTTGTGATTATGGAACTTTCAGTTTTCTCAATGACCTCTCTGGGGTATATGCCTAACAGTGGAATAAAATTAAAAAATAAAAGAACTGCTATCCAGTAAAATGAAACTGGCTGTATCCCTACCTGAGAGAAAGACTAATAACTCTCAATAACTGTAATTCTATTAGAGAGAATATACTTAGCCGGAAGTGATGGACACTCATGACTTTTCTGTGACTCAGATAGATTTAAAAACAATACCTCATTAAAAGGGGGGACAGTAAAGAGATGGGAGGATGGAGGAGACTGAATGGGGTAATTCTCATAATATTAAGAGGTACAAAGGATCTATTGCAAAAGAGGGGAAGAAGGGATACATACACTCTGTTAAGTTAAGAAACTTATCTTACCTTTCAAGCATTAAAAGGGGGAAAGAGGAGGGGGAAGGAAAAGGGGAAACAACAGAAGGAAGAGAAGGAAGAAGGGGCAAAGGGAAAGGGGAAAAAGAAAAGGGGGCTTGGATTTAGGAGGGCAAATACATTGAAGGTGGTGGTAGTCAGAAACAAAATACCGGGCAATATGGATAAAAGGAAAAAAGGGGAAAAATAAAAATAGAGGGAAGATAACATGAAGGGCGATAAATAGTAATTATAACTGTGAATGTGAATGGGATGAACTCTCACTTAAAATGTAATAGCAGAGTGGATTAAAAACCAGAATCCTACAATGTGCTGCTTACAAGAAACTCATTTGAAGCAGAGAGATACATTATAAAGGTAAAAGTTGGAGCAAAATATATTTTGCTTCAGCTGAAGTTAAAGAAGCAGGGGTTTCAATCCTTATCTCAGAAAAAGTAGCCGCAAAAATACATAGCATTAAAATAGAAAAGGAAGGAAACTATACACTATACACTATATACTATATTATACTATATACTATATTATACTATATACTATATACTCCTAAAAGGTAACAAAGACAATAAAGTAATTTCAATACTAAATATATATGCACCCAATCATATAGCATCCAAATTCTTAGAGGAGAAGGTGAAGGAGTTACAGGAAAACATAGACAGCAAAACTCTACTAATAGGAGACCTCAATCTCCTGGTCTCAGATTCAAATAAATCTAACCATAAAATAAACAAGAAGGAAGTTAAGGGGGCAAATAAATTGTTAGAAAACCTATGCATGCTAGACCTATGGAGGAAATTGAATGGGAATAGAAAGTACTATACTTTTTTCTGTAGTACATGGCACTGACACAAAAATTGACCATGTACTAGGACATAAAAACATAATGATCAATTGCCAAAAGGCAGAAATAGTGGATACATCTTTCTCAGATCATAATGCAATAAAAACCACATGCAGTATTGGGCCAGGGAGATATAGACCCAAAACTAATTGGAAACTAAATAACTTCTTTTTAAAGAATGAGTCTATCAAAGAACAAATTATAAAATTATTTCATCTTAGATAATAACAATAAAGAAACAACATACCCAAATCTATGGGATACACTCTTGCAACTAAAAAAAAATAGAGAAAGAACAAATTAAAAAACCTCCAATTAAATACCAAATTAGAAATCCTAAAAATTAAAGGAGAAATTAATAAAAATTGAAAGCAAGAAAGCTATTGTACTAATAAATAAAACCAAAAGTTGGTTTTATGAAAAAAACCCAATAAAATTGATAACCTCTGGTCAATTTGATTAAAAAAAGAAAGAAGAAAACCAAATTGCTAGTATCATAAATGAAAAAGGTGAACTCAGCACCAATGAGGAGGAAATTAAAGTAATATTTTGGAATTATTTTACCCAACTCTGTGCCAATAAATTTGAAAATCTAAGTGGAATGGATGTATATTTGCAAAAATATAAGTTGCCCAGGTTAAATGAAGAGGAAATTAAATACCTCAATAACCCTATCTCAGAAAAAAATTCAACAAGTTGTTATTGAACTCCCTAAGAAAAAATTTCTAGGGCCAGATGGATTTACAAATGAATTCTATCAAACATTTAAGGAATAACTGGTTCCAATTCTATGTAAACTCTTTGGAAAAACAGGTGAAGACAGAACTCTGCCTAATCTTTTTATGAGCACCAATATGGTGCTAATACCTAAACCAGGAAGAGTTAAAACTGAGAAAGAAAATTATAGACCTATCTCCCTGATGAATATAGATGCAAAATTCTTAAATAAAATCTTAGCAAAATGACTACAATATGTTATCACTAGGATAATACATTATAACCAAGTAAGATTTATCCCAGAAATTCAAGGTTGGTTTGATATTAGGAGAACTGTCAGTATAATTAATTACCAATATCAAACCTATCAGAAATCATATGATTATATCAATAGATGCTGAAAAAGCTTTATACAAAATACAGCACCCATTCTTACTAAAAACACTAGAGAGCATAGGAATAAATGGATTGTTCCTTAGAATAATAAGCAGTATCTATCTGAAACCATCAACAAGCATTATATGCAATGGGGATAGGCTAGAAGCATTCCTAATAAGATCAGGGGTGAAACAAGGATGCCCATTAGCACCACCACTATTTGATATCATATTAGAAATGTTAGCTACAGCAAAAAGGGGAAAAAAAAGAAATTGAAGGAATTAGAATTGGGGAAGGAAGAGACGAAACTCTCACTCTTTGCAGATGACATGATGGTATACCTAGAGAATCCCAAAAAATCATCTAAAAAAACTATTAGAAATAATTAGCAACTTTAGCAAAATCACAGGATATAAAATAAGCCCTCATAAATCCTCAATATTTTTATATATGACTAACAAGATACAGCAGAAAGAGCTAGAAAGAGAAATACCATTCAAAGTAACTTCAGACAATATAAAATACCTTCCAAGGCAGACTCTGAAATTTTTTGAAAACAATTATAAAACATTTCTCATACAAATAAAATCATATTTAAATAACTGGCCAAACTAATATAATAAAAATGACAATTCAACCAAAATTAAACTACTTGTTTAGTGACATCCAATCAAAATTTCAAAAAAAAATATTTTAATGAGTCAGAAAAAAGTAAAGTAAAGTAAGTAAATTCATATGGAGAAATAAAATGTTGAGAATCTCCAGGGATTTAATGAAAAAAAAAGTGCAAAAGAAGGAGGCTTAGCCCTGCTAGAACTAAAATTATCTTATAAAGCACCAGTCATGAAAACTGTCTGGTACTGGCTAAGAAATAGAGTGGTGGATCATTGGAATAGACTAGGTTCAGTAGTAGGAAATGATTATAGTAATCTGCTTTTTGATAAACCAAAGGAGTCTAGCTTTTGGGATAAAAACTCTCTCTTTGCTTAAAACTGTTGGGAAAATTGGAAGTTAGTATGGCAGAAACTTGGATTAAACCAACATCTCATACCTTATACCAAGATAAGATCAAAATGGATACAGGATTTAGATATATAAAAAACCAATATTATAAGCAAACTAGAAGATTGATGAATAGTTTACCTGTCAGATCTATGGAAAGGAAAGCAGTTTATGACCAAGGAAGAAATGGAGAACATCATTAAAAATAAACTGGACAGTTTTGACTACATTAAATTAAAAAGCTTTAGTACAGACAAAACCACCATAACCAAGATCAAAAGAAATGTAATAAGTTGGGAAACAATTTTTATAACTAGCATTTCTGACAAAGGACTCATTTCTAAATTATACAGAAAACTGAGTCAAATTTTTAAAAAGATTAGCCATTCCCCAATTGACAAATGGTCGAAGGATATGCAAAGGCAATTTACAGATGAGGAATTCAAAGCAATCCATAGTCATATGAAAGATTGTTATAAATCACTAATTATTAGAGAAATGAAAATTAAAGCACCTCTGAGGTACCACCTCACACCTCTCAGAGTGGCCAATATGACCAGAAAGGATAATGATCAATGTTGGAAGGGATGTGGGAAATCTGGGACACTAATACATTGTTAGTGGGACTGTGAGCTCATCCATCCTTTCTGGAGAACAATTTGGAATTATGCCCAAAGGGCAACAAAAATATGCATACCCTTTGATACAGCAATACCACTACTGGGTATAGTCCCTGAAGAGATTATGAAAAAAATGTAAAAGCATCATTTGTACAAAAAAATTCATTGCAGCCAGCCCTGCTTTTGGTGGAAAAGAATTGGAAATTAAGTGAATGTCCTTCAATTGGAGAATGACTTAACAAACTGTGGTACATGTATGTAATGGAACACTGTTGTTCTATTAAAAACCAGGAGAGATAGGAATTCAGGGAAGTCTGGAAGGATTTGCATGAACTGTTGCTGAGCAAGATGAGCAGAACCAGAAGAACATTGTACACTCTAACAGCACTGTGGGTGATGATCAAACTTAATGGACTTGCTCATTCCATCAGTACAACAATCAGGCACAATTCTGGGCTATCTGTGATGGAGAATGCTATCTGTATCCAGAGAAAGAATTGTGGAGTTTGAACAAAGACCAAAGACTATTACCTTTAATTTAAAAAAAAACACATTATCTTATTATGTAAATTTGCTATCTCTTATAGTCTATGTTTCTTCCTTAAGGATATTAGTTCTCTCTCATCACATTCATCTTAGATCAATACATACCATGGAAACAATGTAAAGACTAAAAGACTGCCTTCAATGGGGGCGGGGGGAGGGAAGCAAGAATAGGGGGGAAATTTTAAAGTTCAAAATAAATAAAATCTTTCTTAAAAAAAAATCTCCTTCAAATGTAGAATGGAGCTAAAGGAAACTGATGACTTTGTAAGGAATCAGAAATGATAAAACAAACCCAAAAGAACAAAAACATAGAAGTAAATGTGAAATATCTCATTGGAAAAAGATCTGACCTGGAAAACAGATCCCAGAGAGATAATTTAAAAATTGTTGGACTACCTGGAAGTAATGATCAGGAAAAAAGCCTAGATTTCATTTTTCAAGAAATAATCTAGCAAAATTGCCCTGAGATCCTAGAAGATGGTAAAATAGCAACTGAGGGAATCCACCAATTACCCTTTGAATCTCTTGAAAGAGATACCCCCCCAAAAAAAAACAACTCCCAAGAATATTATAGACAAATTCCAAATTTCCCAAGTCAAAGAAAAAATACTACAAACTTCTAGAAAGAAATCATTCAGCTACCATTATGCTATAGTCAGGATTACACAGCAGCATCTACATTAAAGCCTCATAGGGCTTGGAATATGATATTCTGGAAGGCAAAAGAGCTTGGATTACAACTGAGATTCAACTACCCAGAAAAGCTGAACATCTTCTTTCAGGGGGAAAAGATGAACTTTCAATGAAACAAAAGACTTTCAAGCTTTCCTGTTGAAATGACCAGAACAGAAGAGAAAGTTTGATCAGGTGAAGCATAGAGTGAGCAGATGGAAAGGATGAATTATGAGGAATTTAATGATGTTGAATTGTTTGTATTCCTGTATGGGAAGATGATAGTGATAACTCATATGAAACTTCTCATTTATTAGAGCAATTAGAATAAGCACATATAGAAAAGATACAAGAGGAAGTTTAATATAATAGTATAATATAGTATAAAGTTGGAGTTGGGGTAGAGAGGTGGTATGGTGGCTAGAGCACTGGCCCTGGAGTCAGGAGGACCTGAGTTCAAATATGACCTCAGGCACTTAATAATTGCTAACTGTGTGACTTTGGGCAAGTCACTTTAACCCATTGCCTTAAAATAAAATAATAAAATAAAATAAAAGATGGAGTCAATGAGTGATAAAGGAAAGTACTTGGAGAAAGGAAAAGGAGAGGTAAAATGGGTTAAGATATTTCACATAAAAGATTCAAGAAAAAGCATTTGCAGTGGAGTGGAAGGGGGGAAGGTAAGGGGGAATAAGTGATTTTTCAGTCTCATCAGTACTGGTTCAGTGAAGAAATATCATACACACTCGTTGCGGCATAGAAATCTATCTTATCCTAGAGAAAATGAGGGGTAAGGGGGGGGGGACATGGGATGCAGGGGGGGAGTAGGTGATAAAAGAGAGGGAACACCATGGGAGAGAGTAGTCATATACAACATATTTCTGAGGAAGGAGTGGGTGAAAGGAGAGATAGAATAGAATAATTGGGAGGAACAGAATGGAGGAAAATACAGCTAGTAATAGCAACTGTGGGAAAAATATGAAGCAACTTCTTCAATAGACTTATAATAAGGAGGGCAACTCATTCCAGGACAGAGCAGACAGAATCTGAACACAGACTGAAGTACATTATCTTTTCTCTCCCTTCATTTCTCTTGAGATTTCTCTTTTGAGTGTCTGTGTGTGTGTGGGGGGTGAGTTATGTTTATTTTCACAACAAGATTATTATAATAATATGAAAATCACTCAATAAATTATTTTAAAAATTTTTACTCTTTTTTTTTCTTTCTACTATATGGTACTGCTTCCTTACTAACATGATGTAAGACTAGATCTTACATTTCCTGATCTAGCTTGAGATGTGCAGTTCTGTCCCCAGAAATAGCTCAAATCTCAAGCTTCCCAGAATAGATTGTCTATCAATCTTAAAATATATTAATTGACCACTTCCCCTCTGCCTTTCCTCCATCTTGTCAACTTTCATTCCAGTCTAGAATGTTTTCCACAATTGATCATGATGACCCTCTCAGTTCACAGAAAAATTCATTTCTCCAGACAGGACAAATCCATTGGCTTTCATCCTTCGGTTGCTCTCTGCCTTGAATCTATTGTAGTGAATCTTCTGTGAGAAATCTCCTTGCCTGATGTTATCCTTCCATCCAGGCTCTTAACTCAGTCCTTCCATGGTTCTGAATGAGAACTTTACTTTCTTTCCTCAACATATTAGAATGTCCTACTGCCAAAATTGAAATATGGAATTTTGCAAAGTCCACTTAGGTCACTGAAATTCACTTTTGTCTCTTTCTTCTAACAGCATAAAGGTAGTAGCTCCACTAGGGTAGTTTATTTAAATAATTACAGAATTGTAGAACTGGAAGAAATCTGAGAGGCCAGTTTATATATAAGTATAGGACTCAATAAGTCAATCATGAATAAACATTTTATTAAGTACTTATTATTTGCCAATTACTACACTAAGCAAAGGGGATATAAAAAGAGCAAGAAAGAAATTTTGTCCTCAAGGAACTCACAATGTAATGGAAGGAAAATAGAAATTGAAAGACTCCACCAGTCACCTCCCTAAAGAGATCCCAAAAGACACCTCACCATCTTAGCATTTATGGATTTATAAGTTGGATTCCAGGAGACTGACTATTTTAAAGATTCCAGGGTATTTAATGGATCCATGTTAAAAAATTAAGTAGTAACCCCTACCTGAGAGCTTATCTCTAATAATCATTTAGTAGACACATTTAAGAAATTCAAAACAGGGGGGTGGCTAGGTGGCATAGTGGACAAAGCACCGGCCTTGGAGTCAGGAGTACCTGGATTCAAATCCAGTCTCAGACACTTAAAAATTACCTAGCTGTGTGGCCTTGGGTAAGCCACTTAACCCCATTTGCCTTGCAAAAAAAAAAAAAGAAATTCAAAACAAAAGCATATGCTAAGATAGCAAAGTAATGATGATAGGTGCAAAACATAAACTTGAGGAAGTTGAAAGGATTTATGGGAAGGGATTTTCATAAGGAAGTCAAAAAGGAAACCCATAGGATTTATGGGAATAGACTGCCCTGCTAGTGAGGTACACAAGTAAGGAATACATATGACTAAGGCAATTAATATCTCTAGCTCTGAAGGGTGACATTATCCTTTCCCTTTTCATGATGTCATTTTAGTAATCTCCCTAATCACTGAACAGTTTTTCCTCTGGCCACTGTTTTCCTAAGCTTGATTCCCTGAGTCTGCTCCTCTCTACAGCTCAATTTTTGACTATAGGGTTAATTCCTTCTTGAGTCTATATTTATCTTCTGTAATGTCAGAAATCACCCCCTGAAGTTTTTTTTAATCCCTGCCAACTCTTTCTCTGTGCTCCATGATGGTTGCTGGCTCCCCTATTGAGCAAATAGGACCATTGGAAGACTCAATGGCCAATTGAGGGAATTTAGAACAAAGAGTAAGTCAGAATACTTTAATTCATGGAGGGAGATGTTGCTTCTAGTGAGGAAAGGTATATATACCTTCTACAGGATTCCCCTTAATTTTAATACCTTCCCTATGTTAACTATCTTCTATTTATGCTCTCTCTCTTGTTTATAGTAGTTGTTTCCATATTGTCTCTCCCCATTAGATTGAGAATGTCCTCTCCTACAGCACGTGGTGTTGAGTAGGAACTTAATAAAAGCAGTGTTATAAACCCTTTCTCCCCAAAATGGTCATACTCTTCCACAGGTACGTACAGAGACTGTTGGGGAGAAGAGTGGGCATAAACTTAAATTGCAGTGATATTGAGACATTTGTTAGGGGATTTGTGTTACTAAGACAGTTCACAACTCTAGGACTTCAGGGCTTCAGTGTCCTCTTTCTGGAAGAACCTTAGAAAATTCACTGTAGGGTGTGGCATTGGGGATAAGGAGTCATTTTACTGATCATTTTGTCTGGCTTCTGGAAGGAAAAAGCATCACTATTCAATGAAAGACTCTGTTGGACTTATTCCTAGTAGGATATTTTGTCTTGGCTGAATGAGTCAAGATGCATCTGGTCTAGAATGGGCAAGTGGATTGGCTGCTAGGCATGGGTGTTTCTAGTCTGGGATGAAATGTATTTCTCTGTCACAAGGCAGCTGATCTCAGACTGGTCCAGGCAGGTCTCACTGTGTTTCTTCTTAGGAAGGGCATCTCTGTGGATGGATCAGTTCATTGGCCAGTCTAGGATCACTTTTTGTTAGGCAGCTGCAATTATTCACCACCTTGAGACCACTATCTTGTCTTGGGTGAATTATACTACACTCCTTGAGAACTACGGTGCTCTTTCAGAAAGAATGCTACTATGCTTTTTTTTAACTAATGATCAACCCTTAGGTTTGACAGAGACCTGCCTTCTTTGAATCCTTCACAGTCCCTGTTTTGTTACTTATGGAGGAGTCTAGACTACAGTTCCCTCAGCTAAGAATGTTTTCTTCCTAGTTCAGCCAGTTTTATTTCCTAGTTTACAAAATAATGCTTATATAAATTAATGCTTACAGACAAATATTAATGCAACTATACTCTAAAGGCAAGCTAACTGCCTTTGCTAAGCCTAGACAATGTATTTCAAGAAATTATCAAGGAAAATTTCCTTAATATCATTGACCCAGATAGTAAAATAGAAATTAAAGAATCCACTAATCACCTTCTGAAAAATCCCCAAATGAAAACTCCCAGGAATATTATAGTTAAATTACAGAACTTTCAGGAAAAGGAAAAAACAACCTTACATATGTATAAAAAGAAACAACTCAAGTATCATGGAGCCAGTCAGGATAACTCAAGATTTAGAATATTATACATTGAAGAACTGAAGGACTTGGAATATGACACTTCAGAGGGCAAAGGAATAGGATTACAACCAAGAATAATAATAATGAAACAGACTACCAAAACCTATGAACTGTAGCAGCAGCAGTAATCAATAGCATTAATATATGTAAATGCTTATACCAATGAAATAAAAAAAGTAGATCAATGAACTGGGAATACAATTAAAAACCTGAAAAAAAGAACAAAAAGGTTCCCACTTAAAAACCAAATTGGAAATCCTAAAAATTAAAGATGAAGTTAATTAATATGGGTAAGTAAACCACTGAGTTAATAAATAAAAGTAGAAGTTGATTTTTATGAAAAAAACCCAATAAAATAAATAAACCATTGGTGAATATTATTTTTTAAAAAGAATAAAACAAGATTGCAAGTATCAAAAATAAAAAGGGGTGAATATGCCACTAAGAAAGATGAAATCAAAGCAATTATTAGAGATTTTTTTCCTCAGTATATGTCAATAAATTCAAAGTAAGTGAAATGAAAAAATGTCTACAAAAATATAAACCATCTAGGATAACAGATTATGATCTATATAATCTATTTTGGAAAATATTATTGAACAGGTCATAAATGAGCCTCCTAAGAAAAAAGTATCAGGACGAAGTGGATTTACATGTGAACTCTTCCAAACATTTAAAGATGAACTAATTCCGATATTAAATAAATTATTTAGAATAATGGTCAAAGAAGGAATCTTATCAAACTCCTTTCTTGAAACAAAAATTGTTCTGATAACTAAACCAGGAGAATAAAAACCGAGAGAGAAAAAAGTTTCATTAATGAATATGGATGCAAAAATCCTAAATAACATACTAGCCAAGAGATTACAACAATGAATCACAAAATGTATACTTTGTCAAAATTATAAGAATATGAATGAATAAATTATCAAAAGATATGAACAGGAAGTTTTTTGATGAAGTCATCTAAACTCTTTATAGTCATATGAAAAAATTTCTCAATCACTATTGTTTTAGATAAATGCACTTTGAGAGATGTCATCTCACATCTATCAGACTGGCTAAAATGATAGAATGAGAAAATAACAAATATTGGAAAGGACATAGAAAAATTGGATATTAATCCCCTGCTGGTAGAACTGTAAACAGATCTAACCATTTTGAAGAACAATCTGGAATTATGCCTAGAGAGTTATAAAACAGTATATGCCCTTTGACCCTACAATATCACTATTACATCTGTTTCCTAAGGTGATCAGGGGAAAAAAGAAAAAGAACCTAAATATTCTAAAATGTTTATAACAACTCTCTTTGTGGTTCAAAGAAGTAGAAATTGAGGAGATACTCATCAATTGGGAAAATGACTAAATAAGCTGTGATATATGATTTTGATGGAATACCCTGTGCTATAAGAAGTGATCAGCTGGTTGATTTTAGAAAAATATGGAAAGATGCATGAAATAATGAAATATGAAATAGGTAAATCAAACAAATATTGTATACAGTAATAGCATCATTTGAAGAATAATTGTGAATGACCAAATTATTCTGATCACTATAAAATACTAAAATCAACTTCAAAGGGCCTATGAAAGAAGATGGTATCCGTCACTCTCCACCATTGATAAATAGAAATTTACAGGGTATTGTCTTACATATGTTTATAAATATGTGTCAAATGGTTGCCTTTTCTACTGTATGGTGGGAGGGAGAAAAGGAAGGAGGATGAGAGACAGTTCAGAACTTGAATGTAACAAAATTTTTAAATGACTGGGAAAAGCAGAGAATATTTGTAGTATGAAGGAAAAGAATTAGTGGAGAAACTGAACATTAGAAAGTACTATTTATGCTTATTTGGAAAGACAATAGAGTAAAAGGTTCAGGATTTAGAATTAAAATCAAGTTGCATCACTTAACTGCCTGAGTGATGTTGGGAAAAATTATTTCACCTTTCTGAGCTTCAGCTTTGAATGCTCATAATGCTCACATTCAATTTTAACTCTATAATTCTATGATTGTCCCAGAAAAGATAGAATAGAAGGGGATCAAGACCAGTGGTAAAATGTTTACATTTGGTAAGAAGAAAGTTATTTCATCTTCTCAGACTCCAGGAATGAAGGAAAGGAAGGCAGAAGATTTAATTTATATTAGTTTCAAGAAATGGAGGCTAGGGTGGGGAATTTAACTGAAATTTTTGTCTTTTCAGTAAAATGAGAGGGGTTTGAAAATGGAATGTAATTCTAGAACAATCACTACTGAAAATGTGATGTCACTAAGAGATGAATGAAAAGATTCATTCATTAATTGCTCTGGCCATTCTTTTTTTTCTGCCCTTAACTTCTTTCCCCTTCTCTTTCTCTGATCTTCTTTTCTTCTTTTCTAGCTCTTCATTTCCTCACCTTTAAAGTCCAGAATATGCCCAAATGGGGAGACTTGGTTTGGAGTTAGAGGCAACCTTGGTGGAGGAGTAGAACCCAGGCTACTCCATTCCTTCTTTTTTTCCCACTTCAAAGTTCTTCCTGGCAGTGGTTGGAGTTGTGTGTGTGGATTGTGATAGCTACCCACCTTGTAGTTCTATAACCACTTTTGGTGCTACCAAACAAGGAATAGCCACAAAGTTTCTGTGAGTCTGGTCTCCCATACTAAACTTCCATTTTTTCTTGCCAAAGAACTACTCCTTGACTGTAGGCACAGGCACACTGATGCATTGTTAGGGAAGCTGTGGATTAGTTTATCCAAATTGTTTTCACAATTTGGATTAACCCAGAGTGACTACACTGTGCATACCCTTTACCTATCCTATAATAATAAAACCCAAAGAGATAAAACAAAGAAGAAAGGAACCATATTAACAAATTTTTATAGCAACTCTCTTGTAGTGGCCAAGAACTGTTAGATAAGGAAATAAAATCAGTTGAGAAACTTCTGAACAAATTATGAATGTAATGAAATATTACACCATACAAAATGATGAAGAGGATGATTTCAGATGTACCCAGGAAAATCTATATAAACTGATATAGAGTGAAGTAACTGTGAAGAATTTGGAGAACATTTTAAACACAACAACATTTAAAGATTAAAAAAAAAAAACTTTGAACTATCCAAGAATTTCAGTCAATGTAGTGACCAATCATGATTCTAAAAGACAGATGAAGAAGTATACTACCTTCCTCCAGGCAAAAAAGGTTATAGACTCAATGTGCACAATATGATATATATTTTTAAGACAACCAAAATGGGAATTTGTTTTGCTTGATTATGCATATTTATTGCAAAAGGTTTGCTTTTATTTTTTCCTCAATGAGATTGGGGGGAGGGGAGGAAATCAAATATAGATTTGCCAAAAAGATAAAGAAAAAATAAAGTAAGTCATTGAAACACGTTTTTGAAGCAAACAGCAGGAACCATAGACAAGCAGGATAGCTTTGAAAATAGCATATTGAATTTATAATATAAAATTAAAGAAAAACAAGCTATGTACAGTAGAGATGTGTACTGTATATTCAATACAAAGTGTTCATTTTAGTGGATGCTTATTAAATTCAGAATTTTTTAATGGCAAAAAATCAGTGAATTCTTTTCCTACTAACAGTCAATGCTTTATTTCCCAAGTCCAATTCCTTTTATAGAGCTATTTTTTTAACTGAGTATGCCTCTGGAAAATAGTTTTTTTTATTCACTTTTCAAACATTAACTAGTTCCATTTGGAACAGTGCTTTGACCAATTACTTTTCCTTTTAACCTTTGCTATTTGCATTATTATTTTTAAAAATGCTTTCTGAGCATATCCCATGGGGGCACAACAAAACCATGTGCTCTAGAGACTGGTCTCTCAGAGAGCATGGGGGTGGGGGGGATCCATCATGTATTATGATTCAGGAGGAGTCTTCTAAGACCTCTGGTCTGTCAATAGAGAATCACTTACAGTGCGGTTGAGTACATTGCCTCAGACAAGGCCCATCTATAATTAAAGCCTTTCATTTTCCCATATTTGTCTGCCTGAGACATTCCCAATTGTAATGGAGGCCTCTAAAAGCATGCCATGAAGTTGCCTTCCTCAGTTTCCACAGATATTTAATGGATAATTTACACAAGGGTGTTTTCGAATTCCAGTTTAGAGATGTTTCTCCCTTCAAACTCCTTGTTCCTCACCAAGCATTTACACATGTATTCAGGTTTCTTGACTCACATTCAGAATAATAAGTATATTTCCAACTGTTACATTGATAATTAAGGGTATGAGATGCCATTGGGTTGGTTTGTAGCTTTTTATAATAAGGAAAATATATTTCCTATTCTCTTGGATCTATTACTTTTAAAGAATTTTGTTTTCTCTATTATTTCTATGCATAAGAATGGAATGTTTTCGTTGGATAACTGAGAATCATATTCTCACTTGGAAGTAGCTGTTTTCATTGTCTCAAAAGTCCATATAAAAATTTCACAGAATTCACTTTTCTATGTAAGAAGATATTTTTAATGTATGAATGGAAACCCATCCTGAGTGCCAAATATTAAAATTGGGGGCTGAACAGATTCTCATGAACTCATTTAGTCCTTGCAGCCAAAACTTCACATTCATTTCTTCAAAATTTATTAAATATCTACTTAGCAAGGTACTGTGTTAGTGCTAGAGATGTAAAAATAAATGCACTATAGAGGTGGAGTTCAAAGAGGCTAAAATCTAAAGGGGGAAGAACATATGCCTATAACTAACTATTAAATTGTGGGAGACTAGAGTGTAATGAATATAAAAGGAAATTTCTGGCAAAATCTAAAGAAGCTGAGACCATTTTCACCTGGGGGTAAGTTGGGGAGGAGTACCAAAGGAGATTCCTTCAAAGAGATGGCACCTAATTCATACCTTGAAGGAAGGGAAGTGCTTCAGTCCACAGAGTAGGAGTGACCTGGAATTCATGATAAGCTTTATGTGGAATGGGGTGGGGATAGGAGAAGTGGAAAAGCAAACATGAAAACAGGATGGTAGTTTAGTTTAGATATAACTTGTCTAGTGTAGGAAGAGGGTTTGAATGAAAAAAAGAATGAAAAGATATGTTGTCCGATTGTAAAGAACCTAAAAATTTGGAATTTGGAGGTCATATTTTATTCAGTTGGTCATTGGGAAGTCACTGATGGCTTTTTTAAAAAAATATAGTGACATGATTAGGGCAAAATATTCAGGAGGCAAATGCCTTCAGAGATGTAAAGGATGAATTGCAGAAGAGAGAGCTTAGAGACAAGAAGAAAGGGTATTTTTACAGTCCTGTACATGAAAACAGATGTGGGCCTATTTGGGTAATGGCAGAACAGACAGAGGGGAGGAGACAAATGAGAGAGACACTGTGGAAGTAGAATTGATAGGAAGCAACAATTATCCAGTAGCAGTGAATGAGAGGGAAGGGTCAAAGACAATGATAAGATAATGAGCAAGGATGTTTGCATTGATAGTGGTACAGGCAAAATAGGTAGGAAAAACTGGAAAGAGAAAAGAGAGGATTGGAGGGTGTTACAAATGGCTGGAGAATACTTAGTTCAGAATCATTAAAATGGCTTTTATTAAGATATCTTAACAAAATGGCACACCTCTCTCATGGTGGGAGAGAGGGGCAGGGAAAGCCCAAAATACAAGCTCTTTTATGCACTCTGAAAGGCCTTGTACCTGCCCCTTCATGCCAACCATAGGCTGGGGTCACAAATCTAACTGATACATTGATTCCTATACATTTCCCCACCCTGCTTATTATACTCATGAGCAAGAACAGATAGATCTCCTTGAGCATGTGCAAAGGAGAAGGTCAAGACTCTAGGTTACTCTTGACCAGTTAAGGACTAGTTTCTTCTAATCTTGGCTTTGTCATTTTTGGAATGTGATTAGGGGAACTCTCCCAGTTTTGTGATTGGCTGGGGCCATTCCCCCTTTGTAATGGATTTCAAAGCCCTACCCCACCTCTTCCATACTGTGAAGACCTACATTCCTCATAGAGGGGAAGAGGATGAATTATGTCTTGGACATGTCTGAGGGACTTGATAGTTCAATGCTGGAACTCTAGGGAGATAATGGGAGCTGAGAAAGATTTGAGAAGCATCTGTATAGAGGAAGTAATTTTTTGAGAAATTATCCTAGACAATTCTCTACTCCTTTAAAGCAGCCTTTGAAGAAGCTAACAGAATTTCCAGGTATCTAATTCTAAAAATCTCACTTCTCATAAGAGTAGGGGAAAAAAATTATTTCTCCATTTCTTCTATCCCCATTTTCTTCCAAAGAGGAGAAAGAGGAAAACATAATTATTAAGATAGCTACACTGTAACATTTTCTCCCTTCAGCCCAGCCCTGGCTACACTTCTTTCTTCTTATTCCCATCTGTTATTCTAGTTTCCATCTGGGACACTGACCCTACTATGCTGCTTCCAGTTACCCCCAAATTCTTCTTAGGATTTGAGGCAACTGTAAGGATTGGATTTTGGATTCAAGTTTTTTAAAAAATGAAGCATCTAAGCAGAAGAAAGAAAAGTAGAAAAGAAGGGAATAAATATGTTAAGTAGAGAAAGTAAAAAAGTGGAAAAATATAAAAAGGCAGAAGTAAAGATTATTATTAATAATAGCTTTTGATTACATAGAATTTTATAGTTATGAATCTTTTTCAAATACAATTTTCTAACTGAATTCCCACAACAACTTGGTGGATCAATATTGATATCTCAATTTTATTAAAAAAAGATCAGGAAAGTCAAGCAATTTGCCCAAAATCCTCTAAGTAATTAGCGGAGGCAGGTCTTTGAATCTCTATCTCCTGACTATAAAGGCAATTTTCCATTCCAGTACATCAGTGTTCACTCTTCAGCCTCACAATTAGATTTTATTCTATTTTGCAAAATGTCCTAGATTTTTTCTAGCAAGCTCTTGTAAAGAAGCTAGGTTTTTAGTTTTCTTTTCTCATCCCATGCAAAATATCTGTATACTTTTCTCATTCACCCAAACCTGGAGCTTTAAAAAAAGTAATGACGATTCTTTTAAAAAATGAGAATAAGCTTAAAAATAGACTATTACAAATTGCTCAATTCCTTTTCAAATAATTGTTTTCCTGGCTCTGCTAATTACTTAGTGAGAGGAATTTGTGCTTTTTTGTCTATTTTATGGAGAACTTATAGAGGCCAAGCAGTCAGAGGGAGTTCAGAAGAAACAATCCCAGGACACCCTGAATGTTTCTTGTAAGAACTTTGGAATTGATTGTGCAGTATGGGTGACATTGGCTCAGGAAGACCCAGCAGAATTGAAACAACTCAAAGGAAACATTAGATATGTAGTTTAGAGTAATCTTTCCAGATGTTCATATGGATTATTTGTGTTGATCTGTGATAGAGCATTCTGAATACATATTGATCTGATCAACCACACTGTAATTTATCAGTTGGACATACAGTACCTTATCTCTAACTTAGAGATGTCATTTTGGTCTTTGATAAAGAAGGGCAAGAACTACCCAACTCTATAGATACTAGAAAGATCATTTATTTTGCTAATTTATTTTTAAAAATGTGAAATTTTAATTAAAAATGTAAAATTTTATTAAAAATTTTGAAAAATTAACTTGCCAAATGGTTAACAATATAGAGGGTAGGGATGAAGGGAAGAAGGGAGGAAGAAATGAAAGAAGGAAGAAAAAAGAAAGGAAGGAAAAAAGGAAAGAAAAAAGGAAGAAAGAAGGAAAGTAAAAAATAAAGCATGATGGAAAAGCAAAAGGAAATAAATATTATTAAATATTTATTGTATGTCAGTTCATTAAGTGCTTTGTGATATTATTTACAAATACTTAAAGTGAACAAGTTGGTTACTTACTCTAAGAGAGTTGAAACTGGTTTCAACTGTTTATATTGAAATTATATGAACATATTGAAAACATTTTTCTCATACACAGCCTGCAAGAGGAAAGAATTATCACAAATTTATGAAAGGATGTGCTCTCATCTAGTGATCTAGGCCTATGCTGACTAGAGCACTGTAATCTGCATTTACTAGCTGTGATATGCCACATACTCTTGAAAGAATCATAAGATTGGATTTACATAGTGTTTATAATTATGACATTTTGGGTATGACTTGAAAGATCAGGGATTACAAAGAGTTAAACAGATTTTGAAGAGAAACATCTAGTTAAGATGATGTTGATTTCTGAGAATGAGATTTGAATTTCAGGCTGAAAAAATAAGAATGCTAAGTCCTAATCAAGGATGGCATATACCTAACAGGAGATGATAAAGATATATTTATTTCTAGATGAAATAAATAGTAATGACAATGTCAAAAAAATTAGAAGTTGAGACATTTAGAAATTCATAGAGAAAAAAAAATCAAGAAAGGGACTCAAGCTGAAAACTGTGGAACCAATTACCTTAATGAAAATGCACAAAGTGTGAGTAATAAGTAAGATCCTAACACAAGGAAATAAATTTAACTTTATGGGCATCATTGATACTTAAAAAATGAGAACCATAATTGGAATATGATTCTGACATGTAATAAATAATTTATTCAAAATGAGCAGTATAGGTAAAAGGATAGGAAGGATGACAGAATAGGAAAGATATATATTAAGGAGATATAGCTTATGAGAAAAATCAGAAACTGTAGCATGGAATTATGGTGGGGAGCATTTAGGTATAGAATAATGAAGGAAGGAAAAGAAGGAATATTGTTAACAGAGTACATTATAGTCCAAATGGACAAAAAATGAAATAGTTGAAGAGTTTAGAAAACAGATCACAAATCTGGCACTGAGCCATTATGTTGTAGTGATGAGATATTGCAATTATATTGCTGACTTGTTACTTTTTCTCACTACAAAAGAAGAGTAGCTCATAATTTCTTGATTTATTTTAAAAATAATCTCATCTTTCCAAAATGTAGGCACCAACAAGGAGAAATGAGAGAGGTACAGCTACGTGGTACAATAGATAGAGTGCAATTGGATCTTGCAACAGGAAAACTTGAGTTCAAATCAAACTTCAGCCACTTACTGCTTGTATGAATTTGGATTATTCACTTTGCCTCTGTTTGCCACAGTTTTCTCATCTGTAAAATGGGGGTAGTGGTGCCTATTTCTCAGGGTTGTTGTGAGGATCACTTGGACTAAAATTTGAATATTACCATAATATCTGACACTTAGTAAACAATATATAATGTTAACTATTATTATTATTATTACTAATTTTCTGTGTTCATTATGATTCTCATTAAGAAAAAGGAACTGATTGCTGGGATGGAAAAATATGAACTTTTTTGGGGAGAAGTTTGGAAATTAGGTTCCCATTACTTCTCAGAATTTGTTCCAGAGAAAAGGGAAATTGCATAATAGTTTGGCTGGGTCCTAGAATTGGAGTGAGCATATTTCAAAGAATTTAGAGAAAAGATTGATTCCATGGCTAAAATTCTATAGAGAAGAAATTTCTGGGGTATTGTCATATTGTCCCAAAAGTAATTCTGAAGAAACAATTTTGATGAGCAGGAAAAAAACAACAAATAAACTGATGTGCTCATATAGTGAAATCAGCAACTAATTTACATTTTTTTTAAAAAAACAGGACAAGTAATGGAAGATATATTTGTGTAAATGCTAAATTTAAGAATGACTTTAATTTAACAAAGAAAGCTAAAGATAAAAAAAAAACCATATTTTTTTTATAAACCTAAACTGAGGAAAAGAGGATGATCAGAAAAAATGGGACCTCTGCTCAGCATGCACAGAATGGTGACATAACAAAGAGAAGGAGAAACTACTTTAATTTTATATTTCTTCTTTTTTCTCTTCCAAGGAGAGGGCAATGTCTCTCTGACCATTTTAATAATTGCAATTCTTCTGGGAGTGAGGTACAAGGGAAAAGAAGAATCCATGGGGCAAGTCTTTCAAAGTAGCAGCAGAAACTTTCTATAGGGAACAGCCAAGAATGGATACCTTCTAAGTTTTGACTGAGAAAAGAGAAAGAACAAATAATTATAAGGGTAATTCATCAGAGAATGAAGGTCTAGAGCATACAGAAAGAAAGGGTGAATAATGAAGATAATGATTTTTTTCTTTGGAACGCCATACAAAAGACATAAAATTTTAAAAATTAATGAAAAAGACAAGTTGAAGGCCAGGAGAGGACGTGGAGATTTATTTGAGTAATTGAAAGGGGGAAAAAGGGTGCATGGACTTATCTAACTAGAGAAAATTAGGAGAAAAAAATTAATAACCCAAGGTAAAGAGGAAATAAAGACAAGAAAGGTGTGAAGGGAAGTGAATCAGTGGAAACAGGGCCATCTTAAAAAAAAATGAAAGTAAAGCAAGTGAAGAAACATAGAATTGTGTTTACAGCATAAAAGGGAAAGGAAATCATAGTAGACCATTGTTGAATAAGCTGCTCTGGAAGACAGTTGTTTATCCATTACTTGAATTTTTTCAGGAAAGATTGGAGGATCACTTATTAGTGCAGAGAGTCTAGTGAAATTGGTGTTAGTAAAAGTAAGGTTTTGTTTCATTTGTTTGTTTTTTTGCTTGTAGGGATGCATAATGTAGCTATTGAAGTAGAATAAAGAGTAAGCCCAGTTGGTTTGATCTGGATCTTTTGTTCCCACCCCCTGGTTCATTTGCATACCAGTTAAGCACAGTTTTATTATTTGAGGAGTAAGCTTTTAATGTCAACTATCACAAAGACCCTGTTGGGGCTTGGTGAATAGAATTCCCAAAGAGGTTTAAGAATGAATTGTGGCAATAGATGATTTGACAGAAGTTGGAGGAGTAACATATACTAAGGTCCTGGTCCACAATGTAGACTTTTTTCCCCTTAACAGGCAGTGAAATTTTTTTCAATGACTCAGGGAACTTCCTATAATTTCTTCTAGCTTAAGTATGTATAACTCAAGTATAAGTAGTGTAGGAGTCTGGGAGTTCACTTCAAATTTGATGCTTGCTTCTAACTTGCATGTAACATCATGACCAAGACAGAGGCAGGGTCTGTGTCCCAATAAATCTTTTTATTTTTCTTGCTGAATATCATTTTCATGCTATGACTAAGTAGAGCTCCTTTTGTTTACTGTTAATGTCTCATTTCCCATCACAGACTTCAATTGTCAGACTGGCTTGAGTCAGTTCTGACCTACAACAAAAAGAATTTTCTAACCCTGACTTAGTTGACTGGCACCAAAGACTTTAAGTTAGCACTAGGAGAAAAAAGTGGTCAAAAGAATAGATTTAATGTATACTTGGATCTTCTGCTAGTTTTTTAAAAAAATTATTTGTTTCAGCATGGTAGTAACTAGACTTAGTTTATGTAGTAAGAGAACTCGAAAATCCCTTTGACAGGGAAAGGCTTATAAATAATACAGTGGATAGTAATAGAGAACATCAGATGACCCTGAAAGAAACTGAATTTCTGGAGTCAAACTGAGGATTAGTAACTTTTAGAGTTTGGTTTTTTGTTTGTTTTGTTTTGTTTTGTAAGCAAAAAACAGAGATGATCATAGATATTGTAGCTCTCTTCTGTGGTGGGATATAGCAATGTATCTCACAAGGTATCACCAAGATGGAATGGTGAATCTTTTTAAAGTCCTTTGAATCTTATGCTTTCTTATCTTTCCAGATCCTCTTAAACTTTATTCTTCTTTATCTACTGTATGGATGCAATGATACTGTCCTTGTTCTTAATTGCATATGTCACCCTATCCCCCAATTCATGCTTGTGACGCACTGCTCACTTCCATCTTACCCAACTTCTTTCAAGACTAAACTCAAATGCTAAAACTTGTCTTCTATAGTCCTGTGACCCTTTGTACTCTTCCTGTCTTCCCTATGAGTTTATCTTCCCTCTCATTTATCTTGTATGTCCACTTTCTTTTCTTGTTGTCTTCCCCATCAGAATATGGGTTTGCCTTTCTTTTCTATTTTCATCTTTCAGTACTTAAATAACGATTGGGTGGTGGAAACATTTGTTGACTGACAAACCCTTAGTAGATACTAAGTAATTGTGGATGGGTTGTAGGTAGTGACTGTCATTTTAGTTCTTCAATAAGGTTGTACAGAGAGTAAACTTAAGTTCAGTCCTGTTTATGAGAACTGTGCAGTTCTCACTTCTTCACACATAACAGTTTCTTAGATCTCTAGAAGAACTGAAAGGTCTCTGCCTGGGGCTCATTCTCTCACACACCAAAAAGAAGAAATGAGATGACTAGATTATTGACAGGAGTGTCTGAAGCAATCATTTAAATAAATGTTCCTTCACCTGGAATGTCACAATGTTGTTCATGCACATTTTCACAGTCCTTAAGGAAATTGATAGTTGCAGAAAAATTTTATAGATTTTGAAAGAAAAAGTATGCAAATGAAGCATTTGACAAATATTACTTCATTTGCTGTTAAAGTGAAAACAGGAGAAATGTCTTCCTCATTCCTCTCCAGACTCCACTCTTGACTTTGTAGACTTTCTCTTCCCTATCAAAGAAAGTTCCTCACTCTGGATGTTCACTCCAAACCTGAGTATTTAAGAAAAAGAAACAAAACCTTCTACCCCCAAATCCTCTCTTCCTTTGAACTTTCCTACTACTTTAAAGAGCACCACTACCCTCCTATTCACCCAGGTTATTATCTTATCATTTGCCAAATCCTAATGGTTTTATATATCTCCCGTACCTCCCCCCTCATCACTTCACACCTGGACTATTGCAAAAGACTGATGATTAATCTCCCAGTCTCTGGTCCCTTCCCAACTCCAATCCCTCTTGTATGAAGCTGTCAAATGGATTTTCCTAAAGGACAAATCTGATCATGTTTATTACTCAATATAAACTCATGGATCAACTATAAAATCCTGTTTACTTTTTAAAACCTTTCATAACTGGTGACCTTTCTATCCTTCCAATCTTTTTAAAAATTAATTAATTTTTATTTTTTTCATCTATATGCACATATATATATTTTTAAGTTACAAAATTTCCTTCCAACCTCCCTTTCCACCCCCTTCCCTCAGCATCAGACAATCAGATTAGCATCTTATATACATATTTTTGATAAACATATTTACAGATTAGTCATTTTCAATATGAGAAATCAGGATTAAGGGAAAGAGATACATAAAAGATAATTTTTACAAAGTGTTCATCAGATTCTGAAGGGTTGTTTTTGGTTTTGTTTTGTTTTTCTTCCTCTAGATGGGGATAACATTGTCCATAGTTGGTCTAATACAGTTGTCCTAGCTCTCTGAACTCCTGAGAGGCACTGCTACCACTGAGGTTGATCATCTCACAATGTTGTTAATGTGTACATTGTTCTCTTGGTTCTGCTCCCTTCACTCAGCAACAGAT
Organism: Macrotis lagotis; assembly: GCF_037893015.1. Classification (NCBI taxonomy): domain Eukaryota; kingdom Metazoa; phylum Chordata; class Mammalia; order Peramelemorphia; family Peramelidae; genus Macrotis; species Macrotis lagotis. The sequence continues at coordinate 86,477,228 of NC_133661.1, read as the reverse complement.
CCTGCAATTCATTCCATGCTTCTCTAGAGTCTGACCATTTGTGGTTTTTTTATAGAACAATAATATTCCATAGTACCATATTCATTTACCGTAACTTGATCAGTGAATCCCCAATTGATGGGCATCCCATCAATTTCCAATTCTTTGTCACTATAAAAAGAGTGACTATGAATATTTTGGAACATGTAAGATTTTTCCCATTTTTTATGATTGGTTCTGGATATAGACTTAGAATTGGAATTGTTGGGTTAAAGGGTATGAACAGTTTTATTGCTCTTTGGGCATAGTTCTATATTGCTCTCCAGAAAGGTTGGATCTGTTCACAACTCCACCAGCAATTCATCAATGTCCCAATCCTCCCACAACCTCTCCAGTATTGATCATCTTCCCTTTTACTCATGGGATGATACCTCATTATTGTTTTAATTTGCATTTCTCTAAACAATAATGATTTGGAGCATTTTTTCATATGATTAAATATAGCTTTAATTTCTTCATTTGAAAACTGTCTATTCATGTCCTTTGATCATTTATCAATTGGACAACTATCATTCCAATCTTCTTACTCCAGGCTACTCCCTATTGCCTACATACTCCTTTTCAATCCAGTGACATTAGTCTACTTGTTATTCCTCATCCAAGACAGGTATTTTCACTTCTCTCCTCCCTGCTGGAAAATCCTTACTCCTCAACATTATCTTCTGACTTCCTCGGCTTCTTCCAGGCATCATCTAAAGTCCCATCATCTGTAAAGCTTTCCCAACTCTACTTAATATTAGCAACTTTCCTCTACTGATTATCTTCAGTTGGTTTGGGATATATCTTATTTTCTTTAATTTCCTGCTTGTTGACTCTACCATCTGACATGGAGCTCTTAGAGATTAGGGACTGATTTGTTGTTATTTGTTTGCTTCCTTTCTTTTCTTTATTTCCCCAGGGCTTAGGACCTTGTGCTTCATTATTACTAGTTATCTTTCTTATCATACTGGAAGTACATACCTTCTCTAGAACCTCCTACTCTGATTTTTTTTTTTTCAGGATCTCCATTCTAAGGAAGGTGTTCTGGCCAGACATGTCTTCATTCCTCCTTTCTCCTCACATTCTACTCCTGGCTATTTGGATTTTCTCTTCCATGCCTCATGATGCTGTATTATCTCTTTCTTCCCAGTCCTCATCATAGCTTTTTAATTTCATTTTGCATCTTATCTTCCCCCATAAAAAATAAGTTTCTTCAGAGCAAGGATTTTCTTTCTGCTTGTATTTACATTCTCCCAAATTATCATAATACCTGCTGCTTCGTAAGTTCTCAATAAATGTTTGTAAAATTCCATTTTCAACATATTAGAGTATCCTACTATATAACAACATGCCAGAATGGAAAGGGAAATGAAATTAAGAGAGGGATTTTATTCTGGCCCCAGTCAGTTACTTGTGTGACTTTAGGTAAATTGCTTAACAATCCTGAGTCTCAAATTCCTCCTCTGTATGATGGATGTAGATAAAGATATCTTCCCTATTCATCTCAAAGTCACTGGTGAGAGACAAAGAAGATAGCATATAAATGACCTTGTTGAAAAAATATAGCATATTTAATAAATTTAATTGCAGCAACCACTTTAATATTAATATATTGAGTAGTTACTGTTATTATCTAGATCCCTTGAAGACTCAGCCCAAATGCAATCTCCTTTAAGAAGGCTTTTTCTGATTCCTTCATTTATTACTCATTCCCACACCCTTTTCTCAAATCTCTGTGAGTTTATTTTGCATCTGTCATATATTATATATGTGTGTATGTGTGTACATTCATGCATACACATGCATATATATATATGAATGTATAGGCATATTTAATTATATGCATGCATATAAAATATAACAAACATGTATTTACATATATATATAATTATACTATATACATATAAATATAAAACAATTATTATATATTTTAAATATATTATATATTTTATATTGTATTTTAAAATATACATATTTACATACACATATAAAATATATAACATATATCATATGTGTATAAATAATTATGTGCATATTATACATAAATATATAATATACATTATACATACTTATAAATTATATATATATATATATATATAAATATAATTATACACACATATGTGTGTGTGTGATTATGACATTATATACCCTAGCAGAATACAAGCTCCTTAAAGGAAAAAGCTATCTCACCTTTGAATTTGTATCCTCAGTTCCTAACATTGTATGTTGAATAGGTATTAATAAATTCTTGCTTGAGTGTGTTGCAGACTACCTTGTTAGAAAGAGAGAGAAAAGTTTGCAAAGCAGATCAAGATCTGTCCCAGACCCATGATATGGCAGAGATATTGTTATTGTTCAGTCATGTCCAACTCCTTGTGAATTCATTTGAAGTTTTCTTGGCAAAGATACTGTACCAGTCATTTGCCATTTCCTTCTCATTTTACACTGAGGCAAATAGGGCTCAGTGACTTGTCCAGGGTCATATAGTGTCTGAGACTTGTTTGAACTCATGAAGATGAATATTCCTGACTCTGGGTTTGATGCTCAGCATTTCATCTACTGTGCTACCTAGGACTTTTCAAAGATCTGAAAATATCTTGGAGATCTCTCTACCAAAAGCAGAGGACTTAATAATTGAAAAGAAAGTTGATTCTTTTTTGTTTGTTTGTTTGTTTTGTGGTATTTTCTCCCTAAGTGCAAAATGTTTCTGATAGAAACCAGACTGGAAGAAAAGACAAATTTTTAGTATAATAGCTAGGTAGGACTCTACCCTTAAGAGAATACAAAAAAGTTACCTGATTTTTCCTATGGTTTTTTGCATTTCTTTAAATTTTGTTCCAAATTATTCATCACTTTTTCACATATAGTAATAGGGAGTTTGTTGTTGTGTTTTCATATTTTAATCAGGAGTTTCCATGAAAATAGAATTCTTACTGAATTTTTGGCACAATACCTAAGAGAAAATAAACAGCTTCCCAAATTTATTGCTTTGCAAATCCAAATCTATGAAGTGAAGGGAACATAGTAGAAAGGTATCATTATTTAACATTTTTAAAAGTTTTGTCCTATTTTCAATGATGAGCTCATGCATATCTGTTTTCCTTCTGAATCATTAGTCAAGTAGAGACATCTCCTAGCATGTAAACACATATTTTCTACGTCTGAGGGCTGTAGGAAATAACCAAACTGGAATTATCATTTAGACCTAGGGAACACATGAATTCATTTGAACCTGTTATGTTAATTCCGGGGAAAGTCTAACAAGTCTCAGACTAGAAAAGTTTCTTTTCCCTCCATTGCTCCATCTTCATTGTCCACTGCAACCTATTCCAGTTAGTGATGTCAGTAGGGCAATACATGCCCTAGCTCCTTAAACCCTTATAATTGTGTGGATAATTCATAATTCTTCAGTGATTTTAAACAAATCAAAAAAAATAGTTTACCTTTTTGATCAGTTTTTCTTTTTTTTTTTCCCCACAGATTCTAGAATAAATTCTGGACTTCTAGCAAAGAACTTTGTTGATCCCCCAAGAGGGCTTATCCTATTGAGTTTGGTAACTGTTGAAAAATATGCCAAACCCTGAGGGAATATGACACTTCCAGGAAGCCAGTGAAAGGGCTGGCTTCCTTCTGGGATGTGGGCTGCATTTACAATTAACTAATACCTGGCACACTCTGCTCCAAGGATATTTATTTCTTTGGGGCACACTTTCTTGGACTGCTGCAATTCAATTTATTTGGCATCGGTACTTTATAGATCTGCTTTTCTCTTCTGATTATATCCTCACTGAAATCAAGCCAGGACCCTGAGAAGAATCCAATGACATATATTACTGGCCTGGTGACCTCATATTTGGTTTTCAAGGAACACTAGTGAATGAAATAAACACATGTTTAGTTGTTGATAGAAATTCTGAATGTTCATATTTGCAAAAAATATATTTCTTGAGCTAAAGATGGTGGATATCTTGACCATGTTTTCCTAGGACCCAAGCAATAGAATGAAATGATAGTACCACTTAAGACTGTATTGATTAGATCATAGATGTGGCATTGTGTTCAATTCTGGATCCTTCATTTGGGAGGAGGGAGGGATAACACTCTGAGGAGGTTAATCCCACTAATAAGACCCAAAGCCATATCCTATGAAGGTTAGTAAAAGGAGTTTTGGATGTCTAATTTAGAGAAGGGGGGAAAACAACAGGGGTGTCATTATTCATTGCTTTCAGATACTTAAATGAATTTCTTCTGTTTAATTTCAGAAGGACCAGTTGTGACCAATATATAGAAGACACAGGAAGGCAAATGAAATATGAGGGAGAATCTTCAATTATTTATTTGTTTGTTTGTTTGTTTGTTTGTTTGTTTACTTTTGTCTTTCTGCATTCATCTTTTGCAAATTTATGTTACTCATTTTTTTTAATTTCTCTCTTTTCCCTCCCAGCTCCCCTTAGAAGTGAATATACTAGTAAAAGTTGTACATGTGTATTTCTGTTTAATATGCTTAATTTAACATATTTACATTTTCATTTTGTGTAAGAAGAATTAGCACTAAGGGAAAAGAAAGAAAACCAAGAGATAGGAAGGAAAAATATATGAGAAGTTTTTCAAAAAAGTGATTTTGTAGGGGTTTTTCCCCCCAAATGTGGATGGCATTGTCCATAATAGGTCTCCTAGCGTTGTCCTAGCTCTCTGAACTGAGGAGTGCTGCATCCATCAAGGCTGATCAATTCACAGTGTTGCTGTTAATGTGTACATTGTTCTCTTGGTTCTGCTCCCAAGGCTAATATATAGAGCTATTCTCAATAGTTCCAGAAATCATGTGAGTTCATCAAATCATAACTATTTCTTTTCTAGAGACATGTAGGACAAAAACTAGGCAATTACTCATCCTGAATGAGTAGAAGATGGACCTTGTTGATTTAGTGGATAAGCATTCTGGACTTGGAGTTAGGAAGATGAGTTCAAATCTAACCTCAGTCATGTATGACCCTGAGTAAGTCATTTAAACTCTCTTGCCTTTGGTTTCTTATTCTATAAAATGGAGATAATAATAGCAACTACCTGAGGACTAATGGAGTGAGGAAGACTTGAGTTCAAATGTGACCTCATATACTTACCATTGGGCGACCTTGGGTAAGTCCCTTCACTTTGGTTTGACTGAGTCCCTTGGAGAAGAAAATGGCAGAATGGCAAACTACTCCAATATCTTTGCCAGGAAAAGAGCTTTAATGTCCATGAGGGCACAAAGAATTGGACATGAGTGAAGAGCCATCAGGATATTATGAAATAACAGTTATTTTCAGTTGTGTCTGAGTCTTTGTGATCCCATTTGAGGTTTTCTTACAGGATATGGGAGTGGTTTGACCTTTCCTTCTCCAGGTCATTTTACAGATGAGGAAACTAAGATAAACAGGATGAAGTGACTTGCCTAGAGTCACATAACTAGAACATGTCTGAGGCCAGATTTGAAGTCAGGAAGATGAGTCTTCCTGATTACAAGTCAGTACTCTATCCACTGTGCCATCAAACTGCCCAAAATATATGTAGCCCTGTGCAAACTTTAAAGATATATATTTATATATATGTATATGTAGACTATACACACACACACACACACACACACACACACACACACACACACACACACACTGTCTGTTATTAGTATTGATGTTGTCCCTGAAATTCATGTTTTAGGGATGGATTAGATGCCTGTCCTTTGAGAATTTGAAGTTGTAATTCTGTGCTTCAAATAAATTACAATTACCAATCTTGAAAAACAAAGCACCATTTACGGGTCATTTAGTTAACCTGCTTTCATGAAAAAAGCTTGGGAGAAAGTGAATGAATCTCAGATCCTGTACTTACTTATTGAGGTTTGACTTTCCATGATGGTAGCACACTTAAGGACAGTCTTGGACAACCAGTAGGGTCTAATGCGGTTACATGCTTTAGGTTTCCTATTTACAGTGCAGAGTGCCACAGTAAAGAACACTCATTTGTGTTTGTGTGGATAAGGAAGGTAGAGTGGAGAGGGCATCAGAATCCAGGAAGAAGTGATGGAAAGTAAGGGGATGATTGACCAACAACCACAGAAACTACCAAAGAGCAGCAAAGTTTGAGCTGAATAGGATTCTATCTAGTGCCTTCCAATCCAAGAGGGATTTTCAGAGTGCCTACTGGGTGCCAGACCCTTGGAATGTAAAGACTAATTGCAAGAAAAGTCGCTTTCCTCAAGGCATTTATAATTATATTAAAGAGACAAAATATTTACACAACAAAGACTGTACATGATAAATTGAGGGGAGAAAAGAATTAGAAAATCAGAAAACTGTTCCTGTAAAAGATGGTACATGAGCTGAATTTTGAAGAAAGGAAAATATTCCTCAAAATAAGAAGATAGGAAATACAGGCATAGGAGACTTCTGCTTGAAACCAAGGTGATGGGAAATGGAATAATGGTTCAGGTAACAACAAATCAGATGGACTGTGACTTTGGTTCAGCTTGAGAAATATTATGAGTTTCTAGGGGATATTGTTGACTGAAGAGGAACTAATTTGCCAACTGGTATTATTTCTGGGACAGGGTGGAGGAGCCCAGCATCTGATTCAAGGGGTCATTTGAGGAAATACGAAAATCTGAGCAGAATCCCAACTATATTGAAAGAATTCTAGCTAAGATGAGAATAACCAATGAAGAGATAACCTGAACTGAAAGCAAACTGAGTAAAAATCAATTACATGATATTTTGAGGATTCATCATCACTCAACCATTTGAATTTAATAAGCATTTATTAGTACTTCTATATTTCCCTCAATGTGTTAAACACTGAAGTAGACAAAAAAGAAATAAATACCCCCTCCCCCAAAATGAAGTAGTGCCTCTCCTCAGGGAGTTTGCATTCTTTGGAAAAGAAACAACACATATTTAGATGAGTCCATTTAGAATTGAGTAAAATACTTTAAGACCAATTATGGAACAAACACGAAAGGCCTCTTATGAAAGGTGATGTACTGAACTTTGAAAGGAAGCAGGTGGGTCTTTGATGTCTACTTCACTGGTAGCGGAAGTAACCAGTAACCACAGCCACCTGAAAAGAGCCTATGAGTTTGAGAGACATAGTACTTAATCATATCTAATCTAATTCAATCCGAACTCAAACTCAAAGCATTTGTTAAATGTTTGTACAAACATTATAGTAAGCACTAAAGTATATATATCAAAGAATTACTCCAGGAGCTGAAAGATTTTCCATTGCATCCAGGGTCATCTCCAGTCTTTCTGAGCTATATCTTGCCCCTGGACCTAGATGGCTCTAGAGGAGAACATGAGGCTAGTGACTTTGTACAGTCCTCCCTATCTTAAATCTCATTCACTGCAAATAATGCCATCATGCCTCCCGATGTCAAGAAAGGAAGACAAACAATAACAACATTTGAAAGCATAAAAGTATAAGCATGATTATTTGAGGAACAGGATACTAATAATTAGGGGAAGCACAAATATTTGCGGAAGGAAGTAAACACCTGGGGATGATGATCAAACTGGATGGACTCGCTCATTCCATCAGTGCAACAGTCAGGGACAATTTGGGGCTGACTGCAATGGAGAATAGCATCTGTAGCCAGAGAAACAACTGTGGAGTTTGAACAAATACCAAGGACTATTACCTTTAATTTAGGGAAAAAAAACCCCAATATCTTAGTGTCTGATCTTGCTATCTCTTATACTTTATGTTTTTTTCCTTAAGGATATGAGTTCTCTCTCATCACATTCAATTTGGATCAATGTATACCATGGAAACAATGTAAAGACTGACAAATTGCCTTCTGTGGTGGGTGGGGGGAGGTAAGTAAGATTAGGGGATTAGGGGAGTGGTAGCTAGGTGGCGTAGTGGATAAAGCACTGCCTTTGGAGTCAGGAGTACCTGGATTCAAATCCAGTCTCAGACACTTAATTACCTAGCTGTGTGGCCTTGGGCAAGCCACTTAACCCCATTTGCCTTGCAAAAACCTAAAAAAAAAAAGATTAGGGGAAAAATTTTAAAACTCAAGATAAATAAAATCTTTAAAAAACAAAACAAAAAAAAAAGGAAGTAGTGCCTGGGCTAAACATTGATGGAAAGTTGCAGATATTCTAAGAGTGAGGAGTGTTTATATTAGAGAAATGGGGGAGGGCCTATACAAGGGAGGAAGCAAAGGTATTGTGTTTGGGTAGTAGCAAATAATATAGTTTGGTTGGCATATTGAGTATGTGAGAAGGAATAATCTGTGACCAGACTGGAATGATTAGATAGGATCCAGGTTGTGAAGAACTTTACATGCCAAAGAGAGGAATTTGTATTTTGTTCTAAAGGCAAAGGGTAGGCCCTGAAACTTTCTGAGCCAGAAAAGTGACACAATCTGATCTGGGCTTTAGGAATAAAAGTTTGGCAGCTATATGGGGGATGCATTGGCATTGGTGAGAGGCTGCATTCCAGGAGACCAATTAGGAAGCCATTGTCATAGCCCAGGCAAGAAGTAATGAAGGTCTGAACTAGAGTAGTTGTGTGTGAGTGGAGAGATGGAACTATTTGTGAGATGTTGTAGAGTTAATAAGAAGACCTAGTCCCTTGACAAGGCTCCATGGCTATTAGTGAGCTTCTTTTGATGAAGTATGCCAGTGTCAAGGTAACATAGACCAGAGAGTCATACTTCATAGAGCTGGAAAACCTGACAAGTGGCTTTTCAGGTGCCTCTCAAATTTACCAGAAATGGCTGGTCTCTAGAGAAGCATGGTATGACTTACGGATCTGATGCTGAGTGAAGGGAACAGAACCAAGAGAACAATGTACAACAACATCACCAATATTGTTGGAAGAACAACCTTGATGGAAGCAGCTTCTCTCAGCAGTTCAGAGAGCTAAGAGAACTGTATTAGACTGATTATGGACTATGTTATCCCCATCCAGAGAAAGAAAAATAAAACATAATAAAACATATAGAAACTTAGAGAATAGCCAACGCCTTCTTTTTCAAAAAAGGAAATGGGGGGGTGGCTAGGTGGTACAGTGGATACAACATCAGCTCTGGACTCAGGAGGACCTGAGTTCAAATCCAGCCTCACACCTAACTGTGTGACCTTGGGCAAGTCACTTAACCCCATTGCCTAGTAAAAACCCCATCCCCAACAAAACAAACAAACAAGTAAAGAAATAGGGTGGGGAAAAGGAAGGAGGCTAAATGACTTATCTATGGTCACACAGATAATAGGGAGCCCAGGGATTTTAATGTAGGACACATTACATAATCTATCACCAAATCCAATCTTTTCCAAATGTGAAAGTGATTTTTACTCTTCAAATATTGTGCTTATTTTTTTAATCTCCCTATGCCACTCCTGAATGGTATTGAACCAATCAATAAGCATTTAATAAAGACCTACTTTGTACCTACTTTGTGTTAGGAGCTGCACATAGAAAAAAAGAGGCAAAAGACAAAAGTTCTTGCCCTATAAGGAGCTCACAATCTAGTGGACATTGTCTAACTCAATCAATTGACTCTTATTGAATCCTTCTGTTCACCAGCTGTCCATAATGCAGAAGTTCCAGACCCTGATTCAAAAATAAGCTGTATGGTCAAGATATGTAGCTATATGAAAGTAAGAAGATTTAAGAGAACAACAAACATGACTACTACAATAAGATGATAGCCAAGATTTGAAAAAATTGCATTGCAATGACCAAATTTATCTCCAGAAGTCTGACAGTGAAACATTCCTTCTTCTCCTTGGTTGATAAGTAGTGGATGATACGTGCTATAGGCAGAAACAAGGATCAAATCAGATCATAAGATCAAAGTGCTTTATGAACCTTTCAGTGCTATACAAGTATGAACTATTATTATTGACATTGTACTTTGTTACAAAAGAGTTCCTATTTGGGATCATGGGGGAAGAGATATTGAGAAGTGACAACAATATAAAAAGCATCAATATAACTTTTTTGATATGTTCAACATATCAAAACACAAAGTATTTAACCTTTCCAAAGTGCTGTTAAAGTTAGAACCTGATGCAGTTATACTGTAATAAAATTAGCTAAATTCTTCCAGCCTGGAGTTCCATATTTATATTTTTATTAATGTTGAGATGGAATTCTGTTAGCAGACCATGTTATCAGACCATCTTTGAAAAAGGATTATGATATTACTATCCCATTTCCTTTTAATGAGTACACACATTTAATAATTTAATATATGGCAATGAATTACCAGGAATATTGTTTTCCAACCAGAGCACAACACTTAGAGTTGTTAGTGATTTCTTACTTTTATTATCTCTACTGACATCTAGGGACAAGGAAACTTGAAAAATGGAGGCATTTTTCCAATTGATTGTTGTACTAGACACAGAAACTATAATGTCGAAAACTGATCCAAATTCAAATCTAGGCACTTGAACCTGAGCTTTCTGAGTCAAGATTAAAATTTTAACTTGAAAATTTAGAGCTGGAAGGGACTTTGGCTATAATTTCATCTAATTTCTTCATTTTACAGATAAGGTTGAGCAGTCAAGATCATATGACTTGTTCATGACAGATTCAGCATCTTCTGACTACTAATCCCGTGTTCTTTCCCTCATACTATCCTGCCTTATGGATCTTCTGATAAAACCACATTGTGTAGATTTTCATTGTCTTTCCAAAATTTCCTTAACTTTGCTATACCATCCACATTGCAATAAATATGCTATGCTTTTCTTTGCCATCTTTGCAGAAGGATTTATTGCAAACATGTGGCCCATTATGATAGTAAAAAAAAGGATTTAAGGAATCAACATTCTGAGATTAAGCCAACAATCTAAGTACCTAATTGCCCATTGGAAGCATCCAGGTGTTCATGATGAGTTCATAGTTATTCATCTGTGCCTTTGTGACTCCTTCATTTCACCAAGTATGGCCCATCATTAATGGAATAAGTATGGATTTGGTTTTATAGCTATCACCTGGAAGACATTCTGAATCAATTATTTTCAACAGGAGATGAATGGAAGATTTCAACGAAGGATGTCTCCTCAAGTGGCTATAATTATATTTCCTCTATGAGAAAGAAAATAGTTGTTCAGCAAAACAGGTGTTCCAAAGTCCAAGTAGAACATGCTCTGAAAGTTGTTGCTATAGAGGTATAAAAAAGCAAACAAACATTTCAGTGGTGGGGGGGTAGGGGGAAGAATTTTACATCTAAGGTGACAGGTAATGGTTAGGTGGGTGACTTAAGAAATGAGTTTGGGGGATAGAGTCAAGATGGCAGCTGGAGGCAGGAATTCCAAGTAGCTCTCCCCCAGATCACGCCAAATACCTTAAAATTATCATTCTAACGAAATTCTAGAGTGGCAAAAAGACTGAGTGAAACAAATTTTCTGACCCAGAACAACTTGGAAAATCTGCTGGAAGGGTCTGTTCCACCAGGATTGGAAAGGGCCACAGTGTAGCCTGGGCTGCATCAGTCACTGGAGCAAACTGTCTCCAGCCCATCCAGGAACAGCCACAGGCACTTGGATCCCTGGGGATGCCTGGATGCAGAGCAGCTGGGTTGGTTTCCAGACCTTTCACCCAGGGATCATTAGGGATAGCTTGGAAGATCAGAGGGGAAAACCCTGATGCACCAGAGTGAGCACACAGCTCAGGCCAGCATTAGGCCTCATTAGAATCCTGGCCCAGGAACCTAGGGAGCCATCCAGCAGCTGCTTCCAGAGCACTTAGTTCATGGATAGTAACAGGGTCAGGGGAGAGATTGTAGAGGTCTCTCTGTACTCCCTGGGGGTAGGACTCTGCTGCTTTGCCCATACGCAGATCTAGGGAGCAGTCTGGGGCCCCATACTACCATAGAGGAGCAGGGACCCTCCTCACAGTTCCAGGGCAGAGGGAAGTGCTTATTGTTACCCCACAGATCAGAGCACGGCAGGAGAGCAGTCAGAGCCTCTCAGGTGAACTTGAAGAAATTGAGGCCCCTGGGGGGTATGTCCCAAAGCCCCTCAAAAGCTTGGAAAAGTGCATTAAAACCAGGTCAAAAGCTGGGGAAATGAGCAAACAATAGAATTTTACCATGGACAATTACTTTGGACCCATGGAGGATCAAAATATACACTCAGATGATGACAAAGTTAAGGCTTCTGTATCCAAAGCCTATGGGAAAAATATGAATTGGTCTCGGGCTCTGGAAGAGTTTAAAAATGATTTTGGAAATCAAATAAAGGAGATAGAGGAAAGAGTGAGAAGAGAAATGAGAGTGATGCAGGAAAATCATGAAAACCATGTCAGTAGCTTGGTGAAGATGATATAAAAAATACAGAAGAAAATAAAACTTAAAAACCAGTTTTGGACAAATGGAAAAGGCAGTTCAAAAAGTCAATGAGAAGAATTCTTAGAAAGCAGAAATGGCCCGATAGAAAAGGAGATGTCAAAGATCTCTAAAGAAAATACCTCCTTCAAATGTAGAATGGAACTAAGGGAAGCTGAAGGCTTTGTGAGAAATCAAGAAGCAATTAAAAAAACCCAAAAGAATGAAAAACTAGAAGGAAAATGTGAAATATTTCATTGGAAATAAATTGGCTTGGAAAACAAATCCAGAAGAGATAATTTAAAAATTATTGGGCTTCCTGAAAGTCATGACCAGGAAAAGAGATTAGACTTCATTTTTCAAGAAATTCTCCAGGAAAATTGCCCTGATATCCTAGAAGCAGAGGGTAAAATAGAAATTGAATGAAACCATTGGTCACCTCCTGAAAGAGATTCCAAAATAAAACCTCCCAAGAATATTATCACCAAATTCCAGAACTCCCAAGTCAGGGGAAATATCCCAAGCAGACAGAAAGAAACAATTCAAATATTGTGCTAGTCAGGTTTACATAGGAATTGACAGCATCTGCATTAAAAGCTTGTAGGACTTAGAACATGATATTCTAGAAGGCAAAAGAGCTTGGATTACAATTGAGAATCAACTACCCAGCAAAACTGAACATCCTCTCCAACTGATAAATGGTCAAAGGATATGAACAGACAGTTTTCAAATGAAGAGATTGTGGGGATGGTCATCAATTGAGGAATGGCTAACAAGTTATGGTACATGAATATTAAGGAATATTATTGTTCTAAAAGAAAACATAAATGGTTGAACTCTAGAGAAGCATGGAAGGAATTACAGGATCTGATGCTGAGCTAAGGAAGCAGAATCAACATTGTCAGATGAACAACCTTGATGGAAGCAGGTCCTTTCAGCAGTCCAGAGAGCTAGGACAACTGTATTAGACTGGCTATGGACTATGTTATCCTCATCCAGAGGAAGAAAAATAAAACATAATAAAACATACAGAAAAACAAAACAACCCTTCCTAATCTGTTGAACATTTTATAAAAATTATCTCTTATTTCTTTCTTTCCCTTAGGCCTTATTCCTCATACCAAAAATCACTAATCTGTAAAGTTAGTTATCAAAATATGAATATGCAATGCTTACTTGACTGTTTGCCACTGAAGGGAGGGGTGGGTGGGAAGGGAGAGTGGAAGGAAATTTTGTAATTTAAAAATATCATGTGCATATGAATGAAAATAAAATTTTAAAAAGTATCAAGTGTCTGAAGCCAGAATTGTCCTCCTGATTTCAAGACCAGTGCTTAATCTACTGTAACACCTATAGGTTTTGCATGAATGTAAATATATACATATATACATATAATATAAATCAAATTGCTTACCAACTTAAGGAGGGGAAGAAGAAAGGGGGAAAATTCAAACTCAAAATTTCATTTTAAAAAATGAATGTTAGATTGCTTTTTGTCAGGAGGAGGGGGAGGGAAGGGGGAAAATATAAGTCAAAAACTTGCAAAAAATGATTGGTGGAAACTACTATAGCATGTTGTTGAAAAAAACAAATAAATAAAAAACAAATAAAAAACTGAACATCCTATTTCAGGGGAAAAGATGGACATTCAACGAAATAGGGAACTTTTAAACTTTGCTGTCGAAAAAACCAGAGCTGAATAGAAAGTTTGATCTTCAAGTATAGGACTTAGGTGAAGCATAGAGAGGATGGATGGGAAGGGCATATTATGAGAGATTTAATGTTGTTGAACTACTTCTATTACTGCTTGGGAAGATGACATTGGTAACTCATATGAACCTTCTCATTTATTAGGAACATATATAGACAAGGCACAGAGGGGAGCTGAATATGAAGGTATATCATATTATAAAGATGAAGTCAATAGGCAAGAAAGGAATGTAGTAGGAGAAAGGAAAAGGAGAGGTGGAATAGGCTAAGATATTTCACTTAAGAGACTCAAGAAAAATTTTTTGCAATGGAGTTGAAAGGGGGGAGGTGAGAGGGAATAAGTGAGCCTTCATTCTCATCAGAAATGGCTCAGAGAGGAAGTGACATATACATTCAGTGGGATGTGGAGATCTGTCTTCCTGTGGGGGAAGGAAGGGGGGATGGGAGAAGGGGAACAGGGGAAGGGGGAAGGGGTTGTGGGTAATGTGTCATGGGGAAAAAATTGAAGCAACGTCTTAGATGAACATATGATGGAGAATGTGATCAGTTATAATTGATGACAGTTGAGGATAAAACAGTACATCAATAAAGATAACAATAGTTCACAATTTTGATACTACAGCTGACAAAACATTCTCTATACAATATAGTATATAGTATGAGAGTGCAAATACAATTCCATTTTAAAGAATAAGAAACTGAGACAGGGTGATGAAGGGACTTAGCAAAAAACTATTGTCTGAAAATGACTGTTTCAAACCCAAGCTTTCTATCTCCTAAGTAAGTGATTTTACCCCTATTTTATCTTATTGCTTTGCATAAAAAAGGTAACACTTTTCAAATGTAAATTGTGTTTTAATGCTTTGGAAGGAAAGAAGAGAACTGGGTATACCACTAATAAAAGTCCCCATTTTCAAGTTGACTTGCATAGGCAATATGTGAATATCCAGATGGGCTTCTCCAAAATCTGAAGAATCATTTTGTACCATTCAAAATCTGCCAAGATATGCATGAAGTTGGATAGAGGGCTTATAGCAATATAACTATAAAATTAATGCTATTTTAAATTAAGTAAAATACACTATACAAGGAACTCATTACAGGTGATTATGAAACAAATAGATTTTTTAAGAACATTCCTTTGATGATTTTGAAAGATATCTTGGTAATGGGAGAGGAGAGCAAAGGAGGAAGGCTATATTGGGAAATGTAAGAGATGTAAAAAATTCTATCAGTACAAATTCATTACATTAAATCTTTACAGTAGTCAAGATTGGATTTTGTGAGTGGAATAATTTGTGCCTTGGGAGATCAGCTCACATCAGCACATGGAAGGACTATGACAATTTGATAGAACTCTGTGGTTAGAATTATCTTCAAGATCATTTATATAAGTCTCCATAGTCCAAGTCCTTCAATGAGGACTTGACAAGCAGCTAAGGTAGAACAGGGATAAATCAGAATTAAAGATTTAGAAGTGGTGTGGAAATTAGTAGACCATCAAGTCTAATCCCTTTGTTTTACAGATAAGGAATCTGAGAACCAGAGAAATGAGGTAATTTGTTCAAGGTTACAGAGATAGTAGCTAACAGAATCAGGATTTGAACCCAGTTTTATTTTGCTTTGTTTTACTTCAAACCCATCCCCCCCACAATACTATTCTATCTTTCCTCATTTTAATGTTAGATCATATATTCCACAGTAAAACCTTTCTCCATTTGCCAAGAATTCAGAAGAAAAAGAAAAGTGAAAATCAGTTGATTGCTCACTAATTTTGGGTCCACAATCTATTTTGAAAGGGTAAACCATGTTTTAACCAACATTTTGTGGATTTTTCTTAAATCCAAACAGACACCTATTGGGAAGAAAAATAAAATAAAGTTTATGTATTTTCTCTAGACAAGTAGGCAAATGTTGAGGTTTTAAAGTCTGAGTAAAAAAAAGAGAATGAAACTAAATTGCAGCTGTTCTGCCCCGCCCCCCATCATACTTTAAAAGAAACTCCCTGTATTGAAAACTCAGTGGTTTCTATTCATGTGGCTTCAATTCTGTAATAGAAAAAGACTATCAATTCACAGATCTTCTTAGACCTTTATGATCTTTGCCCTGAAAAGGGCTGGTGGGTGTGCCTTCCCCCAGCTTGCTGGAACTGGGTGGTGACTCATAAATACTTAGATTTGGAAGGAGCCCTAGGGACAGATTTGTCAGCCCTTCATTTTATGGAAACAGAAACTTAGGCCCATTCTGGTGGTGACTTGCCTGAAGTTGCATAGACCAGAAGCAAAAAGAGCTGGTATTCAAATTCAAGGTCTTCTGATTCCAATCAATTAGAAGCAGAGATGGACTTAGAATTCAAGTATTATCTTTGTCCAGGTCTAATACTCTTTCTACCATACTACACTGTCTCCTGAATTGTCTCCTTTGACCAGATTATCAGATGGGTTCTGCATCTAGGGAAATGGAAAATTGCATTATTAATGTCTTTATTTTCTGGGCAATCTAATTGACAAATCAGTATCTAGTGATATAGGGAAACTAGGTGATACAGTAGGTAGGGTGCTGGACCTGGAGTAAAGAAGACTGAGTTTTTTGAATTCAAATCTGGCTTCAGACACAGACTAGCTGTGTGACCCTGGACAAATCACTTAGTCCTATTTGCCTCAATGTCCTCATCTCCAAAATGAGCTGAAGGGAAAAAAAAATTCCAACTTCCTTAATGAGAAAACTCCTAGTGGGTTCATGAAGACTCACCTGAAAAGCGACTGAATAACAACAACCTAATGATATTCTAGAAACTGATCTTGTAATTAAAAAAGAGAAAAGCAAGTAAGCTACAATTACAGTGATATGATTCAGCAACTTTAAATTGACACCTATCCATCAAATCCCAATTGATTTGAGGCCTTGTGACAACCCAACTACAAATGCAAAAATTCTGGGGGAAGAATAATTTTCTCTCCTTTGGGAGGAAGTGGTGGTTAATCTTAATATTGAGTATGAATCTGTCCATCCATCTATCTATTCATTTATTCATTCAGATTGAAATCAACATGCAGCTATTAAGCATCATTTCTGTGTCAGACACTAAATGTAAATATCTATTGAGTCTCTACTACTACACATAAAGTTTAATGCTGTCTACCTGGATTCAGAGATGATTAATTTAGTTAAGTACCCTTAAGGAACTTGAGCTTAATGGAAGAAGATTAGAATATATAACAATATCATAACAACTAATATACACATGGAACTGTTACATGTAGTATCTTTATTATTGGATAAGGAGTATGGGAGAGATCCAAAGAAAGTGCTGTAGGAATTTAAGGAGAGAATGGCTTGTTACATTGGCATGAGTGATTAGTCATCTTATAATAAAGAATGCCTTAATGGAGGAAACATCATTTGATCAGGGGTTTTGCAGAATATGTTGAGTTCAAAAGGAAAGTGTATGAGTGAAAATGAGAATAGGGAAACATCGATCATGTTTGGGGAATGGTTAAGAAGTCCCAGCAATTATTGGATCAATAAACATTTATTAAGTACCTGCTATTTGACAGGATCAAAATGGAACTCGTTCTGTGGAAGAGTTAGAAATAAGTCTGGAAAGCTGGAATGGGGTCAAATTTTGGAAGGCTTTGAAAGTCAGGCCTAGCAGTTTGACTTTTATTCAATCAATAATGGAGAGGTAGCTAGGCAAATGTATTGGACTTAGCACCAGCCCTGGGAATCAGGAGGACCTACACTCAAATCCAACCTCAGATATTTGACAGTCACTAGCTGTGTGACCTTGGGTAAGTCACTTCAGCCCAATCACCCTGTGGGGGAAAAAACAACATCACTAAAGGAGAGCAATTGTTGTGGTATAAAGATTATATTTAATTCTTCTTAAGCTCTTATAATCCATGCATCACTGAGAGGGCTGTAGAGAAGACACACAGTGAAGTGATTGCTTATTCAGCCTTTCTTTGTCTTGTCCAACTCTCTGTGATTTCATTTAGGGTTTTCTTGGCAAAGATACTGGAGTATTTTTGGAAAAGTCATTTACTTCTTTAACTCATTTTACAGGTGAGGAAACTGAGGCAAACAGGTTAAATAACTTCTCTGGCTCTGTACACAGACACAGTAAATATCTGAGCCAAATTTGAACTCAAGAAGATGAATCTTCCTATCTCCAGACCCAGTGCTCTATCAACTGTGCCCTTAGATGCTCCCAAAGACTATAATGCATTGCAAATCAGAAATTATAAAGGATATGAGAAAATAAAAGAAGCAAAATGAAGATGCATTGGTCATATAGACAAGATGGGAGGTAATCAATAGGTCATTGTTCCATTGTTCTGCTTGGTATCCTGTAACTAGGTGGCATACTGCGTAGAATACTGGACCTTGAGTCAGAAAATCCCGAGTTCAAATTCAGCCTCAGAATTTTACCAATTGTGAGACCTGGCTTAATCTCTCTCTCTGCCTCAATTTTTTTCATCTCTAAAATGGAGTTGGTAATGGCATCTATCTTTCAGGGTAGTTGTGATAATCAAATGAAATGATATGTGCACAGTGCTTTGTGAACCTTAAAGAGATGTTTAAACACTATCTTGATGATGAAGCTGATGATGAATGTGATAATTGATGATCATGATGATGAAGATGAAGTTGATGAGGAGGATGAAGAAGATGGTATTGATGATGAAGATAATATCAAGAGAAATCAAGGAAGCCCCAATATTGAACTAATGAGTAGACATAGCCAAGAGTTTCATTGTATACTCTGGTCTAGATGGATTGTGATCTGCATCATGTAATGGAATACCCACTTTGATGAGATCACAGATCTATTTGAGTGAACATGATACATGAATTTGTAAGGAAGATTTTTCTGGCATTATTGTATAATGCTTTGAAAAGGAAGAAACAAGAGTGAAAGAGACTAATTAGATGAATATTGCAATAATCTGGACAGAAGGTGATGAGAGCATGAATTAGTACGGTAATAAAGATATGAAGGGAGAGATATACAGAAATGGAAGAACAAGTAGAACTCTGTGCCTAACTGAAAATGAATGATGAGGGAGAGGAAGGATTCAGATATAACTTCTAGGGTTTGAGCACAAGGACTTAAGAAATTGGGAGATGTGCGTGCGTGTGTGTGTGTGTGTGTGTGTGTGTGTGTGTGTGTGTGTGTGTGTGTGTTGTATGCATGTTTGTAAGACATTCATGGAAAGAGGCTTTACTAGAAGTAAGTGCTTAACTCATGTTTATTAGACTTGCTTATTAGATCACAAAAATCAATTGTTTGAAGTCAGTTCAGGTCACTCTGATTCCAGATCTGGTATTCTATCCTACTAACTTTGGTTAGTGCCTCAACACTTCTCTCTGGCCAACCGACTGTTCATTACTGATCCATTTTCTGTTTCATCCATATTGTTCTGAGAGTAGGTCAGCAATTCTGGAGCTTAGGGTCATTCTCCATACCTGAGATTCTGAGAGTACGTCAGAATGTAAGAAGCCAGAGCTACTAAGTATCTAAGGCTTAATTTGAACTCAAGTCTTCCTGATTCCAAGTTTAGCACTCTGGTCACTGTGGTACCATCTAGCTGTCCCTATATAGAAAATATGTCTAAAATTCTTGTTTACAGAGTAACTGATTGACTAACTAGAAAGACTAGGAATGGGTCTAGAGATTAGGACCTCCTTTTAATTTCAATTAAAACTCCATCAACATTTATTAAGTGCCTACTATGGGACAGACACTATGTTAAACTCTATTTTTGACATTTAAAATTTCATCTTCTCACCAGCCTATCACCACAAGCAGTTTTCTCTCAAAGTTGACAGTTATGTCTTTTCTAATAGAATATGATTTTTGTGAGGGCAGGAATTGTTTTTCATTTTCTCTTTATATCCTTCATGCCTATTATAGTGGCTTGCACTTAGAAGGCAGTTAATGCATTTTGGGGGGATTGGTCTGGGTTATATCATGTAGGGCAGACTTGCCAACATATTTTATCACTTCAAGAAAATTTTTCCTGTTTATATATGTTTTCTGTCAGAGAAGAGATTGTAAAATAAAGAGCCAAGGATAAGCAGGCTCCTTGCAGAATTCTCTATTTTTTCTGTCAGTCAGAGCCAAAGGATGATGACTATTCACTATTCCATTGAGGTAAAATTTCTGGTCAAAGATGATACTCATGTTAGTCCCTATGTAATTGCAACCATATGTGAATATCATTCAGTGAAAATGTTTTCTGGGAAAAAAAATGACACATGAATCATCTTTGAGTCATCACAAAATGGGGAGAGGAGACTGAATTGTATGATGCCCAAAGCAATAGTAAAAACTCATGTTTGTTATGTTACCCTACAGAATTTTGTCAGGTCAGAGAGAGGCCAGAAACTCAACATCAAACCTGGATGGAGATTTCAGCAAGGGGTTTCCTTCTCAGCATAACCCTAGGGCATCAGAATGCTGTCAACTATCATGTCTATGATGCATTTTCCCTCTGTAGCCTAGAAGTGCCACTAAATTGCTCTAAATTGGTCATTTAGCATCATAATTTAAGAAATGAGTAGCATCATTTTCTTTTGCTATTTGTACTTCTTTCCCAAAGAGTTTTTAGTCCCAGCCCATTCTAGAAGGGGAGAGGGATGATGTTGCCAGGAAAAAGAAAAAGGAGAATTGACTGCTGCGAGCTGAGAATGCATCTTCACTTTTACCCAAGTGGTTTCAAAACTGGAATCCAGCATCCAATTTTGATGTGTAATAGATAGACACCTTGTTCTGATCCTACCATCTTGACAAGAGTAGCCCCTTAGACTGAGTGTGGTAAAAAATAACTTTGTTTCAAAAGATACCCAAAGACAAACCTACCTGCTCTCTCCTCCCCATATACAATATTCTGTAGCCTAGTTTTGGGGATGCCTTGGCTGCCCTCCATGCTTGGAACAGTCTTCTTTGAGTCCCTAGCTCCCTTCAATACTTAACTTGTCTTACCTAATTCAAGAGTCCTTTCCCGATTGGTTGGTGCCCTCCCCTACAACCTCACTAGCTATTTGGATCATCTATGTATGTATGTATGTATGTATGTATGTATGTATCTATCTATCTATCTATGTATCTATGTATGTATGTATGTATATATCTATTTGGAAAGGAACATAGAAGCCATTTAATCTATTGTCTTCATTTTCCAGATAAAAGTTGAAACCTAGGCAAGTTAAATGCTTTGCCCAAGGTCACACAGGTTGGAAATAACAGAAATGGGATTTGAATCCAGGTTCTACGGCTTTTTCTTTTCCCTGTGCCTAAATTCACTTATATGAACATATGATGTGAATATATTGTGTAATTTCTGAGCAGAGATGTTTTCTTCATATTTATATCCCCCTAGAACCTAGCACAATGCCTGGAAGATTGTAGACCTTTAAGAGATCCTTCTTATTTTGTCTTCTATTTATGGTCATAAGGAGAGGCATCTTTTCATTCAGCTCACTTTAATGAAGTTCAGGAGCCCTATGAAAGAACTGGTTATAGACACAAGAAGAATGATGGAATTCAACTTTATTCAGCAGTTTTTAGTAAATGTGTACTGGAAGCTTAGGACTATGTTATACAATACAGGTATTTAAATGACAAATATATCAGAGCCCCGTCTTCAGGAAATTTATGGTTAAATTTTTAATGTTCAGTCATTTCATTCTTATCTGACTCTTTATGACTTCATTTGGGTATTTCTTGGCAAAGATACTGAAATGGTTTGCCATTTTCTTTTTCAGATTATTTTACAGATGAAAAAACTGAGGTAAACTAGTGACTTGCCCAGGATCATACAACTAGTAAGTTTCTGAGACCAGATTTGAACTCAGAAAAAATGAGTCTTCCTGACTCCATGCTCAGCATTCTACCTAATGTGCCTGCCCAGATGTGATTAAATAAGATTAAACTAAGTTTAACACATTTGGAACTGTGTAATTACTTTCATTAAATAAAAATTCAAAAACCTCAGTGTCACTTGCTGTTAGGATGAAAATCCTTCCTCTCATTTGCTTCCTACTCTTATTCTACTCAGATCAGTTCTCACATTTCTCAGTCCATTGCATCTTTGGTCCTCCTTTTCCATTAAGCTGCATGCATTTGATAGTGAAAAATATTCCCATTAACCTTCTTCACTTCTTTTTACACTCTTTCTCTCTGTTTGCACTCATAGAAACCTAGTTCAATTAGGAAGACACTGTATCAGTGACTCCCCTCTCTAGATTGATGTTTCTTTTCTCATACTGTACCAGGAGAAGGTTCCTCTTTGAGACTTCCACAATCTCCCTCCTACTATTACTCCTTTGACGTTCACTTCTTCCAGATACATAGTATACTCTAGATCCCTGTTACTGCAAGCTGCAATCTAGTGGCCTACAGCTTCACTCATTCTCCTTTGAGGAGGTCAAGACAAATTCTAATTCAACCCCTGCCTTCTTACCTAAGAACTTCAAGACAATGATTGATGAACTCTCAAACATTTTGCTTTGCCATTTTACCAACCCTTGAAATTCCCTATAACTTTATTCTACTTAATAAACAACAGAAATGGACATATCTGTTTTCATCATCCATTATGATACCTCAACAACAATTTTGATTCTGGAAATTCCTCTCTGATTACAATCTCCTATTTTCTCTCTCTCTTTCCTCATAAACCTATTTTTGTCCTTGTGGAAATCCAATAATCTCCTTAACCTCCTAATTCTTCCATTTCATCTATTCTATTTTAACTCTTCTTTTTTTCACAATCCTATCCCTTTAGTCGACCTGTTCAAGAATATGTTTTCTTTGGTCTATGATTTTAACTCCATGTATGCCCTTTAAGTCTTTAACTATAGAGTACCCCTACTTTATCTACTTAGACACCCAAGTTGCTAAATGAAATTTGGAGAAGTCACACTGCCATGTCTATTGAGCCAACTGCGGTTTTGTGCTGTGTTAACCTAGCTAGGTCCTCCCTGATGTACACAAAATTTTTATTCTTCCTTGATTGATTCCTTAGAGATTTCATTGCTCTCAACAATTGTGTCAGTGTTCCTGTTTGCTCTTCAAATTGTTCAATACCTCTCTCTACCCCTTGAAATCACTTATCATTGCTTATTACTATACTGCAAAAACAGGTTGGCCATTGAACTCCCTCTTCTCTCCTATTTCATATGTCAAAAAAATCCCTTCATCTTGATTCATCTTTTCTTCCTTTACTGCTAAGTCTGAGACAATGAGAACACTTCACCATATCAAAATCAACCTCTCTCCATTTCTTATAGTCTCCTGCAAAAATCTTTCTTATCATTGTGGTCTGCTTCTTATCTTTCATCTCTTCTTCTCTATATAGACTCTTGCCCTGCTACCTACAGACATGCTCAGATTAAACACAAACCAAAATACATTTTTTTTCTTGTTCCTTAAAAACTATCATCCTTCTCGATCTCTCTTCCCTTTCTCTACCAAATTCCTAGAAAGAGCTGTAGGTTGCATTGCCCTGACTTCCCTCACTGATTCGTTCCCTGACGTCTAGCTTCTGACCTAAATATTCCACTGAAAATTCTCTCTAAAAGGTTGTCAGTGATCTCTTAACTGCTAAATCTATGACTTACTGTCAATCTCATCTGTCTTGACGAGTCTGAAGTTTTCCAAACTGATCACTACTCTCTTCTCTTGGAAATGTTTTCCTTTCTTTGCTCTTTCTTATTTCTTCTCTTATGTATCTTGTATTCTTTAAGTTCCTTTGATACCATCCATCTCTACCTCCTTAGCATGAGGTTTTTTCCCCTCATTTCTGAATACTGAATACTCTTCTCTCTCTCTCTCTCTCTCTCTCTCTCTCTCTCTCTCTCTCTCTCTCTCTCTCTCTCTCTCCCCCTTCTATCACTCCTTGTCCTCCCCTCCCTCCCTGTCTCTCTCCCTCCCTACCCCGTCTCTGTTTAGCAATTAAGTATTCAGTTTTCCCCAGTTACATGTAAAAACAATTAAAATTCATTTTTAACACTTTGAGTTCCAAATTCTCTCCAACCCTTCTCATCTGACCTTATTAAGAAGGCAAGCAATTCAACATAGAATATACATATTTTGTCATATAAAACATTTTCATAATAGTCATGATGTGAAAGAAAATATAGAGCAAGAAAAGAGAGAAATTCAAGAAAAATAAAATAAAAAATATTCCTCAATCTGTAGAGAGAAATATTCAGTTCTTTATTCTTTGCAGATGGATAGCATTTTTCATCACATGTCCTTCAGAATTGTCTTGAATCTTTGTATTGGTGAGAATAGCTAAGTCATTCACAGCTGACCATCTTACAATATTGCTACTATTTTGTACACAGTACATTTTACTTTGCATCAGTTCATGTAAGTCTTTCCAGGTTTTTCTGAGAGTATCCAGTTTATTTCTTATAAAATAATATTCCATCATAATCACATACCACAATTTTTTCGGCCACTCCTCAATTGATGGACATCCCCATCATTTCTCTTTCTTTCGCTTAAGGAGGTATAAATCTAACAGGGAAAAGACATGTGCAGAAATAACTAATGAAGTACAATGAGTACTAATGAGTACTAATGCAGTAACTAATGAGTACAAAGTCAGAGTGCTCTGGGAAATCTGAGTGGGGAGAGACCACTTTCATCTCAGGATCAAGGGGAAACGTTATAGAAAAGGTGACAGTTGAAGTGGTACTGGAAGAGAGAGGAAATGAGTGTGGTCAAGACATGGGAAGCAGTTGAAGCAAAAGCATGAAAATCTTGTATTGTTTTCAGGTTGACTAGGGCTTTCTTGGTCATATTTAAATTTTTTAGTATGTGTTCCTTGAGCTAGGTAACAAAATACTGGAACTATAATAAGCACTAAAACTAAATATAGGTAATGAAAGACCTAATTCATTCAAGGGCCCCAATATCATGAATTCTTTGGGGATAAGTAAGTTGAAGAGGCAGTATATGGTAAAATGGCAAATCCACTAACTTGACCAAAGATCAATGTTTTAATCCCATTTCTGTGATTTACTACTTTGTGTCCTTGGACAAGTCACTTAAGTTGGGCTTCAGTTTGCTCATTTATAAAAACAAGGAGGTTGGTCTGAGATTCATTTCAGCTTTATGTCTATGATCCTACATTGTCCAGTGTTTCAACTAATACAAAATTATTTGGTGAGATTATTTTTGAGCCTAGCATAGTGCTTGCAAATAGAAATAGCGTCAATATATATTTTGTTTGTTATAAGTAGAGATTCAACCTAAATCCAGAGAGCATAAAATGAACCATATTTATAAGTTTAATCTCTCTCCTTTATCTTACCAGGGTTTGAAAATTAATTATTTATTTACTTGTATCCAAGATTAATCTCTTCAGTGATAGCATATTCTTCCTTAATCCACCTTGAAAATTAAATTCTGGGAAAAGTCACATTTACTTCATTTTGTTTGTTAGATTATTACAATTGAAAGGCAAAAGTCTCCATTCTGCAGCTTTAAAAACATCTGTGTTTTTCTTTTGACTTTTGGGGATAATTATCCCAGCACACATTGTGATTTTTAATTACTAAACTAAACCAACCTGTTGGAGGTTGAGGGTGTTTGGTGGGGGGTAAGGGGTGGTTCTTTTGTAACAATTTTCCCCAAAGCATTAAATCATTCTGAAAATAGAAACAGTCAAAAATATGTACAGACAGCTGTCCACATGAACTGGCACTCAGCAACTTTACCACAGGAATTTTGCACTTTTTTACTAAATCTGGTCATTTGGGGCTGACAGTTTCTGTTGAAGCTTACCAGTGCTGGAAAAGCTACATACATACATACACACACACACACACACACACACACACACAGACATAAGACTTTTGAAAAAGTTGAGTGGTACAAAAAAGCTGAGTACTGGATTTCTGAGAAACTTTCTTAGCTTTGTGATCCGTGAGAAGTCATTTAACTTTTCTCAGTCTGTTTCCTCATCTATTAAAATGGGGTTAAGAGTTCTACTCATGGTGGTAGCAAGGATCAATTGCTATCCTTGCATTATATATCCTCCTTTACATATAGTAATATGTTTAGTACTTTACAAATGTTAAATTGATCAATAAAGGCTAACTTTTATTATTATTGTTGTCTAAATTCAAAAGGAGAAAAATACTTCAACAATTTGTGTGAGGGTTGGGAAGTTCGAGGTGGACTAGATTAAGTTTCTGATTCATCAATCATGCATCAATATGATGGTGATGATGATGATGATGAACTCCATGTTAGTACTCTCAATATCCATCTACTCTTCCCCTAAAAGATGCAATTCAAATGCAACTGAATTGATTTGTCTTATAATCCTGAGATTTTTCTTTAGGAGATGAGGAAGAGGTCTAGAAAGATAAAATTATTGGTCTAGTTCTGTTCAATCTAAATAAAAACAAAATATTCTCCAAAGAAAACCTGAACAGAACCCTCATATTGGATTACAAACTGGTTGCCATCAAGACTATGTCATACTGAAACTATGAATCTTTTTCAATATATAAAACAGGACTTTTCATATACCAGGTGCTTCAAACACTATTTCACTTCTTTGGTCCTTTCTTTTTCTAAAAAATGTTTAATGGAAAGTTTAACATTGAAAAAAAGTTTAATTTTCTTTGCTACTCCTTACGTTCTAATGAATTAATTTCAAAGTACTAAGTAATGTAAAAGTCTTTCAATCTCTCCCACTGTTTCCATTGGGACTTTTTGTTCATTTATTCACATCAACATGTGATTGTAGTTAATGTGTTCAACATTCTTGTGGTTCTCCCTCTTTTTTAAACTTTTCATTATTTTATAAAGATCTTTCCAGATTTCCTTGCATTTTTTCATACTTGTCATTATTAATTGTATTAGTATTCTGTCACATGATTGTACCATAATTTATTTAACCATTCCCTAATTGTCAATCATTTAAATTGCTTCCAGTTGGGCTTTTGGGGGGGGGGGCAGGGGCAATTATATGCAAAATTTCAATGAAAACCCTTTCATTGGAGAGTCATTTTTATTTTTATAACACTGAGTCTGGAATCAAAAGACATAGGCTAAAACAGAAGCTCTATTACTTAATATCTGTATAATCTTAATCTAAATAATTTAACATTCCTGGACCTCAGTTTCCTTTTTTGTAAAATGAGGGAATTGAATTATTGGACCCTCTAGGCATCCTTCATTCTCTAGGTTCTATAATACCATGAATTATATTGGTATTCCCATCCATCTCACTGAGAAATGGAGACTGCCAATCAGATGTAATACTTGCATTTGTTTTCCCAAGTTGCTTGAACACAGCCACGGAATATAACCTGATCTTGCTACAGCTAATTCTCTAATTTCATGAGAATTTAGCCTTATAAACTAAAAGAGAAATCATAAGAACTGGGCTTGGATGAGTCAAGAAAAAATTATGAAAGAAAATGAAGAAAAGGTCTATTCAGATATTAGAGATTTGAAGATTTAAAGAATTTATCTTCAATTTAATTTAATTTAAAAAATACATTACAGGGCAGCTAGGTGGCGCAGTGGATAGAGCACCGGCCCTGGAGTCAGGAGTACCTGGGTTCAAATCCGAACTCAAACACTTAATAATTACCTAGATGTGTGTCCTTGGGCAAGCCACTTAACCCCATTTGCCTTGCAAAAACCTAAAAAAAAATACATTACTACTTTCAAAAGTATAACCCAGTACTTAACCTTTTCTAAGCATTCCTTCACACATAAACAGCCCCCCCCAGAGGAAAGTCCACCATTAGAGATTCATTCATTAATCATCTATTATTTTAAAATTAAAATACACAAAAGATCAATATGGTCATTTACACTTGAGTAAATTGCTTTAATGAGCTGTTCTAATAGCACTGAAGTAAGAATTGACTGTAGATGATGAGTGAAAAAAGATTGATTTTTACAGCACAGTCCCTTAACCATGGAGGAGGCGCATAATTAATGCTTCTTGAATTTCTTTCTTTTTCTTTAGATTTTTGCAAGGCAAATGGGGTTAAGTGGCTTGCCCAAGGCCACACAGCTAGGTAATTATTAAGTGTTTGAGTTCGGATTTGAACCCAGGTACTCCTGACTCCAGGGCCGGTGCTCTATCCACTGCACCATGTAGCCACCCCCAATTTTTTTTTGAGAAAGATTTTATTTATTTTGAGTTCTACAATTTTTTTCCCTTTTCTTGCTTCCCTCTCCCTACCCCCCACAGAAAGCATCTTCTTAGTCTTTACATTGTTTCCATGGTGTACATTGACCTAAGTTGAATGTGATGAGAAAGAATCACCCTTATGGAAGAAAAGTAAAGTATAAGAGATAGTAAAATTACATAATAAGATAAGGGTTTTTTTTTCTAAATTAAAGGTAATAGTCTTTGGTCTTTGTTCAAACTCCACAATTCTTTCTCTGGATACAGATGGTATTCTCCATTGCAGATACCCCAAAATTGTTTCTAATTGTTGCACTGATGGAATGAACAAGTCCATAAAGATTGATCATCACCCCCATGTTGATGTTAGGGTGTACAGTGTTTTTCTGGTTCTGCTCATCTTGCTCAGCATCAGTTCATGCAAATCCTTCCAGGATTCCCTGAATTCCCATCCCTCCTGGTTTCTAATAGAACAATAGTGTTCTATGATATACATATACCACAGTTTGTTAAGCCACTTCCCAATTGAAGGACATTTACTTAATTTCCAATTCTTTGCCACCACAAACAGGGCTGCTATGAATATTTTTGTACAAGTGATGTTTTTACCCTTTTCATCATCTCTTCAGGGTATAGATCCAGTAGTAGTATTGAAGGATCAAAGGGTATGCACATTTTTGTTGCCCTTTGAGCATAATTTCAAATTGCTCTCCAGAAAGGTTGGATGAATTTACAGCTCCACCAACAATGTATTAGTGTCCCAGATTTCTCACAACCCTTCCAACATTGATCATTGTCCTTTCTGGTCATATTGGCCAGTCTGAGAGGTGTGAGGTGGTACCTCAGAGATACCTTAACTTGCATTTCTCTAATAAGTAGTGATTTAGAGCAATTTTTCATATGACTATGAATCACTTTGATTTCCTCATCTGTAAGTTGCCTTTGCATAGCCTTTGACCAATTGTCATTTGGGGAATGACTTGGTTTTTTTTTAAATTTGACTCAGTTCTTTGTATATTTTAGAAATGAGTCATTTGTCAGATTGAATTTATTTTTTGAATCGAATTTCATTTTTCATTGAACAAAACTCTAATTTCTTTCCATAGTCCTAGTTGTCTCCACTGAATTAAAAGAAAAGCAAAATCTATGTAACAAATATGCATAATCATAACTAATTTCCACATTGGACATATTCAAAAAGTGTTTCCTTCTGCCCCTTGAATCTATCATCTCTCAGTCAAGAGGTGGACAACATGCCTCATCTTTAAACCTCTATATTTGATCATTTTATTAATCAGAGTCCATAAGTCTTTCAAAGTTGTCTTTCTTTATAGTATTGCTATTGCTGAGGTCATTACCTTTAAGTTATCTTGACTCTTGTCTTGCCACTGGACTCCAGTGACTATGGATGGTAACTTTGTGCAACTCTGACTCTGATTCTCTTGCAAGTCAAAATATCAGCTTCATGGTGTCACTAATCCACTTGAAGAAATAAGATGAACAATTACTGCTTCTATATACATTATTCTTCTAATTCTGTTTGCAATCCATAGCAGTTCATGCTATTCTTCCCAGCTTTTTTCTAACACTTTTTTCTTTTATCATTTCATACATGCAGACATTATTATTCCAATGCATTTGTATGATTTATTTTGTTTGGACACTTTTCAATTCATGTGTTTTCCCTTAATTTATGGGTTGGTTTTTTTTGCAATACAAAAGGAGTTTCTATAAATATATTTTGTCCAGGTGACCCTTTTTTTCTTTAATCTCATTGAGAATATAGACCAAATAGTGATATCATTGGCTCAAAAGGTATTTACAGCATAATCATCATGGACAATCACTAAGTAAACACAAGCAGATTTTATATATATATATATATTATATATACATATATTATATATAATATATATATATTTCTACCTAATTACATTGTTTTCAGGTAAGACCTCCTTATCTGTAAGGTATGTAAGAAGGTAACTTTTTGAATGACTGAATAAGATCTTTTCTTACGTCTAATGTTCTATATCACCAAAATGTGTAGCTTAGAGTCTAGTGTCCAAACAGTCTCTGAGGTCTTTTTCAGCTAAATATCTTCAGTCCCATGGGTTTTTAGAAGGATGCAATCTATAATTCCTCTTTTTATCCATAAAATTTGTTTAGTCTATAAAAGAAGCAACTGGGAATGCATATCTTTCACTAATGTGGATTAAGTATTTTTTTTTGCTCCCAACTCAGGAAAGTATTGAAAAATTATCCCTCTGAATGATCAGTAGATATAATAAAATAATAAGAATAACTAACACTGATAACGGGTCAGATACAGTGCTAAATGTTTTCCAAATTATATCTCATTTGATTCTTACAAAAACCCTGAGAAATTGGAGTTATTATTATCCCTGTTTTTCCAACTGAGGGAATGGAGGTAAACAGAAGCTAAGTGACTTGTCAATGGTGACCCTACTAGTAAATATGAAATCTGAGGCTAGATTTGACCTCAGGTCTTCTTGAATCGAGACCCAGGACTCTATCTAGCATACTACTCAGCTGCCTACAGCAATAGAGAGGTGGAATCCAAGTCTTGTATGTGCCAGAGTAAGTGTGATCTGGAGCAAGCAAGTCTGAGGTTGATGCCTTATCCTTTTGATGAGGATGTAAGTCTATGCAATCACCAAGACTGCTCTGACATCCTAAGAGCCTGTTCAGTCTAAGCATGTGTCAACAATTCTAAGTCCTAGAGTGACTTGAACTCTCCTTAAAAGTGCTCTGGTAGTTATAAGGACTTGGAAGTCTAACCACAAGATGTGGTTTTGTCTGTGGAATGTGAATAACTCCAGCTACATGTGGTTGGATCAATATGACCATGA
Organism: Macrotis lagotis; assembly: GCF_037893015.1. Classification (NCBI taxonomy): domain Eukaryota; kingdom Metazoa; phylum Chordata; class Mammalia; order Peramelemorphia; family Peramelidae; genus Macrotis; species Macrotis lagotis. The sequence continues at coordinate 86,446,134 of NC_133661.1, read as the reverse complement.
CTCTTTTTACATTTTTCTTTTAAATGATTAAAATAGCTCTATGTTACTCAGTTTCTACTGGTTGGGTTGTGTGTATGTGTGTGTGTGTGTAAAATGATATTAGAAAAATAATGCACTTTGCAAAATAGCTCAACTAAATGATTGCAGTAGGCTGTGCTGGGGAACTAATGGGATCAAGTCTGCACACCTAGAAGTCTACATTTAGGACAGCAAAAGAAACTTGGGTTCCCCTTCCTCAATCCTCATGCATCAAGGGAAGCAGAACCTTGGAGCTCTTCTCTGACCCTTGCCCCACTTTCTTGGTTCAAAATCATATTGCTTTTTCTAAACAATCCACAAAGTCATCCCCAGTGCCTTCTTTTCTTCATTTTGAAATAGAACTGAAATAAAATCACTAATCCAGCAGCCTGCAAAAACAAAGCAAATCAAACAAAAAGCAAAAACTGGAGAGGGAACAGCATTGGTAGCTCCCTTGCCAGTATTAATATTAAATGAAATGCAAGAACTGGAACAGTTTTCATTCACCTCTCCCCCTATTCCTTGTTTCCCCTCAGTTCTCTGTGACTTCTCAATTGCTGGAGCATTAGATTAATCACTTGTGCCAGAGTAAAGTTTTGAAACTTTTTTTCTCTCTAGAAAGAGCATTTTATCTGAGTCAGCCAGAGGTCCTGTTGTTGAGCTCTTTTATCTTCTCTTTGTAATTTTCTTTCTGAAGTAAAAACTACCTAGGTACCTCAGTGCTAGAAGTAGCAGTTAAAATCCAAATAAAAGTTTCTAGGACTTTCTCAGACTGAAGGGAATTTGGAAATCTCCTTGTTCATTTTACAAATGGAAAAATTGAGACCTAGAAGGTTAAGGTGACTTGACCAAGGTCATGCTAATGTGAGTGGCAGAGTCAGGTTGCATTAGGAAATAAATATAATCAAGCCATTCAGTCTGTGCCAACTGAGAAACTAATATGTGCCAGGTTACAAAGAAAAGAATCATAGACTCTCAGAGATGGAGGAGGATTTAGGGTTCATCTAGTTCAATGTCATCATTTTACAGAGGAGGAAAGTGAGGTCCACTTACAATCTTACCTAAGTTCATGAAACTAATTAGTAATGGAGAGGATACAAGAACACAAGTATTTTGACTCCTAGGCCAGTGTTGGGTTTTATTTACTTTTTTTTTTTTTTAGATTTTTGCGAGGCTATTGGGGTTAAGTGGCTTGCCCAAGGCCACACAGCTAGGTAATTATTAAATGTCTGAGGCCCGATTTGAACTCAGGTACTCCTGACTCCAGGGCTGGTGCTCTATCCACTGCATCACCTAGCTGCCCCCTTTATTTACTTTTTAATTTAATTTTTTAAAAATCCTGAACCAATCAGAAAATGAGCATTTTGATATGTAAATTAGAATTCAGAAACTCAATTTTTTCATGTCTTTTACTATTTTATTTCATATGTTATAATAATAATATATACAATTTAAGGATCAGTGCATAATAATAATAGGGATCATTTTTATAGTGCTTCCTATTTGCCAGATATCTTCCTAAGCACTTTACAATTATTATTTCATTTGATCCTTACAAAAATCATGGGAGTTAGATCCTATTATTATTATTTCCATTGTAAAGATGAGGAAAGTGAGGGAAAATGCCTTGTCCAAAGTAGGAAGTATCTGAAGCTGAATTTGAACTCAGGTTTTCCTTACTCTACACCCAGCACCCTATCCATTGCACCAACTATCCATTGTATTGAATTTACTTTTATTCTCTCTATACTTTTATAAATATTGCAATGTCCCTTTCTTTATACTTTACTATTTGTTTTTCCATATCATCTCCCTTTCCTGCTTCCCCCCATGCCATTCTGCCAAAAAAAAAAACCCAACATAAATCCAAAATATGTATAGTCAAACAAAACAAATTCAGACTATTATGACCACACTTTGAGGCTATCAATTCTTTCTTAGAGGATGGATAAAATGCTTTTTCCTCACAGGTCCTCTAGAGAAAGTTGATCACTGGTTGGATAAGATTCTAACATTTAAAATTTTAATTTTCTTTACCATGTTGTAACACTTATATAAATTACTCAGATTCTACCTCGCTTCACTTGTATCAGTTCATAATTCCAGTGGTTCCCTGAAATCATCTCTTTTATTATGGCATAATGACATTTCATTATATTCACATGCCACAATTTGTGTAGGTGTTCCCCAATTGATGGACATCCTCTTAGGATCCAGATCATTTATTTTCTCCCACTTTCCCACTCTCCCAAACAAATCTCTTTCAGAATAATAAGGAAGTCTATATTCTTCATTACTATACTCATCCCAGTACTATCATCTTTCTTTTTAAATAAGTAAAAAAACACATGCATATATAATATATAAACATTCTTTTAAAAATGAGTTATGTACAATCTTCCTTCTGAACTCTGATCTTTCTATCTCCATGAATTTTCCTATTGAATTTGGAGTGGTTTTATCCCTAATGTGTGTGTGTGTGTGTATGTGTATTCAACTTTCCTTTGCCAATTCAAGTAATGATGTCCTTCTGATACCTATGCTTAAATCTCATTCTCTCACACACATCAAAAATATGAAAAATAGAAAGTTCACCCACCTTCTTCTTCCTTTCTACAGTAGTTTCTTTTTTTTTCTCTTTCTCCTCTTAAAACCCTAACAATAGCACCAACTCACTCCAGCTGCTTCTTATTCAGCTCCCATGATACCATTTGATAGCATTAAAATTCTAAAGAGATGGTTTTCTTCTTGCACTATTAAAATGTTAGTACTGCATCATTGGATAGCCTCTTCTAATTGCTCAAATAAATTTACCTTTCTGTATTTGCATTATAATATTCCTTCAAAATTCATTCTTTTTTTCTGGTTTTTTTTTATTTTTGCAAGGCAAATGGGGTTAAGTGGCTTGCCCAAGGCCACACAGCTAGGTAATTATTAAGTGACGGAGAGCGGATTTGAACCCAGGTACTCCTGACTCCAAAACCAGTGCTTTAATCCACTATGCCACCCAGCCACTCCTCATTCTTTTTTTCATCAAAAATACTTGAAGGCCCCTTTCCTTCCTGTAAGATTATACAGGGTAATTTATTTGTAGTAAGGTTGTCTCTTTTGATTTTTGAAATATTGTATTCCAAGATCTACTTTTTTGAGATATATATTTTTAAATACTGTATTCTGGGATTTATTATTTTTTTTTGCAAGGCAATGGAGTTAAGTGACTTGCCCAAGGTCACACAGCTAGGTAATTATTAAATGTCTGAGATCACATTTAAACTCAGGTTGTCCTGATTCCAGGACTGGTGCTCTATCCACTGCACCACCCAGCTGTCCCTGGGATTTATTAACTTGCTGATAGTTTCTTAGTACTTGAACTCTTTCTTTCCAGCAGTTTAAAATATTTTCTTTGATGGAGATATTTTGGATTTTGGTTATAACAGTCCTGAGACTTTTCTTTTGGGGATTCCTTTCTCATGATGATTGTTGAATTCTTTCTATTTTTACTTCGCCTCCTGTAGTTCTGAGCAGCTTTAATTATTTTTTTTCTTGCAATGTAGTATGTGTACAGACTTTTACAAAAAATCAGGGGCAGCTAGGTGATGCAGTGGATAGAGCATCAGTCCTGGAGTTAGGAGGACCTGAGTTCAAATCTGACCTCAGACTCTTAATAATTGCCCAGATGTGTGAACCTGGGCAAGTCACTTAACCCCATTGCCTTGCAAAATAAAAAAAAATAATTATCCTTTGAAGGGTATCTGGTGAGTTTTACATTATCTCTACTTGTTTTCCAGGTCAATTCTTTTTCAGTTTTCTTTTTTCCATTTTCTTCTATTCGTTGGATCTTTTGATTTTTGTACTACTACTTGTTTCTGTTTCATGGAGTCATTAATTTCTGTTTGATCTTTTCAAGTTTTCAGAGGGCCCATTATTTGGACAATATTTTTTACCATATTCTGTTCCAGGCTATTTATTCTTTTAATTCTTTCATTCAGAACTTTTATTTCCTTTTTTATTTCTTGCTTCATTTATTTAAGGTATTCATGTAGTCCTTGTAGAAAATTCATTTTTCTGTTTAGAATGTCAACTTGCAATTGTTATACAGTTACTCGGGGCAGCTAGGTGGCACAGTGGATAAAGCACCAGGACTGCAGTCAGGAGTACCTGAGTTCAAATCAGACACTTAATAATTACCTAGCTGTTTAGCTTTGGGCAAGCCACTTAAGCCCATTTGCCTTGCAAAAACCTTTTTAAAAAATAATTCTTTCTGTTATAGAGTTACTCTCTCATTTTAGGTATCTTTTTGTTCTTATACATCTTTCCAAATTAGAGTTTTGTACCATGGTCAGACTTGGCCTCCTCTTGCACATTTGAGTCTCAATGTGGATCATGCTAGTTTTTGCAGTGACCTCTCTTGCCTAGATTTATTGCCCTTTCCTGACCCTCCTTCCATAGTCCTTCTTTGAGATTATTTAGGGTGTCTGAGGACAGAGGGATAGAGGTATTATCTCTGAATATTATCAGGAATGCAAGCACACTACACAAGTCATTGATGGGTGCCTTGAAAGAAAACAATTTGGGCTTCTGATCACTTTGGGACTTTCTTGAGAGAGCTGTCCAGGACTGCTTCCTCTGGACATTATAGAGATTTGCAGGCTACTTGGGTCTCTGGAGTCTGGTACATTGACAGACTTGTTAGTTTGAATATGGGCCTTGGTTTTCTTAGCAGATGCCTTTTCCTATTGTTTTTAGGTTTCTGACTAATTTTTTATTCAGCTTTGGTGTGGAAGAAGTCTTGTACTATGATTACTCATTGAATTTCTAGATTGCATTTTGATCTAGTTCTATGAAAAGAGGAACTGGGCAGCCTGCTTCTGGAAAGGCAGTCATCTTGACCTTCTCCACTGTATAATGATGTCTCTCCTCTCAAGAAGCTTATATTCTTGCACATAGAGTGGAAAAAGAACTTGATTTTTCCAAGAGACTAGAAATCAGAATGGAAGCAAATGCTAATTTAACAATTTTTTTTAGGCAAGGGGCAATGAGTGAGCCTTCATTCTCATTAGAAATGGTTCAGAGAGGAAATAACACACACACACACACACACACACACACACTTAATAGGGTATAGAAATTTTTCTTACCATAGAGAAAAATGAGAGGAAAGGGATGTGATAAGGAGGACAGGGGAGGGAAGGTGGGGAGTAGGTGATAGAAGAGATGGAAGACTGTGGGAGAGGACAGTGAGATCCAATACACTTCTAGGAAACTACAAGATTCTATGAAAAAAAAAAATAAAAACTGAAAAAATTGAAGGAAAGTGTGAAGTACCTTTTAGGAAAAACAAATGACTTCAAAAATAGATTTGGAAAACATTATGCAGGAAATTATCAGGGAAAACTGTCAAAAACTGCTAGATCATGAAGACAATATAGCCATTGTAAGAATACACAGAACCCCTCCAGAAAGAGAATTCAAGATAAAAACTCCAAGGGCTGTTATAACCAAATTCCAGAACTCTCAAATGAAGGAGAAAATTCTGCAAGAAACAAAAAAGGAAATAGTTTAAATTCAAAGGAAATACATCAGAATCACGCAGGACCTATGAACTTCATCATCTGGAGGACCTGGAATATTATATGTTGGAGGGCAAAGTATCTGGGATTGCAAGCAAGAATTTATCACCCTGTAAAATTCAGCATATACTGTCAGGAAAAGATGAATTTTCAATGAAATAGACTTCTAAAATTTCTTGACAAAATGACTGGAACTGAACAGAGAATTCAATCACTAAATATATGACTTAAGGGATGCATAAAAAAGGTAAGTGAAAAGGGGAAGGCAAAACAAACCAAAACAAATGTTAGTCAAGACCATCAAATTGTTTACAATCCTTAAAAGGGAAAATATAACACTTAAAACTTTTGAGAATTGTACTTCCATTAGGATAGTTAAAGGGTTGAATACAATTGAAGAGACTGGACTTCTATGATATGGATTTAGTTGGACCTCTCCATTGAAGGGAACAAGATGACATCACTATGTTTGAGACAAAAAGCCCTGTTGAAAAATGGTACTGTTTATTCTAAGCTTAAGTTTCATTTTCTGTCGACCTATTCTAATTCTGCTATGCTTACAAAGCTTAGCATTTTCTCTGATGAGGACACCATAAGCTGGACACCATAAGTGTCTCCCATAACTTACAATCAATTGTAAAGTTCTTAAGTGAAACATTAAAAGCCTCCCAGACCTTTGAGATTCTTATAGTTAATCAAATCAGGGTTGGAATTAATCCATATTTTGCTTTTGTTTTTAGTTTTCACAAGGCAATGGGGTTAAGTGACTTGCCCAAGGAAGCACACCTAAGTAATTAGTAAGTGTTTGAGGCTGGATTATACTTTACTTAAAAAAGGGGTTAACTATCCTGGTGATGAGGGGGGCTGAAATGAGATCAATACTTTACTTACCAAAGGGCTAAATAGCCTAGGGTGGGGAGGGGTAGACATGTGAGAGAAAATATGCTTGGAGAGAGGGATATTATTTGTTGATAAAAATGATTTGGCTTTGGCTAATATTTTTACTCTTGAGGATTATGTATCCTTGGAGGGTACTTGAAAGGGGGGTAAGGAAAAAATGATTATAATTTGATGTAATTCAAGACTCTTGAAGAGGGTTCTTCTAATGAGACAGAAGAAGAGAGAGTATTTAATGATTTTGAGGCAATGCTGCTTATTAAACAATGTATCAGTCAATCAATCAATCTGTGATGGTACTTTTATAGCACTTTGAATTTATCAAGCTGTCAATAATCAAGCTGTGATTGATGTTACCTGATTAATAGTACATGGGAGATAAATAACAGCAGGTGAAGAAGTAGAATGATTTATAATTTTTGAGGGAAAGAAGGGAGGGTCTGACACTGAGTAAATTCTATTCAATAGATTTGGTCCAGAGAGGGAATAAGATACATTCCCACTTGGGTTTAAAAATCTATCTACTCTACAGGGAAGGGGGGGGGGGGAAGATAAGGGAAGAAGGGATTGAGAAAAGGAAAGGTTAAAGAGAAGAGAAAATAAACTGAATGCTAAATTTTAAAAGAAAAGTTAAAGGAGAAAGGGAGTAAACCTTTGTGAGGAGGAAGAAGAAGAAAGGGAAAAAAAACTATAACTAGGAAAAGATAACATGGAGGCAAACACAGAATTAGTAATTTTAACTATAAGTGAGAATGGGATGAATTGCCTCCTTAAATGGAAGTGGATAGAAGAATGGATTAAAATCCAGAATCCTACAATATGTTGCTTACAAAAAACACATTTGGAACAGAGAGATACACACAGTGTAAAGGTAGAAGGAGGGAGCAAAATATATCATTTTTCAGTTGAAGTAAAAAAAAAAACAAATCAGGAGTAGTGATCCTCATCTCAAATAAAGCAAAAGCAAAAATAGATTTCATTAAAAGGGATAAAGAATAAAATTACATCTTCTTAAAAGGCACCATAGATATTGAAGCTATATCATTATTAAACATGTATGCACCTAATAGTATAGCATCCAATTCCTAGAGGAAAAGTTGAGTGAATTACAAGGAGATATAGACATCAAAACTTTAATAATTGGGGACTTCAATTGCCCTCTCTCAGAACTAGATAAATCTAATCATAAAATAAACAAGAAGGAAGTTAAGAAAGTGAATGAAATCTTAGAAAACTTAAAAAGTGATAGATTCCCAATTAAATACCAAATTAGAAATCTGAAAATCAAGGGAGAGATTAATAAAATTGAAATAAGAGTTGGTTTTATGAAAAAAGCCAATAAAATGGCTAAAAATTTTATTAATCTGGTTAAAAAAGAAGATAAACAAATTACCAGTATCAAAAATGAAAAGGGTGAATGAACCACCAATGAGGAAGAAATTAAAGAGACAATTCAGAACTACTTTACCGAACTTTATGCCAATAAATTTGATAACCTGAATGAAATGGATGAATATTTACAAAAATACAAACTGCCCAGATTAACAAAAGAGGGAATAACATACTTAAATAACCTCATTTCCGAAAAAGAAATTGAAGAAGCCATCAATAAAATCCTTAAGTAAAAGTCTCCAGGTTCAGATGGATTTAAAGTGAATATTACCAAATATTTAAGGAACAATTAATTCCTATTCTGTACAAACTATTTTAAAAAATAGGAGAAGGAGTTCTGCCATATTCCTTTTATGTCAGCAATATGGTACTAAACCTAAACCAGGAAGAACCAAAACAGGCAAAGAAAATTATAGACCAATGTCCCTATTGAATGATGCATAATTGATGCAAAAATCTTAGATAAAATTTTAGCTATGAGATTATAGCAAGTTATTACTAGGATAATATACCATGATCATGTAGGATTTATACTAGGTATGTAGGGATGGTTCAGTATTAGGAAAACACTCAATATAATTGAACATATCACTAGCAAACCAACAGAAATCATATGATTATCTTAATAGATGCTGAAAAAGCCTTTGATAAAATACAACACCCATTCCTATTAAAATCATTAGAAAGTTTAGGAACAAATGGAGTTTTCCTTAAAATAATAAGTAGTATCTATCTAAGAATCATCAATAAATATTGTATGTAATAGGGATAAACACAGAGCATTTCCAATAAGATCAGGGATGAAACAATGATGCCCATTATCACCATTACTATTCAATATAGTATTTGGAATGTTAGCATTAACAATAAGAGAAGAAAAAAGAAATTGAAGGAATCAGAATTGGCAAGAGGAAGCAAAGCTTTCACTCTTTGCAGATGATATGATAGTATACTTAGAGAACCTGAAAAAATGATCTAAAAAGCTCCTTGAAACATTAACAAATTCAGCAAAGAAGCAGGCTATAAAATAAACCTGCATAAATCATCAGCAATTCCATATATGAACAACAAAGCCCAAAAGTAAGAGATAGAAGGAGAAATTCCATTTAAAGCAACTGTAGACAACACTAAATATTTGAGAATCTAACTCCAAAGAGAAATCCAGAAACTGTATGAACACAATTATAAAGCACTTCTCACCCAAATAAAGTCAGATCTAAATAATAGGAAAAATGTCAGTTGTTCAGTTAGGTTGAGCTAATATAATAAAAATGACAATTCTATCCAAATTAAACTACTTATTCACTACCATATCTGTCAAACTACCAAAAATTATTTTACTGAGCTAGAAAAAATAATAACAAAATTCATCTGGAGCAATGAAAGGTCAAGGATAGCAAGGGAACTGATGAAAAAAAATGTGAAGGAAGGTGGCCTAACTCTACCAGATCTAAAGCTATACTATAAAATGGCAGTCATCAGAACTGCCTGGTACTGGTTAAGAAATAAAATAATGGGGGACAGCTAGGTGGCACAGTGGATAGAGCACTGGCTCTGGATTCAGGAGTACCTGAGTTCAAATCTGGCCTAAGACACTTAATATTTATGTAGCTGTGTGGCCTTGGGCAAACCATTTAACCCCATTGCCTTGCCAAAAAAAAACAACTAAAAAAAAGAAATAAAATAATGGATCAGTGGATTAGGATAGGTTCAAAAGAAACTAGCTAATGACTACAGCAATCTACTATTTGACAAACTCAAAGACATAAACTTCTGGGATAAGAAATCACTATTTCACAAAATTTGTTTGTAAAACTGGAAAATAGTAAGGCAAAAACTAGGCACAGATCCACATGTCACAACCTATACTAAAACAAGGTCAAAATGGCTACAGAATTTAGACATAAAAAGTGACATCATAGATAAATTAATAGGCCAAGAAATTATCTATCAGATCTATGGAAAGGGGACAAATTTATGACCAAACAAGGCACAGAGTTCATTATAAACTGCAAAATGAATGATTTTGACTATGTTAAATTAAAAGATTTTGCACTAATAAAATCAATACTGACAGAATTCAAAGGAAAGCAGAAAGTTGGGAAACAATCTTTACAATTAGGAGTTCTGATAAAGGTCTTATTTCAAAAATATATAGAATATGACATCAAATTATAAGGTTGCAAGTCATTCCTCAATTGATAAATGGTCAAAAGATATGAATAGACAGTTTTCAAATGAAGAAATTAAAACTATATATATATATAATCATATGAAAAATGCTCCAAATCATTATTGATTAGAAAAATGCAAATTTAAACAACTGATGCATCCCTTCATACCTATCAGATTGGCTAAGATGAGGAAAAATATGATCAATATTGGAGAGGTTGTGGGAGGATTAGGACCTTAATACATTGCTAGTGGAGTTGTGAACTGATTCAACCATTCTGAAGAGTACAATGGAACTATGCCCAAAGAACAACAAAACTGTTCATACCCTTTGACCCAGCATTTCTAATTCTAGGCCTATATCCAGAAGAAATCATAAAAAATAAGAAAATTCCTACGTATTTCAAAATATTCATAGCAGCTCTTTTTGTAGTGTCTAAGCATTGTAAATTGAGGGCCATCAACTGGGGAATGGCTAAACAAGCTATGGTACATGAATATTATGGAATACATTGTTCTATAAGAAACCATAAATGGTTGGATTCTAGAGAAGTATGGAATGAATTATAGGGTCAGATGCTGAGCAAAGGGAGCAGAACTAAGAGAACAATGTACATATTAACAACAACGTACCAATCAAACTACCAAACAATTATTTTAGTGAGCTAGAAAACCACCATAGTGAGATGATCAACCCTGATGAATGCAGCTGCTTTCAGAAGTTTAAACAGCTAGGATAACCCTATTAGACTGGCTATGGATCCTCATCCAGAGAAAGCAAAGCAAAGCAAAACAAAAATCCTTCAGAGTCTGATGAACACTGCACTCACTTAAAATATATATATATCTTATGTATTTCTTTCCCTTAATCCTAATTTCTCATACTGAAAATGACTAATTATCATATTAATCGTCATAACTCTGTAAGGTAGGCACTATGAGTACTATTAGTCCCATTTTACAGATAAGGCTCAGAAAGGTCTAGTGACTTGACCAAGCGTATATATAGATAGCAAGTGTAGGTCTTTCAACCAAACCACATAGCCTCCCTTTGTCCTGCTGGGGAATAGTCTCCTTATTGGGGTCATGTTAATATGTTTCCTGGTTTTTTTTTTTTCCACTTAGATTGCTCTAAGATGTTTGAGGGAATAAACAGTAAAAAAACAAACAGGTGTATGTGTATTCAAGGATAATGAGCATTTCTGGTGTGTGGGCTTGCTGAACCCTTTTCACCCAACTCTCACCTGTAGCTTCAAGAAGATATAAGTATGCACAGTGACCATACCCCAGAAAACTCATCTTGGCAGATGAACTAAACAAGATTGAAAGTAACTGACAGGTCTCTAAACAATCTGTGAATTAAGGGGATGTCCATCCCAAGTCCATCAAAGTCTTGTGTGAAAACTTTCTCTGGTGGAATGGGCATGTGAGAACAATTCATTCCAATGACTACAAAGAGAGTTGAAGTAGAGTGCTTAGAGCTTGATTAGACATTGAAGATGACAGATCATCCATCCCTTACATCTTGGGCTATCTCCAGTCATCTTGAGTTTCTTTTTGCCACTGGACTTTGCAGATTCTCATTAAGGAAACATATATCCTATATCTATTCATACATCGATACATATATGTATACCTATTAATGACAATAAGAAACATATATTTTGATTCAACCATGGTTTCTAGAAGCATGTCTAAAATTCATAATATCATTATCATGGAGATGAACAAGAATGTTGTCTCTACCATATTCTGATCTCCCATTGATATCTAGGAGAAAATAGTTACTGGGTCTGAATTGTTAAAATGAGTAACACAAAGAACTTAGTATTTAGAGATTTTCTCTTATTCAGTAAATACACACACACACACACAAAATTTTGCTTGGATTTATCAGACACTTCTTAATAGAGGCCAAAATAAACCTCACTACAAAGTATGATCTTTTTTTTTAGGCTTTTGCAAGGCAAACAGGGTTAAGTGGCTTACCCAAGGCCACACAGATAGGTAATTATCAAGCATCTGAGAGCAGAATTGAACCCAGGTACTCCTGACTCCAGGGCCCGTGCTTTATCCACTGCACCACCTAGCTGCCCCTACAAAGTATGGTCTTAAAACACTTTAATGATTTTTTTTAACACAAAAGAAGGATATGTCCTCTCACTTTGACAGTGGGACCTAGCATTTACTGCTGAAGACTTTGATTGTTATAGAGAGGTTCTATTGTAAACAGCAATATGGCTACTATATCTAGTATTATGTAGTTAAAATGACATTAAGATGGAATATTGGACTGTTAAGACAAATGCTTTTCTAAAGTCAGTGTAGTTATGCTGGGGCTTGAAAAATACACAGTGGGGTTTAGCAAAAGATCTGCTAGAGAGATTGAATGATTTTGTTGCTGCTAGACACCCTATAAAACAACTGAATTAAATCTCTTCTAAATACAAGTTCCAAAACCTGAAAAACACCTATGGGGGAAAAATAGTATGAAACCTAGTCAAAGTGTCTTTACTTCTTTATTCTTAGCTGATACTGAGCACTATGGATACAAAAAGACATGAGAAGCACAATGCCTAATCTACATGAATTTACAACTCAGTTGGGAAGATAAGATATGTGGATGAAAAGGTTCCTAGCAATAGAAAGAAAGACAGCAAATGGTATGGTCAACTAGGCCTGGATGAATTAAGGAAAATAATGAGACATATATGTTGAGTATATATGTTGAGCTTATATGAGAGTATATATATGTTGAATTTAGGATTGGAGAGAAGCTAAATTAATTAGGGGAAATAGTTCAAACAAATACATAGGGGAAAGCATTTTGTAAACCTTATTAGAGCTATATAAATGTGATTATGTTTGAAATTGCAGCTTTGGAGAATTATTGACTATTCTAGTTTGGTAGATTGGTAGGTAGATAGATTGATAGAAAGAAGAAAAGATTAAAATATAGAAATGTAGCTATAGATGATACATAGAAATATAGAGATGAAGTAAGTAATACATTTATTAATCACCTATTTAGAAACTGTGACAGTTACTAGTCATGAAAATACAAATCAAAATGGCAGTCTCTATAGTTAAGAAATATTCTTTCTAATGGAGGAAGACAAGTCTGAAAGAGAACTAGAAAGCAGAGGAGGAAAGAATCTCTAAAGCTGCTGGTGAAGAAGTAGAAAAGTTAGGAAAGTTGAGAATGGACCAGGGAATGAAGTAGGTGCCTTAATATTGGTTGTCAGGGCCAGGGATTCTATGATCAGTAGAGAAGGTCTTTAGGTGGAGGCGTTTCCAACTTGAGAAGGCTACTGGTGAAGAAGGGAACTGAAGAGGTTGAAGCCAAGATCCTTTCTGATTTGTGTACAGTAGACTCTCAATAAGACTTGGTTGAGAAGCAAACATGTGGAAAATGTTTTCTATTTGAGAGAATGATTACATTTACACTCTGTATGCAATTATATCAGTGAAAGATGAATCATGGAATCAGGTTCTTCCATCTCTTGATGTTCCCTTATTCACTCTTCACCATCAAAAGCGAAAGGAACAACCCTTGTGGAGACATAACAGGACCAACCCTTCTGCAGGGGCTGAAACCCTTGGCTCCTTAGCAGTCAAGGCTATCAAAGATTTGGGAAAGAAAATTTTCTTCACCAAAATGTTCTTGGCATTTTTGAAAGAATTTAATTCTGCACTCAGTTCTTTATTAGTCAAAAGATTTTGTTCAAGTTATATTTACTAATGGACTAATTCAATGCACTGACAATCCAACTGTATAATCTAATTTCATCAATATATATTTTAAAAAACTATTTTTCATATATAGATTACTAAAACTAATCACTTTTTAGTTGTCTTGGATCTCATTGAACATTTTATAATGTTTTGAATCTTGATATAATTCTTACATTGATATCTACAAGCAAGATGATCTGGAGGACCTTTTCTATAACTTGGAAAGTCTTCTTATATTTGTATTTTTTCACAGGATGTTTTACATGATACTGGTGAATACTATGGCAAACATATGCCTCTCTCTTTTATATTTTATTTAATAGCAATAGTCAAATGATCACTATAGAGAGTTATCTTGCATTGTGGGCTGTAATAATTAGACTGCAATAACTCAAATCCACTGAGGGTCAGAGCTCTCAGAGTCTTTTAGGCAGTAGTCAATATGAGATATGAAAGGTTGAACTGCACTAAATAAATACAAAGTTTTGTCCAAGAGAGATATCTAATGGGGAACATAAAGTGTATTGATTATCAATAAAAATTCTATTTCTGTGCAAACAGATAAATATATCCAACTTTTCCTTGTTCAATGAAAATAGAATTCTGAACAATAATCTTTTTTTTTGACTGGGGGAGATAAGGCAATTGGAATTAAGTGATTTGCCCAGGGCCACACAACTTGTAAGAGTCAAATTTTTGAGGCCAGAGTTGGTGCTCCATCCACTGTACACTTAACTGCCCCCAAATAACAATCTTTCAAAATCATTATTGCTCGGCCTCAGACACTTGATAATTACCTAGTTGTGTGATCTTGGGCAAGTCACTTAATTTCATTGCCTTAAATAAAAAAAAAATCATTATTGCTGTGCACTCATTTAGTTGTGTTTAACTCTTTGCGACCTCATGAATTATATCTCATCAGTACTGTTCACATACCAGAATGGTTTACCTTTCCCTTCATCAGTGAATTAAGTCAAATAGAGATTGTGGAGTCACACAACCAGTGAATGTCTGAGGTTGGATCTGAACTTGCATCTTCCTGACTCCAGACCCAATGCTCTATTCACCGAGTCACCTAGCTGAAATACAATTATTTCAGAAAAGGAAGATGTGCTCTTATTACCTCTGCTGACTTCAGGAAAGTCACTTTACCAATGCTACAGGGACTTCTAATCTCTTAGCAAAGAGAAAAGAATTATTGGTTATTCCCCTGTTGGCAGAAAAAGAAGAATGGGAATGAGCTTTCTGTTCCTGAGCCCACCAGAAAGAGAAAGAATTCCTTCTGTTCCAAGACAGAGATAGAGAAAAACAGAGACAGAGACAGATAGAGACCAAGACAGAGAAAGAAGGAAAGAGAGAATTAGAGAGAGAGACTGAGGAAGAGAAAAAAGAGACAAGATAGGCGAACAGACAGAGACAGGGAAAGAAAGCTATCAAGAAGTTTCTGTTTTCCTATTTGCCAAAAAAAAGAGAAAAAGAAAGAAAAAGAAAGCAATCTAAAGAGAGAAGAGTGAAAGGAGAGAAAGGAGAAACCAGACTGAACACACTCTCTTGCTCATTGTGAAAAGAAAGAGGAGAGATAAGAGCCAAGGAGTCTACAGTTGAAGAAAAATAAGAGTGAAAAAGATAAAATATTCTGCTCCCATGATCACTAGGAACAGAAGCAAGATGGAATTAAAAAGGGAAGGAGGTTCTTTTCCAGAGGAAAGAAAGGGAGGGAGGGAGGGAGAGAGAGAGAGAGAGAGAGAGCGAGAGAGAGAGAGAGAGAGAGAGAGAGAGAGAGAGAGAGAGAGAGAGAGGAGAGAGAGAAAGGCGCAGAGGCACAGAGACACAGAGAGATAAGAAACAGACAGAGACTGAGAGAGACAGAGTGAAAGGAGAGGAGAGGAGCAATTTTATATATATATATATATATCTCAAAGTCTCATCTTCTTCCATTAAGGTCAGGTCACATGTTAGAGATAGTATTTAGTTCTGCTCCTTAATTCCTCCCCTTTAATAAGTACTGGAGGTAAAAATTACATTTAGTATCAAAAGTCCTGAGAATCACTTCTGGAAATCTAAAAGTACTCCTTCTCATGAGTCATTGGTTTGAATAAAGGAATTCCCTATCAACAAACTGTAAGTCTTCAATTTGTCACATAATAAGAGTATGCCCCCAAAATCTTAGTGCAATCTTAATCTTAAAACAATATACTATGACTTTTGGAACAAACAGTACCCGATGAGAACCACTGTACTGACATTTATTGTTATTACAAGAATCTACCAGGGGAAAAGGGGGCATATCGTCCTATGCTGTACTTCCAAACAACTAAAAGATGACTTGACATTGGTCAATAAATTATAATATTTCAAAATTAGCTGCAGGGATAGGATTGTGACAATATCCTCCAAGGGGGATCTTCTATGATCTTAATGTAGTGAGAATTTTTGAATTACATGTGAAAAGGAAGGTAGGGAAGATGTGAGGTAGGTATTCCATCAAGGAAGCCTAGACCCTATGGCGAATAAAGGGCTAAGTTAGTACTGCCATGTACAGGAAGATTTCCCTAAAGTGATACAAAAGTGCCTGTCCCTTACTTTCTTAAAAATCCCTCTTAGCTTGGTTTAAAAATTTTTTAAGTGAAATCATTCACACAAAATATTTCATATATCTATGACAACTTCACCTTAAAATCTTACTCTTTACCATAATTTTGAAGTCTCATGAAATCTCCATAAATAGCTTGCTCTTATGCTCCCTTCAGTTTCTGATCTTGAACTCAAATCTCCCTCACCCATAAGGAAATTCATTTACATTCTAGTTTAGATACATTGAAGGCATGGAATAGAAAGATAATCAAGCACAATACCATGTTTCCTCAAAGACTACAGGCTATTTTGGTAAAGGGTTAGTCAACTACTCAGCAGTCTGTACTGCCTTCTTAATGACTTGAGTTTACAACATCACTTCCCAAGCACTGCATGCAAAGTATTAAGGGGGAAAGAAGTAGACAATTATTTCACTACTATTCACTCTAGCTGTCATAACTAGGACCCATCAATTCACAATTCAGCTATAATATTCCTTCTGTGCTCAAATAAACTTAATCATGATCAAAACAATGATGATGATAACTAACATTTATATAGAGTTTACAATGTGCCAGGCACTTTAAAATCATTAACTTATTTGATCCTCACAGGAATCCTGGGAAGTAGGTGTTATTATCATCCTTATCCTCATTTCACAGATGAAGAAACTGGGTCAAATAGAGATTATTTGGTTTGTGTTGGGTCACATACAACTACTGCCTGAGACTGGATTTGAATTCAGGTGATCCTGACCCCAGAAACACTCTGAGTCACAAGTTCCATCGTGCCACCTAGCTGCCCCACAGGCAAAGTTTTCCTGCCCAAGGATCTCTCTGTCATTGTCACCAGCCCATCCTGCAATAATCTCTTACCTATGGATATCCAGAAAAGTAGAAGGTGGTTCCCTACCTGATGAGCCATGTAACTGTCACTCAATATGTTGCCTGGTTCCACTTATTCTCTCTTTCTATTACTCTCTCATGCTATGTCTCCTCAAACCCTTGGGATTTTTATGCTCCAATTAGTATAATGATTTCCCCTAGGTCCCATTACTTTTGTGTTCTAGGAATTTCCTCTCAGCTCACCAGTTCTCTTTCTGTCTACCTCAATTCATAAAATATGTGAGTCTGAGTGGGAACTAGGATATACAAAGGAAAAATCTGTCTAGAGTAGATACTGCATGGGGGGGGTGAGGGAATAAAAGGGATATGATAGATCATGTTTTCTGACTCCATAAGGGTTGACAGGACATTGGTCTCATGAGGATCAATGCTTCATTTTAGATTATACAGTCACTTCCAATTGGTCTCCATGTGTCTTAATGACTGGAGTTTATGTTGAAAATGATTGGGTGTTGACAAGTTGGGATATCTGATTGTTATTGGATACTACTATTATGCAATAAGAAATGATGAGTTTAAGGATCCTAGTAAAACATAGATTGCAAGAAATAATGAAGTATGAAGTAAGAAGAATCAACAGATCATTGTATATTATATATATAATATTGTTTTAAAAATTTTGAGTGAATAAGTCATTTTGATTATTATAAATGCTCAAATTAACTATAAAGGACATATAAAGAAGATTCTGCATTCAGAGAAAGAAC
Source organism: Macrotis lagotis (assembly GCF_037893015.1). Taxonomy (NCBI): domain Eukaryota; kingdom Metazoa; phylum Chordata; class Mammalia; order Peramelemorphia; family Peramelidae; genus Macrotis; species Macrotis lagotis. The sequence continues at coordinate 86,428,164 of NC_133661.1, read as the reverse complement.
TGAAAAATAAAATGATTATGTATGTGTATATGTGTGTGTGTGTGTTTATGTGTGTAAAATAATTCTCTCTAGAGTAGGAAGGGAAGGAAACAGAGGAAGAAAGAACTTTACATGCTAACTTTATTATATATTTTAAAGAAATAGTTTTACCTAATAGATTTCAGCTTCATGAACAATCATCTTACTTTTCTCATGCTATGTAAATGTTTGCCTTATTCCATAAATTAAAAATAAATAAATAATTTTTAATGAAAAAATGATTGGCAACCAAACTGGGATGTGAGTGGTGGAAAACTGAATCTCTCTCTTTGAGCAAATTAGGTGTTTTGGAATTCCTCCAATTGTATGATGGACATACATTCCAGGGGAGAGGAGATTTTTCTCTTTCTTTCCACATCTATGCCATCACAATGTGGCTATAAGGATGTGGCAGGTAAGCAAAAGTCAGGATGTCAAATCCCCATATGTGTCTTCTTCTTTGTGCCTCTCTCCTTGACTTTAGCTCACCAAACTGTGATCTTGAGAAATTGATTTCTAACCTTGACTGCTACTTTGTAATTTTATGAGGTCTGGAGTTCTTGAGTTGCTGCCAACTAAAAACAGGAGATATTTCCCATGACTCCACTACTTAGATAAGAAAAACCGCCAGAAAGTTGTTGTAGTTGAAAAACAGTAACAAAACCATAAAATAAAACTTAAAAATTCCCAAACCATGTCTTGACTGTAAGATTCTGTGACCTTATAATTTTCAGGATAGCAGGTCTGAGATGAAAAGAAAATGTCTTTAGCAGGGCTACAAAATATCTCTATACTTCAGGAAAGTATAATAGGTGTGACTCAGTTATTGCATTTTTAAGTATTTTTAATTTGGATTTGTGAATTTTTTGTATTTTAAACATCCCTTTCTTGACAGAGGGAAGACCTGAAGTCAGAAAGACCTGAATTCAAATGCAGCATCAGGTCCACAGTTTTATTCACAGTACCATCTAGTTACCTCTAGTAGATGGAGAGCAGACCATAATTAGGTATTATTTCAGAAATTTATCCCAGAAATCTGGGCTAATGGCATAGCAACTCATAGAATGCAAGAAAAAAATATGGATTCCATATCTTCAGGGTCAAACTGCCCCTGGGAGAATATATATGAGTCCAAAGTCTGACTCTCTTTTTTCGGGGAAGGATAGGGAGGAGGTAGGTGGGTGGGTGGGATGGGGATGGGGGGTAGAGGCAGAAGAAATTTTGGATTGTGAGTGATGTGGGTGACACTTTATTGGAGGAGGGTCTTATAGGCTTGATTTTCTATGTTCAATTCCTTCCTTCCTTTCTTTTTTCTTTTCTTCCTTCAGTTCTTTCTTTCTTTCTTTCTCTTTTTCTTTCTTTTTCTCTCTCTCTTCTCTCTCTCTATTTCAATAACAATAGATTCACTCAGATCTTGTATTGTTTACACATCTTAGGAACTGTGCTTCTGTGAAAATATGGTCTACTATGGAAAATCATCTGTAGACTACATATTTCTTTTTCATTATTTTTTTAATCAAAGAATAACTTCTGTTAATGTTAGGAAAAAAGGTAGCGGTAGCAAAGATACCATATAACTGGTAGCCTACACACAGAACAATCCAAAATTGCCTATATCTAACCAGCATTTTTACTATAGTTTGAGGCATGGATCAGGGTTGGGGGGGATTGTCCATATATGACATAGATTTTAAGGAGTAGAAAGAGGAGCAGAATTTTCCCATTGGCAATTTTAATTGGAACATACTACTGTGAAATCTTATTTTCTTTTCAATTGCTTAGAAAGGAATAACAAATGCTGTAGAGTCTCTGGGGTTTTGAAACAACCATGAACAAACTGTAAGACTTCCTTGGATGCTTTCCCCATAGGCATACTATTATTTGTTTCCCCTACAACTTGGGGCAAGCTGGTCTAGGGAGGCATGTGGTGTCTGTACTTTTTCCTCTTTTGTTCCACTTTGTGTGTCTTTTCTTTTGTGGCTATACTTCATACTGCTCCATTGTCAATCTTCCAATATTAGATAGTCTGTAAATATGCTTTCTGCGCCAGATGAGATATGTACCTATATCATGAGATTGTTTCTGAAACTCTACCCTACCAACTTCGGAAAAGTCTTGAAATACTAGAATATAACATCACTAAAACCATAAATTCTCTTATTATTTTTTATTGAAATAGTAATTTTTCCAGTTACATGTAAAGATAATTTCTTGGTGCTTTTAAAGCAAATATTCACATTATATTCTTAAAATTCTTAATTCTGAATAATATTTTAAAATGTTTTACTCATCCTTGCTCATACCTTCTCATAAAACTTAATAAGTATCTAGGTGTTTATTAAATTGATTTAAAATATCTTTCCAAGTTCTTCCTAGAATTTCTCTCCTTCATTCTCTGTATCACATTTTAATACATTAAGTACATACACTCATTTCCATGGCAGTCACTTTGTCCACAAAAGCTGTATCTACAGAATGCAAGGTCTGATAGTTTCTACCAAGCAGTTGATGCTTCATATACATGAGAATTACAGGGCAAGAACCTATGAGCCTTATTTCCACTTACCTGCAATTCTCTGTATGTGTATGTAATATAGTTTCATTTATGTCAATATTAACTGGGTTCAGTTTCAATAGGAGCCTCTCAACTCAATGATCATTGTTGACAAAGAGCTTAACACTTTGAGCTCTGTTTAGAATTATATTATCATTTAAGTACAGTCTAAAAGCTGCCTTATTCTTACCCCTCTGCCTTCTTTTCTGGGAAAGAGAAAAGGTCTCATAAAACTGAGGCATTTTTTTTCACCTGCTAAACCAGTTTTTATGGCTATTTAACTTATACAGAATTGACCACTCAGTGAGACCAGTCCAAGGACAGCAGAGCCAAACTGTTACTGGAATGCCCATGGAATATTTTTAGTTTAATAGAACCACCTGGAACTTGCATTCCCTAATGTAGTAGAATTTTTCAGAGAAAGCATTCAGAGGAGAAATACAAGAGAAATAAATGTATCAATGAGGTTAGCTCAGGTTTCTTTGAAATGCCTAACTTCTATCATCTCTGTGAGATAGCTGGTGTAGCTATTAACCTTTCTTTATAGATGAAAAATCTGAATTTCAGAGAGATAAAGTGATTGGGCAGAGTCACACAGCTATTAGTTGTTAAAGACTGGCTTCCAAGTCAAGTCCTCTTACTCTGAGAGAAGACCTCTTTCTATTAATTTACAGATTACACATTAATCTCTTGCTTTCACTTTACAGAGTTCCTGACTTCCAAAAAATATTGGCAGAAATGACTTTTTTCTTTTAAACCCAGCAAAAAATTATAGGTTTTTAAAAACACTACATATTTGCAAATTCTATTCACCAAAATAGAGACCTGCACCTAAATATATCTCATATATTATATGTCATAAACATATAATTTCTTAAATGCATTACATGCTGGAGGGGTTTCCATGCAATATGATTTACCTAAAATAGCTAAAGAGAATTAATACCTCTTGTAAGATTTAACCTAGATTTTGTAAAGCCTTCTAGAATCAGTAAATCAATTAATGCATATTTACTGAACATCTTTCTATGTGTACAGTCCTCTGCTAGGTTATGTGAGTCAAGTCGATAGACATTTATTAAGCACCTACTATATAATGCATACTGGCATACTAGAATGCCCATGGAGTGTTTTTAGCTTAATAGAAGTCTATACACAGTGCCAGTCACTGTATTAAGTCCTAATGCTACAAAGAAAAATATAAAATAAAATAAGACAATATTAACTTAAAAAACAATCTTTGCTCTTGAGAAGCTCACAGACTAATGAAAGAGTCAACATACAAATGATTCTATTATTATTCCTTCCAGATTGCAAGGGTTAAGGAGATGATGTGTGATCTGGAAATCCAGGAAAACAATTTTGGCTCTTCCTTCATATCAAGGAGAAGAAATGATTTTTTTCCTTTTTTTAAAGGGATGTTGACATACTTCATTGTAAAATTTGGGTTGATATTATACAGTAGCATACATATGTTTTATGCATTTCTGAGTTTTAAAATGTTCTGTGATTTCTGCTGCCATTTATGTGTTGTCTGCAGCTTCCCCCAAACTTTCCCCAAATTTCCACTTAATTTCTTATGCTGAACCGTGATATATGGAGACCATGATGGGAAAAATAACAATGTGGTAGAAGTAACTGTATAGAAACAATATAAATACAGGATATATTGCAGCTAATGTCAAAGAGTAGACACTGAGACTAAAGAGGACCAGGATGTGACGGGTGGCCCCTGCTCTCAAACCTGCTACCTTGTGGAGATAAGGTACAGAACAACTGAATCTTCTAGACCTGCTAGTGCCAGGAAAATTCCCTGACCCATCAGTGAATCTGTTTTTGCCTAAGTTGGCAACATTCTAATCGATACAAAATAATCCCTTTGGATGAGCCCAAGACATAACTCAATGACCTTCTTCTAGTCAGTGCCATAGAATAGTAAACAAGGTCCAGTCCAGTATACATTATGTAAATGAATTTTACCTTTTAAACAATGTCAATTTTCCAGAGCAGGTAGGGAATTCAATAACTTGGAAAATTCTCCTTTTCACAGCATAAAATGCAATTTGAAAGGATTTTGATTATGTATAGTTTTAAAGTCATTCTTTAGTCTTTTTTAAAATATTTAGGCAAATGGAAGCTATTTGGACTTGGCAGCAGGCCAAAAGTGCATGCAGGAAAGCAGACTGGGCCTTGATAGAAGGTCACCATTTGAGAGAAGGAAAGTTAGTATTAGTTATTCTGAGGGTGTCCTAGCATCTGTTTCTAAATCTCAGTCTGGGAACTGACCTTGCAGTGCTTATAGAAATATGCAAACTATCCCTAACAAGAAAATTGATGTCTATCAACTTAAAGGTTGAGTTTTAATTAAAAATATTGTAATCCTTTGGTAAAAACAGAAAGAATGAAGGCAATAATTTATATGCAAGGCTTTTTGAGGGTATACTGACCCCATATTGATCTCAAATATATTGCTTTCATTCATTCTATTATAGAACACAATCTGAGGTAAAACAGCAAGGCTGGAAAAGTCCTCAGTTCTCAACTCCCCTTTCTCTTTCAACAAATATTAACAATAATATTATGTAAAAAGCACTGTATAGTTTAAGTGAGTGGTCCAGTTTGCCAAGAGAATAGAGTCAGAAAAGAGGCAGTGAAAGATGACAGAGGAAGGATAAATGTAGCACATTCAGAAGGTCTTGAGTGTCACACTAAGTTGGGGTTTTTCTTGGTAGATAACAGAGTTGTAGGAAGGTTTTCAAACAGGAAAACAACATGATCAGAACTGTGCACAAAAAATTAATCTAGCAGTACGTAAATAGAAGGAAGTCTAAAGAGGAAAAAAAATGTTCAGTGACATTTTCCTCGCTTCTCAATATCTTGTATCCATTTCTATTCCCTCCTGTCAGGAAAAGGCTAGATGATATCATTATTTCTTTTGTGTGTAAGGTATGCCTTTCAATCTTCATTTGATAAATATTTGAATTTCTTTTAAAAATTTTTCTTTACATTTTTTGAACTTAGCAAACACTAAATAAAATAAGTATTTCTTTATGTAAATTGAAATAGAAAAAGAATATTGTATATGAGGGTATTAAGCTTTTTATTTTAATGTAAAGCAAATTCAATATCTAGCTTTCAAAGCTGTCTTGCTTGTCAGTAGTTTCTTTCTGGACTTCCTTTAAAAATGTTTCAGTGATCCTCTTTTATTTCTTTGTGTATACAATCAGTTAATACATAATAAACAATCAATCAATAAACAACAAGCAATCAATCAATAAATTATGATGTGCCAGAAGTACTATGTTAAGTGCTGAGAATATAAAAAAGAAGCAAAAGATAATTCCTGTCCTTAAGAAGCTTACATTCTATGGGGAGAGAAAACTCACAAGCAAATATATACAAATAATATAATGTTCAGGATAAATAGAAAATAATTAAAAGAGGAAGGTACTAGAATTAAGGGGAGTTAGGAATGACTTTCTGTATAAGGTAGAATTTTATTTGAAAATTAAGGGCTTGGGGCGGCTAGGTGGCATAGTGGATAAGGCACCAGCCCTGGAGTCAGGAGTACCTGGGTTCAAATCCGTCTCAGACACTTAATGATTGGCTAGCTGTGTGGCCTTGGGCAGGCCACTTAACCCCATTTGCCTTGCAAAAACCTAAAAAAAAATTAAGGGCAACAGGAATGTCAATAGTTGGAGCTTAGAAAGGAGAACTTTCCATGCATGGAGGAATAGTGAAAAATCCTGGGCTTGAGAGATTGGAGAGCTGGTATCTATTTGCTAGATCCCTACTCCTTTCTTTCCATTGAAAAACAATAAAATGAAATAATATTTGTCATAAATAGGCATGATTGATCAAAACAAATTCCCACAGGAGCTATCTCTGAAATGTCTCATTCTGAAATGTGAGTCCTTCATTGCTCTGAATTGGGTAGCCTGTTTTCATCATCAATCCTTTGGAATTATGGTCAGTCATTACATCAAAGTTCTGCCTTTCTTCCTTGTTTTTTTTTTCCTATATAGTGTTGCTAATTTTGAATAAAATGTTCTTCTGGTTCTGCTAACTTCATTTTGTATCAGTTCAAGTCAAGTTCCCCAGATTTCTCTAAAATTGTCCCTTTTGCCACTTCTTGTAGTACAATAATATTTCCTGACATTCATAATTTGACCAGCCATTTCCCATTTAGTGAATATCCCCTTAGTTTCCAGTTCTTTGTTATATCAAAGACAGATGCCATAAATATTTTTGTACATAGCATTTATTTTCCTCTTTCTTTGTTCTCTATATTGTATAGATCTAGTATTCCCCGGGTCAAAGGATACATACTGTTTAATTGCTTTTGAGTAATTATTTCAAAGAGTATTTCAGAATTTCTGGACTAATTCAGAGCTCCACCAACAATGCATTAGCTGCACCTTGATTTTTAGAAGAATGAATCTTTAAAGGTAACACTTGGCTGGAGGAGAGATATTGGACAAGGTTGATTCTACTGGTATCTCTCAAATCACCTGATGAAACCAGAACTGTCTACTATATAAATCTATATCATTGACCTTTAGAGTTGGAAAGGTCTCAGAGATCATCTACTATTAAGTCCAGAAAGCAAACTTTCTTTGCTCTTTGTTTCATAACATTATTATAAATAGAACTTCAACCTAGATCTTTGGCCTCCAAGTTCAGCACTCTTTTCATTACCAAAAAACCCCTATGGAATTTTGGTCTCTTGATGATACTGATAAAACGAATACATTCTTTAACCCAGATTTCCTTTCCTGTTGATTTCCTCTGTATCAGATGATTTATGTTTCCCAAAGAATTTTTGCAAAAATTGCAACACATTGTAATACAGGCTGATTTGGACTCCTGAGGATTTGATGCAAAACATCGGTGTTTTCATAATACTGATTTGGGGTAGGAGAGGGAGAGAGGAGGAGACCACCTAATATTTTAAAGATTTTTTCTTCACTGAAGTGTAAAAAGTTGCAGGAATTTGTTAACATATTGATTGCTCTGAGCACTATTTTAAATTAGCTTTCAGTTCTCCTCCATATGGTTTTCCATTAAATTTAAATAAATTAAAGTTCACTTATCTGGAAGAGACATGCCTGTCCTTTTCAAGATAGAAGATGAATTTATCAAGCAAAACACCCTTACCAAATATTCACTAAGAGCAGGTGCCATTGGGTTCTGTGTCTGCTCTTAGAACCTGCAACTTTTTCCCCATATTAACATTTAAGTTTTGTGAGAATAGATCCCCTTACATCAGGAGAAGTCACATATAAATTTTAGCAGTGGAAAAATTCCCTTCCCTCATTATTGAGTGATGAACTTTTAAGATCTTTATATAAAACATGAAAACTTGAAAAAAATCACATTTTATCTGCTAAACAAGAGAATAATATTTTGTCTATCCTCCTTCCCAGAACAGGATACTTCCACATGGCCTCTGATCTTTTTTAATGTTATTTTATTTTATTTTTTCCAATTACATGCAAAGACAGTTTTCATCATTCATCTTTTGTAAACTTTTGAGTTCCACATTTTTCTATCTCCTTCTCCTATCCCCATGACAGTAAGTAATCTGATAAAGATTATACATGTTCAATCATATTTAGCATATTTCCATATTGATGGCCTCTGATCTTGCTAAACACAACCCTGTTACTCTGGTATCTCTCAAATCACCTGATGGAACCAGAACTATCAGCTATATAAATCTATATCATTGACCTTTAGAGTTGGAGATCCTCTGTTCTTGTGAAGAGTAAAGATTTTTGTCTAATTCAAAACAATGAGTAGAATGACTGGGAGAGTTTCCTAGATGAAGCAGTTTGTTGTAAGAAATAGTAAGGAAATGGCAAATTTGGCTTCTCACTGTAGAGCTGAGTGAATTACTAAGAAAGTTTGAGAAGAAATGAATCATAAAGAAAATACTGGAATATTTTTTTGCCTATGTCTATAACAATTATCCTCAGATAGTTTCAGAAATGAAAAACAATCAAAGGAAAGGTATATAGGAGACGCATGGATGACTTCACTTTCCCAAAACATTTTGGGCTGGGAGTCTTTTGCTAGCGGTGGAAATTCTCTATGGACTACAACTGGAAAGATGTGTATGAGCTCAGAGGCTGACAATGCTACCCAGCAGATTCTACCATTTTCTCTATTCACCATTTCCAAGGGGGAAGATAAAAGCAAATGAAACCTTTCTCTTTTCTTATGATTCCATTCCTCTTTTAGTCACATTTGCTTAGGACTTTCTGCCATGAGACTCCACCCTACAGCATCCTGGGAAATAAAAAACATTTTCTACTGTTACCATTCTTGTTACATAAAGTAAATAATATGTGATCATTACCAACAAGGAGTATGTAATCAAGGAGGGGAGTTTATGATTAGGTGGAAAAATATCCCCCTAAATTTTCCCCTTTTCACAAAATTGAAAAGTTATTCTGGATAAGACAGTTAAATTTTTCCCCCTTTATAAAAATGAAAACATTTTGTGGATGAGACAGTCTAAATTTGAAATAGTTTTGATTATTTGTGTTGTGGTGATATAAATACTAGATAAAACTTTCTGGATTAAAGTATAGAAGATGTTAACCACTATAGAGATAGCCATTGTTAACTACACAAAGAGAGGGCACAGAGACATTTTTCCAGATGCTCTTAGTCCATTACAATTGTACTGTCACATCTACTTTCTCCCCACTGGGGCCCCAAACTCTACCCAAAGATCCTTTGTCTCTCTGATGCTGAGATTTTCCTTTCTCTTATCAGGACCTGAGCTTCTACACCACTTCTGGACCCATTCCCCACTCTTCCAGGTCTCCATCTCTACCTATACCCCACTTGGAACCTGGATTCAATTCCTGGGACTTTGGGCTCCAATGGTTGAGTTTTTGCATTTTTTATAAGAACTCAGGGGTATACATCACTTGCTAGCCTGCTCCAGATCTACAGGTACTCCTCCTTTTGTAATATTCTTTATATATTGCCTTCTTCCTTTAGAATGCAAACTTTTTGAGGGCAAGGATTGCTTTTCTTACTTGCATTTGTATCTCCAGTACTTATCCTAAGGCTTAATAAAAAAGAAAGCAAGGAAGGAAATAAGGGAGGAAAAATGAATGAAAGAAGGAAAGAAAGGAAAGAAGAAAAAAGATTGGAAGAAAGAAAGAAAAAAAAACAAGGACAGAAGAAATGAAGAAAAACTTTCCCTGATATCATAGTTATAAGCATATCTATATAGTTTCCTTTAGAACAAAAGCTTCCTTGTGTTTTATCTATCCTTGTATTATAATAAGCAAAACTGTTATCTTGTTTTATGATAAGCAAAACTGGCATTTATGTAATATCAATGCTTCATTTTATTTTTCACAATAACTCTGGGAGGTCGATGTTGCTTTTGTCATCATCATCTCATTTTTACAGATCAGGAAACTGAACACATAAAGGATCACAAACAAAACTATTAAGTGTCTGGCCTTGGATTTGAATTGGTTCTAGGTCCAATACTACAGTATCTTGGCAAAGATACTAAGTGGTTTGTCATTTTCTTCTCCAGCTCATTTTATATATGGGAAAACTGAAGCAAACAGTGGTAAGTGACTTGTGTAGGATCACTCAACGAAAAAGTGTCTGAGACCTGATTTGAACTCAGAGAGATGAGTCTTCCTGATTCACAGTCTAGCACTCCTTTTTTTAAAAAAATTTTATTGCTGTTTTATTTTTCCAAATACATGTTACAAAAGTTTTTTAAAATATTCATCCATAATTCTATCCATATTTTTAAATTACAAAATTTCCTTCCACCCTCCTTTCTTACCTTACTCCCCTCAGCAGGGAACAGTCAAGTTAATGTTGTACATACACATTTGTGTTAAGCATGTTTACAGATAAGTCATTTTTGGTATGAGAAATTAGGATTAAGGGAAATAAATACATAAGAGATTTTTTTAAGTGTATGCAATGTTCCTCAGATTCTGAAGAATTTTTACTTGTTTGGTTTTGTTTTCCTTCCTCTGGATGGGGATAGTATTGTCTATAGTCAGTCTAATAGGGTTGTTCTAGCTGTCTGAACTGCTGAGAGGAGCTGCTTCCATAAAAGCTGTTCATCTCACAATGCTGATTCTGTTCCCTTAGCTCAGCATCAGATCCTGTAATTCCTTCCATGTTTCTCTAGAGTCCAACCATTTATGATTTCTTTTAGAACAATAATATTGCTTAATATTAATGTACCATAACTTGTTCAGCTATTCCTCAATTGATGGGGATTCCCACAATTTCCAATTCTTTGCCACTACACAAAAAGAGCTGCTATAAATATTTTGGGACATGTGAAACTTTTCCCATTTTCTCATGATTTCTTCTGGATATAGACCTAGAATTAGAATTACTGGGTCAAAGGGTATGAACAATTTTATTGCTCTTTGGACACAGTTCCATATTACTCTCCAGAAAGGGTTGGATCTGTTCACAACTCCATCTGCAATGCATCAATGTTCCCATCATCCCACAACCTCTCCAACATTGATCATTTTCCCTTTTTCTCATCTTGGCTGATCCAATAGATATGAGGTGATACCTCAATGTTGTTTTAATTTGCATTTCCATAATCAATAATGCCCAGCACTCTTTCTACTGCATCATCTATCTGCCTATCTTATAACTCTTGTTAACTCTGACCTGACAATTTATGCTTTAGCATTTACTCTCCCCAGCTCGACTTATGAAGGGATTTAAATGCCAAAGAGAAACCATATTTTATGCTAATGCATTCTTTTCTTTTAATTTTGCAGGGCAATGATGTTAAGTGGCTTGCCCAAGGCCACACAGCTAGGTAATTAAGTGTCTGAGGCCAGATTTGAACTCAGGTACTCCTGACTCCAAGGCCAGTGCTCTATCCACTGCATCACCTGGCTGCCCCTAAAAATTAGACCAATACTTTTTTTTTTTAGTTTTTTTACAAGGCAACGGGGATAAGTGATTTGGCAAATGTCACACAGCTAGGTAATCATAAGTGTCTGAGGTCGGATTTGAACTTATGCTAATGCATTCCTGAGCCAATGAGAGACATGAATAGACCTGTATTACAGGAGTATTACTTTTGCAATCATATAGAGCAAAAATATAAAATATAGGCCAACTGGTTACTGGCAACACTTCTGTGTGCTTTGAAACAGATTTAGATGTAATTGGGAAACATTTAACAGTAAATAAAAATTCAATAGAACATAGATAATGTTATTGTGTAGTTTTCTAAATTCATATGTGCCCTGCAGAGGTCCTTATGTAAGATTTGCTAACCCTTTTGCATTTGAGTTTGGCACTGCTGATATGATGAGAAAGGGAGAAGAATTGGCTTCTACCATACTTCAGTGAGGAAAGATGAAAAAAAGCTTGAATTACAATAGTGCTAATATAAAGAGATAGAAGAAGAATAATTTAAGAGATGTTGTGGAAGTAGATTTGATTAGATTTGACAAATAATGGACTATAAGACGAGAAGGATGAAAGAGTAGTGGTTGATTGCATGGTTGTGGACTTGGGCAACTGATAGATTGGTACTTCCCTCAATAGAAACAAGGAAGGTAGGGGAAAAGGGATATATTGAGTTTAAAATGACTAAAGGACATTCTGTTGAAATTGTCCAATATTGTGATACTGGAGAAAAATAAGGGATACTATGACTGAATTTTATCATTCTAAGAGTCATCTATATGGAAGTCATAGTTGAATCTATGAAAAGTTAGGAGTATAAGAAATATGAGAAGTCCCAGAACAAATTCCTGAGGTATAGTCACAAAATATAAAATAAAATAAATTGTGGAACATGGATGGTGACCCAGCTAAGGTGACAGAAGAGTATGCAGAAAAGTAAGAGGAAAATCAGGAGAGAACACTGTTTTGAAAGTTCAAAAAGGCAATAGCATACATGGTGGTGAGTTGAAGGAGTGAAGGGGAGGGTACATGATGATGATGATGATGATGCTAGTCCTTCATTCTTGAAGAGTATGACATCAGGGAGGTGATGCCTTGACATGTATGTGAATTAGACTTCAGTGAATGGGTTGCTGTGCTAAGTCACCAACTTCATTTTCTCCTTTGGAGTCATCTGGAGTGGCCAGATAAGGATCACAATGAAATCAAATGCCATAGAAAAGTCAAGAAGGATGAAAAATGAGAGGATGTTTTTGGATCTGGCAATTAAGAAATAAGTCATAAAGTTATTTTCCACAAAAAAAAGTTCTGTAGACTTTATTAATCTAAGACTATTGGGGACTTGAAGGAGTTAAAAAAGAGGGAGAGAGCCAACTGATCCCTTGGGAAGGGGTGTCTTGAAGAGAAAAACCGGTCAAGAAGGAGGTCTTTTCCTTATGATTCCATTCATAAACTTTTAAAGAGAAATTTCAGTTTAACAATGAGACTAGAAGCAAGATTACAAGGGGTTAAGAAGTTAATATAAATCTAAAAGTATAGCTCTTTCACATAGTTCAATTGTAAGGAGAGGAGGATTAAGGGAATAGTAAATCAACTAAAGTCTTTTAAAGCACAGACTAGACTTGAGTGTGCTTACAAGTAAAAGGGAAGGAGCCATTAATTAGGAAGATACTGAAAATTGGGAAGAAGGGAGTAGAGATGAGAGGAGATGGAATCCAAAACAAAAGAGTAGTTGACCTTGTCTGGAACAAAGGAGAGAGGAAAAGTAATGACATTAAAGTTTTTTGAGATGTGGAGAAAGGCCAAAGAGGGAGGTAATAGGAAACGACCTTCATTTTTGCAATAAAGTGGTGAGTTAGGAGCCTTTGAGAAAAGGGATGAAAGAATCACATCACAAAACAATTTGCACAATGACCACAATAAAATAAAGGAAAATAATGTTGAAAGATAGCAGAACTCAAATCAAAGTAGTGATCAATCATGACTTCAGAAAACTGACAATGAAGAACACTTTCTTCTTCCAGACAGAGAATTGGTAGATTGTAGTGTAGTGTGGAGCACACATTGTCAGATGGGGTAATTATATTGATTTTTTTTTTTTTGCTTAACTGTATTTCTTTGTTACAAGGGCATTTTCTATGAGAGAAAAGGCACTGGGAAGTGGTAGCAAGGGTTTAAAAAGAGCATCAATAAAACATTTATTTAAAATATATTTTTAAAGTGAACACTGTAAAAGAAGCTGAGGTTTCAAATAAGTCAATTTTTGCTATTTATTAATGACTCAAGGAAAAAGGTCTGTGAGGGAGGCATCAGAAAGCAATGGCTAAAATATGGTTGAATGCTTTTCTGGGGATTTCATCTATCCTCCCAATCCCCATCGACAAGGATAATTTCAAGCTGATGCAGAATGTTCCTAGGGGACCCCGATGCTGGATGATCTTGCTTCTCAGACATACATCTGATTGATTTGTCCAGAGGATAAAATTTCACTCAAACCTTTTCATGCTCTTTCTTCATCTATACTTGCATGTAGCAGGATGTAACACATATATTTTACAACAGTTGTCTTTAATAGAGAATATTCCCAAAGGCAATAAAAATACAGAGGTTCTCATTATAGTCAACGCTTCCTTTACACCTCAGAACAATGTGTAAAACATTATTGACACTCAGAGTCACTGAGTATCTTGAACATCAATAAGTTCCCATCCCAGTCTCGGATTCTGTCTTATCCCTGAATGATATTCTGAGTACACCTTGCTCTTTTCAGTTTCATTGTTGTCCCCCACCCCCACCCCCAAGAATGTAAAAGGGCATCTGCCAGTATTCCCAGGGAAATGCTCTATTTTAAAAATAAGACTTCTCTTCAGATTTTTCCTCTTTAGGAAGAAGAAATGGCCCTAAATCAATTATGGGCTTCCTATTTCTCAAAATAGAATCTTTTTGACTGGAATAGTTCAGTCAGAAGGTTTCTCATCCTAGCCAATGGAAGTAAAGAACTTGGGGCTATAATAAACATTTTTTTTTTTTGGTTTTTGCAAGGCAATGGGGTTAAGTGGCTTGCTCAAGGCCACACCGCTAGGTAATTATTAAGTGTCTGAGGTCAGATTTGAACTCAGGTACTCTTGACTCCAGGGTCAGTGATCTATCCACTGTGCTACCTAGCCTCCCCCTACTTTTAGGATTTTTAAGCATATCCATCTGCATCCAGAGAATGAATCAATAGGTAGAATAATAGTAGATAAATAGAATGATCATACATGCATACATATCCTACATGCTTATACATATATATATATATTCACATAAAAATAAAAATATGTATTCATTTGTGTCTATTGTAACCATCTCTAGGGCAGGAATGGGGGAAGAAAAGAGAAAAACAATTACAAGATAGCTTTATTATATATTTAAGAAGAATATCAAGTTGCACATAATAGATTTGTAGTTTCATAAGCAATCATCTTTTTAAAAATATATTATGAAAATGCTTGTTTTATTCCATAGATTAAAAATTAAAAAAAATAATTAGTCCAAATTACTTGTTTGTAGATGAGGAAACTGAAGTCCGTAGGGTAAATGAATTGCCCACTGTCACATGGATTATAAAGTGCTTTGAACAGACTCTAACCCAGGCCTTTGCTTCCAAATTCAGTCCTCTTTCCACTGTGCCTTATTTTAAGATTGAGGAAATCAAGCTTCAAAGAAATTAAATAAATTTATCAGGAGTGCAGGTACTAAGTAGGAGAGTCAGAATTCAAATCCTCTGCCTCCAGATTCGATCCTTTTCCCTTTGAAAAATTGCCTTTTCCATTCATCAACTGTGCAGCTTTGATAAGTTTTGGGATTAGAGAATGTTAGATTGGGAAGGGATCCTAGTCTTAGAGACAGTGGAGGACAGACCCCTCATTTTAGATATGGAAAAAGCTGAGGTCCACACAGGAGCAAATCTTGTTTAAAGATTTGGCACATCTGGGAAGTGTGAGAGGTGAGCCAGGGGCTCAGGACTTTTGTTTCCATGCCTAGTGCTACTTTATGGAACCCCAATTTCTTCCTGACTTCTAATGTGAGAGGGTTGGAAAGTGTGATCTCAAACCTCTTCTTTCTGCTATAATGCTAACAACAATCACATTTAAAACAATGCCAATCATGGTGATGAGGATGCTGCTGCTGCTGCTTCTGGGGCTGCTGCTGCTGCTGTTGCTGAATTCTTTAGACATCATGCTACAAAAATATTTGTGGAGTTTACCCCAAATGGTCTATATGAAAAATAAATGATCAAAGTTTACCTAGCATCTATGCCACCCAGACCCACTTAATAAACTCCACAGGTTCCCTATCACCTCCAGGATCTCTCTTGGACATTCAAATAATCCTGCTCCCTCTCATAGCTTTCTAATCTTTTTATACCTTATATCCATCCCACTCCCCCCCCCCAAAAAAAAAAAACTTGCATCAAGAGACCCTGGCTGTTCTGTGAATAACGTACCCCATATTATGGCTCCAGGCATTTTCTCCAACTTTCTTCCATACCTAGAATGCTCTCCTTGCCTATCTTTTTTCTCCAATTTTCCCAGGCTTCCATCAATTACTAGCTAAAATCCCACCTTCTACAGAAATTCTTTCCCAAGCTCTTTTAATTCTAGTTTCCTATTTCTTTTGTATAAAACTTGTTTGTATTTGTTAGCTTGTTCTTCCCTTTCCCCCTCTAGATTATTAGCTTCTTTAGGAAAGACACTCTTTCTTTTCTTTTCTTTTTTCTTTTACATTTCTTTGTATCACCAACACCTAACCAAAAAACTGACCTCCTCAGTCAGAGGGGTTAAGACGTTTTAGCTTTCCAGTGTTTTTATAAATGTGTATAGTTTTATTAGTTCTTTGATTAAAGCAGAAAATGTCAGCTTATAATGTGTGGAAAGAGAACCACATTTAGGAATCTCGACTGACCTTGGGGAATTAACTTGAAGTTCCTTGAGCTTAGTTTTCTTTCCTTGTTCAAGGTTTGAGTTTGATCATCACTAAGGCTCTTTCCAGCTATAAATCCTATAGTTCTATGAAATTGGTACAGTTATTCTTCCATCTTATCTGAAAAGGATTCCAGAGAAGATGAGGTATTAATACACATTTCTTCAAGTTTTATTCTACTTTCATATCAGTTATTCAAAAATTCTTCAATTGAAATGCTGGTCAATCCTTTACCTTTAAAGCTTAAACAAACAAATAGAATATTTTGCCCTGGGCTATTTTAAAATTGCCTATGTGATTTAAACCCACTGAAGTCCTTACTTAAATGCATCAACTGTGGCTCAGTTTCTAAAATAGTGATTTTCAACCTATGGGGACCTCCAAGAGGAGCTAGAGTTATTGGAAGGGATTCATCTTATTAAGAGATTCTGTAAAAAAAAAATCAAGCACATAATATATCATATATGTAACTATTTTTCAAATAAATGTATATTTTATATTGAGTAACAAAATATAACATTCATTTATAACTGTCATTTGTATTTTCTCATTCAATGATGTTAAAACTACAATTACTATCATGTGAGTGGGTCTTAAGGTTTCTAGTCTTTAAAAGGAGTCCTTGTTCTCAAAAAAAGTTGGGAACCATAGTTTTAGGAGATGGACTTGAGCTCAACAACGCAAACATTTATTTAGTGACTATTCTGTATCAGGCATTGTGCTTGGTCTTCAGCATACCTAGACATATCCTCCTCCCTGCCCCCCCCCAAAAAAAACAAAGAAATAGTCTTATCTTCAACCCTTAAGTTTGAATCTTGCCTCAGCAACTTTCTTTTGATTAAGATTAAGACATCATATATCAATGGACTGTGGTTTCCTCAGTTTTAAAATGACAAAGTCAGATTAAATATCTCAAAATATCTTCCAGGCCTGAAGTCTATGAAAAAATGCCTACAATTGTTGCTATTGTTGTTGCTGTTTCTGCTACTGTTGTTACTTATGGGGGGAAGGATTGGACCAAACTTCATGTTTATGAGAAAACATTCTAGGAGATTGGAAAGATTGCTGTATCTATAGTCAGAGAACTCTGGTTTGAATCCTGTTTTTCACTTTCACCTCTTTGGGCCTCAGTTTTCTTATCAATAAAATGGGTGTGCTTATCTAGCTAACCCCTAGGATCTCTTCCAGCTTTAAGAATAGAAATAATTTAGCTTTATTTGAAATGATTTAGCTTGATTTATGTTGAATTGACTGGAGATTTTGATTTCTTGTGGACACAACTTTTGTCTCCTAGGGATATTTTTGAGAATGCCCTTTTAGCCAATTTTATAAAGAGAGATAATTATTAATAATGATAATAAATGTTTCATCAAAGGATAATTGCCTAAGATATCAAAAGTTTTCATTATGATGATTACCAGTAGCAATAATGTTGGCACCTTAAATTAGATAGTCCTTCCTGATACAACTCTTTTATATGATCTCAAATAATTTTCAAACCAACTGTTGAGGTAGACAGATCAGGAGCCTCTACCGGGGAACACCTTGGGGAATCTCTGATTTTTTGACTTATTGTCCCCATCCAGATTAAACCTAACACCATCAGTGTGATGTTACTATGAGTTCATATACAGCAGTGGTCTGTAAATTATGGTGACAGGTTAAATTCATATTTTGCTACCTGTTTTTATACAGCTCATGAACTAGTAAGTTTTTTGCAATTTAAATAAAGTTATACTTGAAAATGTAAAACGAAACAAAATAAAAAGTATTATTAGCTTTCAGATAATACAAAAAAAGAGGTAGACAGATTTGGCCTGTGAGCCATGGTTTGTAAATTCTGGTATAGAGTCAACAACAATAGATTTAAGAGGTTACCCCCATTGAGGGGTTCCTATGATTCATTGTCCTATCTTAGATGGGGCTCACAGTAAACAAAAGGTATTCCTGGTTCATGTTACCACACTGACCTCAGTTTTCCTTTATGTTATTGCTGTCAGTTCTACCATGTGACTGCTATCCTCCATTTTGGGGGGGGGTTGCAAGGCAAATGGGGTTAAGTGGCTTGCCCAAGGCCACACAGCCAGGTAATTATTAAGGGTCTGAGGTCAGATTTGAACTCAGTTATGGCTGACTACAGGGCGGGTACTCCATCCACTGCACCACCTAGCCGCCCCTTGCTATCCTCCATTTTAGCAGGTTTGCTCCTCTCCTTTACTGTATTTTTTTTTCTCTGCTCTAAGAGGATAAGATTAATTCTTAAGTATTAGGGTCACGATCTAAAATTATATTATAAATCATCAGTCATCAAAACTGTTTGGTATTGGCTAAGAAATAGAGTGGTGGACCAGTGGAATAGACTAGGTGTAAAAGCAGGAGATGACTATAGTAATCTGCTGTTTGATAAACCCAAAGAGTCTGGCCATTGGGATAAAAACTCCCTCTTTGATAAAAATTGCTGGGAAAATTGGAAGTTAGTATGGAAGAAACTTAGATTAGACCAACACCTCACACCCTTTACCAAGATAAGATCCAAATGGTTACAGGACATAGACATAAAAAACAATACTATAAGCAAATTAGAAGATCAAGGACTAGTCTACCTGTCAGATCTACGGAAAGGGGAACAGTTATGACTAAGGAAGAATTTGGAGAACATCACCAAAAACCAATTAGATGATTTTGATTACATTAAATTAAAAAGCTTTGGCACAGATAAAACCAATGTAACCAAGATCAAAAGAAATGTAGTAAACTGGGAAACAATCTTTACAACTAATGATTCTGACAAAGCAGTCATTTCTAAAAATATACAGAGAACTGAGTCATATTTTTAAAACAAAAAGCCATTCCCCAATTGAGAAATGGTCAAAGGATATGCAAAGGCAATTTACAGATCAGGAGATCAAAGCAATCCATAGCCATATGAAAAAATGCTCTAAATCATTAATCATTAGAGAAATGCAAATTAAAGCTTCATTGAGGTACCACCTTACACCTCTCAGATTGTCCAGTATGACCAGGAAGGATAATGATCATTGTTGGAAGGGATGTGGGAAATCTGGGACACCATTATACTGTTGGTGGAGCTGTGAACTCATCCAACTCTTCTGGAGAGCTATTTGGAACTATGCCCAAAGGGCAACAAAAATGTGCATACCCTTTGACCCAGCAATACCACTACTGGGTCTATACCCTGAAGAGATGAGGAAAAAGGGTAAAAACATCACTTGTAGAAAAATATTTATAGCAGCCCTGTTTGTGGTGGCAAAGAATTGGAAATCCAGTAAATGTCCTTCAATTGGGGAATGGCTTAGCAAACTGTGGTATATGTATGTCATGGAACACTATTGTTCTATTAGAAACCAGGAGGGATGGGATTTCAGGAAAACCTGGGGGGATTTGCATGAACTGATGCTGAGTGAGATGAGCAGAACCAGAAAAACACTGTACACCCTAACAGCAACATGGGAGTGATGTTCAAGCTTGAAGGACATGCTCATTCCATCAGTGCAACAATCCGGAACAATTTTGGGCTGTCTGCAAAGGAGAGTACCATCTGTATCCAGACAAGGAGCTGTGGAGTTTGAACGAAGTGCAAGGACTATTCCCTTTAACTTAGAAAAAAACCAGATAGCTTATTGTCTGATCTTGTCACCTCTTAGACTTCTCTTTAAGGATATGATTTCTCTCTCATCACACCCAATTTGGATCAAGGTACAACATGGAAACAAAGTAAAGACTGACAGAGTGCTTTCTGTGGGGGGAGGGGGGGGGTGCAGCAAGATTGGGGGAAAATGTAAAACTCAAATAATATCTTTAATAAAAATAAATTTAAATTAAAAAAAGTATTAGGGTCATAGGAAATTTCAGTGAGATCCTGGTCAACACCATTCTGGATTTTTTCATACTCAAGAGACCGAATGTCTCCAGATGATGTAAAAGTCCAGTTATTTTTTACCCTAAAGTTCATAGTAATTTCTTCAACAGAAAAGTAATGTGGGAATTATTCTATCTCCTTTTTGCCTCAGTGAGATAATTTCTTACTTTGGGGCAACTTGTGGATTCAATCAATCAGTCAATCACTCAATAACCAATAATTATTTATCAAGCACCAGTCACTGTGTAAGGATTTTGGATATAAATATAACATTGAAATAGGGCCAGCTCTCAATAAATTTGCAATCCAGCCAAGAGAGGTAACAATGAGAATATGTAAAGTAGAAACAAAGTAATTTGGAAAGAGGGAAGCACTAGCATAAAGAGAAATGAGAAAAGGCTTCATTCTGGAAGTAGGTTCTGAGTTGAACCTTGAAGCAAAGAAGGCATTCCAAGAGACAAGAGTGAGGAGAGATTGCATGGGGAAGAGAGCTAGAGTACTGTGTATGAAAAAAGGGAAGGAAAGATAATGACAAGCATTTTTATATAGGGCCCAGAAGGCAACAGGCACTGTGTAAATGCTTTACAAATATTTTCTCATCTTATTCTTAAAAGAATACAAATAGGTGCTGCTATTATAACCCACTTTACAATTAAAGAAACTGAGGTTAAGTGACTTGCCTAGAATCAAATGATCAGTGTCCGAGATCAGATTTGAACTTACGTATTCCTGACTCCAGGCACAGTCCTTGATTCATTTCACTACACACCTTATGGAAGATCAATTAAAAAAAAAATTTGGTTGAAAATGTTGTACATGAAAGGGAGTAATAAGAATGAATGACAAAGAGTTTTAATTGGCAAGCAGAGAAATTTAAGTTTGCTACTTTAGGTTACAGGGACTCACTGGAGGAAGGTAACAATGTTTTCTGACCTGCATAGGAAAAAAATCACCTCAAAAACTATATGGAAACTAGAGTACATTATTGTCAGTCTTTAGTTCTTCTAGCTCCAACCTGGATAGTGCGTCTTATCCTTGATCTATACCTCCTACTGAATCCTCTAGCAGGTGTCTTTTCCTGTTTGCCTTTCCACCTTTCACCTTCCTTTGGGCAAGTGGATTTGGTAATAAAAGTTAGCATAGTCTGTTCTTAAAAGGAACAAAAAGAGAGTCAGTTATTCTAGAATGCATCAATATTCCTTAAAGATGAGGATAAGATCCTATGTCCCTGCTACAAGAGACGAATTATATTATAAGATTCCACTTGCTGCTGTAGGAATCTGTAGTTCCATGCTGCTTATATAGAAGGCGTTGTATTGGACAGTTTTCAATTTCCTGATAGTATTTACTGTTCAAGCAGATATAGAATACATCTGGAGCCTGGTCTTTGCAGATATTTTGAAAATTTCCCAATGCTATCATAAAAATTAATAATTAAGAGTCATTTGCTGAAGAAAAAAAATCAAGTGTAACTAACCCAGAAGATCTTACTCAGGCTCTGAGAACCAGATTAGCAATGGTCTAATGCACCTTTGCTGAGTAACCCAGAGCTTTGTTTGCATAGGGAAGAGATTGCCTGTCCTGGGTATATTGCTCTAAGCTTTTTGATCAATGAATTTATTTCCAGTCACTTCTCGGGGGAGCCACTCACTCCTCAAGAGACCCAGCTTTGGCTTTCTCCTGCTGAGTTGCTCTCCACCTGTTATTTTTCTAAAAGGAAGTCCCTTATGTCCAATTTTCATCCTGACCTTTTTTCAATAGCAAAAATATAACAACTTGCTGATATTGCTTTAATATATTAGAAATTTAAATCTCTTGGAAGTAACAACCTCATCTTATGAGTGAGTCATTAATAAGACAAAGAATAACATATCTTAAGGATGACCGATAGTCCCTAGTTCATACGTGTGAAGACTTCGGCTACACTGAATGATTTTATAGCTATGTTAAAGCCTAAATAATGCTAAAATGCCTTCCCCTAATGTTGTATATTTGTACCTAATTTTTTTGTCAAATATATTGCTGTAACTGCTCTCTCTAACCTCTAACCTCTGCTAGAGAATACTGGTCCCTGGAAAAACAAACACATACTTGTTTATACTCATATCCTTTTGTTTGAACACAGACAATTGGAATTCTTGTCTTTTATCTTGTTAGGAATTTGTTTGGACAGTAATCAAGCCTGCTAAAACTATTTGCTCTTCTATCCATGATCCTTAAGAGGACTTGAGTTATAACTATCCACTTAGGAGTTGAAGATAAACAACACAGCTGAAATCAACCTTTTAATTCATGAGGAAAAAAATAGTAGAAAAATTAATTTAGGCAAATTTAGCAGAACAGGAGAGAAAGATGACAATTGAGTTCTTTTTTCTTTTTTAGGTATCTTCAAGGCAGTTATATCTAGCTCTGGTCTCTCTTAAATTCTAGTTCTACATTTATAGTGCCCTATTGCACAATTCTGACCGGCTGTCCAGTAAACATCCTGGAAAATTGACTCCTAGTTGAAAAAAAAAGTCCAAAAAAAAATCCTGAACTCAAACCACCAAAAAAGAATTCATTATTTTCTGCCCTGTTCACCCTTTTTGTGAAGTATCTATTTTTATGGAGGGCACCCCTGCCAGTCACCCAAGTTCACAATTTTAGAGTCATCTTTTTTCCTCAAATTTTCTTCTCTCATATCAGTTTCCAAATTTCATCCATTCAATTTCCTTTACATCTAATAAATTCACTTTTTTCCCATACCCCTCCAAGTTTAATCCTTTAATCTCTCTCTGTCCAGCGAGTCTCCCATTTGATCTTCTGACTTCAAGATTCTCTCTTTTTTCTTTTTTTTTAAACATTTTATTTGTTTTCTAATTATATGCAATAGTAATATGTACCCATCATTTTTTGCAAGGCTCTGAATTCTACAATTTTCCCCCCTTCCTCCCTTCCCTCCCCCCCGCAAAGGCTGTCTGACAGTCTCTACATTGTTTCCATGCTATACATTGATATAAATTGAATGTTGTAAGAGTAAACATAAGAATAAACATAAACCCCCTGCCCCCAAGAAGATGGGAAACCTCAAGAATAGAGAGAGAGAAAAAAAATTGTACTTCAGTGTGTGTTCAGATTCCAATTTTTCTGTCTCTGGGGTGAGTTGTTTTCTTTATCATAAGTCCACCAGAGAAGTTGCTTCAATATTTTTCCCTCAGTTGCTATTACTAGCTGTACCTCCACTCTATTTCTCCCCACTCTCATTTATTTTATTCTTTCTCTCCTTTCATCCTGGCCCTGTCCAAAAGCATGTTGCATCTGAGTACCCTCTCCCTAGATCTCTCTCTTCTATCACCTATTCCTCCCCTTCTCTTCCCCCATTCCTTCCCTCTCATTGTGTCTCTTTCCTCCCATCCTTCTCCAGGGCAAGACAGATTTCCTCATCCTATTAAGTGTACATGCCATTTCTTCCCTGAGCCATTTCCGATGAGAAAGAAGGCTCACTCATTCCTCCTTGCCTCCCCCCCTCCCCTCCACTGAAAAAGCTTTTTTTTTACTCTTATGTGAAATCTCTCAGCTTCTTCTTCATCTCCTTTTCTTTCCTCCCAGTACTTTCCCCCATCCCCCATTGACTCCATTCCTTTACCATATCATACCATTATATTTCACTCCTTCCTACGTCTTATCTATATATGCTCCTTCTAACAGTTCATATGAGTTATCAATATCTTCTTCACTTGCAGGAATACAAACAGTTCAACATCATCAAGTTCCTCATAGTTAGTTCCTCTCTTCCACTCCCTCTATGGTTCACCAGCATCCTGTATGTGGAGATCAAACTTTCTGTTCAGCTCTGGTCATCTCATTAGGAAAGTTTGAAAGTCCCCTGTTTCATTGAAAATCCATCTTTTCCCCTGAAAGACGATGTTCAGTTTTTCTGGGTAGTTGATTCTTAGTTATAAACCAAAATCTTTTGCCTTCCGGAATATCATATTCCAATCCCCTATGAGCCCTTAATGTAGATGCTGCCAGATCCTGTGTCATCCTGACTATGGAGCCTCGGTAGTTGAATTGTCTGTTTCTGGAAGCTTTTAGAATTTTCTCTTTGATTTGGGAGTTTTGGAATTTGGCTATAATATTCCTGGAAGTTTTTCTTTTGGGATCCCTTTCAGGGAGTGACTGGTGAATTCTCTCGCTTTCTATTTTACCCTCAGCTTCTAGGATCTCAGGGAAATTTTGCTGTGTTATTTCTTGAAAAATGAAGTCTAGGCTCTTTCCCTGGTTGTGGCTTTCAGATAGTCCAATAATTTTCAAATTATTTCTTCTGGATCTCTTTTCAAGGTTGGTTGTTTTTCCAATGAGATATTTCACATTGTCTTCTAATTTTTGGCTTTTTTGGAAGAGTTTTATTTCTTCTTGATTTCTTGCAAAGTCATTAGCTTCCTTTAGTTCCATTTTGCATTTGAAGGAGTTATTTTCTTCAGAGAGCTTTTTATCTCCTTTTCCAGCTGGTCAATTCTTCTTTTAAAGGCATTCTTCTCGTCATTTGCCTTTTCTTTTGCTTTTTTCCTTTAGGCCTAAATTGGTTTTTTTAAACATTATTTTCTTCAGTATTTTTTAAAATTTCTTTCACCAAGCTTTTGATTTGGTTTTCATGATTTTTCTGCATTGTTCTCATTTCTCCTCCCAATTTTTCCTCCACCTCCCTTAATTGCTCTTCAGAGTCTTTTTTGAGCTCATCCACAGTCTGAGCCCATTTTCTATTTCTCTTGGAGGTTTTGGATACAGAAGCTTTGACTTTGTCTTCATCTGAGTATGTGTTTTGATCTTCCATGGGACTAAAGTAATTCTCTATGGTCAGATCCTTCTTTTTCTGTTGTTTACTCATTTCCTCAGCCCAAGGCTAATTTACAGCACTTCCAAGGCTTTGGGGGTTTTTTTTTGGGGGGGACACCCCACGGGGACCTTTATTCCTCCAAGGTCTTAAGGTCTCTAGGCCATGCTTTGATATGTAGATGACCACAGCACTTCCCTCTGCCCTGAGGCTATAAGGTGGGATCCAGCTATCTTAGTATGGAGGCCCAAACTGCAACCTGGGTCTGAGTGTAGGCAAACAGCAGAGTCCTACCCCAGAGAGAGAGCAGAGGGATCTCTGCAGACTTCCATTACTGTCTCTGGGGCTGCAAGCTGCTTTCTCCCTATTCTTGCTGCAGGTTCTGTGGCTGGTGCTCCTCACTCCATGCTCACCTAGGTGCATCAGAGTTCTCTTCAAGCTGTTGTGGGTGATCTCTGGGCTGGGCTGGGCTGGGCTTTGCTGAGCTGGGCTGGGCTGCTCCAAGGCTTTCTTTCCAACCCCTGGTCCTGGAGAAGCACACCTTTCCTGCAGAGGTTCTAAGTTATCTTGGACTGGGAAAATGTATCACTCAGTCTTTCTGTGGGTTCTGCCCCTTTAAATTTTGGCTAGAGCCCTCATTTGTTTGCTTTTGGGGGTTTGGGGGGTCAGAGTTTTCAGGGAATGCTACCTTCATGCCGCCCCCCCAAGATTCTCTCTTTTTCTCTAATTTATCCTCCACACAGTAATACTCTTGCTGAGACAAAGTAATACTTTCCAAAGTAATATTCTTAATGAACAGATATTTTCATGTGACTCCCTTGGTTAATAAGCTCCAATGGCACCTTACTCTTTCTAGGGTCAAATAGGAATTCTTCTGTTTAACATTTAAAGACCGTAATGATTTAACTTTAACATCTTCCATTCATTATATTTTACTTCTCTTCACACAGTCTTTGGGGATACTTAAATGATCTTTCTGTGTTCTTCATACAAGCTACTCTGTCACCATCATGCAAACATTGCATCTGTCTGTCCACTATGATTAAAATGCCCTCTTCCTCATGTCTGCTTCTTAGCATCTCCAGCTACCTTCAGAACTCAACACAAGCACCTCCTCCTGCATGAGGCTTTTATTTTTGTGATCAGCTGGCTGGAGGATTCCCCCAAGACACTTGTAAATACATTTTCCTTAGTTCTATGGGTATACACTATCCCAAAGAGCATATAACCTTGAGGTAGTTTTTCTTTTTCTATAGCTATATCACTAAGACTAAACACTAATCATAGAAGGTGCTTAATAATTGTTTGTGCAATTGTATTTAAGAATAAATAATAATATATATACATATATATATATATATATATATATATATATATATATATATATGGAAATCTTTGTATCCTCTAAATTTTCATGCCTTTGGGACAAGATTCTGATCACTTAGCCCTAGTTACAAGCTCTGTAAAAGACATTTTCCTGGCATTCCGTGTCCTGCCTCAAGCCAATCAGTATTTAGCATTTGTCATCTGACACCCCAAAGCTTGGAACTGTTGAACCTTGTCAAGATCTTTTCACTTCCTTACCACCAAGAAGGAGTTGTTAATGAAGCCCTGGAAATCAGCTATTTTTTCCCCTTTCTCCAGTTGTTGAATACCTGTCAGACTTGTGACATTCAGCCTCATTCTCCAGGGGTGGAAATTACAATCAAAATATATGCAAACGAATTCATAGAATGTGTATCTTTTATGTCCTTGCTGTCTGCTGTCCCTTTGACAAGTAACGATGTTCTGACTGTCATATCTCCTGCTCTGTTCACCCACCCTCCCTCTTATTTGCAGAGCTGTAGTTCTGGCTTTAGGTTATAATCTGTGAATACAGAGCATCAGAACCAGAAGACAGAGAATTATTTCCCAAGCTGGCCAGAAGTCTGCTCCAAGAAAACAAGCAGAGTCTCTAAAAACAATATTTTAGTACTTTTTCCCAAAGTTACTGATGCTTGAAAACAAAGCACCAGAAATTATCTTGAGGTAGATTTAGGAATTATAATAGGAGGAAAATTTTTGAAGCAGCTAAGGGACTGTGGGAAAGCTATGATAGTCGGGGAGAAAATTGGTCTTTTCCCAGTCCTCATTCTTCATTACTTCTGATAGATGTGTCAGCACCCAGTATCTCCTCCTTCCTGAAGCATTCTTCTTCTATTGACTTCTGCCATATTATATTAACCTGATACCTCTTGTACATCTCTGACTTCTTCACTGACTGCCATTCACCTGTTCTTATTCTGATTGTGGGTGCCTTGGTAAGATTCACCCTTGACTGGCTTCCCTTTTCCCTGTATGCTATCTTCTTCTACTGTGCCCATCCAGATAGAGTGTCATAAGATTGTGAGTTGGGAAAAATCTTTTAAAAATCTCCTAATTCCTAGTCTAACTCCTTCATTTTATAGATCAAAAAACTAAACCCTAATAGAAGTGTGTTTTATCTAAAGTCACACAGGTAGCAAAGAAGCATATCTCGTCTTTCTTTACCTCTCATTATTTGTGTTGTTTCTCTTCTATAAAGATAATTCTCATATCCAGGTCTGACTCCTCCCTTAAATTTAGTTCATATTTTTGGTTTGCTATCGTGTTAAACTGCACAGTCAAAGCAGAGCTCAGTATCAGGGATTTTATTGAGGGGGGTTGAGATCTAGAGTGATTTGGACTGAGATTTGTTGATCTTCAGACATGGGTTTGAATTCTACTTGAGAAACTAGCTAGTTGTGTGAACATGAACAAGTTGCTGGGGCTTTGGAGTCTCAGTTTTCCTGTAGAAAATATTCCAAGATATACTATGAGGGATAGAAGAGAGGTCAAGACCACTTCTGGGGAAAGGAGTAAGATAGAGTTAGGGTGAAGTTGAATATGATCCCATAAAATGACCTCTCCTTTTCTTATGGTTGATATCTATTGGTGAGTCTTCTCTGATTGGGTACACTTGTGCAGGAGTATGGTACTCTCATCCCTTAGATTTTTTTTTTTGTTTTTGTTTTTGTTTTTTAGGTTTTTGCAAGGCAAATGGGGTTAAGTGGCTTGCCCAAGGCCACACAGCTAGGTCATTATTAAGTGTTTGAGACTGGATTTGAACTCAGGTACTCCTGACTCCAGGTCCAGTGCTCTATCCACTATGCCACCTAGCCACCCCCTTAGATTGTTTAACTTCTAACTCTGGACCCTGCAACTCCTTGAAGAGGAAAGGCAATGCATATGGTACTCATCCTCTTTTTTCTTTTTTTCTTTTTATTATTTTCTTTTTTGTAATTTTTCTTTTATACTTAAATAAAAAGTGAGAAAAAACAACATTGTCAAGGATCCAGGAGACCATAAAAGAGAATTAAATATAAAATAATAAGTTTAGATTTCAAGGAAATCTATATAACAAACACCTCATATTGTTTTCAAAGGTGTCCATCTTTTCTGTTTTCTTGTTGGTTTTCTTTTGTTCTCTGCTCTGTACTTTTTAACTTTATTTTTCCCCTCCTCCCCCCTCTAACGCAAAAAATTGAGTGTGGAGATATAGATATTATATATATATATATATATATATAGATAGATAGATAGATAGATATGTGTGTATGTGTGTAAATAGATGATACATAGATATCTATAAACAAATATATGTGCTTATACACATAAATGTAGGACTGGACTATACCTATTTCCATTTGTCATCTGTTTTTCTGAAGGTTCATAACATCTTCCTTAATATGTCCAAGTCTTTTCCATGTTTTTCTAAATCAAGCAGCTCATCATTTCCTATACTACAGCAATATTCCTTTCTAGGTTCAAGCAACAACATTTTCCTTCATAGGATCTTTGAGATTAATTGGGATATTTATAATGGAATGACTTGGATGCACAAAATTATTCTTTAAACAATATTGTTGTACTCATTTTTTACAACCTTAAAAAAGGAAAAAAAAACACGCTTATGGTGTCTCAGGATGGTTAGAAAGTCTCAAGAAGAAGGTGAAATTGCCACAGGATTGTGGGGGTTCATGGCCTAGTAAGGCAAGAAGTGAAACTCACTATGCAGCAGATGTGTGGGATCATGACTCAGAATTGGTAGAAAACCATGAGATGTAAGATTTCTGGGGATAGAGGAAGGGTGCACCCTTGGAAACATGTTAAAAACCTCTTTTAAATATTTTTTTAGAAATATTAGGAAATATTTTTCTAGCCTAAGACCCTTTCCAGAATTTTTCCTTTAGGATAGTTAGACGAATAAAGACTGTGACCTTCCTTTGAAATATAGCAAGGATGATAACCAGACTTAACTCTTCTGCAGATGGACTTGGCCTTCTCAAACCCTGAAATAACATCATGAGCCACCTGGAGACAGTGCCTTCTCTTTGAAATTCAGTGTTAAGATAATGATCACAGGAAGGAAGTCTTCTGTCCTTAAGGGAAATGGTCCAGGAAGGAACTGAGTGATGATTGTTCTGGAATGTTATATTTTTAACATATTGTGATCTTTTTTCTTGTTAAGATTCTTATAAACGTTACCAAAAATTGTCTTGGAGCATAAAGTCATGATAGATAGTATGAGGAATTATGCCAGTTAGGATATTCAATCTCTCTCTCTGTCTCTTTGTTTCTGTGAATATGTTCTCTGCCTCTGTAGCTCTTGCTCTCTGTCTCTGACTTTATTTCTGTCTGTCCATCTCTCCAAGCTAGAAATGACATATATATATATATATATATATATACATAAATATGCATATATATATTATATGTACAGAAAGATAGATAATTAATTTCTGACAGATTTGACTCTGTAGAGAACATTAATATTATTACTTTTTTCCCTTCACATCTTCCTCCTGGTCTTTTGGGTACCCTGGGACAAAATCTTGGTTATCCCCACTTTAGATGCTCTCTGATTCTTTTTAGCATTCCTACTAGATTATAAGCAACTCTCAAGATTAGTCCCTTGAATGAATGAAAAACATTTATCAGATATTTTCCTCTTATATCTGACATAATTCTAAGGGCTGGAGATATAGACTAAAAAGCCCTTTTAAGGGGTTCATCTTGTGAAACAAATAGATAACATTTATAAGGGGTGCTAACTAGGGAAAAATAGCTTGGTCTTGAAAGTTCCAAGCATGCTAAGTGGAGACACAGTGAGGCTGATTGACATGACATTTCTAGAAACCTTGGAGACTGATATAGTTGGTGGTGCAAGAGGTGGAATGAGGGGCTGGAAGGAGCATAGTGAGCAGCAATGTTGTGGAGAGCAAGAAGATTCCCACAGTGAATGGCTGGATGGATTGGGAAGCATGGTTTGGAATACCTTGTTGTAGTGGACTACATAATTTTGCAAATCACACCCTCACCAATCAGGTCAACTCAGTTTTGGGGCAAAAGAATAGAGACTGGGATCTCCAGAGTGTGGTCCCTGCAAGATCTGGAGGTCTACAAGATTTCAGCAAGAAGGAGAGATGGAATAGTGAGAAGTTGCCCCATTCACCTTTTCATCTCCATGTTCGTAGGCGTAGGGTATTGAATGATAGGCATTCAATCAATGGCTATTGAATGAATACATGAACCCTTGCCTTAACTCTCTCCATCCTCCCTTAAAGCCTGTCTTCTACTAGTCTTCTTAGAGGATTTAAGTTTGAATTCAGGCCCCATCATTCACTAGCTGTGTATTCACAAGTCATTTCATTTTTCAAAGCCTTAATTTCTTCATCCATAAAATAAGTATAATAATCTACTAGAAAACTCCCAGATTCCTTAAGAGGAATATGATATTAAAACACTATATAAATGCAAACTAAAAAAAAGTAATTTGCTCAAGATTTCATGGCAAACCACAGCTGTGTTGTAATTCAGGAATCATGCCTTGAAATCTGTGTTCTTTACATGATGGCACCTACTGAATGCCCACAAAGAGAGACAATAGATCCTGGATTTGAAGATGTGGATCTGGGTTTAAATCCCAACTCTACCATTTGTAGTATGACCTTGGATAAGTCAGTTTCTTTCTCCAGGTTTTGATTTCCTTATTTGAAAAGAATGAAAGAGTCAAAATAGCTTCAATATAACGAATGTGTGACTATGTGCTTCTGAGTGTGAGTGAAATAGGACCCAAACCAAAATATAATTCAGAAATAGTGAACAAAATTGATAAAGTAAAACAAATTATAGAAAATATTACATTTTAAAGCCGCATTAACCTGTGGCCCAAAGGGACCCTTATGTGTTGATCAATGGAACCCATTTCTTTTGAGTTTGACACCTCTACAATCCTCTGAGCAATACTGTTTATCCTGTATTCTGGCAAAGAGTCTGCTGATTAACTGCTCTAAAACAAGAGCTAGGTCTCATTAAAGGTTGTCCTGAACATTAGACAGTAAGTTTCCAATTGCTCTTTCTTTGGATATATGTGCCTTTGTCATCACCTTAGATGGAGAGGGTGGACAAAGGATCTACTTCCCAGCAGTCCTTGGCTCTCAGAATTGTTTTCCTCCTGCAGTGGCAGCCAGACCACTTGTCCAAAGCCCTATCCAGTCTGAATCATTTGAAAGAAGTGGGTGTGACAAGGAGTGTTTTTTTCCCCTCCAAATGAAGCAACCTGTGAAAATCTCATTTCCAGCCATCAGTTTGAATTCCATCTCCAATTATTCTTAACATTCTTCTTAATCTGGGAGCCTTTGCAAATATAGGTAACCAAACAGGCACCTTCACAGTTTTATTATTGACATTCTGCTACAATTCCCTGTATGACCTTGGGCAAGTTCCCACTTCCTTCTGGGCTTTATGCTTCTCATCATTAAAATGAGGAGGTTGGATTCCATGATATCCAAGATCCTTTCCAGTTCTGTATTCTCTTGAATGATGCTAAGTCAATAGCAGTTACTATCACTGTGCAACAGTCACCCAGACCTGCAACTTGAAGTCACTTTGACTCATCTTTAGCATTTTTGCTTTCCTTCTCTGACAAGAAATCAACTCTATGGATTCTTTTTTCTACCTTGCCTTTGCTTTTCTCCTCACCACACTCCCCTTCATATTCTTCCTGCTTCCATTCTGTAGGCCTTGTCATCTCATACCTAGTTTATATGTTGCTCACATATAGGTAGCTCTATCTCCAGTCTAGTTGGCCAATAAGGGCCATATTCAGGTAACTCTGGGGCCAAGCTACCCAGAGGTTTACAGAAAGCCTTGCCTGCATTATCAGCAATTAATTGGTCAGTGAGTTCATTTTTAGTACAAACCCATTTCTGGCTCAAAAGCCAATTAAATTTTATTTTTTATGCATTAAGCAGATAGGAAACCATCACAAAATATCTGAGTATTCTCTGAATCATGGGCAGGACCCTTTTTCCCAGGTCATCATGGTTTCAAGAAGTAGTTTTCCCAAATGTTCTTCTATGACACCAGGCAAAATTTCCTTTGCATATTCCAAGTCTGGGACCTCATTGATCTGTGTACCCCATTAAATGAGAATAGTATTACCACACCACCATCTCTATCACAACTTATTTGAGATGACTTTCTCACAAATTCATAATCCTGTTTGGTATTCAAAGCCATTTGTAACCTAGGTCTCTTCTACTTTTTCCAGTCTGCTTTTAACATAGCTCCTTATACTTATTCTTTGATCCAGTGACAGTGGCCTCCTGGTTGTTGCACAAATGAGGTATTTGATCCTCCAGTTCTGGGCATTTTCTCTGGCTGCCTTGCATGCCTGGAATGCTCTCCTTATTCTGTTCTCTCTACTTATCTACCTAGCTTCCTTTAAGTCCCAACTAAAATCTCACCTTTGACTGGAAGCCTTTCCCAATCCCACTTAATTCTCCTGTCTTCCCTTGCTTAATTACTCCCTATTTTCCTGTTTAGAGTTTGCTTTGTATGTAGTTGTTGGCATACTTCATTAGGACATAAGTTCCCTGAGGAGAGGGCTGATTTTTTGATTCTTTTTGTATCCTTAGAAGAGTATCTAGCAGAGCAGCTAGGCAGCGCAGTGGATAGAGCACTGGCCTTGGAGTCAGAAGTACCTGAGTTCAAATCCAGCATCAGACACTTAATAATTACCTAGCCATGTGGTTTTGGGCAAGTCACTTAACCCCATTGCCTTGAAAAATGTAAAAAAAAAGAGTGTCCAGCACACAGTAGATGCTTAATAAATATTTATTAACAGATTGGTTATTTTGAAATATCTCTTAGACATTCCAACTCTTCCATTCCCACTGTTGCCACATTAGTATAAGCTTTCATCATCATTGGACCACAGGATCATATAATTTAGGACTAGAAATGCCTTATATAGCATCAAACCTAGCCCCCTCATTTTATGTTGGAGAAACTAAAGACAGCAGAGATAAAATGGCATATGCAAGGTCACAGAGTAGTAAGTAGGCATATCTAAATAAAAGATTTGCGTATTGGTAGTTCACACCCACAATCCTTTACCTATTGCCCAACCTTCTTCCCTTCCACAGCTAACCAATCCCTGAAAAATATGTCTGATTGTCTTAGGAAAAAGTCCTTCACTGTCCTGGGATCCTTGGTCTCTATGATTTTCAGTATTTTTGGTGCAGCTTATAGAACAGCAAAAAGTGATCCTGATATTGGATCCACACTAGTCATGGCAGCAGAACTGATTATAAAGCCAATCATTCCTGTCATCATGACTGGTATCTTTGTCAACCCTCTGATGCTGAGAATCATACTGTTCAATGTTTCCTTCAGCTGGGGTCCATTTTCAGTGTTGGCATGAGTGAGCTGGCAGCTGGATTTTCCACTGCATCGTAGATGAGAACAGTGCTCAAGACATAGTATAACTCTTTATGGAGATGATCCTAATATTGATCTTCACTGAAGTGCCTGGTATTTTTTTTGCTTGATTATGTCATTCACTCTACAAATTAGACTCTCTTACCCTTCCTTCTCCCCAGTCCTCCCCTAACTCTCAACTCTGCAGTCACAGAGTATGATCTTAAAACCTACCTTAAATCACCCCATCCTTTCCAATTCATTCCAGAAAGAATGAATTGACACATGGTGAAGTAGTCCAGTTGGTAGTAAGACTGTTAAATCTACAATGTCTTAGTGACTTTTCTGTCATTGTCACTCTACACTGGATTGAATGACCTCCCACACTAGAGAAGAGACTGGGAATCGAGGGCAATTGTACAATTGTACAATGTCTAAAAATGAATCAGAATTATCATTTTTCTCTTTATTGAATGCTTATTTATAAAGATTTTACATGTTCATAATATTAAAAAAAATAGGAACAACTGGGTGGTATAGTGGATAGAGCACTGACCCTAGAGTCAGGGGGACCCAAGTTCAAATATGTTCTGAAATACTAGATGTGTGACCCCGGACAAGTCGCTTAACTCCAATTACTTCCCTGCCTCAAAAAAAAAAGGATTTGAACTAGTTGTTCACTAATATCCTTCCCAATTAATAAGTACTTATTAAACACCTACTACGTTTCAGGCAGTTGAGTTAGGTTCCAGGAATTAGGACTTTTGTCTTGCCATTAATTTTCAGTGACTGGAAGAGAGAATTAATCTGATGACTTTGTGCTACTCTTGCTTCACTTAAATCCAATTCATGTGTGAATCAGAACAACATTCCCTGATATCATTGGTCCTCTTCAAAAGTTAATAATGAGCAACAAGGGGATAGAAAGACAAACTATGCACAAATATAGACATACAAAATACTTTTAGAATAGACAAAAAAATGTCATGGGGATGAGGGAAAAGGAGGAGAGAAGACACTAACAACTGAAGGGAGACCAGGAAAAGTTTAATGTAGAAACCAGTTCTTGAGCAAATAATGGAGGGAAACCAAGGCTTCCATGAAATGGAAGTAAGAAGGGAGTGGATCCTGGACATGGGGAACAGATAATACAAAAATATGGGAGTGCAAGATAGAGTGTCATATCTGAGGAAGGCCAGTTTGACTGGATTGTAGACTATAAGAAGGGGGGAAATGTATAATATAAGAGAAAGATAAGGTAAGGTAAAATAAGCACTTTAGTTACCAAACATCTAAAGTTGGTCTTTGAGCTGAGTGATAATAGGGAGGCATTTTATTTTATTGGGTTGGTGGGAAGAGAAAATGAGGTCAAATCTATCTCTAGGAAAGTTACTTTGATGGCTTATAGAAAATGAACCAAAGAGGCAAGTCTACAGTCAAAGGAATTAATTATGCTAGTGCTTTAACTTAGGTAGTATAGGAATCTGAATAGAGAAGATTAAATGGTGGGAGTAATTCAGGGATGGGGGCTGAGAAAACATGAGTGATAGAATAAGAGAGCAAGGGATTTTAGAGGATGGTGCAGAACTGGTTCACTAAAGGACCGATATTATAAAGAGAGGAGAGAGTATAACCCTGAGTAAGGGTGGTGGTCTGGAAAAGTCTGGAAGGGAAGAAAAAAGAGAAGGGACTGGGAAAAGCAGAAAATAAAAAGGGATGGAAGAACTGGGGTCATGAGGTTGATGAAAAGTGGCTTTAGGAGGAGAAGCAAAGCAAAAGGAGTGGGATAATATCATAATCAGATGAAAATCCTTCAGAGTTCTTTGAAAATGGAAATGGAAAATTTGTGAGTGATGACAAAATGAAGAGTGTGAACATTCCTACATAAGTAGGTATTGGAAATTGAATAGATTGAAGAACTTGGAGCTTAGGTAGTTTGAATAAAACAGCAATATGCATATTAAAAATTCCCCTCTGAAGGCAGGAATTGAGTAGGAGAGAGACAGTAAGAAATCACAGGATTGAGAAAGGAAAGAGAATGTCTTAGGGTTGGGCAGATTATAACCAAGAGTATCTTGATAGAATGATAAATTTGGATTGTGTGAATCTCAGAGGAAAAGTTGTGAGTGACAGCTCAAATGGAAGTCTGCAAATGGCAATGGGGAGCAAGGAATATCTCCATTCCACCTTCAGGCTCAACAAATTGTGCTATGAAAGAAGCTGCAGCCGGTATTTGAAGGGAATAGACTTGGAGGACATAGCATTCCAAATCTATAATCCCAGCTACCTGGAAGGCTGAAGCTGTCAGTTCTCTTGAATTTGAGAGTGCTAAACTGCAGTGGGCTATGTCAATTGAATGTCTGTGTTAATTTGCTGAATCTCCAGGATCAGGAATCATCAAATTGCTTCAAATGGACAAACTAGCCCATGTCAGCATTGGAGCTGGTCAAAATTCTCATGCCAGTCATTGTATTCTGGGTCAGTGAATTTCCTTTACACTTCTGGGTGAGATAGGAAAAAGGAAGGGAGGAATGCAGATAGAACAAGGATGTAGTATCATAGAGGGGCAGGAAAGGACTTGAAAAAATCCTATGGTCTGTATAATTAGTGTAAATTTCTTTTAGACAAAAACTATCATTCCTGCATTTTTTGTACTTCTGCAAGGTCTAGAAGAGGGTGCTTTTATATAGAGAAGGCACTTAATACAAGGGATGGCTGCCTGACTTAAATCAGAGAATAAAGACTGAAAGCTGAAAAAATCAAAGTCCTGAATGTATGTCTTAAGAGCCAACTGGTTCAGACTATGGCTGACCACAAGAGAAAGAGGAATTTCAATGATAACCACTCTCTGTAGCGGTCTCCACTCTAGGGTGGCACATTCAAATTGCAACTTTCTCCTCAAAAGCCTTAAAAAATTCAGCTTTCAGAGAAATGAGGAAAAGGCCCTCTTAAGGAATAATGTGGATTCACAAAGCCTAGAAATCTCTCTTCCTCAGTGGTCCCATTTCAGAATTCTTTCTATGAAATAGTCTCTGGCAGCTCCTTCTTTGGCTCTTTCCCCGCTTCTTTCTCCCAGCTCCTGGCAATTTCCTATGTCAATATGCAACTAGAATTAGCATGTCTGTAGCTCCCAAATCTTGATCCTCAGCCCTGGCCTCTTTCCTGAGCTCCTGACCCACTTTCCCAAATGCCTACTGTGCAACTTCTCCTCTTAACTGTCTGAACCTCAAAATCAACATGTTTTATCAGCCTACCCTCAAACATGTATCTCACCTCCCTTACACACACACACACACACACACACACACACACACACACACACACACACACAAACACATATCCCAGTATACCTGCTGGTGTATATGAACACACATACCCCAGTACATCTGTTGACATCTTTCCCCCTCCAATGCCACCTCTTCTATGAAGTCCTCATTTTCCTAGCTAGAAATTTATTCTTCCTTTTGAGATTCACCACTAATTTATTTTAATTGCTCAATGCATTTATACTTTTTATTTTACTCACTTGTGTGCTAATCTCTGTACCAAATATAAGCCCCTCCCCACCCATATCCAACTCAGAACAGAAACCTGGGTCTTTTTTATCTTTGTGCCCTCAGAGTAGTCATTGTAGCACTATAAAAAACATGAAAAGTACTCCATAAGTGTTTGTTGAATTGATTTTTTTTTAGTAGCAACACAATTAAGCTTTGATTAAAAAAGGAAAAAGAAAAATGTTTCCATAAGTCACTTAGTATGAAACTTCTATCAAAGCCTTCTAACCAAGAGAGTGTCTATTTAAATAGCTCAGGTTAGATTATTGATATGATGTCAGAAAAGTCTTAATCTTTAGGATCACATTTTTATTTCAAACAGTGAGCTAGCAAACCTCTCCAGTGTTATGTGCATTAAGTTCACTAAATATGCATACTTGAGAGTCAGCTTAAAGATAGAAGAAAGTAAAAGCCCCTTGAGCTGATTCCAGCAGAATTTTTGTGATAATGTACTCTCAGGAGAAAGGTTCTTATTCACCTCAGTATTGCATTGCAGTGCTATAGGTTCTTACTCATCTCAGTATTGCATTGATCAGTGCCATATAGCATGTTTTTTTTTAAGGGAGGCACATCACACAGTAAGATTTTGAGAAGTCACTGGATTCCTCTGGTTCTCTGTTAATTTCCTCAGGAGTTGGGGGATGGGGATAGGGTGTAGACCAGATGAAACTCTAAGGTTCATTATATTCATATATTATCTCAGATCCTGTCAGATGGTTAGGATGGTCTCAATGCCAAGGAGAAGGATTGACAGTTTCCTTGTCACATCTCCAAGAAAAAAGAATCTTACATAGAAACAGATGCAATTAACTTGTGATCTGTTGTCTTGGAAGATGGTGCCACCGAGCCACCATCTGGCTTTGGGTGGTTGTCCCAGAGTAAGAATGGGACAACATTCATTAGTCCAAGCTTTTGCTTAGTCACAAGGCAAATACATTTGCAAGATGGATGACAGGAGGTGAAAATGGCTAGTTAAGTTGGTTTGGGTGTGGATAGCAAGCACTAATGAAAGAAAGGTCACAGGTTCCATCACTCCGTGGATCAAGGGAATTCATCTTTTTTCATGGTCAGAAGCTGTTTCCTTACTGATTTGTCAGAGTAGAATTAAGTATGGAGAAATCTACTTTGAACTGCATCCTAAGAGGATTTAGTCATTAAATTTCTAAATGAATCTCAAATTAAGGTGGTTTTAGCTGAAGGGATTTCTAAAGGTTGGGTCATAAGGTCATTATTATATAATAAGATTCCAAGATAACATAAAGAAGTTATAGAAAAAAATATTTTCAGTGTCTTACAAAAACTCTTCTCCAATATTTCTTGTCCCTTTTCCCTCAATATTGCACATTTGAAAGAGCATGGATTTCGGAGCAAAAGTCTAGATTTGAATGTTATCTCTACTATCTAATATGAACTGGAAGAGTACTTAGGGGCCATGGATTCCTATTCCTACCATTTTACAGTTGAGAAAATAAAGACTGAGATCAGCTTGGTGAATTTGCCCAGGATCACACAGTTGGTAAGTATTAGAATTATGATTCAAATCCATGTCTTCCTGTCTTCAAATCCAATGCCCTGTCTTCTAAAATGCCCTGCACCTCTCCATTCTCTGCTACTGTTCTCCCTGTATCATTAAGTCTCTCTTGGCCCCAGTTTCTTCATTTGGACAATGAAGGAATTAAATTAGATCATTTCAAAGATTCCTCCCAGTTCTGAATGCTGTTTGTATTTCTGTATAGACTCTCACCTTCTCTGGATCCAATGACCTTGTTAAGATTATAAATAGTTTACCCAGGAGAATGACTATTTGAAACTACTCATAATCATCATGGGATATTCCAAGAAACATAAATTTAGAGCTGAGAGAGGTCTGTTCTAGATCTACCTAGTCCAAACTCCTTTATTTACAGAGGAGGTAGTAAAGTGGCAAGGGTGGTATTTTTGATGCCAAAGACATCATTCTTTCCACTTTCATGTCTGTTGCTCTTAGATGCATTTCCTTCTATCTAGGTTCAGTTCAGGATTCATCCCCTCCATGGGAAGTTCTTTTGATTCCCCTTGTGGACAGTAATTAAAGGACAATAGAATCATAGATTCAGATATGGAAGAAATCTTAGAGATCAGTAAGTCAGACCTTTTATTAATAAATGACATTACTGAGGTTCAGAGAAATTAAGTTACTTGACCAGAGTTACACAGCTAGTAGCATGTGAGATTAAACATGATTCTTCCTATTCCAACTCCAGTGTTCTACCACAGCTATCTCTCCCTCTTCAAAATTGCTTATTTGTCCCAATCTATTTATGTGAACTTACTTCTGGTAGAAGGTAACTTAGCTGAGTGCTGGGATGTTTTTCATGTTTTCATTCAAAGAGACTTGAATGTTTAGAAGGGTAGGGAACTAATATTTTATCATTAAAGGGAGGTTCTTGTTGAGGAAAATCCCTGTACAACACATAAGGTAAATGTTTTGATACTGAAAGTCTTAGAGAGTCTTATCTTCTAAGAAAATAAACACTGAATGGTTAAGTGACTTACTGAGGATCATAGAAGTACTACTTCTGGCAGGACTGAACCCTGGCTCTCTATTCATGTTGAATATCATAGTGCCTGGCACATGTAGACATTTAATAATTTTGTTTTTCAGTTAAATTGAACTCTGCATCAATAAACTCCAGATTAGTCCCTCAATCCATATACCTGATTAACATTGAAGTAAGCTTTGAATTGCATCTTGTCCCAAATTAGATGTCTTCTTGTTGGATTAATTTCAATATTGTCTTTAGTATATGTATTAACAGCAATAAACACATTAGACTTGCTTTAAGTATTAGAATACTTTACAAAGCTATTTTGACATACTTTCACTTAAATATTGTCTGTGAGGTAGAGAAAATAAGCATGAGGATATAGAGAAAAGAGAGAGAGATGTTGTGACTTGTCTGATAGAATACAGAGAATATTAAAGGACAGATTATAAATCAGGTTTCCTCTTTGAATGTGCAGATTTCAAGAATAAAACTCTACTGTTACCACTTAAGAATCTTGTTTCTCCATTAAACAAAAACCCATCTTTTAAAAATCAGTATTCTTCCAGTGATGTGATGAGGTTTGACTGGGAGTCATGGAATAACATATTCCCTGAAGAATTAGTCTTGGGTACCCCAGAGGGCAATGATGAGTTGCATGACAAATATGAGCAGGCTGCAGCCTGTTACCAATGAAAAATGATAGCAGCAGAGGAGCATCCCCCTTAAATGTAAACACCTTGAAGGAAGGGGCTGGTTTTGAAGCTATATTTGTATTCTTACTGCTTTGAATAACATAATAATTATTTGTTGAAAAAATAAATGAAGTTAGGAAAGAAAAAAGACATAAAAGCTATTATCAGAAAAAATATGAATGATAAAGGAGATGGGCTGGTCATGAAGAGAGAGTGAGGAATAATTGATACAAATGCTGCATTAGTAGTCACATAATATTGAGATCTAGACCAGTTGTCAAACCTGAGACTGGCACAGATTCCATGTACCCCACAACACTCTGGAGTCTTGTCCGAACCAGATTAACATTTAATTGGCAAATATTTGGTAAAATAAATAAAAAATACAATAAGTATAATACAAAAATAAGTCAACATGTAGCTCAAAGAGATACTTACATTTGCATTTTGCCCTCCCGTCTCCATTTTTATTTGAGTTTCATACCATTGAGCTAGAGGAAGACCCTCTGCTCTCAGAGTGGATGTCTGAGAAAGATTTATGGAAAGACAGGGACAAGAGTTGAATAGGATGAGAAGGAGTTGAATAGGTTTAATTTGAAGAATTACCAAAAACATCACTAATCTATTGAAGCTCATCCGTTTAGAAGAGGGTATTTAGTGGAATATGCCAAACTTCTATCCTTTGCCTCTATACTATTTGTTGTTTTCATCATCAGGAAGACATGCTAGTCAGATGTATATATGATATAAATCTGGAAGGGGATAAATATTAAATTGCATGGCAAAGACAAAATCTTCTTGTATTTTCTCTTGGGATAAATCTGAAAAGATGAATTTTTGTTTTTGTTTTTTTGGTGAAAAGATAAATGTTTATAGGAACAAATATAAGTTCTTACTCTTGGGCCTCCAAAGTGGGCCCACAAGTATAAGGCAGTGGAAATGTGACTAAAAAGTCATTTGTCTGAATAAAATCTGGGACTTTAATGATAACAGACTAATTTTGATTCAAAAGTGTGATATGGTAACAGAAACAAACAAGCAAACAAAAAAAAAACCAAGTGCAATTATAAGTTAGAAATGTCTGACATGAAGCTTCCAGTTGTATTGTGGTTGTAATATTTTTGAAAATGACCTGAACCAGATTAAAATGTAATTGGGAAATATTTAACAAAACAAATAAAATTGCAATAGAACATAGATCATGCTTGTTGTTGAGTTGTTTTCAGTCGTATCAAATTCCTCATGACCCTATTTGAGATTTTCTTGGCAAGAATACTAAAGTGGTTTGCCATTTCTCTAGTTCATTTTACAGATGCAGAAAGTGAGGCAAACAGGGTTAAGTGGTTTGCCCAGGTTACACAGCTAGTAAGGTTCAGTGGCCAGATTTGATCTCAGTAACATCAGTCTTCCTAACACCAGGTCTAGTGCTTTATTCACTATGCCACCCAGTTGCCCAGATAATGTTAATATGTGACTTTCTAAGTCAATACAAGGTCTTCAGGGATCCTTCTGTAAGTTTAAGTGGTCCCCATTTTCTATCTGAGTTTAACATCCCTGCCTTAAGCTACATGAGGAGAGGCATGGTATCCAGACTTGGGCTTTTGAAGGGAAGTTCTTAGTGGTGCTTGTAGCTGAGCTCAGTTCCATCATGCATTGGAGCATGATGTTGGATAATGAGTCCTTGTATGACCTTACTAACCATCTTTCATTTCTGAGTCTTTTCACTGGGACAGTTGTTCACCCATTTCCGGAATGGTCTTCTTTCTTGCCTCTATCTCCTAATTTCCTTCAAGATTTGGCTCAAATCTCACCTATTCCTCTGCTACCTATCCCTCCCATTGATAGTAACTTTCTTCTGAGATTACTCCCAATTCACTCTGGATATCTTATTTGGACGTAATTGTTTGTATGCTGCCTCATTCAATAAAACATAAATTAATTGAGGACAGAATCTCCCTGAATGGTGTTCTTTGAATCCCAGTTGTTTTGCAGCATATCCAACACATAGGGAGTAATTAATTAATAAATGCTGACTGACTAGATGTCTCCTATATCACCTTTGGCTTTAAAATAGCAATAATTACCTTTGCCATCTCCACCACCCCCATCCCCAACTGGAGGCAACTTGTGGCACAATGAATAGAGCTTTGGAAATGGAGTCAGGAAGAACTGAGTTCAAATTTACCCTCAGATATCTACTAACTATGTGATCTTGGGTAAATTAACTCACCTGTTTCCTCAACTGTAAAATGGGAATAACACAATCTAGTTTGTAGGGTTGATGTTAAGATCAAATGAGATATATGTAAAAACTCTCAGCATAGTTTCTAGAATATACTTGATT
Organism: Macrotis lagotis; assembly: GCF_037893015.1. Classification (NCBI taxonomy): domain Eukaryota; kingdom Metazoa; phylum Chordata; class Mammalia; order Peramelemorphia; family Peramelidae; genus Macrotis; species Macrotis lagotis. The sequence goes on along the minus strand of NC_133661.1, from coordinate 86,385,110 downwards.
TTATATATACATATATATATATATATGTATGTATAGCTATACTTATTTCTTTCCTTTCTTCTTTCCATCTATCTACAACTTCTATTATAACTTCTACCTATTATGGTCTCTTCATCTTAGTACCTCCCTTAATGTCTCTTGTGTAAGACAAAACACCATCTTCACTCTTCCCAAACTGCAACCCGTGACCAACATTTAGTAATTATATAATTGTGAAGTAGGAAGACACCCCAGTAGTCATCGAACCCAAGCCATCCTTGAATATAAATCCCCTCTATCAGGTTCCACTTTTTCTTGGCAACATTCAGTTGGAGGCATTGGTCAATAAATCCTAAGGCACTAAATGTTCTATGACTAAATTAGTTTGGGAAATACTGCTTTCATTGATTTAAAAAATTATTTTTATTCTGAATTTCAACATAAAATAAAGTCCACTTCCATATATGCAACAGAACATAAAATGTTTATATTTGAAATTATTTTCATGTTTAATTTTTTCTTAAAAAATAAAAAATATATTTCACATTTTACTTTTAAAACTATTCTGCTTGTCTTATTTTTCCTTCTGAGTTTCCTTTTATAGTCTTCTCAGAATTTTTAATGATGTTTGAATGGTCATCTTTTGGCATCACTAGAGCTGACCTTCATCCCAACCTCCATCAATCATCTTACACAAGAGGTCTAACTCCCAAAGAGATTAAGCTTCTTGTCTGAGGTCCCACAAGAATAGTAAGAGTCAAAGCTGGGACTTATGGGACTTGCACTTAAGTATTTTGACTCCAAGCCCAACATTCTTTCCACCATAGAATGTGAACATACTTTTCTTGTATTTTTTGTAGTTCCCAGATATCTATGTTCTGGATGACTCTTGAACACCAGAATGACCACTATTTGGCAAGGATTGTAATAGAATGGAACAACACTTGTATATGAATAAGGAGACCTGGGCACCATTCCAATTTCACTCTTTGACCTTGAGCAAGTCCTTTATTCATCTCTGGGCTTCAGTGTTCTCATATGGGAAACAAGGAGTTTGGACTACTCTAAAGTCTCTAAAGTCCTTCCCAGGTCTGGCATTTTATGACTCTGGGTGAAGAGATTTACCTAACACTTTACAATTAGAAAAGTTCTTGCCACACTAGTTCATCAAAGTGACTTTCTAAAGCACAGATCTGACCATATCAACTGCCCACTCAATGAACTCTCCAATAAACTGCAGTGACTTCTAATACCCCAGGATCAAATATAAAATCATTTATTTGTTTAACTGTTAAAGTGTTTCATAACTTGCCCCCATACCCCTTTTCCGATCTTCTCTCTCCCCTCCCCAAAACTCTATGAACTAGACACATTAGTCCCTTTGACATTTCTCAAATAAGACACTCTATCACATTCTTCCTTGTCTCTCAGCTATAATCCCACCTTCTTCCAGAAATCTTTATCAATCCTTTTTACTGCTAATCACTTCCCTTTGTAAATTAGCTCTGTTTTATCCTGCATTTCTCTTGTTCGAGTGTAGTTTTTTTCATCTTATCCCCCCCCCCCATTAGACTGTGAGTTCCTTAAGAGCAGGAAATGTTTCTGTCTTTCTTTGTCTCCCTGCAGAGCTTAGCATGGTGCCACATATGTGATTTAGCCTTAATAAAGACTTGTTGACTTAACTATATACATAATCTAAATTGATATCTCCCCAATAACCTCATGAATGCAAATACTACTATTCCCACTTTACAGATAAGGATGTTGAGGCTGAAAGGTGAAGTATTTATTTTCCATTGTATCTCACCCAGCACACATACAAATTTCCTAAGTTACACAATTGCCAATTGTGAGTCAGGATATAGACCCATATCTTCCTAGCTCAAGGTCATGCAGTAAATTGGCAGTAAAGATATCACTCTTTTCAGAATACTTGGAGAGTTGGAGGCAATGCCCCTGGTATGAAGAAATAATACCAGATGTCAGCAGAACCATCATAATTTGCCATTCCAGAAATGTTCTATTCCTATGCCACTAAAGACAGTTTTTAATGTGGTATCACATCTGATTGGAACATTGAGTAAGATTTCCCTTTAGTGAATTCCCACTTTGCATAGTGTTGGGTAGTTGTGCTATCTAGTATGAGTAAGAACAATGAGGAACAGTGTCTAATCAAACCCAGCCATGGGAAAAGTCCAATTTTGCTTTTAAAAAAAGTCAATAAGCAATTATCCAATTGGTATTTTTTTATTAGGTTTTTGCAAGGCAATGGGGTTAAGTGGCTTGCCCAAGGCCGCACAGTTAGGTAATTATTAAGTGTCTGAGGTTGGGTTTGAACTCAGGTACTCCTGACTCCAGGGCCATTGCTCTATCCACTGTGCTACCTAGCCACCCTCCAATTGGTATTCTGGATGTGTCACTTCATCTTGGTCTTATTTGATCTATATTCCAAGAGCCCATTTGAAAGTCTCATCCAGGTTGGAAACTCCAAGCCAAAAGAGATCATCTGAAGTTTAGACTCTGGCAAGGGGAAGAGAGTAAGAGCAAATGTAAGACAACAGAAAAAAAAAACAACTTGGGATCTGTGTGGACTACCAGGTGATCCTGGCTTAATATCACATAAAGGGAGGCAAGAAAATATATTCACACTGCACTTCTTACTTATGTTATTCAGTGCCTACCACAGTGCCCCTACTCATAGTAAATGCTCAACAATTTTTGTTATTATCAATAATGAGGGTCATGAGGATGAGGATGAGGATGAGGATGATGATGGTAATTAGTGACTATATATCTTATAGGCAGCTCAAAGATGGAGAGACATGGACAAATAGGAGTATATAAAGAAGAAAGATCTTGGAAAACTGAGCTGAGGATTGAATCATGTCATTTCCAGGGCTGTGTGTCAAATATTAGTCCCAATTTCTCCAAGGATCAAACAAGAGGAAATGGACTTACTTTCCATATAAAGGTTAAAGATAAGGACTATTCTTGTTAGACACTAAAGCAAGTGATTTATAATTAAAGTTGATTTTCTGGAAATCTTTAAATCTGTGTCTATAGTCTAAGAAGTCGATATGAATTGGCTAATTAAGAACAGTTGGATTTATTAGATGGTAAGTTCTATGAAGACAGGAACCATATTTTATTTGTCATTGCATTTCCCTATTAAATGAGATAATATTTGTAAAACACATAGAGTGGTTTCTGGCATATAGTAGGCACTTAATAAATGCTTGTTCCCTCTCTTCCTGGTAACTAATACAATGCACAGGAAGAAGCATTGATTATATGCTTCTTGAATGGGGAATGAATGCATTACTGTAGTCAGGAAAACTATCAAAGCAGCTATTTGATAGAATTGACCTATTGATTTAATCTCTAGAATCTTGTGTAATTCAGTCCCAGAAATCAGATTCATTGTAGGTGTGAGGGAGTAGTCCCTTAGAGATAGTCTTGAAATCTGTCTGTGAAAGAAGAGGTAGCCAAACTGTTGGACAGCATGACTTCTGAGGGCCCTGAAAGGCCACAGAGTGGTTTGGGTTTCTATAAACTTTGTGCAGGAAGCAAAGAGAGAGTTCAGAAGCAGATGGGTGTTGGTTTAAGGTAGCCTGCCAACCAATTTGCTGTCTTTGCCAGTTGGGCCAAATGCCTTCAAAATTTCCTCTCCTGATTCAGTTTCACCATAAATCCCAGTCAATGGAATTGCCTAGTATGTTTGCTATTATAAAATAAAAAAGCTGGCTCACTGCACCCTAGAGAAAGGGGAGCCGGAGGTCAAAGAACAAATTCTCCTGGGTATGTGGTTTTTGCTCTGCATATCTCAAATTCCCAAGGGAAAGGGAGACAAGATGGGAGCTTTTTGAAAGGTCCATCATTTGGAAGGAAAAGAACTGAGAAGAATGTTGGAAAGAGATGGTTGTTAAGTAGCTTCTTCCCACAGCAGAATAAAAAAGTTATTATTCATCCACCACTACCCTGCCCATGAACACACATTTTCAGTTCACACTATATTTTATTACTTATTTCCATCTCTCTGATGACAGCTTTGATAAAAGGCTTCTGCCTTTATCCCACCACCCTCAACTAAAAATTACCAGCTGATGTCAAAATGGTCATCCAAGCTTTGGTCCTTTTCCAGCTTTCCAATAGAAAGGTAATAGAATATTTTATAGTAAATCAGCAGAGAAAGTCATCCCTTGGTTTTGTTTGGTGCATTTTTCAGTGATTTGTGCATCCTTGAGACTTTTCATCTTCCAGTGTTATTCATAACAAAATTCATCTCCACATTTTTGGAAGTTGGTAGTTGTCCAAAATGTTTGACGCCCCCCCCAACCCCACTCTTCTTTCAAATGACAACCTCTTCTCACAAAGAGAGAGAATTATTGAAGGTGGAATTTTGGTCTTATATATAGGGCCCAGAGATGACAAAGATTCTACATCAAAATCCTAGGGGATCAGTAGATCTCCTGAGACAGGATTGGAAGCTAGACTTGAGAAAAACAAAGAAAGTATAGGAATAAATGCAAATTTTCTTAACCAAATTATATTGGCACCTTCCCTGTTAGCCTAAAGAACTGGCTTGAGTTACTTACATATATCCAGAGGCTAAGTGACCTGATCCAGGAAGCTCCTGGAAGCTCAGAGTCAAGATAGAACAAGGGAGAATGAAAGCTGAGCAGTAAGAAAATAAGGTGCTTCAACATGACTAATATGGAAATAAGTTTAACATAATTGTACATGTATAAGCCATACCAGATGGCTTACTATATTGGGGAGGGGAAGGAAAGGAGGTAGGGAAAAAATTTGGAACTCAAAATCTTATATAAATGGCTGTTGAAAGCTATCTTTACATATAATGGAAAAAATATTATTAAACTAAAAAACTAAGGTGCTTGTAAGTACTAGAGATCAGTGTCTGCCAATGTAAGACAGAATGTAATATAATAGAAACTCATTAAATAATGCTTTACACTTCACAAAGCACTTTCCTCACCATAGCTCTGTAAAGTTAGGTAGCACAAATCATATTATGTTCATTTGCCAAAGGAGGAAACTGAGGCTAGGAGCAGTGACTCATCTTGCACAAGGTTGTGGAGCTGGTAAACAGTCAAGCTTGGACTTGAACCAAGATATTCTGACTCAAACTTTGGTGTTCTTTCCACTATATAACATTTCCCCTTTTATATTTTTTTCTTCCTGGATTACAAGCCAATTTCAGGACACAGCCAGCCCAAATCCTGCAGGTGACAAAAGATGAGTCATATTAGAGAAGGAATAAATAGGTTAATCTGGTTAACATGGGGATTGTGAGATCAGAACTAAATACAGAACCCAACAAGAAGATACCCTAAAAGGATCTAATAAATATGGCCCATTTCTACTAGCTAGGCAGTCAGGGATAAAACTCAGGTAAATATGGATAATAAAGTAAATTATACCTTGTTATATACTCTCTAGTGAACAATGTAGCAGATAGTCCTGTATGGATACATGTTATATTAGGAAAGCAATGTGGGTTAGTGGGAGAAGTCAAAAGGTCTGACCTTGAATCCTGGTCACAAGTCTTCTATTTAATACCTTTCTGATCCTGAAATCTTCATCAGCATAATAAAAAAGTTGGACTAGAAATAGATGGTCTCTCTGTTTCACTCCAATGTTGTTTGTCCTTCATTTTCAAAGAGGAACATGACATCAGGGATGTGATGCCATGAGATGCAAGTGAATTGGATTTAAATGAGGGGAGACTGTACAACGTTACCCACCCACATTGCTCTTTGGAGCAATCTCCAAATCTGGGTCCAGTGGGCCAGATATAGATCAGGACAACTAGAGATAGCCCTGGATGCAGTGGGAGACCTTAGCCTTTTTAAACTAAGGTCTTTAATAGGTACCACTTTGAGGTCATTATAACTATCAAATATATGATGCTAAGATTAGAGCCTCTTTTGAAGTTCCTTCTCTTACTGCAGTTCTGTGGACATCTCTTTCCTTCCATTCCCCTGCCCCAAGGACTCAAATCTTACATTCTGTTTCCTTTGTGCACAACACTTGTTCTCCCCACCCCCAACTTCTCTGTAATACCCTATTACAGGCTAATTGCCTCTCTCCTTCTTTCAATTAAAACTTATTTCTACCTGGAGTCCCTGGAACTGTGGGTAGATGTTTGTGAACCTCAGGGAGGGGGAGGAGGAAGGAATATTTCGTTCCTTCATTTTCAGTTATCTTTGGTTTCCTTTGGCATTCCATGTATAATATTTTATATATTTAAAAACATCATTCTTAAGAGTTCCTTGGCCTCACTAGATTGTCAGAAGGGTCTTATGGTAATAAAAAAAAAAGTTCAGAATCCCTGCTCACTGCATCATCATCATCTACTCAGTTCTAGAAAGGAAACATGAAGTAGTGGAAAATGTACTAGACTCAAAATCAGGGGATATAGCTTCTGCCACTTACTAGATGTGAGATTTTGTCCCTTGTAATCTATAAATTTGTAAAACAGGGATAATAATTGTATTATTTACTTTTCAAGATTGTGAATAAAGGACTTGGGAATAGGGACTGGAGCTGTGATTTCAGAGAACTCCCAGTCAAAGATATGCCATCTATCAATATTAGCATCTTTCCTGAAATTTATAGTCTTTGAAGAGTTGCCAAGTTCCCTGAGTAGTTGTAACTTGCACTAGGCCACATAGACACTAGAGAAACATCAGAGGCAAATCTTCTAGGTGTTAAGGCCATTCACTATCTTCTAAGCCATATGGTCTCTCATATGAGGAAATCACTTGATAAAATGCCATCCATAGAGTTCTGAGAATTATTCTAAGCTAATTTATATTGTCACATTTATACTGTCAACATCTCAGACACCAGTGTTTTACTTATCCAAAGAGAATTTCCATTTTAACAGGAGAAAATTACTTAACCCACATGAATGAAGCTCTAATGTTGGAATTTCTAAGCAGTGCAAAGTGGTTGTTATTCTTCAGCACTGAAAAAGACAATGGCATCAAGAAAGTGATGTTATGATTTGCTCATAAGATTGATTAAAGTGAGGGGGCATTGGGCAAAGATGCCATTTTCATTGTCCCATGTGAGCTCAATAGGGGGACATAGTAAGATCAGGATGGTTGGTGATCAATGAGAGACTTTGATCTTTTGAGTCAGGTCTTTCTAATACCATCAAGGCTCTTCAACAGAATGTTATCATCAGTTAACAAACTTTCAATAGCAGGGTAAAATGGACTTTCCTGGCATTCTCTTTAATCTCAACATAGAGTTGTTCATTTAAATGTAAAGCCAGGTTTGTATTGATTTCATTCAGCTCTAGGCTTTACATTTGATAAGAGGGTAGAAATGAGAAAAGCGAAAACTTTCAAAATCATGTCATAGAAGTTATTTAAAGGACTACTAATCATAACAACAATTATCATTTAGGCAGTACTTTAATATGTAAAAGCATGTTATATACATGTTATCTCAGTGGATCCTCACAACTTTATTATGATCCTCAGCTAGCTAGGTGTCCAAGTGGATAAAGCACTGGATTTGGAAACACAATGGTCATGAATTCAAATTCAGCCTCAGACACTTAGTAGCTGTGTGGCCTTGGGCAAGTCACTTAACCCTGTTTGCTTCAGTTTCTCATCCATATGGTGAACTGGAGAAGGAAGGCAAATCACTCTAGTTTCCTTTCCAAAAAAAAGCACAAAATGGATCACTAAGAGTGAGATATGACTGAAAGGACTTAACAAACATTATTATGATCATTTTCAGAGGAGAAAACCAAAGCTAGGAAGCATTGAGGAGTGAATAGAATACTCATTCTGGAGTCAGGAATTCAAGGATGACATCAGATACTCACTAGCTATATGACCCTGAGCAAATTACTTAATCCTATTTGTCCCAGTTTATTCATCTGTAAAATGATTTAGAAAAGAAAGGCAAATCACTCCAGCATCTTTACCAAGAAAATCCCAAGGTTAGACAGAACTGAAAAAAAGTGTCTGAACAATCACAAAATTGAAGTGATTTAGTGATTTGCCCAAGGTCACACAGATAATAAATGTCTGAGCAGCATTTGAACTCAGGTCTTCCAAGTTCCAAATCTTTGACTACCCCTTTTATCACATATCACTAAGATGTTTCACTGTATGATTCGAACTACATGTGTTTAAGCTTGGAGAGAAGAGGACATAGACTTTCTGTGTTTGTTATTTTCAGTGGTTTGAAAGACTGTTAAGCAGAAGAGAGATTAAATTATTTTCCACTTGGCCCCAGAAGGCAGAATGAAGAGCAATGGATAGAAGTTTTTTTTTAGTTTTGTTTTGTTTTTAGGTTTTTGCAAGGCAAACAGGGTTAAGTGGCTTGCCCAAGGCCACACAGCTAGGTAATTATTAAGTGTCTGAGACCAGATTTGAACCCAGGTACTCCTGACTCCAAGGCCAGTGCTTTATCCACTATGCCACCTAGCCACCCTGGATAGAAGTTTTAAAGGGGGCAGATGTAGACTAGATGCAAAGAAGAATTTTGAAACAATTTTAAAAATGGAAAGGATTTCCTTGGGATGTCAGTGCCACTAACATCACTAGAAATCTTTCTACTATTATTGTCCTTTGTTATCAAAGATGATCATGGCAGCCAACCAAATGATTAGTGGTGTAATCTCCATAATTATGATTTTTACAGTAAGAAGTATGCAAATATACTTTTCACTTGCCTATAAGGGAGGGAATTATTTAAAATGATCTGATTGATAGGAAACAGGACTATTGGTGATGATCAGGATGCTGCCATCAGGATGCTGCTGGAATATCTTAATCGTGAATTGGATATTTTTCCTCCCCTATCTGTGAGGCACCATGGCACATTGGCATGTGATATCTGGTGATGGAATGTGATAACCCAATACATCTTAGCCCATCTCTTGATGGACTAGTCATTCATTTGGCTTTCTTCTCAGACTTTCCTTAAGTCTTAAACTGCTATATAGAAGCTGAAGGAGAAATTAAGAGATACTTATAGCAGAACAGTTTGGATTAGCTGTCCTTGAAGTCCCTTCTCTCTGAGATTTTGTGCAGAATTCTTCTATGCTTTCATTTTTTTTTATCTATGAAATGGGGGTGCTAATACTTTTTTCTACCTCCCCTGGAGCTGGGACTCTCCCAGCTTTTAAATTACAAAGCAGCTCCTGTAGATTTTCACTTGACTCCAGGCTACTTATTTAGCCTTTTTTCAGTGAGCAGGGTCTAATGGGGACTGCAGTTAGGAGTCTACTACTTTAACTGAAAGTATTATAGATTGCCCAGAGTTTGTGGTGCACAGTATGTGAGAACAGCTCACACTGGATGCTATTTATTTTGTGTTCTGAAACAATTTTCAGTAGTAAGGAGCAGACAGCCCCCATAGCTGGCTAATTAGTGGGTTTGCTTGTGTTTGTTTCCTGCTACAGTCTATTGCCTAATTGCAAGCCAAAAGAAAGTCAGACTTCTGACTACTGAGTTGGGTTTCTCTCCAGCACATTACAACAGAGATAGTGTCGGTAGGAATCTAAGTGAGCCTTTGTCTGGTTACCCTAGGATGGAAGGCAAGAATGTAATTGTTTCCAACTACAGGTAACCTTAAACCTTTGCACTGACTGCTCTTTTTCTCCTAACTGGATTGATCTGGGAAAGCAGCACGTATATTATAAATTGCTGTGATTCTGGTTCTTTGGCACATTTTCATACAAACAGGGTGTAATACTTGCCATATTACATATGAAAGACTTGCTGTATCAAAGGTACAATGGAGAATAATTTTGATTCAGGAAACAATTTTGGTAGGCACTTGAATTCTGATCACTTCCAGACTAACAGTCAAATGAAGGATTTTTTTTTGCATGTTTATTGGAGCGGGGAGAGAAAGGAAAGAGTTGGGGTGGTACAGAGAAGATCATGTAGACTCTTTGGAGGGTCACGTAGAGCACATGATCATCTTAACTATCATATGAGCAATTAAATCCTGGATCTATGGCTCCTTCCCTGGCTTGGGGACCTGGATCATTTTAGATGAGTCACTTTATCTACCAATCTCAATTTCCTCATCTGCAAATTTAAGGTAATGACCATTTTCAGTATCTCTCTCTCTCTGGATTGCTGTGATAATCAACTAAAATAGAGGATAAAAAGAGCATACCAGAAAGTATGTGGAATGTAAGAGTAATTAGCATTATTATAATTAACTTCCTGGCATTTGAAATCTGCTTAAGCAATAGCTTCTGTAATTCCCATTTTTATACTTTATTTATCAATATGTGTGGAAAATATCTAACCTTTAATTCAATTCAATTAACCATTTTGGACTCATGCCAAACCTAACTGGTAGGTTGACTTTAGAATCCTAAAACTGTCAGCACCAGGATGCATATCTCTGTTGATTGACCACTAACAAAATGGAGACTGGTGTGGGGGGGTATGGAGAAAAGGAGAGTAATATCAGGCTGTTAGGAATGTGGGTTGGAGTGTTATTTGAATAGTTATTATTACATCCTTTCCAAAACAGCTTCTGGCATGGAGTTTTCAGTTGCTGGGGTTTTCCAGAATTAAGTAGAAATTTTCTTGCAAATAAATATTATTTAAATTTAATTTAAATGTTATTAGTGATATGTTGTTGGCTTACAGGTAAGTGCCTTTGGATGTTACAGCATTTTTTTTTTCTGCTTCACAGGAAGTTTTTAAGTTAGGTATTAACATAGGAACTGACTGATGAACAATACTGAATAAATACTGACATTTCCTATAATTATCAAAAATCTTCCATTCCCTTCTTCATTTTCCTAGGAACTTCTTTTCTTTCTCCTTACAACTTGGATCCTAAACTGAAATCAAGTATAAAAATAAAACAACTCTCCCCTTTATTCCTCTCTTTTCCTTCACATCTTTGGGATTTCTTAATATGTATTTCCCAACCCATATTTACAGATTTACATTTTAACGTAAAGGTTGCTAAATTATTTTTTCATTTCTAGAAGATTTGTCTGTGATATGTAGTATTTCAGTTAGTCAGTTTCCATCTTTAATTTCATGTCTTCCTAAATTCATTCAATAAGACACTGACTTGAACTTGTCCTGAAGAGGGCTATGAGGCTAAACAACACTATACCAATCATTTGAGAACAAAATTCAGAAAGATTGATCTTTCAGATCTTGCAGGATTCTGCCTTCCCCAGCATCTTGTCCTTTTCCCTTTTTCATAAGGCAAAAAACAAAGAAAAATCCAGTCCTGATCACCCAACAAATTCAATCCTATTGTTGTGGGTTACTTTCAATGGCATTGTGTTGGTGTTGTTAGATATTCTCTATCCTCTCTCTCTTGTTCTTGTGGCCCTCCCCTTTGTATCTATCTCTGTCTCTCTCCCCCCATCTGTCTCTCTAAGCCTCTCTCTGACTCTGTGTCTCTCTCCTCTGCCCTCTCTCCTTACTCATACTGTTTTTCCTACCTTCCTCTCCCTCCCTCCAAGTATTCCCTACAATGTTCCTTGGCCATCTTCACAGCTTAATAATGACAATATGCCTTGCTGATATGTTAGGGAATATCATACTTAAAGGTCAAGGACTTCTGAAGCATTCCAACTATCACCAGAAGTCCTTTTTCCTATCAGATAAGTCCATTGGGTGAAATGGGTTCTGGAAAAAGCAAGCAGAAAGGATGTCTTTTCACAACGGTGCCCTACTATAATAAAGATAAAGTGCAAGTCACGCTACCCTTAACTTGGTTGGCATAGTTCTCTTTGAATATGAAGGACAACTATTGTTATCGTTGTTATTGTTCAGTTATGTTCAATTCTTGGTAATCCCATTCAGGGTTTTTTGGCAAAGATACTTTTGCACTAGTGTGCAAAGAGTGGTTCATCATTTCCTTCTCCAGTTCATTTTACAGATGAAAAAACTGAGGCAAACAGTGCTAAATGGATCACCCAGGGTCTTGCAATTATTAAGTATCTAAAGTCAGATGTGAATTCAGGTCCTCTTGACTCCAAGACCAGTGCTAGATCCCCTGGGTCACCTGACTAACCCAAAAATTATTTTTTCATTAAAATTATTTATTTTTCCAACCACAGGCAAAGATAATTTTCAGTATTCATTTTTGTAAGATTTTGAGTTCCACGTTTTTCTCCTTCCCTCTCTCCTCCTCCCCTTGACAGTGAGTAGATTATTCATGTATAAATATGTTAAACATTTCCATATTAATTATGTCATGAAAGAAGAATCAGAACAAGAGAGGGAAAAAGCCATGAGTGTCTGAATAATTATAATAGCTAATATTTATATAAAGCTTTAAGTTTTCCTGAGTACTTTACATATGCTGTCATTTGATTCTAGCAACATTTTGAGGAGTCAGGATTCAATCTTCTAACATCATATCTAGATAATATCAAAGAAATATTTCACGCTTCCCCTTTTTCCTTCCTCTTTCTTTTAACTGTCATTTTTTATTCTGATAGGTACTTTTTAAAAATATTTATTTTATATTCATTAGCAGCCCTGTTTGTGGTGACAACGAATTGGAAATCAAGTAAATGTCCTTCAAATGGGGAATGGCTTAACAAACTGTGGTATATGCATGTCATGGAATGCTATTATTCTATTAGAAACCAGGAGAGAAGGGAATTCAGGGAAGCCTGGAAGGATTTGCATGAACTGATGCTGAATGAGATGAGCAGAACCAGAAAAAACACTGTACACCCTAACAGCAACATGGGGATGATGATCAACCTTGATGGACTTGCTTATTCCATCAGTGCGATAATCAGGGACAATTTGGGGCTGACTGCAATGGAGAATAGCATCTGTATCCAGAGAAACAACTGTGGAGTTTGAACAAAGACCAAGGACTATTACCTTAAATTTAGAAAAAAAAAACCTGATATCTTATTGTCTGATCTTGCTATCTCTTATACTTTATGTTTCTTCCTTAAGGATATTATTTCTCTCTCACCACGTTCAGTTTGGATCAATGTATACCATGGAAACAATGTAAAGAATGACAGATTGCCTTCTGTGGGGGATGGGGGAAGGGAAGTAACATTGGGGGGAAATTGTAAAACTCAAAATAAATAAAATTTTTAATCTAAAAAATATTTATTTTAGACTACTTACTATTGAATAGCACTTTCCAATGTATAAAATTATGTTTTCTGACTTGATATTAGGGCTCGTATGGAATTTAAGGTATTCGTGGACATTGTTTTTATCTTTCAATTTATTAAAGATGATTTTTTCCATTTGCTGTTCCCATTTTAAAGTCAAAACAACTATGCATGATTTTTAATACTTTGGAAAAAATTTGGAAATTCCCACTAGATGCCTTTATCATTAGACAGGTTTCTGTTCTTTTGAGGTCTCTGTCCTCTCTCAGAGAAAATAGTTCTTTTTTTGTGTCCATTTCTAATTATATTCTCACAACCATCATAAAATTTCTTCTTTTATCACCTACAATCTTCTCTCTTGACATTTATGATCCTTAGTCAAGGTCTCTCACCCCTAAAAAAATAGCCATAAGTTGTTATTGTAGTCACCAAAAAGTTAGCTTTCAGTTAAAACCATTTGTCCTTTATGCTTTCCCTCCTTTATCTGGAGTGTTCCACAGTCAGTTTCTGCTTTGAATTTGGAATGATTCCACAGCTGTCTTCCATAACTTGAGGGATGTGTGTTCCTTGTTGTCCTCTGTCATGGAGGTCATAGAATGCCAGAACTGCAAGGGACATTGGAGAACAATTAGTTTAACACCATTTTTTTTTTATGCAGGAAGAAACTGAGACCCAAAGAAATGACCCAAGTTCATTTATGTATAAAGTTGCAGGGCTGGGACTAGAATTCAGGTTTTCCAACTAATTAAGATTAGTTTCATTCTTCCCATTGTGCTTGACCTCTCATGATTCCTATCAATATAAGTGCTCCTCCAGTCCATTGTTACTGTCCTAGAATCATAGAGGGCCTTTGCAGAAGAATCAAAGACCCCCAAAAGTATTAGACCTTCATCGCCATAACTCACAAGGGAAGAATTGTGGCTTAACTTGTCACTTAAGTCATAAGGATATGAAGAGTAGGATAAGGATCCATTCAGATCACAGAAAACAGGAAAACAAAGATACAATGTAATCTTTGGAAGGGGCAGAAAATAGAAAGTCCAGTCTTTGGTGGAAGTAAAGACCAGGTAATCTTCAGGCTGAAGTGGAAAGAGGACCTGATGACCAGGTTGTTCTAAGGTTGTCCTTAAGCCTTTCTAGTTCAAAACAAGTAAATCCCCATCACATTGTCTTACTGTGATGCAGAAAAATGACAGATATTTTATAGGAAGGAGTGGAGGTCTCCCATTCATGTATGTTGATTGTTTTCACAGTGTAAGAGGTGATATTAATAGAAAGTTACATGGAAAGTTTCTAGAATGGAAGTTTCTAGACTTTGGATAGAAAATTCAAGAAGAATGAGGGAATGTGCCTCAGAAAGAGGCATAAAAAAGGATAGGTCCGAAAACCCAAAGGTTTTTCCCGTAAGTAAATAGGGTAGAACTACTTTGAAACCATCCAGTTTAGCCTGTTCATTTTATATGTAGCATATACTCCATGTTGCCCATCCCCATTCCCCACAAACTCACACTTGGAGATTAGGTTCTCTGGTAGAGGTTCTAAGGTATTCTTTGTGACTCCACACTCCTAAAACTATAGCTAGTGAGCCCACACTTATATTTTTATACTTAACTAGTAGTCATAATTAACTCATAACAAAAACAATTCACCCAGTTTAGGCATCTGCCAATTGCTGCTAGTAAACTATTCTGTGCTTAAATATAGGGGAAAAGAGGGACTGAGATGAGTCATCTCAAAAGTAGTTCAACTGCTTCAATTTACAAATGAAGAAACTGAGGTCAAGGGGGGGGTTAACAATTTGTCCAAGTTCAGAAAGTGAGTTAACTTCATAGTGGGGTTAGAATCCTCATATTCTTGAATCTTACTTTATTTCCATTTACAAATGGTACTTGGGGGGGGGGGGGAGAAACTCTGACATACCTCCATCCTTCTCATTTAGCATCTGCTGTTGAGGAAGAAAGAGGAAAGAGCCTGTTGTAACTTTTTAGATCAGGCTCCATGGTTTTTCAAGTATTCCAAACTGAAGATCTGCCTTCCCCTTGCCCTTTTTGGTCATGTGCAAGTTGCCAACCAGAATCATTCTGAACTTCAGATATGTAGAACATAAACTCTAAGGAAGTAAATGATGCCCTGTTGGGTTCCATATGAGCTGTGCAAGCTGACAGGGGAGATGTATGGAAGAAGACAGCAGTGTCTTCATCTATAGACAGAAAAGCACAGGGGAAATGTCAGCAGACCCTCTAGGAACAGAGAAGCACTGGCAGAAATCTGTATTTCCTTAGCTCAGTGCTCCTTGCTCAGTCACTCAAGTCTGATGTATTTGTTTACTTAAAAACCTTCCCCCAAAATGACTGAGCAAGGGAATGAATATTTCTACAAAATATTTGTTTAAAGTTACTTCCATTAGGAATCACCATCACCATCAAAAGTTTGCTCATATCCAGCCCACTACATATGAGGACTAGTTGAAGGAAATCAGAGCATGTAATGTCAAGAAGAGAAAATTTAGGGGGGCTGGGGGGCTGTCTTTGCTAGCTGAAGGATTGTCACATGGAAGACTTATTCTGTTTGGTCTCAGGGAAGAAAGAGAACAAAATAAAAAATGTTAGAGGTTATCAAGAGGAAACTTTAGCTTTGATACAGGGAAAAAATCAGCTAATGAGGAACAGTAAATGAGATGAAGGCTAATAATCACTTGTTGGGTATGCGAAAGAAGTTGCTCCCCCCCCCCCCAACTGTAGGATGGCTAAGATGTCAAGATTCTGAATAGCACTGACTGAATTCCTAATGTGAGGTCAACAATATGCAACAGTGTTCTTGAGTACTATGTGAGGGACATAAGAAAAATAAACATGGTGCCTCCATTAGAGTTGGCCTTCATTTTATTAACCCAGTGTGGGCACCATCATTCCAGTAGCAAATAAATATACATTCTTTTGATTTTTTCTCAAATTCTGTTTCTTGAAACCTCTGTAGTCCTTGTTTATGATTCAGTTTTCCATTAGAGAATATTTATAAAATATTTCCCTCTCTAAAATATAAAATTGTGTTTATTACAATATTTGCAAATTATGACAATTTTTAAAATATTTGGTCTAATTTTCCAATTTGCTTTAATTATCTCTATTCTGCTACATAATTCTCTTGATCTTTTTTATCATGGGGAAAAGCCCATACCTCTAGGCTTGTTAAGCCAGTATATATGGGTTCCATGAATGTATCTCAATTTATAAAATAATTTTTTAGTCAAAATGGAATGGAATTTCCCAGAGTCCTGACTTCAAGTTTTTCTTATAGTACTTATTAGCTACGTAATCAGAGCTAAGACACTTAATCCCGAGTGGTCTCAGTTTCCACATCTCTGAAATAGGGCTAAAATACCTATAGAACCTACTTCACAGAACTTCTCTAAGATTCAAATGAAATCACATGCTTTGAACACTAATTAATAAATGTAAAACAAGTAATAAATAGACAGCAAGGTTATTCAATTGAATACCTTTGTTTGAAGGCTAGAGAAACTTTCTTCGTTAATTTCCTTAGTAATATATATATATATATATATATATATATATATATATATATATATAATATTTTGTTTGTTTTAAAATTAGGTCTTATTGATTCCTTTTGCTTTTTCATCAATGTATTGCCTACACACACACACACACACACACACACACAGAGAGACATACTCTTTCACCTTCTTGCCAGAACTGAACCCTTCTCAATAAAAGGAAGACAGTATAAGCAAAGATAACCAACATATTGAATATGTCTGACACTATATTACATGTCTCTTAATAATCCATTTCTCAAAAGACAAGAGATAGAAATTTTCAATATTGGATTTCCATGACTATTATTGGTTTTTGATTTTTTAAATTTTACTTCTGCCTTTTTTCTTGTGCATCTCAATTATTTCTGAAAATACCGACTTGTTCCCCCTCAACCAAACTTGCTCTTACTCTAATGAAAAACAATAGTAACAGAGTTTCAAAGCCCAGTAGCAGGGACCTCTCCTCATCAGTCCTGGGACAGGGAAGAATCACTGAGGTCAGGAGAGAGGAGAGCTCTTAGTTCTTCAGTCTCTTCACTCTTTTGAGTCCTTTATACTCTGTGGTAGTTTCAAGGGAATGTGTGGCTTCCAGCTTTATGAGAGAAGATAGACATCAACCCCATTTCAGGTTGCTGAAGGGCATATAAGACTCTGGGAAGAAGCTTAAAAGGAGAGAAATTGTCAGTCTTCATTGTATCTCTGTTTCCAGTTTGCTCCACTGGAGACTTAGAAACTTCCCCTTTTGAGTGAGATCTGGTATTTTCTATCTTGATTGAGTAATTTATCTTTCTCCCAATCAGAGAGCTCCTTCACTTTGTATTGTCTTAAAAAGATTTTTCATATGTATACTTTCTCTGACTTCTGTTTTATGATCAAATTGGGTAAATGTGTTTCTTTACTACTTGCTATAAGTATTCATTGTGGAACTGGTACTTAATGGGAAGAAAGTGAGGGTTTAGACACAGAGCTTGAGTTTTTCCATTCGTCATTAATGGCTAGAAGCCATAAATTCATCTTGAATCTGACTATCCCATAGATTAATATTATCTGAAAGAGCAAATAGATATAATTCTAGCCCAATACTCCTTCTCTTTGGGAAGAGTAGAGTGAAAGTCACTAGCCCAACTTCCTGCTTGCCTCCTGATAAGAACTGCAATTATCTTTGAAGAAGCGTGGGGTGGAAGAGAAGAGGCTAGAAATGTATGTTCTGCCTCCCTTTGAGTCACATGAAATCCCGTGTTACTTGCAGTAGAACGTTTCAAACCCCCAGGAATTTTGAGGAATTAACTAGGTCAAATCCCATCTCTTGTTTCTACCCAGCCCATACAGGAAATATTATTTTTTCCTTCTGGAAACAGCTGTCTTGCCAATAATATATTGCAGAAATCATTGATCAAAATTATGACTCAATATTAATCTTGATCATTTGGTCTTAGCAGTGCAGTTGATAATAAAGGACCCTCATTACAGATGGAGTCCTTATTGCTCAAATTTAGCATTTGGAGAGCTTTTGCAAAGTATATCACAACTATTCACAAGGACCCTATACAGTAGGGTGATAAGGGTCATCTTATTTTACTGATATATAAAAGAAAGGAATCAGCTTATTCTAAACATGGTGTTGTATTTGGGACCCCAAAACTAGATTTTAATGATACTTACTAGACATGGAATTGGATTTCTGAGACTCAGTTTCTCATGACAAAAGGGAGAGTCTAATGTTTATTCTATTAATTTGTAAGTATTATCATGAGGATAGGAATAGTCGGATACATACATCTGTGTTTTTGAAACAACTGTAAAGCCTTATAAGATGCAAATCATCATCTTGTTCATTATTATTTTAGGGTCAAAAACCTGTGACTGACAATTGAGAAATGGATTAGTCAACTGACTGTTCATCTCTGTAGTCCTAAACTTGAGGCTAGACTGTTTTAACAATTGATTACCACTGCATCCCTAGTTAAAATCAATGGTCTTGGCTTTTGTCTTGCCAGAGGACTTTAATGACTTTGGAAGGAGGAGTGACATTGTTGACAATGCTGGTGACATTGTTCAATTCTGTTTCACTTAAGTTCAATTCATACACAAGTCAAGACATTACCCCATAATATCAGTGGTTCGCTTCTAAAACAAAGGACAAAAAACCCCCAACAAAACCATGAAGCAATATTGTGGATTCATAAAATGTTATTATCACAAGGGACTATACAAGCCTTCTTATTTTACAGAAGAAAATGTTTCAATTCATTGACTTGTTTAGGGTCACATGGCTATTTAATGTCAAAGTCTAGGTCCCTGTTCAGTAGACACTTTTGATGATTATTATCCCCATTTTACAGATGAGGAAATTGAGGCTTATAGAGAGTCATGGCTTGTACTTATACAATAAGTATTAGAGGCAAAATTTGAACCTCAAACTTCTTAAAAATACAAATTTCGTCCACTATGCCATGAGAGTAATGTAAACAAAGACCACTAGAAAAGCTTCATTTCATTGGTTGATTACAAGATGTGAGTTATAGAGAAGCAAAAAAGAATGAGATAATATATATGAAATCACTCTAGAGCAGTTAATTGAATCCAGAAAACAATAGTTACTTACCATTGGACCCATCATTTATGCCTACAAATCTTTGAAAAAGAGTTGCATTTTATAGATGATATTTTCAATTCAAAACATTGTCTTATTTCCAGTTAATATCATTGAAAAATATAGATTTCAAAGATATTCCAATGCAACCCATCTTTATAAAATCATAAAAGTCACTATTCCCTTTTGGAAATAAAATGTGATCCTATAAAAAGATAAATTTATTTTAAAAGTTTGAGCCAAAACTTCTACAAAAATTTCTCACTATGCTAAAATTTTCTAACTTTCTTGTAAACTTGGGATACTTCATAAATTCAGAAAATTTGAGCTTTGAAAATGAGGTTTGTAGGGGTTTTTTCCCATGTACATACATATATAATATTCAATAAATATTCAGGCTTGGGGGATAATTAAAGAGACCTAAAATGTTCATCTTCTTTGGATATTTCCTTTAAAAATATGGGGGAAAGTAGGAATTGTAAATATCTCTTTAAAAACACAAAGACAAGATGTTTTTTTAAGTTTTGAAAGAAGATAGCTGCTAGTAGGGTTCACAGACTCGGTGTAATGTTTTTAGAATATTAGACTTTATTTCCTTTCCCTATGCAAGTAACTTATTTCCACAGTATATTTATTTTTCACTCATTTATTTTTACCTTCTGTTTGCAGACCAAACATTTATTCATTCAACAATCATTTAAGTGTGCACAATGCACTATCCTGAGGAAATTACATAGGAAAATGAGAAATGTAGAAGGAAAAAAGATACATAAATATTCAATGTTGTAAGTTCATACTTTGACAGCTTAATCAATGCCAGGCAGAAGAGAATTATAAAAAAGAAAATGAAGAGCTATAGTTTCTTCTTCTGTTAAATGAGGGCTAGGATTCTATGCTATTCCTAACTCTAAACCCTCTAATTTCCCATTCAATATTTTGGGGGATATATTTTAGGAGGACTTGGAACATTCAAGATAGAGGGGAATTTACCAATAGTCCCTTATAGGTAATATACTGTTTGTTAATCACACCATCTGGTTTAGTTGGAGGTCTTCACCTACTCAGGGAAATGAGAACTCAAAGGAGCAACAAAGCTAAGAGATTTTTCAAATGTTTCAACAGTACCCCAGCCCAGAACTGAGTCATGCACATTTATTTTCCATTTAATACATAGTTTATAGTACATAATTTTATAAAACACATTGCCTTACTCTCCAGGAACTTCTTAATCTTGTCAGCTACACCAGAGGAATTACCAAACTTTTTTTAATAAGAAAAATTAAATAAACATTGCAAAAAAGTGAATCTTTGGATTGTTTTTAAATTTTTTTTTTCAGGGAAATGGAGTCCATTTCTCTACAATACCAAAAGAATCAGAGGAAAAGCAATAAATATAGTCGATGAATAAATGATTACTTTGACATTTAAAAAAAAATAAAACTAGAGGGATAACTGCTGCTAGATCTGCATCTATGCTCTCTAAAGCTCAGTCTTGAAGTAACCAATATTAGTAGCTAAAGAAGTAAAAATTTTAGTCAACCCACTACTGACATATGCTAAAACTGATCACTCACATTTAAATAGTGGTTTACAGTTTTAAAATGCTTTCTTACCTACATCCCTGTGGGGTAGGTAACAAAAGTATTATTATTATCCCCATTTTACAGATGAGAAACCTAAGATCACCTAAAATTTAAACTTAGATCCTCTGATTTTCATTCTAATATTCTTATTACTATCCAAAGTATTTTTGTTTTCACAAGGTTATTTGTTTGAATTAACCAAGCTTTTTTTATAACTTCATAAATTATGGAGACAACATGAAAGTATATAAATTTATAAATTATGAAGCCATTATGAAAGTAATCAGTTTGGGGATGAAATACCATTATGTTATTCTAAACTTTTAAGTTGCCTTTTTTCCACTACAATTCAGCTTCACCTCAGTCATCCATACTGATACAGGTTATGAGATTCACCTCCTCCCAAGAAAATGGGTTGAAATTAATTTTGATTTACTTCAGCCTCTTTTCCTTTGTCTTCCTTCTTTCAGGCCCAGAAATCATTCTGATGAATGAATCCTAGGAACGAGCCTCCACGCTAAATTCTCATTGACAAGAATAACTACATTACAGCATTTCAATTTTGAAGGACCAACTCATAATAATTTTATGGCATTTTACTTTTGGCCTTCTTTTGCCCCTCCAGCCCTGGCACAGAGCTTAATTGATAAAACTTGAAAATTTCCCACAGTGGGTTGCCTTATATTTGTTAATGAGTCTTTCCCAAAAATAATTACTCTACTCTAAGTTCAACATATTTTAAATGGAAGTAGCTTTAGGGGATTTTAGTCATAGAAAAATTCAAATTGGAGCAAAAAATTCCTGAAAGAAATTATATCTACAAAGATTTCACCCAGCTCCACAATCTTCTGACATTGTTGAGAATGGAGTGCTGCTGGCATACCTAATTGCTTATAACTTTTTCTCCTCACACAAACTGGGATATTTAATGCAAGGCTCATTTTTAGAAAAATCTTGTGTGGGACTTGGGAGTGAATTTTAATATATGCAAGCCCACTGCCGAGAATAGTAATGAAGGCACTGTGTCCAATGGTTAGGCTTACATTAAACACGCTTCAGAAAACAAACACAACTCTTTCCGAATTTCTATTCAACACTGGTGACTGAACATACTCCTAATAAAATGTTTTCACCAAGAAGTAATGAATTCTGAAAGCATGATTACATTTATTTAGGCCACTTTTTGTAATGAAAACTTTTCTTATAGAAGGAAATTGTTCTGTATGAGAAAACTCAATAATTCAATTTTGAAACTGTTTTCTTAAGACCTAGTGAAATGGGTGATATTAAGAATGCTCAATAAATCAGTTTATGAAAATATAATTTATAGCTAGCTGCTCTAAATCAGGGTGTTTTTAGTCCAGTCTACATGCTTGAGAAGAATTGATTCTCTCTTCCACTTGGAAGACTATTTACTGGTGACTTTAAATTGTGTGGATTGACATAGAATCAGAAAATGAGCTGTTTATAACATATTGAGAAATGTCTTCCTGGTTCTATGGAAGACAATTCCAGCAACTTCAGGGGACAGAGGGGAAATGTCACTGAACTTCAAATTCACACTCCCTCATTCCTGCTTGGGAACTATTTAAGATACTCATTGAAAGGGAGGAAATCATTCCAGGCCAGGTTTTTTGCTGCTATCTACAAAGCCTTTAATGGAATTATTTTTTACCCTACAACCTTTGGTTTGCCAGTGACAGAATTATAGCCATGAGGAACATCTCAAGTTCATTGCTAAGGGGAATTGAAACATGCTATTTTCTAAGGAGATCCTTTGCGTTACTTCTTACCAATGTCTGTGTGTCTTCCAGAGGACTATTCTCAGCTGAGAAAATATACATACAGTCACTTTTATGTGTACAACATTGCATTAGGCATGTCTTTAAATAAAGACCCATTTCTTGACTTCACAAAGTTAGAATGTAGATAAGGAAATAAGACATTCATCAGTATAAAATGAGTCAACAATCTAAACTGTGATATATTCATAGACTAGACATTCACTCACATAGGTAAATTGAGCCTGTTCAACCACTTGGAAGTAGGAAAGGGGGTAAGGATTATTATTGTTACATGTCCTGTGCATCTTGGGGGGGATTATTAAGAAAATATGGAGTAAAGGGGTAAGAGTAGAGGCTGAACCTTGAGCAAACACCTGGACAGAAACAAATAACTTGGGTCAGTGTTGCAAGAAAAGAAATTTTTAGGATCTAATTGAGCCTAGAATGTGTATGACAATTCATCTCAGTCAGTGGGAAGGGAACTAGGGTCTTCATCAAATATCAGGTGGCAGAAGAGATTAGTCAAGGAAGAACTGAGGAGGGGAATCTTGTCTGTAAAATAGAGATAATAATAGCTCCTACTTCAAAGGGCTGTTCTGTGGAGCAAATGTGTGTGTGTGTGTGTGTGTGTGTGTGTGTGTGTATACACATATATAAAGCACTTTGAATCATAAAGTGACATTATATGTGAGTGTCAGTTAGCATTTGTTATGGTGGAAGTGAGCAAAATCAGGGAAGAGGGTCATGGAAACTTAATCGCATGGTTTTAGGGCCTCAGAGCCCAGTGCTAAATGAAAGCAGGAGAAAATATACACATTAACATATATATGTAAGCAATTTTATCATCAAGGGAAAGACGAGTTAGAAGAATTCAGCTAGGAGAATTTGTTTCAGTCAGGTCAAGTAGCAAGTGAGAAAACAGGGCAAAAGGGGAGAGATAGAGCAAGAGAGATAAATAGACACAGAAACACAGAGAGAGACAGAGGCAGAGAAAGGAAAAGAGCGAAACACCTAGGAATCATCAGCAAGTAGAAAGCATGCTGGAAGAATAAGGAACTACAAAATCTTAAACTGAAGAAAAAGAAAAAAAATTGGGAGTCCAGATATAGAGATCTTTCTCATGGGAGATAGTAGGGTGGAAGTTGTAGAGAAGAGGCATTTCTAAGTTCATAACTGAATTTGTACTATTTGAGAAAGGGAGAATGGAAGAGAGAATTGTCTTTACTACGTCTACATTCCTACATCTGTAACTGAGAGCTGGGAAGTACATTTAAGAAAGTCGAGACAGAAATAACATGATTGAATGAATCTGCAGTCAAAAAGCTAGAAACTAAAATAATATCAAGGACAAGACCTGAGGTAAGTTAATCAGGAAGGAAGAAGTAGCTAAGACAGAATAGGTCTAATTCCCTATAGTTGTTATTTAGGACCAAAATTAACTCCCTTTAACCTGTAAATGTTTGCATCTTGGTCTTCCTTTCCATTGCAGTAGTTTTTATGATCAAGATTTTGCTGTTCTTGTTGTTTGCTCCCTTTTTCCTGTCTATTTTTTTTACTTTGAAATTTATATTAAAGTTGGACTTTGTTAATGGGGGGGTACTATCTCAAGCTTCAGACTTTTATGCTGTTGTTTTCAAAACTAGTTCTGAGGAATCTACAAGATTTTGGTGCTTGCTAAAAGGTGTAATCAGGGGATAGGTGATGTCACTGCTCTCTTGGTATATGCTCTAGGAAGGGACCCAGGTTCCTTGTAGCTACAAATATTTACTAGTGCTCTTTTTGGCAGGACCTCTGCTCCCTTGTGACTGGCTGCAAGTGCTCTTCTCCACCCTGCAACTGCAACTCAGAACTCCATATGAGCAACAAAATTGGCAATAGTGCCAGTTGCACCCAATACCCTCAGAATCCCTTGTACTCTCTCTCTGACCATTTATACAATCCTTCAAATCTCTTTGAACTTAGAGCTCTTGAAGCTGTTGCTGTCACTGTTGCAGGCACCTCAGTCCACTGCTAGTGTTGCCACAGTATATACTCTGGATTTGTCCCCATCCCAGTATAACAGACCTCTCCACTGAACTCCTAAGCTGTCTTAGGCTGGAAAAATGTCTCATTTTGATATTTTGTTGACTCTATTACTCCAAAACCTGATTTGAAGCATTATTTTAGAGTTATTAGAGGGGAACGTTGGGAAGATTTGACTGGGTTTCTGCGTCTAATCTGCCATATTTTACCTGAGGTTCTCTAAAGAAAGGTGAATGAGAAAGAAGGGGAGAATAGAGAAGGATGAAGAAGATGAAAAGAAAGAAGAATAAGAGAAAGAAGAAGGAAAAGAAAAAAGGAAGAAAATAGTAAAGTGTTTCTTTCTAGGAACAGATAATAACAGGATAATGCTACTAGGCTATTACCTTTCAAATGGATAGACAAAATTGGTAAAAAATATTTAAAAATTTAAAAAATTGAACCCACTTAAAGGTTACTATTAGAAATATGCTCAAAGGAAAGATCATTGGTGTTTAGAGAGCACCCAAAAGTCAATATAAACCTCGCTCCCACTTTCCTAGCTTTCCTCCCACTTTTTAAGATAAAAGGAGAAAACTTAAACTTTTTTTAGTTCCCCATCATAATATAAAAAAAAAAAACATTGATTGACTTACTCCCATATCCACACTTATGATGTGCAGGATAAATGGGACTGAAGAATGACTGAAGGGAATGGAGTGGGGGTGGGGGAAAAGGGAATGAGTTAGGAGGTTATTTTAATACTCCAGGGACTTAGCTGTAATGGAATAAAGGGAGTGGAAATGTGAGTGAGCAAAACATCACCAAAAAATGGCATCTTGCCAATAAAGGATGAATCAAGTATCATGGATCTTGAGCTAGAAAGGACTTTAGAAGTCAATTAATCCACCCCCTTCATTGTTCATGAAAATAGTTCTAACCAGCAGCTCTGATATTCTAATACTAATTCCAAGGACCCAGTTTGGCATCTAGAGGTAAACCAGTGAATGAAGTAAAAGTGTAAGAAATGTTAAGAACACTCAGAGTCTTTTTTGAAAGTGGATAGTATGGTGGTGACTTGGAACTAATTTACTTATTCTCTTCCAGTCATTTACTTGCACTAAAATTTAGGCAGCATCCCTTTGTGTCAATCAAGGTATGGAGAAACTAAAGTGATAAGATGAGATAAGGAGAAAGGCAACTCAGGAAGCAGCAGTTGTAGCAGAAGCCACAGCAGTAATTAAGTTGATTCCTAAATCATAATGAGTAGAACTCCAAGACAAGGGACCAGACTCTCAGATCATGCTTAATCTATTTTATTCCTGTAATGATGAGACCAATGGACTAATATTCACACCCTGCAATTCCTTCTTGAAACCTTGGGTGAAACTTGGTGATTTGAGTTGAGAGATCAAAGCTTTTGATTGTATTAATAGGCAAATGAATGGTAATATCAACTTTTATTTATTCTTTTTAACTATGCCTTTATTAATTTTATTAAAAGTTTCTCAGTATTGTTATTGAGGGCAGCCCATTGAAAAGGAAAAGTAGAGTTGGAGTCAAAAGCTTTATTGCTATACCTCCTTTTGGTTAATATAAGTGTCTAAAGGATACAATGGAGACAGGAGTGTCGGTAGGTAATTAATAACCATTGCACACCTGGGTGGGTCCCACTGACTGCTATAGAGGAAAAAAAGCTGATTGTATAACTATTACAGAACCATTGAGTTGATAGATTGTAATTGCCCTAGAAAAATAAAGTTATTTGCTGCTCATATGGTAAAGAGCAGCCCAAATTCAACTCTGACCCTAGATTAAGCATACTTTCTATTATACCAAGCTCCCTCTGTCTCTGTAGTTTCATCCTAGGACACACCTTATAATTCCATATATAAAAATGAAATGATCTTCTCACTGTCATTTTTAAGCCTTTCAGTATCTGACATAACAGTTCATGAAACATCTTAAAATAGCTTTGTTAGTTATTCTTGTATTTCTATTGAGAAGTACATTATTCTTTTCATTATATGGATTAGCTGAGACAGAGTTTATGCAATTTGCCTGAAGATTCACAGACATCAATATCTCTTTTAACGTACAGTGTTAGTGTTAACTCACTAAACTTTTCTCTTAATAGGTCAATAGAATTCAACCCAATTTAAAATGTCTATTTGCTGGCATATCAGTTCCCTCTGTCCTATAAACCTGATCAAGATACTCTCCTTTTTTTGAAATAAGTTCTGGGTAGGATTAAGCATGTGCCATACATTGAAACATTACCGTCATGTACTCAGTGTTTTATTGGATGAGGATTTGCTATAATCAGGATTTACCATGTTTAAGTTCATGAAGGTTTTTAGATTTTAAAAAGAACTAATGAATTATTGACCAGATTGATGATGGATTCTTGTGATGTCTGCTGACCACCAAATTGCTCTCATCTCCTGAATTAAAATCCACTAAATCATTAGCATATATTAGAGCTAGGGAAGTCATTTTAACAATAAATGTTGCAATCACTACTTGACAGAAATTACCTTTTCTGACTAATTTTTAATATGAAATCTTGCTAAAGATTGAAATCCACTGTAAAAGACTTTATTTTCTCCCAGGATTCTCTAATATTAAAGCATTTTTTGCATGTGTCTGCTATAATTATAAACATCTTATTTGAGTTGACATTCCTTATAATTTATCAAGTAACTTTTAGATCATAAAATTATTTATCCTCACTGTTTCCCATCAACAGAATTTTATCTTGAGCATATTAAGTTTTCATAAAGGCAATACTGAGATCAGGGCTGCTGCAGAAAATATGAGTGCCAGAATAGAGGGAGGGTGAAGAATGGAGTGAATGAGTCCCAATCCCAATCTTAGAATCTGGATTTCAGTGCCTAATCATCAGCACTATTGGTTTTGATTTCTGCCTCTGCCATTTCAATAAGAGATGATTGACTCACCTAGAACCTCCCCTTTTCTTGACTTCTTGGATTCATTTCTTCCCTATTCCTTATTCTTTCCCCACAGATAAGTTTCATAGAGAAATATGAACTACAGAGCAAAGCTTAGGAAATAATTAACCAGCTCTCCCTCCCAGTCTATTAGATTAAAATTGCCTACAGATGGTAAAATTGTTGGCTTGGGATGAAAGCCCTTTACCTGCCAATCTGTTATTGCTACAAAGCTACTTCGGAAGGAGGGGGGGTGTCTCATTCTAGAAATCATTGCAGCAATGGTAGGAATGGTACAAAAATAGACAAAAAAGAATAAAAACATTGCCATTTTACCACAACATCCCTGGCATAAATACATTGGTTTGGATAGAGAATAAATTTCTGCCCCTCTCTGCCCCTCCCTTTATGACCTTTATAAAAGATCTGAGAGTAGTCTTGGCCTGTACTCTGATTTTACTCTGATTGGCTATTGTTCATCTTGCCTCTAGGCCAAGGGTTTTGATCCTTTTGTGTCCTTTGCTCCTTTGGTCAACTAGCAAAATCCATGGACCACTTTTTGAAATAATATTTTTAAATGAAGTACTTAAAACCAAAAGTTAGGGGGGGAAAAGATGTAATTTTTCTCTTCCCAGTTCATAGGTTCCTAGAAGTCTAGCTACAGATCTAGTGATGGTCCATGGCCCCCAGATAAAGAATCTCTTTTGTAGTCTCTTATCCCTAGAAACAAGGAGGGTTTAATGGAATTTGTAGTTAGTTATCACTGACCTATGTATTTTTCACCCTCCTTCCAAATATAATTTTGTGACTTTGCCTGCATTAGTTAGTGCCAGAGTCAATGTCACATTTCAGCAGAAGACTTTCCCTTAGTTCCAGTTAGTCCAGACTCTGGAAATATTTATTATATCCTTACTATATGCAAAGCATTTATTCTAAACTCTGAAGGATATAAAGAAAAGCAAAACCAGACTCCTTCCCTCAGGCAGCTTGGATCCTAATGTGCACATGTAAATAAATAGCTACATATAAAAGAAAGATACTGCAAATGGAAGGCAACCTTAGAGAGAACTAGTTAGCATTTGAACTATTAAAATCCTCCTGTGGAAAATAATATTTTAACAGGGTATTAAAGGAAATCATGAAATCTAAGAGATGGAGCTAAAGAGAGTGTAGCATGAAATAATCACTGAAAACAGAGGAGTTACCTTGACTAGACTATGGAATGGAGAACAATAGAGAGCTCTCCCATATTTACAAACCTAACCACTCCTTTATATCAAATGCTTATTTTGGATGCTTAAATTCCTATATTTTTCAGCATATTTATTTATTTACTAGTTTTGTCCATAAAGAGATCTCATTCTTTGATAATTCCTTATATTTGGACCTAAATGCCAATATAGATGGATTTTCTAAAAGAATGGATATCTAATCTTTTGGTTTTTGAATCAGCAAAATGGTTCAGTGGATAGTGCTGGATATAGTCAGAAAGCCATTATTTCACTTTTGGTAAATATAAGAAACAAAACTAAGTGAACAGGATATTATCATTATTATTAAGATAACTGAGTGTATAGCTTTTATAGTATCCCAGATTTTGAGTTTCAACAAAACAATATCCCTACAGCAAAAAGAGGTGCTTCTCAAGAGGCTAGCAAGCTAGTTGGAGAGGTATGTGAGTCAGCAATTAGGTAAGGATTAGAATCTGGGTCCAAGGAAGCCAGAGGAGTTAATGATTTTTATTGAACCTTCTGTAGGATCTGAGACAGTTATCAGTGGGAAGGGGAAAGCAGTGGACTTGCTGAGGCCTAATCCAGTGAGGAAGTGAGACCTGAGAAGCTCCATAAGAGAGTACAATAAAACATCAAATGGTAAGAAACCTAAATATAGACTGATTATTGCACAGAAAGAATTGGAGAGAAATTGAAATATCCATAGGAGCAGAGAGGTCAAGGGCCGGGTAAACCGAGAGCAAGCCAAATAGCAATGTTTTTGCTGAATGGCAGTTTTTGCTAGGTTTGGTATGTGTTTGATAGTGGTTCCCTGGATGGAGGCCATGTCTATTTCTATTTCTTAAAGAGGCAATACTGTTAACTAGCAGGATTGGCACAGAGAAAAGATATAAATATGTAAAAGCTGAATAACAATGTACAACCTCAATGTAAGAGAGATAACCCAAAATGATACATGGAATCACCAGTTTAGAGCTAGAGGGGACCTTAGAGATTCTCTAATCCAACTCTTTCATTTTAGAATGGTATGGAAACTGAGACCCAGAAAAGTACATGATTTCCCAAGGTCATTGGTTCTAAGCAGCAGAGTTGAGACTCTAACCTAAGTGCTATGACTCCATTTTTATTATCTTTCCACTAAGCCAAGCTGTCTCCAATTAGTCATCAAACATTAATTATCTAAGACCATCTCTATCATTGTCTGATCTTCCATCTTTTCAATCCCACAAGTATCAGTTTCTTACTTGACTCGAGTACTTCAGAACCTGTCCAAACCATTCAGAAAGAAACCCCAGTCTGCCTGTTGCCTATGAAGATTTGGTGGACAAAGGCAGCCACCTAGAGAATTTTCCAGATTGGTTTTTCTCTTCTTGATCAAATGGTACTGTGATCTGACTAAATGGAAAATCCATCCAAAAGAATCCAGTCAGTTCTAGTTAAGCTGGTAAATACAATCTTAGTAGGATGCTTCATCTGTTATTGTTACCCCCTTAAGAAGGAGAAAGAGAGTGGACATTACATAGAAAACCAGAACAAAAGCATACTGGATCAACAAATTGTCATAGAGGTGATAGTACTAAGACCTGAGCAAGAGAGAATATTTTTCCAGAAATGATCAATAGCCAAATTTTAAATAGAAATTTGTTTTTGCCCATTATTGAGAAATCATTGCATCTGGGTCAGGCAGAAAACAACATAGGTAATTTGGTCATTAATGTGGAGGGTGCCCACACTGGAGATTTATTACCCTGGGACATATTTCACAAATTAAATGTATGCAACAGGCCCATATGTGGACTTTTGCATCATTATCCTGTGCCATCACCATTCAAGGAAGGAGAATGATTTAGTTTACTCTTAGCTTATGACATGAGGCAGAACACCCTGGGGCAGAATTAATAGGAAAAGCAATGTGAAGCCATGCTGAAAATATTTAACACTGATGGGAAACAGAAACTATGAGTGTTGCAAAGGGTGAAAAATGTGGTCATATTTTGGAATGTCATGGAAGAGGAAGTGAAAAGGTGCATTCATCCTTCCCTTACTATTTTGTCCATAATTGATCTTTTCTTTACAGACATTAACTGCTGATTAACCAGTTAGTCAAGCTGTTAGAGACCAAAAGAAAGCTTCCTCTAGTAAGCTCCTCTATACAGGCAAAATCCTGTACTCACACATCCATGGAATCAGAGGAACTTAGGTTGAGAGGTAGAAGGTACCCTGTTAGTCACTTTATTCAGGTCTTTTGGTTCATAGATAAGGACATAAGAGCCCCAAGAAGTTGAGAAATTCCCTCAAGGTCATTGGAGGTAAGTAGGAGAATTAGGTTTTGAAGCCAGATTATTTCATGTTAATTCAGCTCACTTTCCATTCTACCACACTAGCTTTAATGATAGACTCTAAGACCTAAAAGTGACTTTAAATATTGCATTTACATATCTCACTTTACATAAGGAAAAACTAACAAATTCCCATCCCAAGAGTTCTTCCTGTCCCTTGCTGGCAAAGTGAATCTCTTCCAGGAATCATATATGTCCTTCTTATACCCCAAAATGTCTCCTTCAAATTTTCAAGGCCTTCTGATTTCCTGGGTGTGGGTGTGTACCCTTTCCACAGAGGCAGATTTTTACAACTCTTCAAGTTGTGATGAAAAAATAATAAGAATTTGTTGATCAAATGTTATAATGAATCTTTCTCATATTACCATAACTAATAAATCTTAATCAATCCACAATTATTAAGTGCCTCCTAAGAAGTACTAAAGCCCTGGATTTGGATTCAGAAAGACTTGAATGAAAATCTAGCCTTACACATGTCTGAGTCACCTGGACAAGTCATCTATTCATCATCTGCCCCAGTTATCTCATTTTTAAAATGAGAATATTAATAGCATCCACTTTACCAGTTGTTAAGAAGATTGTTTGAGATAATACTTAGAGTGCACTTTGCAATTTTAAACTACCATAAAAAATGCTAAGTACTGTTGTTTTACTATTGCTGTTTCTGCTGTTGTTACTAATAGAGATCTGTGACCTCCTGGATGAAGCTAGATGTGACCCCCTTTACTAATGCAGCTTGCATGCCCACCTAACTGTGGGACTCTTTGTTCAAGCTCTTACTGTGAACATTAACTCTGTTCAATAGCTCACCATAGACGAATCTGACCAATATGCTAGGAGTCTTTCTTATTTTCCCTTTTTTTCATATTTTCTTTTTTAAAATTTATGTATATTTTTAGGTTATAAAATTTCCTTCCACTCTTCCTTCCCACCCCCTCTCCCCTCAGTGGTGACCAGTCAGGTTAGCATACGTACATACATGTTTTGATATACATGTTTTTAGTATGAAGAATTAGGATTAAGGAAAAAGATACATAAGAGATAATTTTTATAAAGTGTTTATCAAATCATGAAGGTTTGGATTTTTTGTGTGTGTTTTGTTTCGTTTTATTTTTTTTTTGCTCTGGGTGGGGATAATATAGTCCATAACCAGTCTAATACAGTTGTCCTGGCTTTCTGGACTGCTGAGAAGCTGCCTCCATCAAGGTCATTCATCTCACAATGTTGTTGATTCTTATTTTCTCCTAACTCTAGGATGCCAATGATGCTCATAGGTTGTTCATGGATTATTACTTGCTTTTTGTCCTGTTCTCATGACTTGCTAAAATTTGCTCTGAAAGGAATATGATGCATATCTAGGAAAATATGACCAGTGTAAAGCAGTGAAACAGCCAGGTTCACCTACTGGAAAAAATTATTTACAAATGTCATTTACAAAGAATAATCTACACTAACACACGTGTTAGTCTCCTTTTCAAAGACCTGCTTGATCATGATGCTTATGAAAAGAGATAAGTAAGTTCATAAAAAAGAAGTAAAAAATTTAAAGACAATTTAGAACAAGTAAAATGTATAACCCTAGCCTTTATTTGTAAAAATCTACCTTGTTTCTCCAAAATCTATAAAATTCACTCTAAAGCGCTAAGATGAATAGCATCTAGAGTCTAAGCTTCAATCAAGTCTGCTATCAAACCCATTTAGTGATATTTCTTCATCTGTCAATATCCTGTTGCACTATGGTGTGATTTGTTAGTATGTCTCAAGAAAGATCTATAAAGCAGTGTAGTTTGAGTAAAAAGATCTTTTTAATTCAACTTTCCTGAGACATTGTTCCCCAGCTTGCTTTTTTCCCCCTTGAAAACAAAGAGTAAATCATAACTAGCAATTATCATCTTTCATTCATCTCCAGGTCTATATATCATGTGCCTAAAGCCCATATCTAAGCTGTTTTTCATGCAATAATTTACAAATGGGAATCGGAAGGCTGATTGTGATTAATCCTTCTTAGATAGCTCTCCTCAAACAATCCATTCCTTGTATTACTCTTCTAAATGCTTTGGGATTTGATACAATTAAGCTTCTATAAACATAAACTCTCATTATAGAGAGTCTATATTCCATTAATTGCTCAGGACAAATGCAGATATGGTCCTTTCAGATGATTATTTTTGCTACTAGTTATATATGAAGTTTAAGGTTTACAAAGTATTTAATGTGCATTGTTGTATTTAATCCTTAATAGAAACCCTGTGAGAAAGATATTTACATTTTTGCATTTGATCCCTATTTTATAGAAGGGGAAACTCATACTCAGGGAAATTCAGCAATGTGTATAGGATCACAAAGTTAGTAAGTGACAGAGTCAGATCAATTGCTACCAAATATATATTATTCTTTCCTTTTCATCATATCTACCTTTCCTCAGTAATATCTACCTTCCATCATATCTACCTATCTCCAGATAATAAAATTATGTTTACTGGCCATCTAAACTTGTAGAAAAAAAAACTGCCAAAACTTCCTAATTATTTCTTGCAAAAACAGGATGAGGGGTAAGACAATATTAGAGTGGAAAGTTATAGAAAATAAATCTTTGGCAGGGGATAGATGGTCAAAGGGATTACAGTTAAATGGGAAGCTTGCTGGATTGTTCTAGAACAGAAATAGTTAGGAGCAGTTGGGATCCAGGGAAGAGCTGGACCCAGTGGAACTCACATTGGGAAAGGACTGACCCTGACAGGGTAGTTCTAAGCAGAATTCATTTTATTAGCTGAAAGATAAACCTATTACAGTTTGAAGTTTATGCAGTAACACAGGGGTTGAAATGCATTAACCATTTTATTGAGAAATGATATTTTCTGGTTGGTGTACTTTTCAAATCAAATTGTAAGTCAGATGATGAGAAAAGACATAATACAATGGTAAAATTGGATGGTTTGGAGAGTGATACACCTCAAAATTTTAAAAATCAACTGTAATGAAGTCTCACGAATCTTTTTGTGAAGTGACTTCAGTATCTCATAGAGCATCATCCTGCACATTAGTCATTGTTATGGAAAGACCACTGGATTTAGAAGTAGAAGATATGAATTTAAATTCCCTGCTTGATAACATATTACCTGCGTGACCTCAAATATGGTGTACTCTCTTTCTTCCCCTTTGTTTACTTGATTGAAAAATGAGGGCATTAGATTACTAATCTAGATCAAAAGTCCCTTTGAGCTCCAAGTCTTTGACCCTATTGCTCTAGGGGAAAAAAACATCAATATAAATGTTAGCTCTGAGTATAGGCTTTCAGAGTATCTGGCCTACATAAAGATTGCTTCAAAGGTAACTTTATTCAGGAGAAATTATGCAGGCAAACAGAGAATGTTGGTTGACATAAATCAATAAATCAAAGACAAATGGAAGAATTAGCAAATTCATTTGACAGATCCCCAATTATTCTGCTGTTTTCTACTCTTCAAGATTTTTCTCAATAAATGACAGTATGGCCAAATTCCACAAGTATTTTACATGTGTGTTTGGGTCAAAGTGAGGGGAGGATGTGTAATTGAGTCAATCTATCAATCATACTATCTTACTTACTGACACCTATATCAAGTGAAAGCATATCTCAACTGAAGCAGTCAATTAAAAGCATGACTGTCTCCTTACCTAAATAACCCATAGGCTCTAGAATAAGTTCAAAAAATTCCTTGATCAATTTAAGTATCAGGGAATGAATTGAATTGACACTGAATAAGACACGTGAACTGGCTGAAGAAATTTGATGACATCCTATGGATTGTCTATAAAATAGTGAGTTTAAAACCATGGGATTCCAATATTTTCTAGCATAAAGGAAAGTTATACCAACCAATCTCCTTAGAGTAATAAGAGGAAATAGAAGAGCCTCAGCCTTAATCTTAGTCTTAGAGAGGCCCCTCCCTCTTAATCAGAGAACTTCCCATCAGTGTCCAAGGCTTGGTTGAAGCTTAGATGTTAATTGTGAATACCAGGGGGTCAGAGAATTTGGGAACTTCCCATCAGTGCCCAAGTCTTAGCAGCTACCTAAAATAGCATTCCATGAAAAGTCAAAAATGTTTCAGCATTAGAAGTCAAAAACATTCGGAACATACTGAGGAAAGTAAATTATTAGATTCTTAAAGAATGTTATATGCATGTTATGTTAGGGGAATTTCAGAAAGAAAATCTAACAAAAGAAAGAAAAGCACTTCCAGTAATCGAGAACTGGGAATTAACTTCTTTGTCACATATCTTTTTCAAATTTGTGCTCACTTTCTCCAAACTCTATTCACTTGTGGGAGAGTACTTCATAGATCTGAGGGGATGATGTTGTACTAACTGTTCTTAATAAATATCCTTTTTAAAAAACTTATTAAATCTAATTGACTGAGATTAGATGATATGGGGGTAATTACACTAATGGGGACTCATTTGCTATAGCATTTAAAAATTTTGCCTCTTTAAAAGCTCTCAGGTTTATCCTTAGAACGGATGTGGAAATCTCATAGCCAGGATCTCATAACATGAGTGTGAATTAGGATAGTTATCCCAGAACATGTGCTATATTTGAATTTCTACCACTGCCCATAGGTAGTCAATATTTTTATGAAATGAACAATTACAATGAAGTTTCAGATCATTTGTTTGTAAAAATAAGTTTCTGAATCTCACAATGCTGGTTCTTTTGGATATGTTGGCAACTTAATTTCCTTGGACATCTTTCAAGTTGAGGCTTTATAAATAATTCCAGTCTATCATTGGGAGTATTAAAGAAAGGTTCTAAAGTTTTCCATTCAATTATTATCCTGTAAAGCAAAGGATGGGGAAAAGAAGAATTTTTTGCATCAAAAAGTTGCCTTTTAGAATATCTGCATTTAAATTCTGCCTCTGTCACTTACTAGTTCCATTCATTTTACTTCTCTTTGTCACCGTTTCTCATCTGTAATACGGGGAAAATGTTTACATTGTCCATCTCCAAGGATGGTGACTATGATATGCTATCATGTTTGTGAAAATATAATTGCACCATGCCAAGTAAATGTATACTATTAAAATAACATTTTAATATTTATCATATAATCATATCATATTATTGATATTAAGTATTAGTTGTTTTAATTAATGGTATTGCTATTGAATAATAAATATTGTATAATTACATTATTATACCTTGCTATTTCAAGGCTATTTTTTTACCAGCTTTTATTGTTCTTCGTTTGAGGCACACAGACCAATTTTGTTTGTTTCTTTATTAATAGTGAAAGCAAGGCTTCTTGCCAGGCAGATTTTTCCAAACTTTCAAACTCTATTAAATGTTCCAAACACACTGATTAGAAAATGCATAGAGGTCCTTGTTTTACTTCGAAACAGAAAACAAACAAACAGCCCACTTTGTTTTTATTTCCCAGTCAAAACAATATTTATCTTGTAGAATCATAGAATGTTGGAATTGGGAAGGATTTAGAGATTATCTAATTCAATTCCTATATGTTACAGATGATCACGCTGAGGTTCAGAAAAATGAAAGTGATTTACCAAGATGACACCATTGGCCATTGAGTTTAGACAAGACTTTGAGCTTCTCTGAGTGGGAGATTCATCATGCTCTGGTTAGATTCATAAATTCAAAGAATTTAGCACTAGAAAAGATCTTTTAAGAAGAGTTAATCCAGCCCTCTCTTTTTATGGATGGCAAAATTGAAAGCTGGGTAAGAGCTAGTTAGTGGAAGAACTAAAACTATAGGTTAATTTGTCAAAGGATAGTATTGAAAAGAAGTAATGGAGTAAGCAATTATTTAATGGCACATATTGCTATTTTTCAGGAAATTACTAAGTACTTTAAAATATAGATCTCATTTAATTCTCACAATGACCCTAAGAGGTAGATGTTATAATTATCTCCATCTTACAGCTAAGGAAACTGAGGCAGACAGAAGTTAAGCACTTTGCCTGCAGTCATATAGCTGGTGAGTATCTGAGGTTAGATTTTCCTGACTTCAGGTCCAAATATTTATTGGCTGTACCAGCTAGCTGCCTCCAATGTCAGTGCAAAAGCATAAGTGAAAAGGAGCAAAAGGACTTTCATGCTCTAGCAGGGATATTCACCTTTGTCTGACTTTCCCATAGAGTCCATTTTCTTCTTTTAAATTCAAATATTCAAATGACAACTTATATGCTAAGTGACACAATTTAACTAAGACATTTAAACATCCCTCACCCTCTCCCCAAACAGATCACTTTAAGGTATTCCAATATATTCCAATCTCATCACTCCTACTCATTAATCTGACCAAACCGGCCTTTTCTGAAGAGGCAAGATACTCTGTCTCCTCCCTCTGTGCCCTTGTATAAACCTCTCCTAAGCCCAGAACATACTTCCTTCACAACCTCAAAAAAAAAAAAAAATCCTTCCTTCAAGGCTCAACTTAGTGGTGGCCTTTTGCCTTAGGACCTTTTTTGACTCCCTGCCCATTTCTAGTTCTTTCCTCTCCATTATATTGTATTTATTTGGAGGCAACTAGACTGCAAGGTAGATAAAGCACTAGACCTGGAATCAGAAAGAACTTAGTTCAGATCTGATATCAGGTACTTGTTAACTATATGATTCTGGGAAAATCACTTAACTGTTTGCCTTAGGTTCTTCATCTGAAAAATGGGCATAGTAAGGCTTAATGGCTAATATCACACAGAGGACTATTCCAATCCAAGCTTTCCTCCTAACATGTTTACCTACAGATAATTGTTTGGGGAAAGTTAGTTTTCATAGGAAAGGATAGCAAAATCTTTTTTTGGAAGGTCTTACAAGGAAAAGAATCATTTGAGAAGTGACTATAGTGAAATAGTTATAAACAATAATTAAAGTAAGCATCTAACTCTAATTTGTTTAATCTTAACATCATCAGTTGGAGTCATGTAGGCTTGTTATAAATAAATCTTCAAACTCAAATGAGTTTAAAGTGTTGACAAAAAGTCTAAGTTTATAACATATCCGGAGTATTTTGTAGCTGTTCCCTTGATTGGACTAATTGGAATCATGAATCAGATACTGTTATTAATAACTCATGGAGAGGAATTCATATACTTCACTAAGTGAGCTCTATAAGTTAACACAACCACCTGGTGAATTGGATCCACAAATTCTACAATGACCTAGAGAGGAAGCTGGGACACAGAGGGAGGGGCAGTTGGCCTCTAGAAAGGAATCTACTAAGGGCTTCCAATGGTAGAACTCAGACTGGAGAAAGGCAATTCTAAAAGCACTAAGGAAGTCTGAATGTCCCACATTTAATGCTGCTTTATCCAAAAGGAAAAAAAATAAAAATAAAAGGGAGTTGAACAGAACAAGAGAAAAGATAGTTGCTTCAGCCCAGGTTAGTTCCTCTGGGACCCTTCAGGGTGCTAGGTCAGAAGGAGTAGGCGGACTATATCTGATGATGGGTTCAATAATAAGCCTAGGAGTTAGGGTAGGCAAAAGAGGCAAAAATAGCAAACCCACGGGCTCCAACCAGGTATAGAAATGCATCTGTCCCTAAACACTCAGCCACATGCCTCACTGAGAGTTAAAAAGGAGACTGGTTTAATTAGACCACCCTGCTTTTAATGAGACTCAGAAACATAATGCTGCTTAAGGACCCATTCTGGACTTTTCAGTAAACAACAGATTCCTATTTATGAGTTGACGAAGGCGCCGGAGCAGATTACTGCGCCAGCTCCAGGATCACTCATTTTTAAACCCCACTGTTAAGAACACAGGCACCAAATGTAAAATGGCATTGAGGTATTGAGACAAGTCTGGCTTCAATGGCAGCCAGGAAACTCCCAATTCAGGCTAAGTATCCCATCTGTTTCTTCTGTTATCCTCTCCCTGTTTCTGGTGCATTGACCTTTACAACCTAAATCAGTATTTTTCCCTATCTAAATTATTGTTCACCTTAATTCTCTTGACTTAATCACTGCTCCAATACAACCTCATTTACCTTTAGACAATGTCTGTGTTATAGATCCTGTAATTTGAAACCATTTAATTATGTAAACATTCTTATATGCTGATGGAGTTGAAATCATGGGAGAAATGGTTTGAACTTTTTAAACTTAACTCTCACCACCAAGGAAATACATTCTACTCAAGTTATAGTTTATCCTTCATTCTTGAAGAAAACCATGGCACCAGGAAGCTTATGTCATGACTTACAAGTCAATTGGATTTAAGTGAGGGAGGACAGTGCAAAGACACCAACATCACATTCTCCTCCTGAGCATCTGGGTCCAGTGGCCATATAAGAATCAGTGCATATGGATATGACCCTGGATGCAGTGGGAGATCTTAACCTTTGTTGCTGTTGTTGTTTTGTTTTGTTTTTAGTTTTTGCAAGGCAATGGGGTTAAGTGGCTTGCCCAAGGCCACAAGGCTAGGTAATTATTTAAGTGCCTGAGGCCTGATTTGAGCTCAGGTACTCCTGACTCCAAAGCTAGTGCTCTACCTACTGCGCCACCTAGCCGCCCTGATCTTAGCCTTTTTACGCTAAGACCTTTCACAAGCTTCATTTTGCCTTACTGATTGACTGAGACTCTAGAATTTAAGTTCTTGGCTCCTGAAGTTGAACCATCAGACTTTAGGAACTGTAGTTTTCTTCCTAATTCTGTATGCTGAAGAAGCAGAAGCTACCCAGGTGGACAGATGAAGAGTTGGATACAAGACCAGCCTGAGGCAAAAATTGCAAAGTAGGAGACTTTGCTTACTTGCCCTCTTCCTCTTTCTTAGCACCTTCTTCACTTCTTCCATCCTCTGAAAGCTTTATGCCATCAATCTTGATTTCCCAAAGTTTCCTTCTGTAAAAGCCTTTCCCAGAAGCAGCATAGGTACTGATATGACCTCTTTCTCTCTTCTTTTCCCCCATTTCTGAAAAGTGAGACTTATTATTTCAATGTGATTAACCTCTGATGGGTGTAAAAAAGGTAAAAAAAAATAGTTGATACAACAATGTGAATGCTCTGTATCTTCATAGTTCATTTACATTATAAAAGACAATGTTCTTCTTAACTAATGGATACTTATCTATAATTGGTAGAATTTTAGTAAGTGTAATAAAGAAAAGTGACATGATTTCAGATAGCGTGGGGTGACACTGAAGAAGAACATTCCTCTATTAGATTATATCAGACCATGGAATCCAGGATATGAATAAAATTGACCGTTTTTATTCTGATATTTTCTGGTGACTATGTCTATGGATTGTTAGTGCCTTGTATATTCAGAAAACAAATAATAGGTGAGTTAGACTTAAATATGATGGCTCTTCACTGTGGCAAAACTGGAATCAAATGCTTTAGTCTTAGCTAAGTAGAAATAGTATCTTTTGGGGTATCCACAGCATACTTCTGTTCATCACCTTTTATTTTGTTTGCTTCAGTAAAGAAGGAAAATCTACCTATAAAAAAATCCCTGTAAAGAGACTAACTGGTGTCAGACTTCAATATGCCCCCCAATAACCCTTTTGAAAATAACATCTGTTCATTTTTGAGCAGAGTAGCCACATTCAATTGTTTAATAGAAGTTTTTTAGAGAAGGAATTATACCTTACTTGGCCAATTTGAACAAGATTCTGCCCAGTTTTCACAAAAGGCACGCCGACTTTCAAGAAAGAAAAGGAATGAACAGACAAACATAGCCATTTATTGAAACCTATTTTTTCTATTTACTTAGCTGCCTTATGGTTACTCTGTAATAAACACACTATCAGGGCTGTCTTAGGAAATAACTATCTCTATCATTTCCATACCAGCATCAATTTGACACAACCAAGTCACTGATAAAGGAAGAATATAGACATACTTATGAGTGGACAGAATAGCATGGTATAAGCAGCAAGGGTAGTAGGAGTCAAGAGCCTTATGTGGAACCTCCAACAACACAGTTAAATGTCTTAAATCTGGGTGCTTCTCTGCTATCAACTTCTAATATGTCTCATATTTGTCCTTTGGGCAGTAGTTTTCTATTTTGTCTCCGATGGCCTCCACATTTTGAAAATTGATGCCTCTGTTATCAGACATGTCCTGTAAATTATTGCAAAGGCTTGCCTCTAAAGCAACTGCCACTGAGTACATAACAGGTAGGTTGGGGGCCATACCATAATGTTTTCTTCTATTTATTCCAAATTTTTGAAATGCTGCCTTTCTCATAAATAAAGAAGTTAGTTTTGATTTAAAAATCTTTCCCCCACTCAACCTCACTTTCAACATGACAGGACCCTTATCTGCATTTTTAGCATTAAAACCAGAGAGAAATTGCTTTTCTAGGACTGAAACCACAGAAATGTGAAAATCATTTATGTAAATAGAACCCACCTCATTCTTTCCATGCACTGGTGACTGCAGAAGCCAAATTTGAACTGATGGCCTTCATTTGAAGAAAACAAATAGTTTTGCTTCTTCCCCAAATGTAGCATTATGAGGCTGTTCCTCTAACTGGTTGTCCCATCAATAATCCCAAATGCCAGGGCCACCTTAAGTCAGTCTTGTCAATGTG
Source organism: Macrotis lagotis (assembly GCF_037893015.1). NCBI lineage: Eukaryota > Metazoa > Chordata > Mammalia > Peramelemorphia > Peramelidae > Macrotis > Macrotis lagotis. The sequence continues at coordinate 86,343,429 of NC_133661.1, read as the reverse complement.
CAGTCCAGGCACATTGTCCCCTTCATATTTGAGGCAGATGTTCAGAATTAGGCAGAATATACTGACTACATTCACCTCTCAGATTAGATTCACTTGATATATATACAGTGTCTACAATCCAGGAGAGAGTTAACAGTTTTCCTCCATTCCTATGGCATCAAGATCATCCCATCAATTTTGAATTGATAGCAATCTCATTTGCCCTGAGAAATCTATGCTGAAAAGAAGTTAAATTTACTTTTCTGAAAGTAATGGGTAAAGGAATTTTTCCCATCCTTTAACTGTCTCCCACCCATCTGAAATGAGGTGAGATTTTTCTAGTATCCTCTTTCTTTCACCTAGGAGTTGATGCTCCATATTAATAAATGATGACTTTGAATTTCTTAGATGGCCAATGAATAAAGAGAAAACTCACCAAAGAATGGCAATAAGATGTTATGCCCAATACTAGCTGCTCTGGTGGTATATGTTGGCAAAACAAGTGAAATGTCAATGATTTTCAGACTTTGTGATATTTTTCCAAGATTGTTAAGGAAATGGTAATAGTTCTAGGAGAAAAATATTTTCACACATGGGCTTCTTCAGCAGATATTGGTTCCACAGACCTCGGAGTCTTTGGAGTAAGCATGTTGTTTATTGGTAGCAGCTGCTTGTATTTTTTTCTTTTTCTAGAGTTTGACCACAACTCTTGGATTTCTCTCTCTTTGTTTATAAAGCAAAGGTTGAAATTTCAGAATTAGTGGCCAAGTTGATGGATACAAAAGAGAGACTGGGCTGAGCCAAAGTTTAGCTAAACATTCTGTTTCTGAAACAAGGAAGAAGGACAAGTATTTGGAGACTTTATTAACCTAGGTAAATTATTGGGAAAGTTCAGCAGCATAGGTAAGACCAAACTACTCAATCCTATTTGGAGGAATGAAGAAGCTGCATTTTTAATACTAGTTCTAGTCCTCAGGCCAACTTGGAAACTCTACATCTTTCTCATTCCTGGGTATTATAATTTATTATGGAATATTAAAAATAGGCATTTCATTTAAAAGAAGGGGAGCTAGTAGGTACTAAGGGACCAGGTAAATTGATGAAGTTTGGAGAGGTTAAGCAAGGTGGGGAAGAGTCAAAAAATATCAAGGTTACACACAATGAAGGTTCCAAAAGGAGGTTGGTAGTTCAGTCCTAGCACTGTATAGTTACATAGAAAATGGTAAATGATCCAGGGGAAGCTTTCCATTTAGTTAACTAGATCCCCTACTGGGGATTTATGGAAGACCATTTAGAATTGCCCAAGATGAGGGAGGAAGATAAGGGAAGGGAAGGGAATAAGCACCTGCTTTGTACAAGGCAATAAGCTAAGCTGTTAAGTACTTTTTACAAATATTATCTCATTTGATCCTGATAAGATCACTGATCCATTAAATTACTTGAATAAATCTATTAGCTAGATGTTCATACAGACTCTAAGCCATAATTATTTCAGCTAACTTTCTGAATGGACAATGGGAAACCCCTAAAGACAAGTTGAGTTTTTCCAACAGGTGACATGATAATATCTAGAATCTTTGAAAGCTATAGTTGAAAAGAACTTTAGTAACTTCCTGGTAAAAAATGTAACTAGGGTAGAGCAACTTAAACTTTGTCTTAGGATACCCCAAATTTAGACATTGAAGAATTTTCTAATAATGATTTGCAAAATAAAGACCGAGTAAAAGCATCAAACTTACATTTTGACAACACCTTTATTCCTTTAATGGTATAGAAACAACTTGATTTATCACTTAGCAAAAAATACTCATTGTTCTCTTTATCTCCATTTAATCCTGTGGGAGTAGAACACTCCCAGTGAAATATCTTTTACGTTCTCTAAGATGTCAACCTCTCCAGCAGTGGCCTTCCTTCTCCTGCTGTTCCCCCTCCATCATGACATGGTTTCCAAGACCTTTCTCTCCTAAAACTGGTAGACTATGGTCCACCCTTTCATTCTATTGAATTCATATTAATTACATATTATATTGTTGTCTCATTGAATTCACAAAGCTGACTTGAGAGCACATTTAGTGCTGCTTACCCTAGGGACTCAACGTGTTCACAGTATCTCTGCAAGAGACTCCAAAGTGAGAGTGGACATAACTAAGGACCAAAACCTTGACCTTTTGAATTTTAACTCAGTAAGAAAATAATTTCAGCAATAAAAGTTAACATACTCTGCCATAGGAAGAAATGCAGAAAAATACTTGAAGGAACATCTAAATGCTACCCCAGTTTCTCATTGTGGTGAAGACAAAGTCTGTGTTATTTGAACGTAAGCTCCTTCGGGTCCTACTAAGTTGGAAAGACTGGTGCTATATTGTATGTCTTTATTTTGGGGGACTAGCACACCTATGTTTGGAAAAATCTTCTTAACAAAGTGAATGAGAAAAAGAATAATTCTTTAAGGCCAATCCATTATTTATGTAGTGGTGTTGGGGGAGGAAAAGGAGGGGGTTTGAACTCTTAAGTCACCTAGCAACCTATTGGTGAGCAGTGCAGGAGATTTGAAAGGAAAAAAAAAACTTCATCTGTGGGACTATATTAGATAAAGTAGTTTATAATTTAGGAGTTATGAAAATATAAAAATTGAAAAACATGAGGTCATTGAAAGTCTTCACTTAGTACAAACTCCAATATTTCAATTTAAAAATGAAACAGATATTCCAATATCTTAAATTATTTGAAAAGGAGATAGGCATACATAAGCTTGAATTTCAAAAGCCCTGTTTTGAAATTTTTGTCATGGAATCAATTAACAAACCAGCTAATATAATCAGTCACAAAATTTGCTGCAGTCTTCTATAACCATCTTAACAGAATTTCTATATGTAAATATTAAAATAGAATTGAAAAATTAAAAATTATTTTAAAATGTAATGTGTAAAAACCTTTCAGAACTTATATACAACAGTACATAAAAGCATTTCTTGACATTTAAGAACCACAAGAGGAAGGAAGAACAATAGAAGTGAATTTTAAAAGCTATTAAAACTCTTTTCAAAACAGGCATGGGAATATTATGTCAGTCTCTGCAGTTGTATGCAGAGTGGAAAATTTGAAAATCGTATTGTTGTTAAATATTTAAGATTTAGACATTGAAGACAGATTAAAGCCACTGAAAGGGCAAAGGAATTCACATCTCTCAGGAAATTTCAAACTGCTCAGGATTTTATTATGGCAAAATATTTCAAATAATCATATAAACTAGAAAAGCAGTAATCACCATAAGAATAGACTAGATGAAGTTTGAGTGAAAGAGAGAGAGAAAAAAAAATTGAGAGACGCAGAGAGAGAAGGGCAGGTGACCATGAGACTTGGTTTAGTTTGGCCACCATGGTGCTCCATGTGACCTCATAAAGAGCATTAGAAAAACCCATTCTGCCAGAGTCAAAGAAGAGGAAGAAGAGGAAAAAAAAAGGAAAAAGTGCAGAAACTTTAACTTCCTGTTAAATACTCTTCTCTGGTAGTTTGGGTATGGGGTGGGGAGGGGGCTTAGGGAGTGGTTTTATACCTTGGGCCAGATATCTTCCAAAGGCAACTCATATACTTGTCCTTCCTGTCCCAAGGTGCTTGACCCCCAAGTTCAATATGTCAATTCCTGTCACACCAACATCTATGGCCAAGATTAGGTGAAGGGAAAAAGGTGCGACAAGGTACAAAACAACAGGGTCAAAGGGCAACAGGATACAATCAGCAATCAAGGTCAGTTTACATCTGGGACAAACAACCTTCCACAATTAACAAGATTTTAAAAGCATTAAAGCTACATTCATAATTCTCTACATCATTTCCCTGCAACAATATCACACTCAAAAAAGAAACTGTAGAATTCAGAAACAAAGCAAACAAAAAAACTTTCCAAAATTCTAGATTCCCTTAGCTATTGAACTCTTAAGTCAAAAATTTAAGTGGCAGTAGTCAAAGGAGGAAGGGAACAAACTTTTATTAATTTCCTACTTTGTTACAGGCAAAGTGTTAAGTATTTAACAAATAACAAAGCTTTTAACAAATACCTCACAACACTTCACCTGGGAAATAAGTGCTATTGTGACCTCTATTTTATAGTTGAAGAAACTGAGGCAGACAGAGGTTAAGTGACTGGTCCAACTGTTAATGAGAAATGTGGTAAAGTGGTCTAGTCTAGGGTTTTAGAACATGAATAAATTCACTTAAAAGAGTGGTTCTTGGTTTGACAGCGGTATTTAGGGACATAAAAAATGTTTTATTACATATTACGTGGTTAGCAGAAGGTGAGAGAGAGATGCAAGGTTATTGCATCTGGGCTGATTCCCTGAGGGGATAAGGGGCAGCTAGCTAAATTTAGCAAAGTAAAGAGAGAAAGTTAGAAAAAGTTAGAACAGTTGCAAGAGTATTACAACTGGACTGATTAGTGGGGGGGGGCAGGGTTTATATAGGGAGCAGGGCTTGCTGTCCATGTTGGCAAAGGGTAAAGGAGGAGCTAGGACTAAGGAGAGACTAATACATAGAGCAAGGCTCAGTTTTCTGCACATGTCCTGAGGGGTCAACTTAATGTTCAAGATCTATTTAATGTCCCTGATCCCAATGGTTTTATTTTGAGGCACAAGAAATGGCAGATGGGAGCCCTACTGTCTCTTCAGCCCCCACCGCAGGTAAGATAACATTGAACAATAGAGTTAAGATTAGTGTTAATGTTAGGTCAGCACAGAGGGAAAGATTTAATAATTTTTTAGCATTACATTTTTCTCTGCCTAATATTTCTTCTTCTGCACAAGGATATGCAACTGCTAAATGTCTAAGATTGAACTGTAACAACTCTTGACTTCAGACTTCTGTGCTACCCAGTTTTGCATTGCAAAGAAAACGAGCAATTTACCATCATTGGAAACACTTTACTTAAGAGACTTGAGAAGAAAATAGATTGGAGGAGACAGAGAACTCCAAAATAAAGAGAATGTAGAAAATTTGGGGTCATCAGCATAATCTCATAACCAAAAATCAGGTTGGATCAATGAAGAAAAAGAAAGTTTGAACACTGAATATGATAAGTAAAAGAATATCTGCGTCAAGGGAGGTGACTGAAATGCTGGTTTAATAATAACTGTACTTTATATAGTACTTTTTATATTCTACATACTTTATAAGTATTTTTTTCAATTTTGATCTTTATGAAAACACTGGGAGGTAGATACTATTATTATAATACACATTTACAGTTGAGGAAAATAAGATAAAGTGACTTGTCTAAGGTCATGCACCTAGTTAATGTCTGATACTATATTTGAATTCAGGTCTTCCTGACTTCAGGGCTAATATTCTATCCCCTGAGCCACCTAACTTCTCCTGCAGCTTCTCTAAAAACAAGAATATGGTGGGGCAGGGCAAAATTCACACTTATTCACTCAAACTCATCAGAGTGATGCATAAATTACTGGCAGAGACTTTATCAACTTCCTCTCAGAAATAAACATGGTCCCACCTTTCTAAACAGAAGGTATCACATGACAAATTATGAGGAAACCAATAATCCCCAAATTGACCAAATGCTTATGTACTTTATACAAAGCATTTATATCTTATATTACAACACAAAAATCTATAAAGAATAAACAAAATCATCATATTGGTTGAAAAGCAAAAAGACCCAGTAGAGTAATGAGTAATTCATCAATTTGGTGATTATTGAGTAAGCCTTCCAAAAAGGCTATAATATTTTTTATGCCCTTTATTGATTATCATAAAGCATTTGACTTAATTATGAACTCCTGATTCATTCATGTTTAACAAACATAGAAAATAGACTCAAGTAGAGTGAGGATTATAAAGGATTTAATGTTCACATAAAAAGAAGAGTGTTCTCTACTTTAAATTGTCACCAACACAGTAATATCAGTAACAATTCATTTAAAATATAGCACTTTTCAGGAAGTCACTTTAACCTCATTATGATTCTCTTTAACCTTAAATCCATTTTCATCTCTCTAAAAATTATGTATGCTTCATTTAGAAGGTTAGGATTGTAGTGGATAGGGAACTGAATTTGACACCAGGAAGACCTGGTATCAACTTCCACCTCAGATATTACTAGAATTCATTGAACTTTTGTGTGCTCCAGTTTCCTTCTTTATAAAATGAGGGAGTTGGACTCAGTGTTCTCTCGGATCCCTTCCAATTCTAAATCTGTATTCTTTTATAGCTATGTCTTCCTAGTTAAAGAGAGATGAGAACCAAACTATTTTATTTAATTATACAGGAGTGAGTTAAAATTCATATAGTCCCTATTGTACCAAAATATGCATTTTGTGGACCTATAGAACATAAGTTTATTTACCGATGCTTTACTCAGTTACAGGAATCAGCCATTCTATCATTTGTGCGATAGTCTTTAGGTAATTAAACAAAAAACAATAATAGCACAATGGTGGCTGACAGCATGGAACAATGGGAGGGGTAGATGGCACAGTGAAGGAAGTCCTATATTTGAAGTCAGAGGATTCAATCTGAATTTACCTGTGGTGCAAATCACTTAACCTCTCTCAGTCTCAGTTTTCTTCACTGAAATAAAGGAGTTAGACTGGATGATTTCTTTGATCCCCTTGAACTCTAATTCTAAGATCCCAAGATATAGTAAGTAAAGTGCTTCACAGCAGCCATGTGGGACAGATACTACAACGTAATTATCTTCAGTTTGGAAATGATGAAGTTGAACCTCACAGAAGCAAAGTGATTTACCTGTGGTTACAGATTCAGGATCAGAATTAGGATTTGAACCCAGTCCCTCCTTGACTTCTGGTTCATTTCCTTGACCATGGGATGAGGAATTCTTTAGAAGAAAGTGTCACAGATCTTCTACCAGATTGCTAAGAGATAGCAAGCAGCCTTGTTGAAGGGAAAACATGGATCCTTAAAGCATGGAAACAAAATATGAAGAACTGTCTCAATTAAAAAAATTCCCCCCCAAAAGAACTTCTTGTTCTCAAGCAAATGTCCATGAATCCCCAGAGGTTATGATAGATGGACTCATTTCTATCAAAGGCTCATTTAAATAAGATTCCTAGTGAGGGAAAAAAAGAAAAATGTGTTCATCCAAGGTTAGGACAAGAATCCTCTAACCCAGGTTCACTTCCTGGGTTAAATAACCATCTAGATAAAACAGAGTTGGTTTGGAAAACCTTAAAATATCTTCTTTCCCCAGAGTCAGTGAAATAACACCTCTTCAGAAAGGGACAAAATATTAGTCATCACATTCATAGAATAGGAATAGATTGAAATTTAACAGAAAAAATAATATTGATTCCTTGGGTCTTAGTATTTTTTACTATTTTTCATAACTGGGAAGGCAATATGTCAGAAAAAATCCTCTGGTAATGATCAAGAAGTGACTTGATGAATAGATTTTCTTCTCTATGATAGTCTAAGACCCATCATGAATTTGCCTTTATACAATTCAAAATAGAATATTGTGCCAAGAGAAACACTTATTAAAGAACAGATATCCCCCAAAATAGAATGAAGAAATAGGGGGGAAAGAACTATAAGAAAATAGTACCTAATATGCAACACTGTATAAGTTAGTGGAGACAAGAATAATTTACTATTATTCAACTTACAAGGTTTTAACAGAGATTTCAGTTGCTTTTAATGACTGAGCTTTGTAAGATGCATGAACATCCAAGTTTACTTTAATCAGCAATGTGTTACCAAGGAGAATAGCCATCCATCCTCAAAGTAGCTTGCCTTGTATGGAATTCCATCAGTTTCCCTTACAATAAAAACAACAATTGGAAGCAACTCAAGTGAAAGCTTGCTCTGCCTAGGATTGTAAAGCAAGATTGCCTTCTTCTTTGTTAGTAGAACATCCCGAATGTAGTAATATAGTTAGCAGTTAAGCAGCTGTTGAATTTCTGGGTTGCCTTCAGTGATCCTTCATTTATGTATATTCTTCAAAACACAATTGAAGGAATTTTGACTTTCAGAATGCAGTTTTCCTTTGGAAAAGAGGAGGAAGACTCACGATTTTGAGTTTTCCATTTCCCATTCCTTCATATCCTAATCCCACAAAGAATAACACTTTCTGCTAGTTGGTTTGACAAGCTAAACATGAGATAATAAGTGTTCCCTGAATTTCATTGCTTTCCATGACAATGGCATTTGGGAGAAAATGGGATGTGCAGAAGGCATATCTTCTAACCCACTCAGTTGTTTACTATCTTATTTTTATAGCTAGAGAATAGTGATAAGTATATCTGACCTAATTTCAATAATTATTCTGAGAATCAAATCCAGTTTAATTCAAATCTAAGAGCTTTTATTAAGCATTTACATTTATATAATTCTGTCATATCCTGGAGAAAGGCAAAAATGGAATAGTTTACCCTCACAGAACATATGTTCTACTACATATGATAGAATAGACATGAAAATATTGTGAAAAATATAAAATGCCAGATAAACACTAGCCTAGTCATTGCACTGGCCTTAAAGTCTCAGGACCATGGATTCTTTTCCAGCCTCATGATTTATTGTGTGACTGTGGGACATGTTGCTCTCTGTGCTTCAGTTAAATTGGGAGAAGTGTGCTTATGCTTACTCTTGTCTACTTCACGATAATATCATAAGGATTTAGGCCAAGTTATGTTGGTATGTGTCTCTGTGATAGTGTGTGGCATATAGGGGAGTGAGGGGCTTTTCCTACTCCATGAAAATTTCTACAGTTCCATATATTAGAAATAATCTTCCTTTCTTTGGATGTTTCATAACTCTTATTTTATCAGTCATGTCCTTAATAGGTATTAGTTTATATGATATTTATTTACTTATCTATCATATTTCTCAAGCCCATTACTAGAAACTCCACATGAACTATAAGTTCCATGGAGATTAGCTAGTATGTCTTATTAATCTTCTATCTTAACCAAACTTACATTGTATCCAGTATATATTTAATAGATACTTCATAAAGGTTAGTTGAATTTCTGGTGCTATGTGGAACAGGACATTAATATTTCCAATTAGATATAATACTAATTCCCACTTAGAATCTACCTCCACTATCATCACTATCACTACCTCTATTACTATTACTACTACTACTACTACTACTACTACTATCACCACTACCACTAATACTACTGCTACCACCATTATCACTGCTATTATTATTATACCTCTACTACTACTACTACTATTACTACTGCTGCTCCTACTACTAAGACTTCCACTGCCACCACCACAACTCTTCCTTCCTTCTACTACTACCACTATAACCACTATTACAACTACTAATGCTACTGCTCCTGTTGTTGCTATTACTAATACCACTATCACTACTACTTCTACGACTAGCTATCAAGGATTTATATAGCATTTTAAGATTCGAAAAGTGCTTTTTATATGTTATATCATTTGACTGTAACATCACTGTGATACAAGGAAGTCATTTAACTTTGCTATTTTGTTACTCTTATTATTATTATAATTATTATTATTATTTCGAAAAAGAATAAACTGAAGATGAGAGAGGTTAGGGGATTTGCTCAGGGTCAATCTAGACTCATATTGTTAGAACTGAAAGAAACATTAGACATCATCTAGTTCTTTCTCTTCATTTTATAGAAAAAAGAAATTGAATGAAGTGACTTCCTCAAGGCCATACAACTAATTAGAGTTAGAATTAGAATCTATCCCTATACCCTGAATCTCAGACCAGGGCTAAGATAGTGATGAAGGGAACTGTCATCGAGTTTATATTACTATATGAACAACAGCCCAATTAAAGACCTGGAAAAGGTCAATTTTTCTTTGATCTGTGAAATTATTCCAATTAGCAGCTAGCTGTTTATTTTTGGATTCTTTATTTGCGTGACAGAGTTTGCCAGCGAATTCTGAGAGCTGCTGATAATAAAATTCATAACACTGTCCTTCTGGCCAAAGGTTGAAATTGGTTTTTTGTGCAGTTGAATTTTTAAGGTATTTGAAATCCACGATACATCACGTCTCTCTACAAGCACCGACTGTTAAGTCATTTAACAATTTTCAAGATCCAAATATATTACTTGCTCTCTTTAAGGAACTTAGCTTTCTTTGGAATGTTCTCCTTCAGTTAGTTGTCCATTTTCAATTTACCAAGTACACATGCTGATAAATGTTTAACTCCCTCCATACCTCATCCCATCAATGCAAGATGCTTTTAAGTTTCATCTGAATTATTAACATTTTCCTCCTTTACTTTCTTAAGTCTAGATAATCAATAAAATGAACCAATTTCTAATTAAGAGCATTTGTTGATTGCTAACGTACAAATGCTCACCCTAAAACTTTTAAGGCTACCTCTCTTGAGACTTAGAGCTGGCTCCAACTTGCTCCTGTTGCTACCAAAGAATAAATATATCTCCTATCTTTCTAGGAGTTTCTATTTTACTGGAAGAAATGGAACAGGAATAGAAAGGAACCTTAGAGACCAAAGAGTCCAGTGCCTTCATTTTGCTGATGAGTAGACTTAAAGAGGCACAATGAGTGACTTGCCCAGTCACAAAGCTAGTAACCCTCTAAGGTGGAACTTTGGTATTCCTCACTTCAATTCTAGTACTATCCTGTATAGTATAATTTGAGGAGGTATTATAAACTGCAAAATGAATGAACTGGCTATATTAACTATGGATTTGCTATATTAATTAAATATATTAAATTTAAAAGGTTTTGCATTAATAATATTAATGCAGCCAAAATTAGAAGGAAAGCAGAAAAGTGGAAAACAATATTCACAAGTAGGAGTTCTGATAAAGGTCCTATTTCCAAAATATATAGAGAATTGCACCAAATTGATAAGATCACATCATTCCTCAATTGATAAATGATCAAAGGATAGGAACAGTTTTCAAATAGAGAAATAAACGCATTATATAATCATATGAAAAAATGATCCAAATCATTATTGATTAGAAAAATGCAAATTAAAACAACAATGAGGCATCATCTCATACCTATTAGACTGGACAAGATGAGAAAAAGGGGAAATGATCAATGTTGGAGAGGTTGCAGGAGGATTGAGACATTGATGTATTGCTGGTGGAGTTGTGAACATATCCAACCTTTCTGTAGAGCAATATGGAACTATGCTCAAAGAGCAATAAAACTGTTCATACCCATTGACCCAGAAATTACAATTCTAAGTCTATATCCAGAAGAAATTATAGAAAAAGAGAAACGTCTCCCATGTTCCAAAATATTCATAGCCACTCTTTTTGTAGTGGCAAAGAATTGGAAATTGAGGGGATACCCATTAATTGAGGAATGGCTAAGCAAATTATGATACATGAATACTACGGAATATTGTTGTTTTATAAGAAACCATAAATGGTTGGACTCTAGAGAAGCATGGAATGACTTACAGGATCTGATGTTGAGCAAAGGAACTAGAACCACGAGAACAATGTACACATCAACAACGTTGTAAGATGAACAACCTGGATGGGAGCAGCTCCTCTCAGCAGTCCAGAGAGCTAGGAAAACTGTATTTGACTGGTTATGGACTATATTATCCCCATCCAGAGAAAGAAAAACACAACAAAACAAACACACACACACACAGACACACACAACAAACTATCTCTTTCTTTTAATCCTAATTCCTCATACTGAGAATTACTAATTTGTAAACATGTTTATCAAAATATGTATGTACAATGCCTATCTGACTGTTTGCCTCTGAAGGGAGGGGGGTGGGAAGGGAGGGGTGGAAGGAAATTTTTTAACTTAAAAATTTACATGTGCATATGGAAGAAAATAAATAAACAAATAATTTGAGGGGGAACAGAGCACTAAGAATGAATTTATTATACTATGCTATAGAAATGTTTGCTTTATTCCTTTGAATAAAAATAAAGCGAAGAAAATTTTAAAAAGTAAAGAATTAAGGGAATCAACAGAGGGTCTCCATAGGAGAAAGCACTTGAGATGAATCTGCAAAGTCACCAAGTATTTGTAATGTAGAGGTAAACAGGAAAGACAAAAAAACTTGGAGGAAGGATGTTGAGTTCAGGAGACAAAGAATAGGTCATTTGGGCTGTAATGCAGAGTATGTGATTTGAGGTATAAAGTGAAATAGATAGGTTGGGGACAGATTGTGAAGGTCCCTAAATGCCAGCCACAAAGCTAGTAACTCAAAATGCTAAATGAAATGCATTTTTTCCTAGCAACCTTAGCTATAGATTCTTAAGGAGAAGAGGGACATGGTCAGAATCAATGTTTAAAGAGATTTCTTTGGTAGTTAGTTGTGTTAGAGCTGTGTTAGAGAAAGGGAAAAACTATTATCTAATCCTCAGAAAATCAGAAAGGTGATCTTAGAGACTATCTAGTCCAATCTATTCATCTAATAGCAAGAATCTAGAGTCCCAAGAAGGCCCAAGGGGGCCTCACAGGTAGGAAGTTTCCAAATAGGAGTAGAATCCAGGTCTCTGGATTGTCAACACATCATAAACCTATTACTTCCAAATTCTTATTGTACTCATAAAGCTCTAAGATATCTTCAATATATATATATTCCTTTCTAACATATTCCAGTATATTTCCATTAAAATGCATATTCCTTGAGGGTAAAGTTGCCCTTTTTTTGCTTAAATTAGTTTCCTTACTACTTAGCACAATAGCTAATATATAGTATCTGCTTTATAAAGAATTCTTCCAGGGCAGCTAAGTGGCACAGTGGATTGAGCAATGGCCTTGGAGTCAGGAGGACCTGAGTTCAAATCCAGCCTCAGATAATAATTACCTAGCTGTGTGGCCTTGGGCAAGCCACTTAACCCCATTGCCTTGCAAAAAAACTAAAAAAAAAGAATTCTTCCTTTTTTTTTTTCTTGTCTGTTTTTGAAATGGCATTTTTGTATAGCAACCTTGGATGATTCCTCAACTATTAAGTCTCTAAATTCATGCAGAATACAAAAGTTTTAATGCTAGCTCGATGTCTATATCTTTCTGACTCTGTGTCTGTCTCTGTTTTTCTCTGTCTCTGTCTCTCTAGCCCTCCCTCCCTCCTTCCCTCCCTCCAATCTCACTTTTCATATTGATTTCCTCCCTCTCTTAGACTATGCATTTTTCTCACAGGATTCCCAATCCCTTCATCTATTGTTTATTTATTGAAGATCCTGTCATGTCATAGGATCACAGATATAGAGCAGGAAAGGAATGTGGGGGCCCACACACACTTATTTTAGAGATGTGGAATCTGAGACCCACAGCAGTAGGTAAAGTGAATTGTTTGAGGTTACACAGCTAGTATAAGGTCCACTTAGGTTTCCAAATTCAGCATTTTTCACTCTACCACACTGTCCCATCATAGTGCATAAAGTATTGTCTTAAGTCAAGGTCTGCCTAACAGAAGAGCCTAAACTTTGTCTCTTTGGGGGACAGGGGTTTGAAAATGCATTCAGAATTTTACTTGAATTAGAGAGAGATGCATAAATTATACCACTGAAATCCTACCTTATCCAAAAATTTATTGTTGGACTAATTCTTAAGGGGAATAATGAGAGTTTTCTATTGGTCAAAATACAGCACCTAAGCATTGGGACTTTGGGGCTTTGTTGTTTAATACTATGCATAATAAAGACAGGAATATAAGGTAGGTGACTAAAGAACAAGGACAATGTTTCCTTAGCTAATCTTTTGTTCTCACTGTAAATCTTTTGGAGAACATTTGGGAGGGTCAATGTTGTTAGTTTTGTATAACTGAGGACTGCAATCATTGGATAATTGATTTTCAACTAGAAAGACCCTTAAAAGACATCCAGACCAACCCTCTCATTTTCTAGAAGGGAAATTGAGACTCAGGGAAACTGACTTGACTACAGTGACTTAGGTGGCTTCTGAACTCGGGTTCTAAGCTCCAGAGCCTGTGTTCTTTCCACCATATAATATTACCATGATCTCCCTCCAGAAAGGAGCAAAGAAAAAAAAGGAAGGAAGGAAGGAAGGAAGGAAGGAAGGAAGGAAGGAAGGAAGGAAGGAAGGAAGGAAGGAAGGAAAGAAGGAAGCAAGGAAGGAAGGAAGGAGGGAGGGAGGGATGGAGGGAGAAAGGAAGAAAAGAGAGAGAGGGAGGGAGAGAGAGAGAGAGGAGAGAGAGAGAGAGAGAGAGAGAGAGAGAGAGAGAGAGAGAGAGAGAGAGAGAGAGAGAGAGAGAATCCAGGACCCAGCTTTGTGACCCTCTACCTGACTTATTTCTACCTGACTTATTAGTTGGTTCAAGGGTCTCTGAGTAAATACTTGTAAGCCTGCACTTCTTAGGGAGAAGTTCTAAGCACACTGAAACTGAGAAAATAGGCAGTCTTGAAAAGATTTGCTCAGACACTTATGATGGCACAATGCCTAAAAAGCCATCTGAGAAAAACTAAGCTGTACCAAACCCCGTTTGAGAATAGGGAATTATCTTCCTAGAATTTACCAGGAGGCAGTGTGGACAAGAGGAATAGTGTCTTCTTAGGACCAGCTGAACAATGCCTCTCTAATAAAACATTGCAAAAATATCACCAGAAAATCACTAGTCCTGCAGTAATGGAGAGTTGATTTACCCTTCCAATATGTATGCTTGCCACATATGTTCCCTCTAGGAATGCTTCTCACCTCCAATCCCTTTTCCTCATTAATGGCACAAATACATGTGGGTTAATGTACTCCAGGTCCATTACAACTTCTCTTCCTATGCTATTTCATCAGTTATACTCATACCATCTTGAGGTATCTCACCTGAGGTATCTTAATCTCACCTGATCGTGGAGGATGAGCAGGTTTAGACTTGGTTAATATTTGGCTGGGAGGCTATTAGGGAATACCAGCTGCAAGACTAAGGGAGGAAAGACAGAGTGAAATGAAGTATATTTGAATTTTGCTTCTGCCACTTAAAAGATGAGTCACTTTGGGGAAGTCACTTAACTTTGCTGTGCATTGGTTTAAGCCCCTGAGGAGCAAACTGAATCCTAAATCCAAGATGCCTTTTCCACTGCCCACCTAGCCTCTCCATTGGGGATTGTGATTTTGAACAATTCCTGTAGATTTGACACTCACCTAGTCCAAAATGAAGAATGTTTACTCTATAGAGAGCTACTAGCCTTGTACAGCATACTGAGGGAATGTTAGTACCCTTAAAAGTAGTGGAGTGAAAAACAGTTCAAATTTCAATACAGGAGCATTGTTTCATTATGTCAAAGGAAAAAAAGATTCCTTGGAAGAATGAGTACAATACAAAGGTGTAATGATGTACATAGATGAAGAGGAAGAGTAGTTAAATGGGAGGGAAAACAGATAAAAGGCAGAATGATAATAGAAATAACACTGACATTTCTTTTAGCCAAAGAATACAGTCTAGGTTTCTGAATTTAATTTCTGACTGAACTTACTCCCTGTATGACCCCAGGTAAGTCATGTAATAACTCTTTGTTTCAGTTTCCCACCTTTCAAAAAAGGGGTTTGATCTAGATGTCCTCTCTATTTTAAAAATCAGAGCCTCAGTTTCCCCATTTCTAAAATGATGATTTTGGACTAGATGTGTTTCCCTTCTAGTCCTAAATTCTATAACTGTAAAAACTTGGGGTCAAGTATATGATTGGTGCTTTACAGTTTACATAAAACTTCTTTCAAAACCAACCCCGAGAAATAGGTTATATAATATTGTTATTCTCATTTTATAGATGAGACAATTAATTTCCTGGGTTAAATTACTTTCCTGGGATCACACAGCTAGTAAGCATCAGAGACAGAAATCAAACTTTGTTCCCTTGACTTCTAAACAATAGTCATTATTGTAATTCCTCTGAATTACATGGTTAATTGTCTAAAAATTGAACTCACAAATGTATTCTGTGTGTTGGGTTAAATCTGCAAGGATTGATTTTAATCACCAGCCCTCTCATTAATGCCTTATTCCATTGCTGCCTGTCTTTCAGATGACTTGAAACTCTAAGGAACGGCTACCATATAGGTTCCAAAACTCAGGATGCAGAAAGATCTAGAATGGCTATAAAATTGGTTTGAGTGAGGGGTGGCTAGGTGGCCTAGTGGATAAAGCACCGGCCCTGGAGTTAGGAGTACCTGGATTCAAATCTGGTCTCAGACATTTAATAATTACCTAGCTCTGTGGCCTTGGGCAAGCCACTTAATGTCATTTGCCTTGCAAAAACCTTAAAAAAAATTGGTTTGAGTGGACTAAGATTCATTTGAATAGGAGATAAGTAAAAGTCTTATGTGGAGATCTAAAAAGTCAGCTTCCTAAGTGTAAGGTAGGCAAGGAGTGTCTTAACAGCAGTTCATCTGAGGAAAAAAAGGCCCTTGGGGTTTCAGTGGGCAGTGAACTCAAGGTAAGTCACCAGTGGGGTATGTCAGCCAAGACAATTAATGTAAGCGCTGGTTTCATCACGAAAAGCATAGCATCTAGTAATGAAGAAGTAATCATCCCTCCGTGTCCTACTTTGGTCAGACCACAGCTGGAGTTTGATGCTCAATTTCAGATGCCATGAAATAGATTGATTTTGTGTCTTTTTAAATTCATCATATTTAAAGATAATTGATTTTGTCCTGTAACTATCTAAATCTTGATTCCTTGTTTCTGAACTTAATTCAGAAATTTAGCTGGCCTATAATGAGTTAAATACAGAAATATCATTCTCTTATTAATCTCTGTTCTGTTCTTTTGTCAAGGAAATGTTACCCTTGAAGAAGGCAGATAGACACCAAGGAGTCTGGTCTAGTATCTTTATACTACCAACTATCCTTCGAGGATTATTCATAGAAATCTGGTTTGCTACGTCTGTCCTTGCAGATGTAGTTGGACTCAAACAATGAGCAATTCTTAATCTCAAGAGGAAAGGAAGAGGTTCTTGCTAGCCCTTGCTAGCCCATCAAATCTTATTTTTTATATCTATTATGCTAGTCTACTTTCCTTGACAAATCAATCTTGCTGATTTCACTCCCAAGATCCTGTCCACCCTGCAAACTAATTTCATTGACTTTCCCCGCCTATCCAGCTCTATTCTTTGTTCTCTTATACTTCTTCAAAACCATAGGAAGTCTGATAAATCCTCTCTAGGTCTTTGGTCACTGAGAGAATGTTGACTTAATTTTTTGGTTACTGCTAGCCAAATTATTAAGTTGCTTATGCTTAGAACATTGTCTCTCAGTTTACCTTAAATTTCAAATTTAACACACATTTTAGTGGGGAGAGGAAGTGGGAATTAATAAGTGACCTGAGGAGCCAGATGACTGTAAACAAGAATGATTGAGAACTTTGAATCTATATTGCATGCTTAGAAATAATTTGAAATGTGGGATCATACAAACTCAGATTTACAACTGAGCAACTTTTGCCCTTATTCCATAGATGGAACACCTGAGTAACTAACAGATTACATAAACTATTTTATGAAAGTCCACCATTTAGGAAAACAGATTGAAGTTTCATGGAAATAAATAGTATTTAAATTGTTATACCTTTCCAAGGAGTCCTGAACAGGGAGATTTGCTAATTTTTCAATAAAGTATATTTAACTGACATTTTGTTGTAGATTTCAAAATTTCAAATTTCCTCAGTTCTATACATGCTAACAGATATCAATCCTCTTTAAAAAATCTTATTCCAGGGGACACGTAGGACTTGAGGAAAAAAGAATCAGCACTTCTGGATTTCAAATCTTGCCTGGGACATTTATGTGTGAAGCCTGATAGTGATTTTCCCTATCTGGGACTCAGTTTTATCATCTTAAATATGATGGGGTTGAATAAGATTTTTTTTTTACTTTTTAAAAATATTTTTATTCATTTCACTAACCATTTCTCAAATACATGAAAATGTTAACTTTTTAAAAATTATGTTTTAAGTTCTCTTCCTCCTTCCTGTCCCTCCTTTCTCCTTAAGAAAGATTATCCAAGTGAAATCATAGAAAACATATTTCCATATTAGCCATGTTGCAAAAGAAAATACAGAAAAAAAAAAATAAGAAAAATAAATGAGCTTTAAAAGTATACTTCCATCTTTATTAAGAGCTTATCAGCTTTCTAGAAGTGGATAGCATTTTTCATCATGGATCCTTTGGTATTGCCTTGGATAATTGTCTTGATTAGAGTAGCTAAGCCTTTCACAGCTAATTATGCACAAGATATTTTTTAAGATACATTCCACAGGGCCAGCTAGGTGGCTCAGAGGATAGAGCCCTGGAGTCAGGAGTACCTGAGTTCAAATCTGACCTCAGACACCTAATAACTGTGTGGCCTTAGGCAAGCCACTTAACCCCATTTGTTTCACAAAAACCTTTACAAAAAGATACATTCCACTTCAAACTCCTTTGCTTCCATGAAAATTATATGTTTTAAATAGTACAAGACTTTATATACTTTATTTTTAACCTGAGTGCTTTCAGAAGTCATCATTTCATTGAAATGGATATTCCTTCCCTTTGTTTGATCTATCTATTAATAGCTTTCATGAAATCTCGTGACTAAAAAACATTCATCTCTTGGTAGTCTGCACCTAGTGATGAACCTCTCCAAATAATGAAGTTGGTCATCTGAGTCTGGACATTATATCTATTGCTCAACCAGTGCTTGACCTTTCTGGATAGGCAGGACTTACTAGAGTTTAGCATCTGTTGTCATGGCTTTCAAAAAATACATGACATGTCATGATAAGACATCAAAGTAGAACATTAATGGAAACCCTTATAAATTACTTGACATATATTAAGTGCCTAATATGTTCTCACATCTGTGCTAAGCACTGAGAATACAAAAAGTGATAAGACAGTCCCTGACCTCAAGGAGCACTCTAGTGAGGGAAGAGAACTTGCAAACAAATATATATTTAAAAAAGCAATATACAGGATAGATAGGACACAAAAGGAGGGCATTAAAATGAAGAGGGGTTGGGGAAATCTTTCTGTAAAAGATTTTAATTAGGACATGACTCAGGGAAATCAGTAGTTAGAGTTAAAGAGGGGAAAGTATTCCAGGTATCAGGAATAGCAAGCAATCAAGAGATGGTATACTTTATTTTTGGAACAGTCAATAAACCAGTATTAATGGATCAAAATGACTAGGAAGGTAAGATGGGGGTTAAGTTATGAAGGTCTTTAATGGTTTCTAAATGGATGTAATTTATTTGAGGATCATTTATCTTATTTTTCAGAAGAAAATACTATCAGTTATAACTGACAATTATATTTGGTACTTTTATATATTTATTTTATCAAACTAGTTTCAAAGTCGGGTAGTCCTGAGTTCATCTCCTCTCTGATACATAATAGTTGTGTGACTGATCAAATCACTAACTTCTCAGTGCTCCGGGTAATTCTCAAAGATTTTTAATATTATAAGTTAGGTGCTACCTTGTCAAAGAAGCTCCTTCATCTGAGAGTTCCCCATAACCATAAAATCACAGATTCATTTCCTATTTTTAGCTCATTTGAATCTGACTTTAATCCTGTGCCCTATCTCTACTCTCAATCACTGCCTTATTGTAGTCGAGGGGCTTGCATAATTCAATGAAACTATGAAGTATGCCAAGCAGGGTTACCCACGATGGGCAGGTCATAATGATCAAAATGATCAAAAGGCAAATGACTTCAGTGTCTTTGCCAAGAAAACTCAATGGAGCGTAATAAAATGGTAAAATAAAAAGATATCAGAAGATGAGTCCCATGGGTCAGAAGGGGTCCAACACACTACCGGGGGATAATGTAGGGCAAATACTTGTTGTTCCAGTTTTTTTTTTTTTTGCCAGGGCAAATGGGGTTAAGTGCCTTGCCCAAGGCCACATGGCTAGGTAATTACTAAGTGTCTGAGACCGGATTTGAACCCAAGTACTCCTGACTCCAAGGCCGGTGCTTTATCCATTGTGCCGCCTAGCCACCCCTTGTTCCAGTTTTAATGAAGCAGTTAGACCAAAGTCAAAAGAAATTTCTTAATACAGATTGAAGTATACTATAAAGCTTATTTATTTTTCTTGGGTATTTTTCTGCATTTTCTTTTGCAACATGGCCAATATGGAAATATGTTTTGCATGATTTCACTTGGATAATCTTTCTTAAGGAGAAAGGAGGGGCAGGAAGGAGGAAGGGAACCTAAAACAAAATTTTTAAAGTTAACATTTTTATGTATTTAAGAAATGGTTAGTGAAATGCATCTGGTGAGTAAAGAAAAGTTTGATGCTGCAAAGATCAATATCGCATAAGAATCTAGAATATAAAATATATGAACCAAGGTAAGCTAGGTGTGGTCAAACAGGAGATAGAAAGATTAAACATCAGCATCTTGGGTGTCAGAGAACTCAATGGATAGGAATGAGTGAATTTAATTCAGGTGATCTGGAGTGCAAATTCATTGGGAAAAAACCCTAATGTCGGGAAAGATTGAAGTCAACAGGAAAAGGGGATGAGTAGAGAATGAGATGAATAAATGATGTCTTAGGAACAAATAACATAAACTTGGACTTTGAGAGTGCTTGAAAGATAGAAAGGTCTGGCATACTGTGGCCTTTGGGATCACAAAGAGGTGGGCAGGCTGATTGATCGAATAATAGCATGTAACTCTGTGAGATAGATACTATTATCACTATCATACAGATTAAGAAACAGAATGTCTTAGACTGATAAAGCATTTGTTGAAGGTTTACTATATTTCAGGCTTATTTACATAGCTCGAGATAGGATTTGAACCCAGGCCTTTTCTAATTACAAGCCCAATGCATTATTCATTTCACCATTTACATTTTTTCAATTCAAAGAAGTTGAAATCTCCTGAGAAGATATGGTTGATTCTGTGTACTCCAGATTCAGTGATGAAGGAGGCAGATAACAATTATTATGACTAATACTCATTCATATAGTATTTAACATTTATAAGTGTTCATCCTCACAGTAGCCCTGTGAAGTGGGCCATGAAATATTATCATGCCAATTGTAAATATGAAGAAACAGGTTTAAAGATATGACTAACTTTTTTCAAGGATTAAAATTAGCAAATTTTTTAAGAGGAACTTTAACTCATGTTTCCTGATTCTGAAACCAGTGAATTTACTCCTATAGGAGTGGAGAAGTCTTTCTGACAAAAATTTTCTCCTTATCCCTAACAATGACATTTATGCCCCAAAACACCTTTCACAAGGTCATTTCCCATTTCCCCTCTTATTTCTAAAGCCCAGGAGAGTACGCTGGTAGATAGGGATTGAGGAATTGTCTGGGGGCCAGTTTGAATGCAATGAAATATTTTCATTCTTGTATTTGGGTGTTGAAAAATAGGAAAACATACTGACCAATGAGGTTCCCAGTGAAAAGAAGCTCAGTTGAAAGTTGAACCCAGCTTACATTTTCTAGGGGATGTGGCTGGTTTAAAAGCATAGAGATTCTTTTTATTCCTGGGATTCATTTATAAAGTACTTTTTTGAGAACAAATCAACCTTCCTGGACAGCCATAATGGGGAGGTTTAATTGCCCTATAATGGAAACTGGAGGAGGTAAACGTTGGCATAGTGAAAATGCTAGGGTTCATTTAGGTGGTATTTATCCCTACTTCCCTGACAACCCCTCTAATAAGAGTCATTCTGGTTTGTACATGGGACTCAAGCTCTCGGGGCTATCAAAAAGTCATTCTTAAAGATTAGGTGCTATCTTTCCTTTTTCCTCATCCTTTTCAAGAAAAGATGTTATTCCACAGTCAAGACCCTAGAGAGAGAGAGAGAGATGGAGATAATTTACTTCAGTGCTGAGGAATTTATCCCAAAAGTCAGAGCTGTATTATAAAGAATAAACCTACTAGAAGAAAGCTTGATGGTCCTTGACTTTCCCAACAGCCAAGAGCTGAGAAAGCAGCCACAAAAAACCACTGTCAAAATGTCTCTCCCTTTCTCCTTATCCTGCCTTCCTTTTCTTAGATCTTTCCAATATCCTAGGTATCCCACTCTCTGTTAAATTTCTTTAAAACTATTCTTTAAATTCCACCTCCTCTATGACCTTTACCCCCAGGATATCACAAAATAATTTTGTGCAAATATATATCATAATTAATTATATAAGCATTGCAAACTCATAAAAGATCATAAGTTCAAGGGGGAAAAAGGCTTTGTCTTATGAAAATTTGTACTCTGTTCTGTATATAATTGGTGTTTAATAAGTGCTTAAGAATTTATTATGTGCTTGCATGTGCAAGCACTTTTCTATGGACTTGGGATGTAATCACACACAGAGACACACACAGATACGCACAGACACACAAGGTACAATCTCAATTTTAAAGGAATTTAATGTTTTATAGTAGAAGATATGTTTATCTATGAGTACATACAAAATAATGACTACAAAATAAATTCAAATCAAAACAAGGTTATTGGAAGGGGGGAGCACTAGCAATTGAGAGCATTAAAAAAGGGGCATTATATAGAAGTGACTCTATAAGGCAAAGGGGATGCTTTCCAATCATGGAGGTTGGCCTGGGCAGAAGCAGGGAGACAATAAATGGAACACATTGGTAAATTAAGTCATTGACTATGTAAGTAGAGAAAAGAGATCAGATGTGACAGCTATATACAAAAAGCAAGATTTGGCAACTAATCTGGGTCTGGGCAATGAGACAGATCAGGGACTTCAGGATCAGAATCGAGAAGCCCAGAAGATCCTGTGCCCTGGACAGAAATAAAGAACTTCAGTAGATGGATGAGTTTTGGGAGAAACATAAGCTCTGCATTGGAAATGCCAAGTTTGTGATATATTTGGAACAACCAGTTTGAAAAGTCCATCAGGCAGTTTGTGATACAAGATTGAAATTAAAGAAAAAAGGTTGGAGCTAGATAAGTTGGTTTATGTGTAGATATACAGAGATGATATTAAACCCATGGGAACTGATGAGGACACCAAGTCAAAGAACATGGAGAAAGAAGAGAAAAGAGGGGTGAGGATAGATCCTTTAGGGAGTTGATATGGATGATAAACTAGTAAATGAGATTGTTGAGTGGTTAGACAGTGAGAAGGAAAACCGACAGAAAATCTAGAGTGACCAACAGTGCCAAATACAGCTCAAGGATTGAGAAAAGACCCTTAAATTATTTCAAATTGGTTTTGATTGTCTCTGGAGGCTTCCCCTCTTTTCTATTTGGTTCTTCTGTGACCAAGAAATTCTTTTCACTCATTCAATTAAAGTGAACCAGAATTAAGCGTCTACTACTGCCAGACATTTTGCTAGGCATTAAAGATACAAAACCACAAATGAAACAGTCCATGCCCTCAAGGGGCATCCAGTCTACTGAAACATCTCTCTCAATCTGGGCTAAGAAACCCAGATTTATCCTCATGACTCCTTCTGAGTTTTTCAGAATCAAGGAAGAGGCACTTTCACCCTCTGCATCTGCACAGTTTATTGCCTATAGAGTTCATTAGGTATTGTTCTCATGTCTCTGAGGCAGTGAGCAGCTATAATAGTAAATCCACATTTTTCCCAACAATGCCCAGACAGATACAATGTACTAGCTGCTCTAGATGCTCATCCGAGGTTATCATTATACATAGGCAATGAGGGAACATAATATCTTTTGAAGGGTATTGAGAAGGTGACTTCTGCTACTGAAATTCTGCCATTACAGCTTCATTCTTTTGGCTTAATTCTATTACTCCTTGTTAAAATACAAATATCCCTGAGAATACATGTAGATATTTTTAGTTATATATATATATATATATATATATATATATATATATGTATATGCACATCTACATATATATATACTATTTGTATGTATTATATGTGTGCATATCTAAGTATGAAACATATATGTGTGTGTGTTTGTGTGTATGTGTGTTTGAAAGATATAACCCTTTCAAAAATAAAATGACATAAGACTAGACTTGAAAGGGATGGAAAGGATGAATTCTCAGTATAGGATACTGTTTAGAGAAGAAAAGCCTGCCTATAATTTCTGAGCTTTGCACAGAGATGAGAGGATGAGAATGCAGACACTTAGAGAGAAGAGCGAAATTAAAAGAGCTCAGAGTGATAAGAGAAGTTGTATTTAATTCACAACTTTACTAGAACTTACTGATATTGCCTGGTACAAAGTAACTGATGGTTGACTAAGCAATTGGTGAGGATGGTGGTGATGATAATGAAAATAAGGAGGAGCAAGAGGAATAAAGGTAAAATTGACAGTAATGATATAACAAAACATATTACCCTATTTATAACTGCAGTTTTTTGGAGGTGCTTAGAAATTCTGGCAAGTGTGATCTTAGCTTTGGAAGTTCTTTTTTCCTTTCCTGCATCAATAGTATTTCACATTTGACTTATAACACTCCACAGTGGTTAGAGCCCACAGTGTACACAATATTATTTCTATGAATTCACATTGAACTAGTTTGCTCCTGTGGTTGGAAAGCTCTAGTTTCCAAGCCAATAAAGATAAAATTATTTCAAAAAGCAAATTCCTCATTATCAGTGTTTGAATAAGGCTGAAACATGTAGTGTCACTGAGCACAAGAAGCTGTTAACATGGTGGAATGGGGAGGAATCA
The DNA here is from genome assembly GCF_037893015.1 of Macrotis lagotis. NCBI lineage: Eukaryota > Metazoa > Chordata > Mammalia > Peramelemorphia > Peramelidae > Macrotis > Macrotis lagotis. The sequence goes on along the minus strand of NC_133661.1, from coordinate 86,318,894 downwards.
GGTAATGAGTAGTCTGTGGGATAATCTTTCAAATTAGTCTCAGTGTAAATATGAGTATTGGCAGTCTCTTATGTATCTGAAAAATAGAGCTTTCAAAGTCAAGGTTATGTGAAGGCATCTTGCCTCTATCCTGGACAAATTTTTGAAGTCAGTAAAGTTTACCGTCAATTGCCCCAGCTTCCATCTTCCTTTTTTATTTCCCTGGATTTTTTTTTAACATTAATTCCCCAGTGTCCTCATGCCAAAATTTCTTCATCTGACATGTATGGCCATTTAAAATCTCTCACTAGACCCTTCTACTTGGTATATTACTGACATGCCATATGGTTTCCTATCTCCATTCCTTTTCCCATTTTCTGTGCCCTCATTGTCCTCCTTCCATCTTCCATTTAAACCCTACCAATTCATCAAGATTTGACTCAAAAGCCAATTCTACAATGAAGTCTTTCCTTCTCTCTCTAGCAAGAGTTTCCCTTTCCCCTTTCTCAAGTGAACATAGCATTTGATGTCCATTTTATTGCAGTTATTACATTTTAATTTGTAATTTATTTCCTTATGTAAATGCAAAGAATATACATGCAAAGCAAACAAGATGAACTGCCAAAATTTAGCCCGACTTGCCCCCTCTCAGTATTAGTTTCCTCATTTGTAAAATGTATATAATATCATATACCCTACAGAGCTGTTCTGAAGCTTAAATGAAACAAAGTATGCAAAGGATTTTGCAATTCTCAAAACAAAAAGCATTGTTTTTGTTGTTTTATAATAATAATAATAATTATTATTATTATTATTATTATTAAGTCCAGCATGAAGTTCTCTAAGAGGACTTTGTCCTATGACAAAGATGTTTCCCAGGCAAATTTTAAACTAATGCAATATTTCTTGATAGAGTGAGATTACTACAACAATCCTCTTATTCTTTTTATCAACTGGGGAGACATTAAACTGGGAGTCATATATGTCAAATGTGCTTACCTTTATCATGGAAGGTATCTAGTACAAAATCTAAATTATGGAGGAATTCTGCTCAGAGAGGCTCTTCATATGTTCTTCCTTAGAGATAATATTGTACTAATAACATCAAGTCCTGGAACATTCTAAAGCCTCCTAAATGAGATACCTTCAGGGTAATTATCAATATAGGAAAAATCAAGTGGCTAAAGCATGTTCATTGTCTAGACCATGATTTATAGTTAGATGGATGGCCCATAGAGTTAACTCAGTAGTGTACATATCCCAGACTAATGTTACAGAAGGACCATAACCTGAGACCAGAATTCAGAAAAAAAGGGAGAGATTAGGCTGGATTCATTTGGAAAAATTAAGCAATACATTTTCTAACCTCAAGCCTCTCCATGAATCAACAACCTATCTTTATTATAATAATAAATGATATTGTTCTGTAATGTTTTATGGACTGTCAGGGTGTTACCAATGTTCACAAAATGGCAAGAGGCCTAGAAGGAAACTGATCCTTAGTGGGTTAGGAAGACCATTGAGGGGAAGATCCTGACAATGATCATATTATGAGAAGAGTGGATGATCTGCGCCATGCAAGGAAGACCCACACAGATGATCTCATGAATCCTTTGAAATCCTTAAGTATTAAAGAAGAATCCTTTAAATTAATATAACTTTTCAAAGCATATTTATTTTTTCACATTACAAATAGTCTTGTTGTAAATGTAAACATGATCCCCTCCCCCCTTACAAAGATAGAAAAACTTCAAGAAAAATAAAGTGAGAGAAAATAAAAGTGTGTTTCAGTCTGTGTTCAGCTACCATCAGTTCTGTCTGTGGGATTGATCACATTCTTTATTATAATTCCATTAGAGAAATTGCTTCAATGTTTTTCCCACAGTGGCTATTGCTAGCTGTATTTCCCTTCATTCTATAACTCTCCACTCCCATTTATTCTATTCTCTCTCTCCTTTCACCATATCCTTCCTCAAAAGTGTATAATTTCTGACCACACTCTCTATGATCTTCTGTCTCTTCTATTATCTATAGCCCCAATCCTTCCCCCTGTGTCCTTTCTATCATCCCTTTCCTTTCCTATTTTCCTCTATGGTAAGATAGATTTTAGACCCTATTGAGTGTATATGTTATTTCCTCTCTGAGCCACCTCCAATGAGAATGAAGGCTCACTCATTTTCCTCCTCACCCTCCCACCTTCCACTCTATTTCAAAAGTTTTTTCTTGCATCTTTTATGTGAAATAACAGCCCATTCTACCTCTCTTTTTCCTTTCTCCCTGTACATTCCTTTCTCACCCATTAAGTCCATCTTTATAATACACTATACATTCATATTCAGTTCCCTCCTGTGTTTTATCTATATATGCTCATTCTAAATGACCAATAAGTGAGAAGGGTCATATGAATTATCAGTATCATCTTCCTTTGCATGAATACAAGGAGTTCAACATTATTAAATCCCTCATCATTTATCCTTCCTGTACATCCTCTCCATGCTTCACCTGAAGATCAATCTTTCTATTCAGCTCTCATCGTTTCAACAGAAAACTTTGAAAGTCACCTATTTCATTGAATATCCATCTCTCCTGAAAGATTATGTTCAGTTTTGCTGGGTAGTTGATTCTCAGTTGTAATCCAAGCTCTTTTGTCTTCCAGAATATCATTTCCCAAACCCTATGAGCCCTTAATGTAGATGCTGCTAAATCCTGTGTAATCCTTATTGTAGCTTCATGATATTTGAATTATTTTTCTCTAGCTGCTTGTAACATTTTCTCCTTGACTTGGCAGTTCTGGAATTTGGCTATAATATTCCTGGGAGCTTTTATTTTGGGATCTCTTTCAAGAGGTGATGGGTAGATTTCTTCAATTTCTATTTTTACCCTCTGCTTTCCTGGAGAATTTCTTGAAAAATTAAGTCTAGGGTCTTTTTCTGGTCATGATTTTCAGGTAGTTCAATAAATTTTTAAATTTATAAATAATTTTTAAATTATCTCTTCTGGATATGTTTGCCAGGTCAGTTGTTTTTCCAGTGGGATACTTCACATTTTCTTCTAGTTTTTCATTCTTTTGGTTTTGTTTTGCTGTTTCTTGATTTCTCGCAAATTCATCAACTTCCCTTAGATCCATTCTACATCTGAAGTAATTATTTTCTTTAGAGAGATTTTTTTTTTATCTCCACTTCCATCTGACTAATTCTGCTTTTTAAGCAAAAGGTCCTCATTGACCAAAAGGTCCTCGGGCACCCCCAGGAACTCAGACACCCCATAGACTGTCTTTGAATGGCTGGAGCGTTTATTCCAGCACAGGTAAACTGGGGCTGCACTATGGCCCTTTCTACCCTCAGTGTAATACATCTTTCCCATGGTTTTTCCAAATTATCTTGGGCCAGAAAATTATTTCACTCAGTCATTCTGTGGGATTCACCTCTCTAGAATTTGGTTGGTGTCAATGTTTAAAGGCATTTGAAGGCATTTGGAGCTGTCTAGGGAAGAACTTCTGTCATTTCCTGCCTTCATTCCACTATCTTGGCTCTGCCTATCCTTAATATAATTTTATGTAAAACTTTAAGGTGTTTTGTGATTTGAAAATTCATTTACATATTATTTGATTTGCATATAATATCTAGCACATAGAAGACAGATAATAAATGCTTATTGATTGACTCATCTGCAAAACAACCTGTGAGGTAAGTGATGATTATCATTCTAATTTTACAGGTGAGGAAAGTAAATTTGAGAAAAGCTAAAGTAACTTGTCCAAGGTCACATAGCACTCTAGACAATATGCCATTAAACTATTAAATTCTTTCATTGAAAAGACAATGTTTCATTTTTCTTTGTATCATCTGCACTGTCAGACAGCTTTGTATGTAGTCAATAATTCAATTAATACTTACTGAATTGAATTCTTATAAAATGAGCTCAAAGAACTTGAAGCTTATACACATTCTGTTATAATTGACTGCCAATGTAAATGTTACCAATTCTGGGTGAATCTCAATTGTACATGATTCCAAACTTTATGAAGAGAAGAAACATCTTCCTTTTTAGTCTTCTTTTTTTTTTTTTGACTTTTGGAAGGCAGTGGGGTTAAGTGACTTGCCCAAAGTCACACAACTAGGTAATTATTAAGTGTCTGAGGCCAGATTTGAACTCAAGTATTCCTGACTCCAAGGTCAGTACTCTAGTCACTGCACTACCTAGCTGCCCCAAGAGCTATCTTTCTTAAGGAGAGAAGAGATCCAACCTCCATGCCAAGAAAACCAGTGTTAAATTCCTGAATTTAATCTGTATAGACCTGTAAGGTAAGTCCCATAATACCTCAAGGCTCTAGGCAAGCCTCCAAGATTATAAATTGCAAAACTAGTTGCCTATTACTGCACTTTTCCTAAGGTAGTAACATGATGCTTTGAAGGCTTGTTTGAAGACTTGTATTTGAATCCATTCCCTCTGTGATCTTAGAAAAGTTATTTGTCCTCTTTGGAGTTTGGTTTTCCCTTCTGTAAATTAAGTAGTTTAGACTGAAAGATTTTTATGACTTTATGAGATACAAAGGAAATAATAGGACATAATGATACTTACAAACAGCTACCTGGTAGGGTTATTGAGAATGTACAATGACATGACTGTTGTGTAATGCTATATGTATTCGGGCAATAAAATGAGTTTTCAATCTCCCCTTTCCTTCTTCTAACAGATTTTGTCTTTTTTTGTGTCCTCAATACTTAGCACAGTGCCCATAAGTAATCCATGGTAGGGGCTTAATAAAGCTTACTGACTGGCTCAAGAAATTCCTTGACTATTTTCACATATTGATCTGTGGTTAGTTTTTAATAGGGCCTCAAGAATTATTCAAACATTTTGCACCTAAGGAATCAAAGTCCCATTTTGGATTATGGAGCATCCAAGCATCATATGAAATGAATAATGATCTGCTTGAATGAGAAATGGTGCTTACTTTGATTTGGGTGGGATTTAGCACTAACCACGAGGTCATATAATGAGATTTCACTGTGCCTTTGGAACTGAAAATCTCTGATGAGGAATTCACAATTAAGGTAAGTGGAATGGAATGCCAACTGGGGTTAAAAAAATAAAAAAGGATCCATCTAGCCCAGGAAATATGCTGGAAGGAAAGAATCTATAGTACAATTCCCTTCTGATTCAACATAGGGCAATTTTAATTCCTGGCAGTATTTGGAACACTGTCTAGGCAATGAGGTATTTAATACTGTTGGCATCTATGTGGTCAGAATGGTGCTTCAAATTTAACATCCTATTAAGATGACTGGTGAGTAGGGGGTCACCCTTTCTTTACTGCTATTCTTCAGACTATCTAGATGCCAGGTCAACCAAATGTCTCCCTGTTCATTTACCTTAGGAAGGTTACTAACAACTGACAGAAGGGCTAGAGTGTTCCAATGTATGCATGCTCAGGAAAATTTTTGTTAGGAGGAGGGAATATTTGATATTGTTTTTATATTGCTACTTCTCAAGATGCCAAAATCATCATTTTGAATAGGAGCCAGAGGTTGAAATCATTTCTCTTCCATTCACTACCTTGTGTGACTTTGTTCAAGTCACTTAACTTCTTTAGTTTCACTTTTCCCATCTATAATATGATGGGATTGATCTAGATGACTTTTTTGATTCTTCCTAGCTCTAAATACAATAATTGGATGTTATAAGAACTTCTTTGCCTCTATTATTCCATGTTGAAGGTGGAACAGATTTTTTATTCTTTTGTAGCTCTAAGGAATAGTTCTACCTTTCAGGGGGTAAGATTTAAAATCAGATACATAACAGTATACAGGGAGGAAGAATGCTCTCATAATGATTGCTCTTCAATAATTAACACAATAGTTATCTCTCTCTCTCATTGGAAAATTTCAAGAATAGACTGGATGATCTCCTTTCAGAAATGATGATTTCTTTTTTTAAAAGATTTTTCAAGGCAATGGGGTTAAGTGGCTTGCCCAAGGCCACATGGCTAGGTAATTATTAAGTGTTTGAGGTCAGATTTGAACCCAGGTATTCCTGACTCCAAGGCCAGTGCTCTATTCACTGCACCACCTAGCCACCCCAAGGAAGGATGATTTCTATAAAGAGTGTAAGAGAGGATGAAATAACTAATACTTTTCATCCTATCCATATTATTCTATATCACATATAGTGCATGGATCAGTGAATAGAGAACTGAACTTGGAGCCAGGAAAACTTGAGTTTGGATTCGGTTCCATATTGTAGGATGTAGAGTAAGTCACTTACCCTTTGTTCAGTCTCAGTTCTCTCAGCTCTATAATGGGGACAAATACTTACTGCACAGAGAGGTGAATAGATCAAGTTGTTGTAAAGATGAAATGAGATAAACAATAAAGATGCTTTGCAAATATTAAAATCCTACATAATGTGAGTCATTATTATTATTATTATTATTAATGTCATTAGTTTCCTAATTATTATATAGTCCATTATATTTTTAATGGGGAAATCAAGATAACCAAGGACCATCTTGTAGGACTTCTATGTTCCGCATATTAAAATTTCCTGAGTTCTTGATCCTTTATGAGTACTGGGGTTGGGGTTAATCTTGTTCTAAAAACCTCTCTATTGATTATTTCATTTCAGAAGAAAATAAGACACTAAGAATTGTGCAACCTCACAATTTGAAAAATTAGCTCAAACTCTGGATCTTGCATCTTTGATAGTGTCTTTTCTAAGCCTATTCCTCCTAAATCAAATTAGCAACATATATAAATGGGTTATTAGAATTAATTAAGCTAATGTATTTAATTTTGGTGACAAATCTGAAGCAAATAGTTCTTCATTTCTTCAACACTTTCATAGTGAAAAATACGGATTTAGATGTGTGTCAAGTTTTGTTTTTATTTTCAAGTGTTTTGTTCATACAATCAAAAGGAAAATTTAGCTTCCTTATACAGATAAATAGTCTAGTAAGAGTAAATCCTCTTCCTTCATCTCTAATATATTCATTTTCCAGATTATCTTTGAAGAGGTAACTCAACTAAAGGAGACAGAGAACTGAGAGTCTGAATTTGGCAACCTTCATCAATTATCTTTAAACCTTAAGTTAAGTCTCACAACCTATAAAGTCAAGTATAGCCTAGGCCAAACACTTTTCTTCCTTCCTGGAAGAGTACTTTATGTGAACATTGATCCAACAAATAGGATCAATGGTTGTAAAGGGCATATGGTCCTTGTGAATACAACCACTGGCCCCAATGTCATGGGCAACATCAAAAGTAATGTACTGTGAAATTAAGAGTTCATCACCTCATTGAAGATCACAAATGTTCTGAGAGTATGGAAGGCAGAGCTGCTGTTAGAAAAAAAAATTAAAATTCTAAGAAATTTAATCAGTGCCACTCACTCAATAGGTCAATGGTACTTCTAAACGTGGCAGTCAAGAAAACCTTTTGGTTTTCCAGATAGTCTTTCTAAGTTTAATAATCTATTTATTCCTCTAACCAGGGCCCTACCTTCAACTGTCTGATATCCCTACCCTTTAACTGGATTGTCTATGCTCAGAAATTTGAATTTTTTAACTGACTGATGTTTACCTGACTTGTGATCTCTGGAGTTATGTGGAATTTTGTCAGTTTGAATGACCTTAAAATTCAACTTGCCCTGACCATTCACAAAATCTCAACTCTTGACATAACTTGAATACCAGTACATCCTAGGTTTTCCTGACAAAAATCCATGCTTTTATCATTTCCTTTGACATTATAAATGGATCAATTCCAGTTGAAGTATAGAGAACTAGTTTTTCTATTTTGGAAGTACCAGACCTGGCCAAGATGTAGATCAATGTGCTGTCTTAGTTTTAGAGGTGCCAAATAATTCCCTTGTGCATCATTTCTCAAAGCTTTTGCTCTTAGGATCCCTTTGTACTCTCAAAAATTCGTGTTTATATATTTTTATGGTTCTATATATTGATATTTAATGTATTAGTAATATAAAATGGCATATTCTTTTAAAAAATTAAATTCATTTTGAAATAATAAGTTCCTTATATTTTAATATAAATTTTTAATAATAATTTATTTTCCAAAACAAAAAATAGTAAGGATATTGGCACTGTTTCACATATTTTTGTACATCTCTTTAATGCCTGACTTTACAGAATATGGCTATATTCTCATGTCTGTTTCTGCATTCAGTAGCTTTCAATATGTTATTTTGGTTAAAGTATATGAAGAAAATCTGGTCATGCAGTCACACACACATGTATATAGTTAGTAAATGGAGCGGTGTTTTAATAAGCAAAAAACATCTCACTATTACTAAGAAAGCAGTTTCAAACTTGCAAAACCACTGAAAAGGTCTAAAGGACTCATATGAATACTTTGAGAACCCACTACCATATCTTGTATTTGGGGGCTGGGGAAAAGATGAAGTTGATGCTGTCCTAATTAGATATGACCTTCTGAGGCACCATTGTATGATATAGTAGACAGAGAATACAAGACTGGAGTTCAGAAGCCCTGAGTTTGAGACTTGGCTCCACAACATAAAGAAAAGTTCTTTAAAGACCTCGATAATTTTGAAGAGTGCCAAGAGTCCTGAGACCACAAAGTTTGAGAACCTCTGAAGTAGGGTATTATCTGACACATCTAAAATTAAGACAATGCATTAACCTATAGTGGACCATATTGGTACTTCCAAAATAGAAAAAAAAAACTTGTCCTCTATATTGGAAGTATAATTTACATATCCAAAATTTGACAGAAAATAAAACAATAATGAATTGTGTCAGAATACAGAAAACAAGATTTGGGGGCCCACAAGAATCTTGAAGGAGGCTGTTCCCAGGATTTGGTGTATCACCATCCCAAGTTCTCCTTGGGATATTTGGGTACATCTTTATTTATGTTCAGGGAAGCTCAGGGAAAGCTCAAGGCCAAGAGGATAAAGACAGTAGAGGAGCAAAGAAGAGTATTCTAAGCTAGAGTGTAAGACTGGTGAACAAAGCTTCTCTGTTGAGCTTTCTAGAAATTCTTTTTCCTTACTACAACATCATTTCATTTAATAAGGCTAAGAAAATCACAAGAAAAGTCTGTGATTAACTGAAATACAAAAATGACTAAAATACAGTTCTTACCCTCAAAAAGCTTACAATTAAGTAGGGAGAAATTATATTTGTATATAGTAACTATTATCAAAATCAGACTAGGATAAATACATAATAAATCTATATAAATACAATCATCATCACCTTCATAGAAGCACTTATTGCAAAACACTTACATATATATATATATATATATATACATATATATGATTTCTTTCTCTTCATAAAAACCCTGTGAGTTACATGCTGTTATAATCTTCATTTGGCAGATAAGGAAAATGAGGCTTAAGTATGTATAACAGACCAAAACAAGTAATTATCAGTGTCCAAACTGGATTCCAAGGTCATGCTCTATCCATTGTATCACTTATGCTTCTGTGAGATCTAACAATGGAGAAGCAATTTTCAGAGCTAGAATATGGGTAAGGACAGACTTCATGAGGAATATCACATAAAGATCTTTGAAGTATGAGATGGATGCTAACAGATAGAGATGAGGAGAGGAGAGGAGCAAGGCAGGAGAGAATAAGGATAAGAGACAAGGTACCTCCTCATCTCCCCAAACAAAATAACTCAAAGTAATGAGACTTAGCCTATTTTCCCACAATTGGCTGCATGCTGAGTTTTATTGTCGTTCGGTTACAGGTGAATGAAATCTGTACGGCTCTGCTGAAAAGAACCCTACCTCATTGGCTACATTAACTGGCATTCTTAGCTTTCAGTAAGCCTTTATTTCCATTGGAGTAAGACTACAAATCTCCCTTTAGTGTTCCTATAAAATCCCCAGCCTTTCAGCAGATCTTATTACAACCATTGATTAGCTGAAGCAGCAATAAAATATCGTCCAGCCCAACCTGCTGCTGCCTTCCCTATACAGAGCTGCTTAAACTTCCACTTCTATTCCACATATTAGAGTTTCAGACATCAGGAAGCAATCATTCCACATCCCTTCTTTATTTTACACTTTGGGATCTCATCCATTATCATAAAATAGGATGGGGGGTAAGTGGAGAGGAATAACATTCCCTGGAATATCAATTGTTACCTAATTAACTGATCAAACAACTGAATTGTCAAATTACAAGAATTTTCAAAGTGAAGTCTTTTCTTCTATTCCAAAACTTCTATTCACTATATTTATTTTCAGCAATTAGACCATAAGCAGTGTGATTTATCTATAGGAACAAATCTAACTTAAAAGAAAAAGCAGCAACTTTAACTGAGTCAGAAATTCTTAAATTATTTTATTCTTATGGACCACTTTGGAAGACTGGTGAAGTCTTTGGATCCCTTCTCAGAATGGGATTTTTAAATGTATTTAAAAATATAAAATAAAATACTTTAAAAATCCAATTGTATTTAAATACTCATCAAAATATTTTAAAAGCAGCTTCATGAAGTTCAGGTTTATTTTTTAGGCAATGGAGTTAAGTGACTTGCCCAAGCTCATATAGCTAGGCAATTATTATGTGTCTGAGGTCACATTTGAACTCAGGTCATCCTGACTCCAGGGCCAGTGCTCTATCCACTACACCACCTAGCTGCCTCTAAAGTCCAGGTTTAAAACACCTGAGCTCTAATGAGAGCAAGGAGTATAGTGAGACAGAATGATACCTATTTCATTGGTATTCTTGCAATGTCAAGAGAATTAAAGGATAATCCTGGTATGTTGAATTGACCTGTCATAGGGTAACCTAATGGGAGGAAATGAACCAGAGTGGCATGATTAGACAGACATGAATAGGTTGAATTTGCATGACTGAGAGAATCCTCATATTGGATTAGATCATAGAGACAGTGGAATATAGTATGACATTTATATTTCTAAGTATATACTTTTTTAAAAATACCTTATCTTTCTTTATAGTGTATTTGTGGCAGAAGACATTCCAATTATCCACAAGCTGCCAATAAAAGGCAGGGAAATTAAGCACATTGTCAAAGGTAAAATAGCAAGTCTCTAATCTAATTCAGACATCTTAATTATGAATTTTCAGGAAGAAATCAATTATTATCCATCCAATTTGTTTATATTTTGGGATAAAACTTAGAAGTTTTTGTGTTTGTTTTTTCTGAGACTTTTTCCTCCCCTTTATGAAAAGAAAGATTCTGAGATTCACTCACACTAAAGTGGAAATGTCTGCTTATATGTAAAGTACTTGCTCTTCCTTAACTCTCTTATCTCTCCCTCACACTTGCAAACTGTGTGACCTTGACAAAGTCCTTAAACCCTGATTGCCTCACATCCAGGGTCATCTCCAGTCATCTTGATTCATATTTAGCTACTGGTCACAGATGACTCTGGAGGAGAAAGTAAGTCTGGTGACTTTCCTTAGCATAACCACCCCCCCCCCATTCAAATCCAATTCATGTGCTTATCATGGCATCAAATCCCTAATATCATGGTCTTCTTTGAAAATAAAGGACAAACATCATCATCTCTCCCTTTTTACCTGAAGAACTCCATTAGAATATTATATATAAATAGAAGATTGAAGAATATCAAGTCTTAAGATTCATTCTGTCTCTGTTTTCTCTCAGGTCCTAAGATTTGGGAGCTGATAAACCTTAGAAAACCCAAAGAACTTCACTCTCAACTTATTGGAAAAAATCTATCATATCCCTGGTGTATATGACACTTCTTTTGGCTATAGATAGATGCATTTTATGATATTAAAAAGGTCTTTTTAAGTCTATACTTTGTTGAGTGTTATATTATACTTTGTCAAAGACTTTTCTACATCTGTAAAGATGATTATGTGATTTGCAATGTTTTGGTTTTTAATATGATTATGTTCATTGTTATCTTAATTTTGAAATATCCTCATACCCATGGTATAAATCCCAGGTGATAATAATGAATGATTTCTTGAATAAATTGCTGGAACCCAATTAACAGTATTTTATTTTAGTTTTATGAGTTAATGATCATTAAGGATATTGTCTTATAGTTTTCTTTCTATGTTTTTATCTTTTCCTGGTTTGGATTTTAGGACAATATTTGTCTTATAAAAGGCTTCTGATAGTATACTTTCTCAATTTTTAAGAATACTTTGTAAAGACTGAGTACTAATTATTCTTTAAAATTCTAATATATTTCTCCTGTGAATTCATTAGCACCACAATATTTTTCCCCTCTTTGACAGTTCCTTTACAGCAGAATCTATTTCATTTTTTGGAAAATGGCTGTTTAAGGTCTCTATCTGGATTTCTGGTAGTCTGGGTATTTATATTTTTGGATGTATTCCTCTATTTCTTTTGTGTTTTTTTGTTCTGTTAGTCTATAACTACACAAATACTTTTTTTTATTTCTTCAGGGATTATTGTATTTTACTTTGCTCATTTGCTATATTTTTATTTGATTTTCTGCTCTTTTTAAAAATTGAATTAATGAGGTTTATCAATTTTTTTAGTCTTTTTTAAAGAACTAGTTTTTACTTTTATTTAGCATTTCTATTAAATTTTTGTTTCTTATTGACATATTTCCCTATAATCTTTAATATTGTATCTTTTATTCTTATTTTTAGGCTTATTGGTTGGCTTTCTAACTCTTTAAATGCATATTCAATTCATTAATCTTTTTTCAAAATATTTTTTGAAGTGTGATTGTAAGATTTTTTCTCCCAGACTTCTTTAGCTATTTCACAGGTAAAAAGGGAGCGATGATGATGTTTGTCCTTTATTTTCAAAGAAATTGTGTTATGTTGTTTCATCATTATCATTTTCTTTTATATCAATTATTAATTGCTTCTAAAATTATTTATTCTTTGACCCTCTCTTATTTAGGATTTTATTGTTAAGACTTGAATTGGTGTCTTTTGTTTGTAGTTCCTGACACAATTACTATTTTTGTTGTGTTATGGTCTGGTAAGGTTGTTTTAACTATTTCTGCCTTTTTATATTCATTTGCAACAGTTCTTTATTCTATTACATGGACAGCTTTTCAGTTTTTGTAAGAGTCTCAAGTAGTGTCCACATTCTTTTTGCTGTCTCAGACAGAAAACTCTAGTTTCTCCAGCAATTCATTCATTTGTCCCTTTGTTTATCTTTCTGTTAGAGTTATCTAAAACTGGGAGAGGGATACTGAAGTCTCCTAGTATCATTGTGTTACTATGTCTTCTTGTAATTCATATAATGTTTCCTTATGAATTTGGACACTGAGCATATATTTTTATGAGCATATATATTTAGAGAATATATTTATTACTTATATTGGTTTGCTATTTATGGTTCTTTTAAACACAATATAGTCCCATTATTTATTCCTTTTTTTATTTGGTGAATATTTTTGCTTGTTCAGATCACATAAGCACAACTGCTTTTTGGATTTACTTGATAATTATTTTGTTCATGTCTTGGGTTTTTAATGTGTTTTTTTATAAATAACAGAAGGTAGCTTTTTGTCTTATTTAATCTGTCGCACTTTTTCATTTTATTGACAGTTTAATCCTGAATTATAATAAATTGACTTTTCAAACCCCAAATTCCCTATGCAAACACCCAGCACAAAGTCCCTAACTACCCTCACAGACTATCTCTATTCTTGATAGGAATATTCATCCCTTGCATCATCAAAGCAAGAACTCCTTTTCCTCCCTTTTCAAGTACTCCTTATTTCTCCTTCTCACCCATTCTCCTGTTGGCTGTTCTCTTTCTAAAACCACAAGAATTATATTTTTCTCATTAATAGCTCTTATATGGACCAAGAAACATTTCACATTCCTCTATATCTCTCTGATTTCCTTCTCCCTTTCCTTGCAATTACCTCCCATATTGTAAAAAAGTTTAACCAAAAACAAAACAGATTCACCTAAAGGCAGGGTATCACCAAGTTTTGTCTATAATGTGCCATACCTGCCTCTTCACTTTTCCTTCTATCAGAGATTTCTGTTTTCACCCTTATCTCCTTGAATACATTTCAAAAAAAAAGATTCCTATTTAGCCTTTTGCTATCACTGCTTATATTGCTCTCCTTATTTGCTTCATTTATTCACTCCTCCTGAATTTCTGTTGTTTGGGGTTAATTGAGGAGCGATTAATCTCTTTGGTTCTCTTTCAAATAATATTAAAACACCACTTTATTATTGAAAATTTATCTGTTTGTATGTATGGTTAAGCTTATACTTCCAAAGAAAGTGACTCTGGACTGCATCCTGAGTTCCCCTGCTCCTCAGACCTCATTGCATTTCCTCTCAAATTTTCTGGTGAGTACTGCAGAATTTGAATTTTCCTCCCTCTCTATTTGAGTCTTTCTCCTAGTGTTTTGTAGAACTTGTTTCTAAATTGTTAAACTTATATACTATATCTTTTAATGTTTACAGTGTTGAGTATTTTTCCTGGAAGTGATCTATGCATTCTTTTAATTCTTATTTTCTATAGTAAGAAATTCTAAGTAGTTCTTTTGTTTCCTGAATTCTGGTATTAAGGGTTTTTTTGTCTTATTGTATTTTTCTGGAGACCTCTGATCTTTAGGGCTTTTTTAATACACATCCTATCTTTAAGATCTGTATGTTTTGCCTTCACAGTAAACATATATTCTTTTAATGTTATTGTTTTTTGCTTCTTTTTTAAATGGACTTCACTTCTGTATATTTTCATTCCTATTATTCTTTCTTTCATTTCTTTGGTAAGAATTGCCTTCACAGATTCTGGTTTTTTCTATTCTGCACTTTGTTTTTGCTGTGCAAATCATAAATTCTGTTCTCATAATTTTCATTTATCTATTAAACCACTAAGGAATAGCAAGTTGTGGTTCCATGTTCTCTTCACATTCCACAGGGTCCTCTGCCTCATTAAGTGTTAGATCATTTTCCTTTGTTTTGCAATAATTATTCATAGATGCTTGAGCTTGTTTACTAGATCTGGAAGCCATATTTCCTTCTGTTGCTAATATTTTCCCAGATTTTATTTGCTTATGTTCAAGGTCTTTGATTCTAATTTCTTCTAATTTCAGGCTTCCTCCCCTTCCTCCTTCCCATTTCACCTTATTCATTTTCTGAGGGGGCTGGATCTCAAAGGGTCTCATCCTCCTTCTGTTTTTGGCAATTCACTGTTCATTCACCTAAGTCATTGTCCCAAATGGTTTTTGGATAGCTAGAAATGGTCCAGTTGGAGGCTGTGCTTTTTCTTTCAGGATTAGTGAAGGACTAAATAGCCCCCATTTTTACATACAAGGTGATTTATTCTAGTGATCTGTCCCTGTTTCTCTGTTCCTCAGTTCTCTTCCCTGGCACATGCAGTTCATAGAGCCTCCTCACTGATGCCATGGTGTTGTCTGCCATTATTCTTTTTTTTATTGGCAGTTCAGAACTGTGTAATGCTAATATTATGGGCTGCTGGGAAAACTTCTGCTTCCTGAAACCTAGGTCTCCAAGGTACTAGAAAGCTGGGTGATGGTGGTAGACTGTGGGAATATGTCTTATTGTACACCTGTGCTGGGGCCATAGGTCTGCCAGTGCCAGTGCAGTAGTGTAAGAGATGGGGAAGGTGGTCAGTGAGCTTCAGTTCATGACTTTCTTCATACATTCCCAGTATCTTAGACCTTTGAGACAGCTAAAATCGCTTTATCTTTGTTGCATATCAATATTGGAGAGATTGTGAGGTCATGGAGATTAGAGAAAATATATAATCTGTCATTTTGCTGCTCATATAAACTTTCATTCTATTGAGATGTTCAGATAAGTAGCACAGTCATTTGGAGAAAGAGGGGAATACTAACAATTTGAGGAATAAGAAAAAGCATCCCTAGGAGGTGGCTACTAAAATGAAACAAGACAAGCTAGATATTCTAAGAGGTTTAGGTAAGAAGATAGTGAGAATTCCAAGTATGGAGGAAAGACTTTCCTAAGGAATGGAGGGGACAATCTTCTGGAACACAGGGAGATTCCTCATGGACTGACAAGTACTGTGGAGACCTTAGTGGTCTGGTTTGGCCAAACACAGTGACCTTGGGCAAATCCCTTATCCCTGATTGCCTTGTATCTAAGGTCATCTTCAATTCTCCTGATTCATATCTGGCCACTGGACACAGATGGCTATGGAGGAGAAAGTGAGGTTGGTGACTTAGCACAGCATCTCCCCACTCAAATTCAATTCACATGCTTGCCATAGCATCACCTCCCTGATCTCATAGTCTTCTTCAAAAATGAAAGGCAAACATTATATTATTATTATTATTATTATTATTATTATTATTATTATTATTATTATGTGATAGGTAGTAAAATGAAACAAGTTTGGGAGAGCAGGACAGAATAAGACTGGGAAGAGCTTTCAAATTAATAGTTATAGCTAGTTAGCATTTATATATTGTTTGAAGGCTTATGTAGTATTTTACATAACATTTTTTTATTTACTCTTCACATCAAACCTGTTAAGGTGATATTATTATTATCATTATTTTTAACCATTGAAGAAACTGATGACTCTGAGAGGAGTTAAATGAATTGCCAAGTTCCATACAACAAATAAGTATTTGAAAGAGGATTTGAACTCTAGACTTCCTGACTCCAACTTCTTAGTCTATCTACTTTGCTACCTAACTTCTTTCAACAACCAACTGACAAGTTTTTATTTTTTTCAAGAAACAATAGGAAAGCGTTGAAGTTTTTCCAGCAAAGTTTAAGAGAGAGTTAAGGTTTGTTAAAAAGGAAGAAAAGCATTTATTAAGTGCCTTCTGTGTACAGGCACTATTATAAGTACTATCATTTAATTCTTACAACACTGAGAGGTAAATGCTACTGTTATCTCCATTTTGCTGTTGAGGAAACTGAATCAAATAAAAATCAAATGGCTTGGCCAAAGTCACAAAATTAGTGAGTATCTGAGGTTGGATTTGAACTCAAATCTCCCTGACTTTAGGCCCAACAGCTAGATGGTGTAGAGGACAGACCTTTGGAGCCTGGAGTAAGAAGAACCAAAGTTCAAATTCATTCTCAGATACTTATTTACTATGTGACCCTGGGCAAGTCACTTGCCTCAACAAATAAACAAAGTGGTTTGTGTATGTCTTCTCATTTGATTCACATAATAGACCTTTAAAGTGGATAGTGTAGGTAAAACATCTATTTTACAGATGAAGAAACTGAGGCAAAGAAAAGTATCTTGCTCATATTCACACAGCTACTATGTATCAGAGGTAGAAGTTCAAGTTAGATCTTGCTTGACTCCAAATCCAGCATTCCTTCCATTATATCATATTTTCCCCTGGAAACCTTTGCTGTAAGTCTGGAAAACCTCTTTTTTTTTTTTTTAAGAATTATCCTTCCTGGTGACAGGTTCCCTGCTTTAGAGTTTTTCTTTTCCCTTGTGTGGCCCGCTGCCCTGCTCCCTTTATGGGAAATCCAATGTCTGGAATCTTCTATGTTTAGAAACTTCCAGTTTCCTAATTAATTGGCACATCATGACCTGCGACATCAGAGATGCAAAACTTATCAGACTCACCTGGGTGAGATCTCTCTCTCTTACCTTCCTATAAATACTCCACTGCTTTTAACTGTGCTAAGTTACCCTGAAACATTTAGTGTGCATGAAGTTTCACCTTTGGACTGGCAATATCTTGAGCTGAATTCTGGAAGCAGCCTCTTGAAAGACCATTATAGACTCCTTTCTTCTGCCATGGCCTGAAACCATTCTGCCACAAACTCTCAAATGAGATGTTGCTTGTCCTCCATTCTTTTTCTTTTGGTTTTTGCAAGGCAATGAAGTTAAAAAAGGTCACACAGCTAGGTAATTATTAAGTGTCTGAGGCTGGATTTGAACTTAGGTACTCCTGACTCCAAGGTCAGTGCTCTATCCACTGTGCCACCTAGCTTCCCCCTTGTCCTCCATTCTTGAAGAAGATCACGACATCAGGAAGGTGATGCCATGCCAAGCATGTGAATTTGATCTCAGTGAGGTGGAGCTGTGCTAAGTCACCAGCCTCACTTTCTCCTCCAGACCTGTTTGGTCCAGTGGCCAGATATGAATCAGGAGGACTGGAGATGACCCTGGATGCAAGGCAATCAGGGTTAAGTGACTAGCCAGGGTCATACATTTAGTAAATGTCAATTGTCCAAGGCTATTTTTTACCCTGTCTTTGGCTATACTTCCTTTTTCCGCTTTAGAGTTGTTGGTCCTTGGGCTGCTTCTCTAGTTTTAGTTGTCAGCTGCTGCTCCCATTTGAGGAAGGGATCATAAATTATTCCCTAAAGCTCTCCCTTGTCTCTGCTTTAGGTGTTCCTTGTGAAATGTTGTGGCTACTGTTAAATGTGAAAAAAACAAACAGAAGAGCCTATTGCTTTAAGCATTGAGAATTCTTCTACACCCCAAATTAGAAAGAACCAATAAATATGAATACAGTTTTCAGAGGAAGAAATTCAAGCTATCAAAAGTCATAAGTTTTTACATGCTCTAAATCACTTATACTTAGAGAAATGCAAATTTAAGCAATTCAGGCTCTACCTCAAATCCATTAGATTAGCAAAATTGACCAAAAAACCCAAAATAACAAAGCTGGAGGGCTTTGGGAAAACAGGTACATTGATGTACTATTGTTGGAACTGTGAACTGTTTCATTCTGAAAAGCAATTTGGAACTGTGCTAAAAAGCTATTAAAATATGCATAACCTCTGAGTCAACAATACTACCATTAGGCCAATATTTCAAAGAGATGAAAGAAAGAAAAAGACCAAGATGTACAAACATATTTATAGCAGCCCTTTTCAAGGTGGAAAAGCATTGATGGGGGTGGCTGAACTACCATCTGTAAGAAAATAATTGAACAAGTAATGAAATATGAATGCAATGGAATATCATTGTAATATAAAGAATGATGAAGAGTATGGTATCAGAGAAATCTGAGAAGACTTACATGAACTGATCCAAAATGAAGTGAAAAGAAATAGGGAAAGGAATTGTACAATAACAATATTGGAATAATAAATAACTTTGAAAGCCTTAGGAATTCTAATAACAGGACTAATCAAAATCCTAGAGAGCTGATGATAAACTTACTAAGCATCTCCAGATAAAGGTGATGGACTCAGTATATACATATACATACATATTTATGTTTACATGAATAGATATATTGTATATATCATTTTGTATATGTATATATACATCAGAGTATGTAAATATTTGTCTCAATCTGTATGTGTAAAGACCCATCTATATCTATCTATATATGTAGATGTGTGTATGTAGACATATATGATATGATTAACACAAGAATTTGTTTTGCTTCCCTATTTTTACTTCATTATTGTTTTTCTTACTTTCTCCATGTGGCAGTAAGTAGAAAGCTTTAGGAGGGAGAAAATTCGAAGCTGAAAATTTAATTAAATTAAATCTTTAAAAATTCTTCTGCACAGCTGTTTTTAGTATCAGCAATGAATTCCAATAGCCTAGCACAGTACCTTGCATATAGTTGCACTTAATTAAAGTTTGTTGTTTTGCATTAATTCTCTTTGAGGGTTTTGTTTGTAGAAGAGTGAAAGTTGTGACTTATTTATGAAGTTTCACCATTGACAGAGTCAAAGACAGTGATAATTGGTAGTTTCTTGATTCTCCCTTGTTGTATAAGTCATTAGTCAAGGTAGATTCTTCCAAAAGATAAGGGGCACAAGTTCAGACAATCAATAAGAAGATGGAACTCAGACTCATACAGTTCAATTTTGGTGCTGAGAGTTACAGAGTTATGTTACATGAGGGAAGTATGGTGATATCTCTCCTCCAGGGTTCAGTTATGGTAATCCTTCCTACTTTTTTGTTCAAGTATAAATTGAAAATCTAAACAAATCCCAGTTCTATCTATTGCTTGGTTTCAAGGAGTACAGATTTGGGATCTTCCATTATTCTTGTTTTTCTTTTGGATTTAGAAAATTTCTTGGTGAGAGTGCAGAAAAAGGAATTGAAAAAAAATTGTTGACAAGGACTGGGAGCACTGATGGAAAGAAATCTGGTCTCTTTCTGTTTAGTATTTTGAAAATTACTTGGAAATGAACTGTTCAGAGAGAGAAGAAGACAAGCAAATGAAAACAACTGCCACCTATGGCAGCCCCTGTCAGTTTTTTGCAAGCTTCCAGCTGACTATCCTTAGATTCAAACTCAAGTAAAGTGTACATAGTTCCAGAAATACTAAATATTCCTACCCAACATGAGATGAATGACAAGTCTAGTCCCTGGCCCAGATGTTTACTCCAGCATTGACTTAAAGAGGGTGAGCTAAGCAAGTTTTATTACTTTTAATCTTCCTAAGGTTGGATGAAGGAAATGATCTGTATGCTGTAAATTTCCATTAGCCTCATGGATGGAAGCACGCAGCTATTTCTCCTATGGGAAGACAATTGTCAGAACAGCAAGGAAGCAACAACAAAGATCCACACATATTAAAAGATGTGCCCATTGTTCGTCATTTTTCCTGAACATCACAAGTAAGCAAAGATGTGAAAAAAGAAACTAGACATCCAGTGGACCAGAGGAGGTTAACCCGATTTTTCAAAGCACCACAATCAGGCATACACTTGAGGATTCAGCTTCTGGTTTATATTCCTGAATTAGATTATCTGGGCTACGGTAGTTCTCAAAGAATACAAAACAGCTGGAACTGACCATTTCCCACCAAAGTCTTACAGACAGTTTCCGAAATTTAATTGCCAACTAAAATGTTTCATATCTGTCAACCTGCACTGGCCTTCCTCCTCTATAACTGGTCTTGATGAACACTGTTCTGATTGGACCCAGGGAATATTATTGAATGACAGTGCTGGCAGGAAATTTAGAGATTATCTAGCCCCACCTCTTTATTTTACAAATGAAGAAATGGAGGCACTAAAAGGTAAAGCAACTTGTTCCAAGGTTTGTGGATAGCTAATGTCAGCAAGCTAGTTTTCTTTCTACTATACTATGATCTGTCACCTTCCTTCATCACCAACAGTAAAATCCTAATATAGAGGCAGTAGGTCGTACAGTGAATAAACCATTGGACCTAGATTGAGGAAGACCTGCATTCAAATTATATCTTAGAAATGGAGTGAACTTAGGCATGTCACTTAACCCAGAGATGTGTGGTGAAGGGGAGGCAGAGCTGAGCCTCCCCTCTGATTGCAAGGGGTTGAGGGTATATATTTGGTTACAATAAGTATGTGCCAGTGTATATACTCTTAACCTTTCCAAATCAGAGGTGAAGCATAGGTGAGGTACTTCTCTGCCTCCTTGTCTACCCTGACTGCACTCCCTGATTTAACCTCAAGTCTGCCTCAATTTCCTCATCCTCAAAGTGGATATAAGAATAATGCCTACCTCCTGGGGTTATTGAGAGGAGAAAGAAGTGAAATAATATTTGAAAGGGGCTTTATATATATTATTATTGTTATTTTATATTGTGGTTAGACAGTAAAATGACCAAAGTTTCATTCCTCTAATGCTAGCCTTTTAAAAGGGTTCTTTTGACCTACCAAGTAGTATAATAAATAAGAGTGAACAAGGAGTTGTAATTAAAAATATATGATTCATAGTATTCTGTTGATTTCCTACAAATCCCATGACACCCCAAGACCTTATATATACATATACATATTCCCCCTACCCAGAGTCAGTGTCTTCCCTTTGGCAGTTTACCTGGCATTCATGTCATGCATGGTTTATATTACTTCTCTGAGTTCGTGTTATTGATAACCCAATTCCTCTCCCCAGTGGCATATAAGCTCCTTGAGAGCAGGGATGGTTTTGATTTGTCTTTGTATCTCCTATAACCAACAGAGCTCCTGGAGACACTGCCCACACATATGCCAATGCAGCAAACTATCAACTTAACCTTATTTATTCCCAATTTACTCAGATTTCTAAATTTGCAATACTCACAAAGCTTACACATTTTAATTAGGACAATCAAAAGATTTGAGTGCCCAAGGTAAGTCCTTAAAAAACACTTATGCTTAGTGAATGAGTGGATTAATAGACAGATGGGACCTTCATTTTTCACTTAAAGAAATGGAGGTCCAGGAATCTGAAACAATGTATCCAAAGTCATACAACCTGATAGTGACAGACAGAATCAGGACTCAGGTTTCCATATTAATGACACCTGAAGACCTCCTTGGGACTGGTGAGGCTCTAACCTGGACCACCATTTCTTGAGGTGCCTAGGCCATCATCACTTTGCTCTCCTCTCAATTTTTCATTTGCCTGACTTTTTTACACCCTCCCCAGTAACCTTGTCCCCTTCTTCCCTTCTCTTTCTTGCTATATTTACATATGATATTCCCCAATTAGAACATAATAGTTCCTTGGGGTAGACACTATTTTAAATTTAAATTAGCACTGTGCTTGGTGCCTAGTAATCTCCTAATTAATGCTGCCTGTCTTTCAATCTGTATCTCTCTTCCTCTCTCCTCTCTCCTCCTTCTCTTCCACCTCCTCTCTTCTTCTTCTTCTTCTTCTTCTTCTTCTTCTTCTTCTTCTTCTTCTTCTTCTCTTTCTCCTTCTCCTCCTTCTCCTTCTCCTTCTCCTTCTCCTTCTCCTTTTCTCCTTCTCCTTTTCTCCTTCTCCTCCTCCTCCTCCTCCTCCTCCTCCTCCTCCTCCTCCTCCTCCTCCTCCTCCTTCTTCTTCTTCTTTGGAAATCAACTAGAAACATATCTAAACATTGATTGGTAAGATTCTTTTAGTGTTCAGAAGTTTCACTTAAAGCATCATCTGTTATTCTAGTTATTTCCATGGGTATCCTCTCCTCCCCCTGTGGGAAAAGACTGTCCCAAAAATTCTGCTAGGAAGCAAAACCATTTTATATTGGGCTCTCCCAATTATAGACTATATGATTCTTGGTCAAAAAAATTTAATAATAGCATATTTCAGGATTAGAAAGGAGTCTCAAAATCAGAAGTCTTGGGGTCAAGTTCTGTCTATTCTACTTAATGATTATATATGTCCTTGAGCATCTTATTTAAGCTCTAAGTGGCAAGGTCATATCTCTAAGACCATAAATTATGAAGATAAAGATCTGCATTAATAAGAAACTTTTCACCAGAAGGTGAAGCTGAAATCATGGTCTAGTTAAAAAAAAAAAAGCAATTCAACAACATCTCCTCAGGATTTT
Source organism: Macrotis lagotis (assembly GCF_037893015.1). Lineage (NCBI taxonomy): Eukaryota > Metazoa > Chordata > Mammalia > Peramelemorphia > Peramelidae > Macrotis > Macrotis lagotis. Next base: position 86,295,747 of record NC_133661.1, on the reverse strand, counting down.
AGACTTTGAACTTGAAGGAATCTTTGAAATTTTCCCATTCAGCACACTCCTTTAACAGATGAAGGACAATGAGGACTTGAGAGAAGTAATTTGCCTAAGGTCACAGAGGTAGTAGTAAGAAGCAGAGCCAGGAGGTAAATCCAGACCTTCTGGCTCCATTACAGTTGCCTCCCTTACAGAATCTTTACATTAATGACATAATTATAAAAAAAACACAGGGTAAATGTGCATTACAAATTTTTCATTAATTCATCCCATTTTAATATTGATGGAACAAAATGGAAATACATTCTTAAGCAATCTTCAAGCTAAAATGACTTTAAGGCTTCCCACTTTTCCCCCCTTTTCTCAATTACTTCTCACTCCCCTCTCTAACCCACCCAGTTCTCCCATATCAGGATGATAGAAAAGAAACAAGAATTGTAGAGTAATAAGGATAGGCTGTCAGAAATCCCTGGCAATTACCTAGCTGTGTGGCCTTGGGCAAGCCACTTAACCCCATTACCTTGAAAAAAAACCTAAAAAAAATCCCTGGCAAGACCACTCACTGTCTTCAGACTATTGAAAATGAAGTCCTTCCCTTAATCAGGCAAACATATGTAAATACCAGTTGATTTTCCTAAAGACATTTCCTTAGAATGCATTTTAAATGCTTTCCCTAAAGTGACAGCCATGTTTTTTTCTTCCTTCCTTGCCAAAGTGACACATCCCCCCGGGTTCTCCCTCCCTTTCTTTCTTCCCTCTTTGTGGCTCTCTTCAGTGCATCTGCCTAAGGTAGAAGATGTCACTGCCTTGGGGGAACTGGAAGGATGTCCCTGGATATGCAAAAAACTACTTAAACACTGACACCCATAAGATGCATAAGGGAGTTTGGGAAATTAGCCATCTCAGATTAACCAGTTCAGGAAGTAGAATTCCAAAAGAGCCTTGAATAAATCCCCTTCCTTCATCTTCTTATTATCCAAATTATCCATCCTTCATGTATATTAGAGATCTTTCCCTTTTCTGTCTTCAAAACTTGTTTGATAATTTATCACTCAGTATCTTAAAAATGAGTTTTTGGAATCCTGTCTTATATTACTAGTTAATTTTAGTTATGTTGCCTCTGACCAATTGATAAATTTCTTGAGGGAAGGGACATTAGATAGTGGTCATATGTTATAGTTTTTTTCACATCACCCCCCCCTACACACACACACACACACATACACACATACATATATACATAGTAGCAGCTAAAAGTAGTGCCTTGCACCATACCAGGTGGATAAATTGAAAGAGGTAATGACTGGGACTATAGCAATGCCTGAACTGAAGTATTCAATTCTGACCTCACAGAAAAATATCATTTTCTTGCATTCTGCCCTCCTCAGACTCCTTGGTGTTCAGTTCTCAGAGTCACATTGGAAGAACACTCACAGTTCTTAAAAATAAGGGGGTTGGACTTCATGGCATCAGAGATTACTTCAATCTCTAGACCTGTGAGCCAATATGCATCTGAAGATATGACATGGAGAAGAGCGGACAAGTCTAGGGGCAGCTATAACTGAAGGTAGTTCAATGGAAGGACCTGTCCAAATATAGAATAGGCTGCTTTGGAACTTAGAGGACCATGTTCTCTGGGGTTCTTCAGGTGGTCAGACATTGGAGAAGCTCCTCTTGTTTGGGTATGAATTAGACTAGATGACCACTGAGGTTCTTGTCCGATCTGAAGGAAAGTATGGTTCATAATATCTCAGATTTGCAAGGCACTGATGGAGGTCACATGGTTTAGTAATCCTCTGCAATTCTATAAAGGTCAGTCCTTTTATTTTATTTTACCATTGATGAAATTAATCAAAAACACTAGAGAAAGGGCTCCAGAAACAAGGACCCTGGGAGTATGTAGGTATAATTTTAAAATCAACACACACACACACACACACACACACACACACACACACACACACACACACACAATGTTTACCTCTAAGTTACACATTGACCCAATGTTATCACTCATTTTCCCTCTGAGGAGTTGCAGAAGTTGCATCTCTCTGGGACAATATTCTTTTGGATATGCTTTGCTGTGTTCCTGGGGGAAAACAAAAGAATGCACTGTAATGACTATTGACCCCACTTTCTCCCCTATATCATTGTTACTAGCTGTCGACTGTTAACTTCTACCAGTCCTAGAGGTCAGATAAACTGGTGGACTCAGTTTGCAGGGGATAGGAAACGAAGACCTGCTAAGGCAATGGGTAACACAGAGGGATTATGGCTGGCTGAGGGACAATTCTGCTGGACAGTTTTTTTTTTCCAGACATATAATATAATTTTAAATCATGAATAGGCTGTAATCTAGTTGTTTGGGACATCAGATCTCTACTTAAGAGATGAGTTCAGATTGAGAAGATGTATTTTGGCCAAACAGGTTTCTTTGGTCACTATGCTTGATTTTTTTCCTCTGTATAATTGTCTGACAGAATTGTCTATGTCCTAGAGGTGTCACTGAAAACAACTGCACTCTCTCCCTTTATCCCTCTGAAGGGAGCAAGCAGGCCAAACACCCAAGGGAGCTAAGCAATATTTTCCTCTGTTCCCCCTACCCAAAAAATGTACTATTCCCTAGAGGGAGTCTAGGGACTGGGGACAGGATCCTTCAAAAGTAAACATCCCATAATCTTGACTACAGTTGGTTGACTGAAGAGTAATAACTAAATATGCTGTGAGCCATACAAATCTCCAGGCCAGACTCTAGCTCCACCCAGTTTTTCTTCCAATTAAATCAGCTCTTGTTTCTTCCCGGCTTGCCAGCTGCTGCCCTACTGTAATCTCTACTCTGTCCATTATTTGTTATACTCCAGGCCAGGTGTACCTAATCCATAGGTACCTTACTGAGACTGCCTTCTAAGTCATCCCACCATCAACAAACTCTCTTTTTCTCTCCCTTTTCCCATTTACTTGCAATCATAGAAACCTGGTTTCTATTAGGAGACACTGAATCCCTAGACATCTGCTCCAGGACCTATTCTCATGCTACTCAGTACACTGGACAAGTATGCCTCTATACATCTTGCCCCTCACTGACACTTTCACAGCTCTTCTCTGCCATCATCACTTGGCAGCCTTTCCTTTGAACTTTACCTCATCCAAATATATCACCTTATTCAAATCCTGGTTCTCATCATTTACCCACCCTCAGTTCATTTGCCTTCCTTTTTTCAAAGAGTGCCTAACTTCCCTACTACCTCAATCTTGTTTTTATAATTGGGAAGTTCCCCCAAACACTAGTTTGTTCATTATCCCCTTCAACTTGGAAAAAATGGCATCTTCATAGAGCTGATGATTATATTCTCAATCTCACTCACCTCCAAAATCAAGTGAGTCAAAAAATGTAAAACATTTTGCTAAATCTAACTTGGTAATAAATACCAGCTATCTTTTATAATAATTCCTGAATCTGAAATTCCTCTTTCTCACCATAACTTTCTAATATTCCTTTCTTTCTCATTACCTCCTAAACCTATTATTCTTCCCCTGCATAGAACCACCAGTCACTCCACCCCAACTTGATTTCTGAGCAAAAACTTTTACTCTATACTTTTTCCCCCACTTTATAACCCTGACTCTACAGTTAATTAACCAATTCAACTTTATAGCTGCCCTCTAATCCTTTGTCCTCTTGTCCTTTCATAATTCATTTCTTTTGAAGTCCAAGCCTGGATTTCCTCCATCATCAGGCATCTTGTCTCCCCTACTGTACTAAAGAAATCTGCTAAAGGAAACTACAAATTTATGTGACCAATGTCTAGTGGCTCCTCAAGTAAGAGATACTCTTACTTTTCCTTTGTTAACTCCCTATCATATTTCTCACATTGCTCTTGTCTTCTTAAGTTGTTTACCTACACAATCCACTTTTCCCTTCCTTTTAGCAGAAACCCTCATTCATAATTTACAGATAAAACTGAAACTTGATCAGGGACTTCCTCTTTTGTATAAATTCCATATGAATAAATTTTATAAATCCCCTCAGTATCAAACTCAAATGAAATTCATTTTGCTCACCAAATCTGCTTCTTCATGAATTCTCTGTTTCTCTTGAACCAACTTGAGCATCATCTCTGCCTTTTTAGTCTTTTTCAGCTTTAGTCCATATCTAGTCTGTTGCAAATGGTCAATTCTATCTCCATAGTCTCTCTCATCCATCTTCTTCTCTACTTTCACTCAGTCACCATAAAAATTAAAGTCCTTATCACCTCTTACTTAGACTATTACAATCATCTCTTAATTAGTCTTTCCACTTTCACTTTCTCCATTCTCTAATCCATTTCTCCACACAGCTTACAAATTCATATTCTTAATGTATGGTCTAACCATGACCATTACCATTACACTACTCTAGAAATTATTCTGCCTCATTTCCCCTCAGATAATTTACATATAGATAATTCCATTTGGCATTTAAAATTTTTCATATCCTGGCTCCAATTTCTCTTTCCAGACTGATTTCACAAGATGTCCATTCATGAACTTTACATTTCTGGCAAACTACCCAATTTACAATTTCATATATATATATATATATATATATATATATATATATATATATATATATATATATATGAAGCCCCATCTTCCTGCTTTGAGCCTTTAGCATGCATTTTGCTTATGTTCTTGATCTTCACTTTGACTTTTTGGAATCTCTCACTCTAAGGATCTTTTCAAGTGTTCCTTCCTTAGGTCTTTACTCATCTTCCTTATTTTTTAAAGTAGATTTTGGAATTTATTTATCTGCATTCATGTTGTTTTCAGTGAGTGAAATATAAGAGACTTGACATTCCCAATGTCTGGTACACAGATAATATTTAAGAAATTCTCATTGAATAGAGTCTGCCTTGTTATTGCTTAAAGACTCTGAAAGAGAGCTTCTCTTTGAGTGTATATAAGGTTTTGTAAGAATAGGAAAAAAAGAAGTATATTTTGCTCCTAAAATTTCTACTTTTTTGACTCATTCTCAAAATGACAGAACAGCATAGGTCTATATGTATTTAAATTGGAGTTCTTGTTCATGTTGCTGTTACATCATCATCATCATCATCCTCTTCTACTACTACTACTACTACTACTACTACTACTACTACTACTACTACTATTTATTACTATTACTACTACTCCTACTCCTCCTATTTCTACTCCTCCAACTACTCCTCCAACTTCTACAACTGCTGCTGCTATTACTACTACCACTACTATTACTACTCACCTGATATCTCATATTACAGCCAGATTCTGAGAGGTGTGGATAATGAATGCTGGTATATCATGCAATGGTCATATTATTCCAATTTGCAGTGCATATTTCTATTGGGCTAGAAGCAATAACATGTTTTATATAATTATAACTTGGAATAATATGGATTCTAATATATACTAATGCTTCAAATGATTCATTATTCCCACTGATTAGAACCCAGCTATACTTCAATCCTTGTGCCCAACCATTGAGTCCAACTCAGCTGCTCACAATCCCCCAATTTTATCACATTAGGTTTTATCTCCATTCCTTTACTCCCAACACTCCATGGGCATAGAAGGCTCTCCTCCCACTCCTGTACCTATTTGCTAAAAATCTTTCTTTATCCTCTTTCATGAAACCTCCTTTAATCTTTCCAGTGGAATTAAGGCCAGCATCATCACTGCTGAAGAATGTAAAATTTGTAAGGAACTTCAGTGCCTGAACAAGAATTCTCACTATGATTTTATCTGAAAAGCGATTAGCCATCAACTTGAAAACTTGTGGTGAAGAGAACACCTCTGGCTCCTGAGGCAGCTTATTTAACTCAGTTTTATTAGTTGGGAAGTTTCATTTGAATCAAGTCAAAATTTGCCTCTTTGTAACTGCCATAAACACTTCTTAGTTCTGACCAGACAAAGCAAGTATAATCCATCTACAACATGATGACCCTTCAAAAACTTGAACACAGTTTGTTTATCCTAACCTCCTGCTTTCAAGTCTTCTCTTCTCCATATTCAACACCCTCAGTCCTTTCAATTTATCCATATCCAACATGATTTCAAGACCCCATGCAATCAAGCTTATGCTCTTCTAGTTAGACTCTAACCTACTAAAGATCTTCCTAATACGTAGCACACAGAACTAAAAATGATGCTCCTAGTATTGTCAAAGAAGGAGGGACCTCCTCCCTATTCAAAAATTCTGTTTCTCAATGTGGCTTATGGTTGTATTAGTAAAACTCCTTCTCTCTTCCTTCTCTGAATCCCTATAGAATTTTGTGCCAAAGTAATCATATTCTAATTATATTATAGTTATTAATATATTTACATTGTAATATCTTATCATTACATAGGATATATTTAGGGATCCATATTTTATAACCATATCCACATCCACATCTGTCTCTGATTTCATCTCTTTATATCTCCATATATTCATATCCATATCTAAATTCATATCTGTCTCTCCACCTATATCTATATCTACATCCATGAGGCAGCCATGGAATAGCCTATTTTTTTGTCTCAGGACCTCTCTATTCACTTTGAAATTATTGACACCCTTGACACCCATCCCTAAAGAGCTTTTGTTTTGTAGTCATATCTGTTGATCTTTTTACCACATTAGAAATGGAAACATCTTCATGCTATTATGTAAATAATGTTGGCTTTGTAGAAACCCTGAAAGAATCCCAGGGATGAATTGATACTATAGAGAATGGCAAACTAGACCCAGAAGCAGGAAGACACTGTAAGTCCCACCTGTGAGATTCCATGGCTGTGTGATTTTGGCCAAGCCATTTAACCTCTCAGTGCTCTAGGGCAGCTCTCAAATACATAAGTTGCAGAAAAGATGCTGACCTGTATTATTAGTTTGAGGGAATTTCCTCCTCTGAGAATTCTCTGTATCAATGAAAGTCCAGGTCCAGTCTATTGATAGATAGATAGATAGATAGATAGATAGATAGATAGATAGATAGATGATAGATAGATAGATCTTAATTTTGTGACTTCTTTAGGGGGAAAAATGACTTTCTTAGCATTTTTTAACCCTTTCCCCTTTCAGGACAGTGGTTGTTTTAGACAGAAGAATTGACTTGATGATTATTCTAAAGCAAGGCATGAATAATAATCTGTTCCTCATTCAGTAGTCCTTTCCCTTTTCTTCCACCAAATTCTTAGACTTAACCCTGTAATGATTAGCCCTATCAGTGAATTCCGATTAGAACCTAAACTGCATCATTAAATTTAATAAAAGATTTGTGCTATTGAATGTTGTTTCATTCTAGTTGTTTTCGTTATTGATAGAATTATCCCCCCCGCAAGTTCATAAGTGCCCCTAGTTCCCAAAATTACTTAATCCATCTAGAAGCCTCCCACACAACTTATTTTTCCTGGTAGCTACACAAATTTTCTCCCTTCTAGCATAAAAAAGAAAGAAAAAGAAACTTGAAAATCTTCTGTGTGACATGTTTATGAATTTGAACTTCCATGTACCTTGGAGAAAGCTGAGATGGAGTGATAAGGCCAGATCTGTCAGCAGCAATACCCAAAGAGATGCAGTTATGTATCTCCAGCCATCTACTTGTTAATGCACCCTTCAGAGAAGAAGAGACAGTTAAAACAATTATAATTAGATAAGAGATTAGATCACTATGAATAACAGGGCTCTGACTTTAGGCTTTGAAATGCAAACAAAGCTATTAAATGTTTGTATCTGATAACACAGTAATAATGCCCCCCCCCAAACAGACTGGGAGACCATTAAATTGCTAGTCAGAGTGTCTGAGCAATATGAGAGGACAAATCATTCCTGAGGCTGCCATCCTCCTGTTTGGGAATTTATAACCTTTCTCCTCTCCCTCCTCCCTTCTCAATAATTTGGCTTCTTCCAGTTGACATTTTGATTTGTACAGGATTTCTGTCTGATCTTAAGCTGACTGAACATGTCAACTCTATCACACAAGTTAGACTGAAGCAGGATAACCTATCATGGTTGAACACTTGGCTTAGAAATCAGAGGACCTAGATTTAGATCCCTCAACCCCATTCAGTGATAAATGGTAAATGTTGCACAATAGGTCAATAATCTCTCCAGAAAAAAAAAGTATGCAAGACACATTTTAAAGTTTAAATTACATTTTTTGCATTTTCTCTATCATTTTCTTAGGTCTGATGATGATGATGATGATGGTATTTGTCTTACATTCTTAAAGAAGACCATGAGAGCAAAGAGGTAATGACATGGCATACATGTGAATTGCTGTGCTAAGCCACCTGCCTCCCTTTCTCTTCCAGAGTCATCTGGGTCCAGTGGCCAGATATGAATCACAAGGATTGGCGATAGCACTGAATGTGAGGCAATCAGGATTAAGTGATTTATCAAAGGACACATAGCTATTAATAGTCTGATTCAGGATTTCAACTTATATCCTCCTCATTTCAGTGCCAGTGCTATATCCTCTGTGCCATCTAGCTGCATCTAGTTTAAAACAATCACAGAATAACAAATAAGGCCCTGATATGGTGATTTGATGATTTCTAAGGTGTAAATGTTCATATTGAAAATTTAACAACTGGATCTTATTATTGGGGGTAGGAGTTAATGGGAGTATTTAGGGAGAACTACCACCTCTGGCATGAGGTCTTGTTGAGTTGTGAGAACTACTCATCAATCTTTGGTGTTCACTTCTCACCCAGTTCTCACCTCTGGCTCCTAGAAGTTGTAGCATATACACAGTGACCACACCCCAGGTAAATCATCTTGGCAGAATGGTTAAATCAGGTGGAGGACAACTGACAGATCCCCAAATCCACTGGTCAGATAAAGAGTTGTCTACCCCTAGCACATGAAAATGTCCCCTGGGAATGAGGAGGTTAGAAAAATATATGTTTCAATAACCATGAAGATGGCTGAAGCAGGTTCTGATGAAATTCTTAGTGCAAGGTCATGATGAGGATTCAATGCAGATAGCCTGTTAAAGAATTTAAGAGACACAGACAAGTAGTCATTTTATTGGACACTGCAATGGCACAGTGCACTGAAAGCTGGGAGATGCTCTAGCAAAGAAAGCTTTGAAGACAAGCAGTTTATATAGGCAAAGAAAAAGGAAGAAGAGAGAAATAAATGTTCTCAATGAAGTCAGTGACTCTGGTTGCCAGAAGTTGCCTCCGGAATGTTTGGAGCCAAGGAGGGTAGTTAGAACTTATAATTAAGTACCCAAGGCAGGCCAGGCACTGATAATAAGTAATTAAGTCTCTAGGCAGACCAGGATCCCTCACAGTAAAAAACAAAGGACAAAGATAGCCTTCAGCAGCCCTGGCCTTAAAAGGACCAGGTCAGAGAACAGAAAGAAGACAAAAGGACCTCGGGCAGAGTAGAGGGAGAAAAGGAGTCTTGGTGGAAGCAGAGACAACAGAGCCAGTATTTGCCATAGCTATAATTCTAGGTTTTAGCAAAATGTAGTTAGCACACTCAGAGCAAATCAGAATGTTGGGAGTGTTGTTCATTAAGGACCTCTTTAACCAGGACCCTATCAGTTGAACATGGAAGGTGATAAGTTCCTCCACTGAGTCCTAGGCCATCACACATTATCTTGACTTTTGTCTTGCTACTGGACTTTCGGCACTGGACCTGAAGAGAAAATGAGTCTAAGGACTTTTGTGCAACTCTGTCTCACTTCAATTCAATTCACACAAAAGTCAAGACATTACTCCATGATGACATTCATTCTTTTGGAAAATGAAGGATGAACAACAACTGAGTCCAACACAGTCCTGTCCTCCCTTCATTTTTCTGAACTTCAATTTCCTCATCTGAAAAATGAGCTAATAATACCTGCCTTCCTTATTTTGCATAGAGTGAGGTGGTACAGTGTATAAAACAATGGGCCTGGAATCAGAAAGACTTATCTTGTTGAGTTCAAATCTGGTCTCAAACACTTATAGTTGTGTCATCTGGGCAAATCATTTTACTGTGCTTGTCTCAGTTTCCTCATTTGTAATAAGAACTGGAAATGGAAGGAAATGAAAGTGGAAAATTACTCCAATAGCTTTGCCAAGAAAACCCCAAATGGGGTCATGAAGTCAAACACAAGAGAACAATCACCCTGTTTTGAGGAGAATGGTGTTTGCCAAACCACTTAATAAGCTGTAGAGTACTTGACAAATGCAAAATATTTTACTTTGGAGCAGGAATTGTGAATCTGGACCAGAAAATTTTTTGAGAGTTACATTTTAATATATTTGGATTCTAGGTATTTTGGTTTTTGTAGTTAAAAGCATTATCCTGGAAAGGAGTCCACAAGCTTCACCAGACCACTAGAGGGTTTCATGACATGATAAAACATTTAAGAACTTTTGTTCTAGAGCAGGTTTGTCCAACCTGTAGCTCCCAGGCCTCAGTTTACCATATCATTATGCTCCTTAGTGGTATGGATCTAATTGTATTCATGAATGGATATTGAATTCTGTCTGTGACCCTTGAGGGATTTTGTTGGGTAATAGGGCTCATGAGAACTAAAAGGCTGTACACCCCTACTCTAGGATGTGTATTATTTTAGTGCTGGCAGGGCCCTTGGAGGTCACCCAGTTCAAACACTTTATTTACTAAAGATAAATAGCCTTTCTTCTCTTGGACTTTGCATAACACTTCCTATGTCTCCCATTGCTCTTTATTCTGTTCCATTTAGTACAGAAAGACCAGAGGATATAGTGGAGAAAGGCAAGGAAGACTTGAGGAGACCATGGAAAAAAGTAAGGAGTTTCCATTTTTGCAGTGACTATAATGGAACCATGAAAAAAGAGACAGGGGATGCTTAGAATCTCACAGGACTTAGATATTTGACTAGCTGAGTTTTGTGAGAACCAGAACTGATCTGTTTTATCTTTATTCTATTCACACTTATACACAGTAGATTTATCATAACATTCTGTGCGTACTAGATGCTGCATACATCTTTGCTGCACTTAATGGAGGAAATGGGACCTTAGAATCTCAGACTCATCATCTTGGGGTTCTGGAATGCCCACATAAAATATTTTGGTCTTTCTGTAAGACCAGAGAAGTCTGAAATATGATATTAGAAGAAAAAAATATGTTGATATTCTATAATACTATGTATATATATATATATGTATACACACATATTATATATATATATATATATATATATATATCTTAAGCATTTTTGAGTTTCTCAACTTTTCCTGTGTCACATGCTGATCTTAGCATGCCACCTTTGAGTTCTGAAGAACTATCCCAAAATTTCTTAAATTGTTTTACATATACACACATACATGAGTTATTTCAATTGTCTAACTCTTCATGACCCCATTTGGGGTTTTCTTGGCAAAGTTTCTGGATTGATTTGCCATTTCCTTCTGATTTGCCCAGGGTAGTGGCTGAGGTCAGATTTGATCTCAGGAAGATGAGTCTTTCTGATTCTTAACCCCTTTCTCTAGCCCTGTACCAGCTAGCTGCCAATATGCATATATCCACACATATACATACCCACATACATATACATGCATGCACAAATAACTCCTGCCCTTTGTCTTAAGGAGTCTCTCCAAAACTAATAATTAATCTCCTGAGCAGGGATTCTATTTTGTTTTGTTTTGTTCTTTAATTCTTCACCATGCTACTGAAAAAAAAATACCCACTTATTTATAGGTCTTTGGTTTTAGCACCTTTAACAAAGAGCAAATTTCTGGAGTCAATATTGTAAGATGACTCACCTTTTTCCATTACTCCTTTATTAAAAAAAATCATTTTTAGTTCATTTTTGGACTTTATAGATTCCAAAGCATTCATAAAAATAAGATGGTTAGTAATTTCAGGCAGAAAAATGGTAAGCATCAGGCTCCTTTGGAAAAAAAAAAAACCAATTTTAATTACTATGAGTTTCCTCTCAGGCTATCAAACCCATCCTTAAAGAGACATCCCTGGATAAGGTAGTTACAGCAAGGCCAGTTGAGCAGCTTCCTAATGAAGTGCACTGTTAACTTTTCTAATTAATTCAAAGAGGCTGGATGTTTATTGGCTCAGTTTGAAGTTTTGCAGCCTGAGGATCCAAGCCAGCAATCAAATTCTCCAGCTAGAACCAAAATCTGAAAACCAGACAAGGAGGCTCAGAGGGGTAGCCCCAATCTCAGCTGTGACTGATTACAAGGAAAGTCAGTCACTTGGTCTTGGAGTCTAGCTACACCTCTCTCCCATACAGATATTGTGTTGTTTTGCTGTTTATTAGACTTCCCTGTTGACATGGCAAGTGTTGTGTGTGATTGAGGAAAAGTTTTGATGGTTAATAAATGAATTTCATTTTTGGAAGGCTTGTAGACTGAGAGCACTCTTCATCCACTTCAAGCAATGAGAAAAGTGAATATCCACTTTATACAACTATTTTCCTGAGTTTTTAATAAAAAATGCCCAGTGAATTGTGGGAGATATAATAATAGCTGTATCTAATATCTGATGGATTACTCTCTCTTAGGAAGCTTAAATATTCTTATCCCTATTTTACAGGTGAATCAATCAATAAACATTGATTGTTTACTAAAGTAAACTATTTACTAGGCATCATCTTGGTTTCTGAAGATAAAAATATAAAAAGGAAAACAATCTCTACTCCCAAGGAGTTTGCTTTCTATTAGGGACAGAGACATTATGCCTTCTATATCTAGGGACTTAGGGGAAGAGTGCCCCAAAGATCTAGAAAAATCTGCATAAAATTTTTTGGTTCCCCCTTCATGCCAGAAAAGTCTGAATTATTATGGTATTAAATAATAAAATAATATGATATTGCTTTATATATATTATATTAATCTTGGTATTAAATAAAATATATAAATTGATATTATATAATACTATAAATGTATATATCATGCATTCTGAGTTTCTAACTTTTTCTGTCTGCATCTTCTGCAAACCCCACCCCCAAATCCCATTTAATTTCTTATATCCACCTGTGATATATTGAAACCATAATAGGGAAAACTGAGATGTGGAAGGAAAAAGTGGACATAAACAAATACAAACATAATAAATGTAAAGAGGGCAAAGAAAATAGTGGACCTAGGAGGTCATTAGGAAGAGAGGATACAAACAGTTGGAGGGAATCAGGAAAGGTTTCACATAGAAGATGGTGCCTGAGCTAGGACAAAATGGATTCTATGAAGTGAAGGAGAGGAATTAAGACTCAGAGAGGACACGGATTTGTCAAAGTCACACAATCTGGGACACGGTAGGTGCTTAATAAATATTTATTGACTAAGAGATGAGACTTGGACTTCGACCCAAGTCTCCTACCTCTAAGTCCAATGTATTTTCCATCCCATTCCTTTTTATATCATACTCTAGGAACTTGCTTATCCAAGTTTTTGAACTTTGGCTTCTCACAGGTAAGAAAAAAAAGCCTTTTATGATTGGTCATTTTTGCTTCATTTTGCATAAGTAAAGAAAGGTCAAGCTTTTAGATGAGGCAGGGTTGTGTCAAGTTGGAAACACTCATACCTTGTTACAAGATTTACGTACTTGATGCCAAATAACTGATTGCAGTCAGCCACATAATGGCCGGTCTCAGCACCCACCATCACCTTTCCCTGTAATCCCTAAATATTGCTGGAGAAAAGCCAACAAATTCAAATACTTTCCTCATTAGTAAAAAAGGGTTGCTGAGGACTGTTTCCTTCATGCTGTGAATGGCATCCCCTGCAGGCATCTTTGCTTCCTGGCCCTGCAGTGCTCCAATCTCCCAACAGAAAAGTCTAATATTAACATTAAGCCCAGGCTTTCTCCTTCTTTAACTCCATTTCATATCTGCCAAGTATTGGCCTGTTGTATAATGATAAGCGCCACTGGGCCCTAGTAAACAGCCTTTTTTATGAGGCACTGAAATTCTTTATTAGCTTTTATTAGGTTATTAGGCCTCTTAGCAACCCTACATGCTAAACAGTGGGTGGTTATAAAAAAAATCTTATTTTCCAGGTAAGAAAATAGGCATGCAAAGAGATGGATGACCAGAACCAACTGATTTCTCCAAGTCAGGTCTGAGACCAACATTAGGCTTACTGATAAGTGCTTTGTATTTTTTCAAAAACAAGCCTGATTAGGCCATTAGACCCTCAGGTATTTTTGGACTACAGTGTGGTCCCCTCCACTAGATTGGTCATCATTTTAGCCAAGTTATACATAATTTAATTCCTTTAATCTTTCTCATGCATCAATCCTTAATCACTGTGATAACCCTTTTAGTACTCTCAGCAGTTTGTGTTCCGTGCTGGGGTTGGGCCAAATTGTAAAAGCTAAGGTGCTCTGGTCTCCACTACTAGAAGGACTTAAGGTTTAAAAAGAAATGAAAAAATTATCTTAGTAAAAACAGACTTTCATATAGAACTTTTATCTTGGCAAAGTGCTTTACATTTATCATTTCAATTTATTCTCACAGCAACCTTAAATAACTTGTTATTCTTCACTAATGGATTAACAAAAAACCACTGATTCATAAAGATTAAGTTAGTTGCTCATGATGATTGAAGAGTATCAGAGGCAGGATTTGAATCTAGAACCTGACCTCATGTTCATCATTATATCTTCCAACATTAGGTATTTTCACTTGCCAGCTACCCTGCCTGGAATGCTTTCCCTTTTCATGTCCATCTCCCTAAAACTCTCATCTTCTTCAACCCCCAACAGCCTTTCCCAAATGTTTTTTGCCTAGTGCTTTTTCTGTTTACTTCCTATTTATCCTCCAGATAGCTTTTGTATATGTCTTCTCTCTCATTTTACCAAATTCCTTGAGAATTTGCCTTTTTTGATATCCTCAACAAATAATACAATGACTGGCATAAAGTAAGTGCTTAATAAATGTCTATTTACTGAATAAGTCATTCATGCCATACTACCTCTTAAAAACTCTTGTCAATGAGGGTCATTAAAATAGTCACATTAATGCATGGTTGGTGGATCTGTGAAATGGTCCAGTCATTCAGGAATATGGATTCCTTTCAGATGAAGTGAAGGATTTCCATTCATTTATATTATTTAATGATAATCTGACTAAATACTCATATATCTACAACTGGAAATTCTAAGTCCTATCTGGCCCCACTTACCCCACAAAGGAGAAAATGAATAGTAGAACAAAATTGGCATGAAACTCAAATAGAAAGGGAACCATTAAATCGATCCCTATAGGTGGAATTCTGACTTCAAAAAAATCACATATTAATATTAGCCATGTTTATTGTATTTTTAATTATTTTACTAAATATTTCCCAATTACATTTTATTCCAAGTTAGACAACACTGAGGAATGATGCCTGGGATGTGTTTGATATCTCTGTTCTAGAGTACAGTTTTAAAGGGATTGATTTATAAACAGAATAGGTGAAGGGAGGAAGTGGTACTACAAACCAGTGTAGGTTCTTCAAGAATAGGGCATGCCAAATGAATCTCATTTACTTTTTCTCTTTTTAGGAGGATTATTCAATTGATAGTTTGAGAATTGCTGAAAATATAACATAATATTTCATCAACACAAAATTTCAAGGTATCCTTCAGTACAGAATGGAGAGATCTGGATCATTTGAGAGTACACTTTGGGTAGATTCATAATGGTTTTAATGACTGGACACAAAGAATGGTGACTAATGAGTTAAGATTAAATTGGAATGTGAATCCTAATGGTGAATCCTAGAAATATATGTCCTTGGCTCTTTTCTGTTAAAAAATGGTGGCTCATGAAACAGATGAGGCATAATTTGCATAAAAGATACAGGAAGTACATATATTATGGGATAGTAAAACAGTAATGTGACATGTTAGATTTTATTAAAATAAATATAGTGTCTACAAGGAAGAAGCTTAGAATTGCACTTTACTTTTGACAGACCATATCTAGACATTGTCCTCATTTTGGGATACTACATTAATGAATCCTAGTATATTCTGAAGATGAAGCTTAGTATAGAGAAGGAATTGAAGACTATATATTATGAAAACTGATTCAATAAACTAGAAATGTTTCTCCTGTAGGAAAAAATATGATAATAATAATAATAATAACAATCTGGCATTTGTATCATATTTAAAGGTTTGTATTTTATCTCAGTTGATCCTTACAATAACCCAGTAAGCTACATGCAAATTAGTATTATTCCTATTTTACAAAAGGAAATTAGTCTGAAGAAGTTTAAGTGACCTTTTTCCTGGGTTATCAGTTATTTAAAATCTGAAGCAGAATTTAGAGATAGATTTCCCTAATTCCATGTCTACCACAATCCCCAATGCACTCACCTAACCTAAAAAAAACCAAAAAAACACAAGCAAATAAAAAGACCAGGCAGGTCGATTAAGGACTTGGCAAAAAAGGGAGATATGATAGTTGTATTCAAATATTTGAAAGCCTGCCAAGTAGAAGAAGGATTAAGACTTGTTCTGCTTAATCCTAAAGGGCAAAAATAGTAAAAATGAATGGAATTTTAAGAGAGGCAGATTTTTAGCTCCATGTCAGGAAATACTTCCTAAAAATTTGAGCTGTCTCAAAGTGGAATGAATTGCCTTGGGAGACAATGAATTTTCCATCACTTGAACCCTTCAAGCAAAGACCAAATGATCAATGGTTGGGAATCTTGGAATTTTTCTATTCCAGTTTGGAGGGAGTGTGGTAGATGATCTCTGAAGTGTTTGCCAACTCAGAGATTCTATATAGCTCTCTAAAATATGTTTTGAAATGAAAGATGTGCCATTATACTTGGTCCAAATTTCAGTTTAATGGAAAATATTTAGTTATCACAAAATTGAACTAATGAGAATAGCACATGAAAGGAAAAATACCAGACAAGGAAGGTGATTAACTTGGATAAAAGCTAAGTATAAATTTTCAAGGGAACTATACTTTTTTTTATAAAACTTTGAAAATCTAGGAAAATCATACTACAGATGCAAATCATTATTTACTATTTGACATAAACTAAAAAGTATATTTGATGACTTTTAAGAAAGAAATGCTATTTAGAACACAAGTGATTTAAGAATCAAAATGCTTAACAAGTGAAAGTATCATCACTTCATGTAAATCTGGAAATAATTTAGCTCCTTTTTATATATGAGCTAACCTGAAGTAGCCTTTTCTCCTTGTATAGCCAATTCAGTCTTGATTACATAATGAAGTCTTTTAGGCTGAGTAATAAGCAGAGGTATGCTAAGTTTTGAGATTCTTTGGGATATAATTCATCAGATTGGAACTTTTTAGTTTTCAAAGGCTTCATAAATTCCATGGACATAGTAAGATTTTTCCTGCTCATGTTGCCTGTTCATGAATGGGAACATAAGAAATCAAATTGACAGGTTCTCAGCTTGCTCCCCTCTTTTTCTTCTTAAAATATTTATTGATATAGATGTTCTTTTCTTTATTTTTTTATATCACTTGTATTCCCCTCCCCACTCCACCCCGACCAGGAGCATCTGGAGGATTGCATCTTCATAGGGAAATACTCTTGACCTGAGTTCTTGTTGGGAACTCTTCCATTGCAATCGTGAATACCTTGGCAAGTTGACATCTCCCTGTTTTATACCTCACTTCAAATTCACTATCAAATAGATTTTAAAGAGGGTTATTTCTGATGTTATATCTTTTAAGAAATCTTCAATGATCTTGATATTTGGATGGAAGACACCTTGTTATAAAAAGGGCACAAAGGATAGCATTTTGTTCTACTGAATCAATGCTTTTTTTTAAATCAACAAATGATAAGCACAATGAAATGGTTTATCCTCCACATCTTGTAGTTTACTATGAATTGATGAAGATATGATACCTTGTTGACTATTGTCTGAGGAAAGTCTGATTTCTCTCAACTAATGCCTTCCTTGAGGTTGTTGTCAACTAATAAAGATCTTATAAAGATTTTACACAGATGAGAGAGGGGTCATTCAGATCTGTAGTTATTGGCATTCAGTCATCCTTTTTTTCATTTTTAATAAGGTTCAAAAACTTTTCTGTGTCTTTAATATATTCCTTTCTACTAGGTAACATTATATCAGTCTGTCTACATCTTTACAATTGTATTACCTCCAGTTTGGTTCTCTTTTCCATACTCTTGATTCAATTTAGGTGCTTTAGTCTTAGTCCCATTTCTCCAGAAACACAACTGCTGTTTAGATATGGTATACACATTGCATCAAAAACAGTGCTTCCACCTGTTTCCATACTCTTGATTCAATTTAGGTGCCTTTCCTATCTGTTGTCTTTAGACTTCAAGTTTCCTGTGAAAGCAAAATTCTATCATTTCAAATTTAACATTCATCTGATGCTGATATATGATGGTGAAACATGGAATACCACTGCTTCTGAAGAATGAAAAATGAAAATCATACATAGAGCAATGGAGAAGCACATGATAAATGTGATCAGGTTGCCACGTATATCAAATGATGAATTCTAAAGAAGAATAAGAGTAAAAGGCAACACTGAAAAATTATATGAGAAAATGAAGTGTTTGTGTAATAAGAATGAGAGTAGGACATCTGGGGCAGAGCCAAGATGGCAGTGTGAAGCTAGCATACTCCAGGAGCTTTACTCTACCTAAAGTTAAATGAAGCTTTTATGCATACATTAAAGCTACATATTCCACCAAAAAAAGAGATCTAGACAAGTTTTCAACTGTAGAAATGGAGAATCTTCAGTGAAGATCTATCTCTTCTGAAAAAGAGGGGAGGTAAAATTCAGCTAGATGGGAAAGTGGGAAAGCCAACTATAGGCTGCTCACCAGAGAGCAAATCAGGTCCTGGAAAATAGATAGCAGGACAGCAGGGAGGGTCCTAACTCCATACAAAGTCTGAACCCTGGGAACACTGGGACAACAGACAGGACTGTGTTGGGAACAAATCACTGCATAGACAGAGCCTGGATATAAAAAAAACAAAAAAACAAAAAAACTTCTGCATAGGTAAGTGCTTGGCAAGTGATAAACAAGTATTAAATCCCAGCCCCAGAACAAAAAGTTCAGGACTATACTCCCTATTTCCCAGGAGTGGAGCTAACCAATCAAAATGAGCAGAAAAACAAAAAGAATGCCAACCATAGAAAGTTACTATTCAGATAGAAAAAGAAAGCAATGACAACTTACTTATATGGGAAGTTTCAAATGAGTTTATGAACTAGATTCAAATCCAAAACCCTATGGAAGAGTTTAAAAATGATTTTAAAAACCAAAAAAGAGATGAAGAAAAAAATGGAAAAACAGAAACGAGACAGGCAGAAAAATTATGAAAAATTGATGAAATAAATCAACTCATTTAAAAGTAAAAATGACCAAGGGGGGAAAAGAGTATAACTCATCAAAAAATAAAATCAACCAACTGGAAAAAGAATGTAACTTAGTTAAAAGTCAAATTGATCATAGAAGGAAATGACCTTAACTCAGAGAGACCAGAACCTCTGAGGAGAATATGATCTGATCTCCAGAAAATACTGATCTTGTATCTTCAGGACCTGAGTTCTAGTCTTGTGAAGGTCAGCTACTATCATCTATTATTGGTTTTGATTATGTCATTTATTATAAGACCTTGATCAAACCATTTCTCTTCTCTGGACCTTAACGTATTTATCTGTGAACCAAAAAATGGTCCCTGACATCCCATTTGTTTCTAAGACTCTATGAGACTATATTTTCCTAAAGATCCTAGCTATAGCTCCATAGAATATGCTTTGCAGGATTATGGATTAAGAGTTGAAAGGGACCTTTAGACATCATCTCGGCCACACACATAACCTCATTTTATAGACAGGAAAACTGAATCTCATAGGGGAGCCCAAACCTTCTATCATAAATCAATGTTCTTTCCATTCTGTGAAAAGATAACAAGCTCAGATCTTATCCAAAATGATGAGTCCACTGCAGAGCACAACAGCAGTGCCTTGAACTAGTTTAGCACTACCTCTTAACCCAGTTCTTACCCACATCCTAAAACTGCACTTGAAACTGCAACCAAACCCATCCAAATGATTACAAACTGGTTTTGAAGGAGGGAGAGAGGGTATTTAGAGGGACTGGACATGAAAACACCATGAAGATGTTTTGCTTTGCCTAACACTTTGGTTATGATTGGGTGGAGTGGGGGTGTAAATCATTCAAGAAGTGATTTGGCTTTGTATGTTACTTTGGCTCATGAGGATTGTGTGTACACAGAGGGTATTTGAAAAGGGAGTAAGGTATAGAGTGAATAAAATTTGATGTTATTTATGATTCCTGAGGAGGATATTACCAATGATACTGAAGAAAGGAGGATACTTAGTGTCTATGTAGTAATAATGCTTATCAACCAATCAAGCAATCAATAAATTAATCAACTTTTGGGAATAGTACTTCTATCAAGACAGATAAAAGGAGTGTATTTTGGCAAAGGGGTTTTAAGTACAAGACAGCATTAAAACATAAAAGGAAGGACTATTCTAGGAGAGGGTTAAGGATTAGTGGATAAATAATGTTAGGCGAAGAGGCACAAAGACCTATTATAGTAGAGGGGGAAAGGGAGGGTGTGAACACTGAATAAATCTACTGAATATTTTTGGCCCAGAGAGGGAATTATATATATTTCCAATTGTGATTAAAAATCTATCCTGCCCTACTGGAAAGTAGGGGGAGAAAGGGAAAGATAGGGGAAGAAGGGACTAACAAAAGGGAAGACAAAGGTAAAAATGAAAGTAAAGTTAAAGCTAAAATTTAAAGGGGAAAGGGAGCAAAACATTGATGAGAAGGAATAAGGGAAAAGGAAAGAGAAAAAGGATAAAAGAGGAAAGATAGGACATGGAGAGAAATACAGAATCACTAATCTTAAATGTAAATATATATTAAATGTATATTCTTTCATAAAACAGAAGCAGATAGCAGAATGGATTAAAAACCAGAATCCTACAATATATTGTTTACAATAAACACATTTGAAGCAGGGAGATACACATAAGATAAAGGTAAAAGGCTGGAGTAAAATATTTTAGGTTCAGCAGAAGTAAAAAAGCAGGGGTAGTAACCCTAATCTCAGACAAAGCAGAAGCAAAAATAGATCTCATTAAAAGAGATTAAAAAAGGAAACTACGTCTTCTTAAAAGGTCCCATAGACAATGAAGTTTTATCATTTCTAAACATAAATGCACCAAGAAGTAGAACATCCAGATTTGCAGAGAAGCTGAACAAATTGCAAGGAAACATAGACAGCAAAATTTAAAACTCTCTCTCTCAGAATTAGATAAATCTAACCATAAAATAAATAAGAAGGATGTTAAGAAAGTGAATAAAATCTTAAACAACTTAGATATGATTGACCTCTGGAGTAAATTGAATGGGAATAAAAAATAAAATACCTTTTTCTCTGTAGTCCATGGCACCTATATCATAATTGACCATGTACTAGGGCATAAAAACCTTACAATCAAATACAGAAAGGCAAAAATAATAAAAGCATATTTTTCAGATCATGATGCAATAAAATTATATATAATGAAGGACCTTGGAAAGATAGAACAAAAATTAATTAGAAATTAGATCATTTAATTTTAAAGAATGAATCAAATAACAAATTATTGAAATTATCAAGCATTTCATCTGAGAAAATGAAACCAATAAGACAATATAACAAAATTTGTGGGTTGCAGTTAAAACAGTTAGTGGGTTGCAGATAAAGCATTTATCTCTAAATGCTTAATATAAATAAAATAGAGAAAGAGGAGTTCAATGAATTGGGTATGCAACTCAAAAACTTGAAAAAGAACAAATTAAATCTACCCAATTAAATATTAAATTAGAAATTCTGAAAATCAAAAAAGAGATTAATACAATTGAAAGCAAGAAAACAATTGATCTAATAAACAGAACAGTTGACTTTTTTGAAAAAATAAATAAAATAGCTAAACCTTTGGTTAATAGGATTTCTTTTTTTAAAAAAGGAAGAATACTAAATTACCTGTATCAAAAATGAAAAGGATGGACTCACCACCAATAGGAGGAAATTAAAGAGATAATTTGGGACTATTTTGCCCAATTGTATGCCAATAAATTTGGCAACCTGAGTGACAGGAATGAATATTTACAAAAAATGCAAACTATCCAGATTAACATAAGAGGAAATAAAATACTTAAATAACCCTATTTCAGAAAAAAGAAATTGAAGAAATCAGCAATAAACTCCCTAAGAAAAAGTCTCCAGGTCCAGATGGATTTACAGATGAATTCTACCAAACATTTAAGGAACAATTAATTCAATTTCTATAAAAACTCTTTAAAAAACAGTTCTGCCAAAATTCTTTTATGACACCAATATGTTGATACCTAAACCAGGAAGAGTGAAAGCAGACAAAGAAAATTATAGACCAATCTCCTTAATGAACATTGATGTAAAAATCTTTAATTAAATTTTAGCAAAGAGATTGCAACAAATTATTGCTAGGATAATGCACCATTATCATGTAGAATTTATACTAAGTAAGTAGGGGTCGTTCAATATTATAAAAACCCTCAACATAAGTGAACACATCAATAACAAAGCCAATAGAAATCCTGATTATCTCAATATATACTGATAAAACTTTTGATAAAAAACCATCTCTTCCTATTAAAAACACTAGAGAGAATAGGAATAAATGGAATTTTCCTTAAAATAATAAGCAGTATCTCTCTAAACCTTCCACAAATATTATATATAATAGGGATAAACTAGGAACATTTCCAATAAGATCAGGGGTGAAGCAAGGATGTCCATTATCAGCATTACTATTTAATATAGTATTAGAAATGCTAAATAGCAATAAGAGAAGAAAAAGAAATTGAAGGAATTAAAATTGGCAGTGCAGAAGCAAAGCTTTCTCTCTTTGCAGATGATATGTTATACTTACAGGAACCCTAGAAAATCATCCAAAGAAACCTACTTGAAACAATTAACAACTTGAGTAAAGAAGCAGGATATAAAATAGACTGATATAAATCACCAATATTTCTTTATATGAACAGGGGCAAGACATAGAAAGAGAAATTCCATTTAAAATAATTGCAGACAACATAAAATACTTGGGAATCTACCTTTTAAGATAAACCTAGAAATTGTATGAACACAGTTGCATAACACTTTTCATCCAAGTAAAATCAGATCTAAACAATTGGGAAAACCTCAATTCCTCATGTTCAGCCAACTAATAAACTGTCAATTCTACACAAATTAAATTACTCACTCAGTGATAGACCAATAAACTACGAAACAACTATTTTATAGAGCTAGGAAAATTTTTAACAAAAGGTCAAGATATTAAGGGAACTGATGAAAAAAAAAGGAAAGGAAGGTGGCCTAGCTGTACCAGATATAAAACTTTACTGTAAAGTGGCAGTCATCAGAATTGTCTGGTACTGGTTAAGAAATAGAATACAGGACTAGTGGGTTAGAAGAAATAAAAAAGAAACAGTAGTAAATGCCCATAGTAATCTACTGCTAGACAAACCCAAAGACATTAGCTTCTGGAATAAGAACATACTCTTTGACAAAAATTGTTGGGAAAATTGAAAAATAATATGGCAAAAACTATGCCTAGACCCACATACCTATACCAAAATAAGGGCAAAGGATTTAGACATGAAGAGTGAGCTCATAGACAAATTAACAGATCAAGAAGTGATCTAATTGTCAGATCTTTGGAAAGAGGAGAAATTTATGAATAATAAAGAAATAGAGTATGTTGTAAAATGCAAAATGGATGGTTTTGATTATATTAAATTTAAAAGTTTTGCATTAATAGAACCAATGCTGCAAAGATTAGAAGGAAAACAGAAAGCTGGGAAATAATTTTCACAGCTAGGGGTTCTGATAAAGGTCTAATTTCTAAAGTATAAAAAGAATTGAATACAATTTATAAGGTTACAAGTCATTCCCCAGTTAATAAATGGTCAAAGGATGTGAACAGATAATTTTCAAAATAAGAAATTAAAGCTATATATTCTCATATGAAAAAATGCTCCAAATCATTATTGATTAGAGAAATGCAAATTTAAACAAACAAGTATCAGATTGGCTAAGATGACAAAAAGGGAGAACAATCAACATTGGAGAGGTTGTGGGAGGATTGGGATATTAAGGCACTGTTAGTGGAGTTGTAAACTAATGCAATCATTCTGGAGAGCAATATGGAACTATGCCAAAGAACCATAAAATTGATGATATGTTCCACATGTTCCAAAATGTTTGTAGCTGTTCTTTTTTGTAGTGGCAAAGAATTGGAAATTGAGGGGGAATGACTGAACAAGTTATGGTATATGCTATAGAGTGTTTTTGTTCCATATGAAATTATTTATAGTCAAACTCTAGAGATACATAGAAAGAATTACAGGAACTGATGCTGAGCAAAGGAAGAAGAACCAAGGAAACATTGCACAAATTAACAACAACATTGTGAGATGTATGCAGCTTTTCTCAGCAGTTTAGAAAGTTATGACAACACCATCCACATCCAGATGAAAAAAAAAGCAGAAAAACCCCACAGAATATGAATGTTCAGTTTTTTAAAATTTCTCTCATATTTTCCCTTCCTATTCCATGGTTTTCTTTCTTTTCCCTTAATCCTAATTCCTCATATACAAAATGATATGTAATATGTAAGCATGTTAAATGCAAATGTACATGTACAACATTCACTAGACTGTTCACCACTGAGGGGTGGAAGGAAGGTGGAAGAAAATTGCATAATTTATAAATATGCAAATAGATGAATGCTGAAAAACTGTCACAACATATAATTGAGAAAATAAAATGTCAATAACAAAAGGAATGACAGCTGACAAGTATTCAAGCAAAGTGATCCACTAATAACCTCATAATCTTAGAACTGTAAAAAGGTCTTTAGCATGTTGGTTTGAGATTTGAATAATTTGAGGGAACACCATAACCAATTATAGATCAATTTGAATATTTGAGAATAATCCGGCTGAGTCCCTCCATCCTCCCAATAGAACATTCCCTTTTACCCAACCAAAAATAGGAATACTTCATAAATTTACAAATCATCTTTGCACAGGAATCATGCTAATCACTATATTGTTCCAATTCAAATATATATTTGGATGATACTAGTTTTAAATGTGCTTCCAAAACACTCATAAATTCTTTTTTCCCTTAAAAATATGTTATATTCATTAATATGTAGGAATGTAACAACCCAGAAGGGAGAGATTTATTTATAAGACAAAAAATTTGATTGTTCTTAAATCGAGCTTTGAATGGCATTTGTCCCTTACCTAATAAAAGTAGAGAGTCAATATACAAGCAATTTAATTAAAATTTTATTTAATTCTCCATAAATATTTACTTTAGATACCTATTCCATTAAAGTTCTGCAATGAAAAGATTTCCACTTTCCTATTAAAAATTCTACCTAAACCTTTCTTCAATTGAGCAAATACTGCCTTTCACTTGAATAATTGCTGTAGATAAAATTAGAAGTGTGATATATATATATATATATATGTATATATATATAAATTTGCTTTATTGTCTTATTATATATGGTAAGACGGAAAAGGGAAGCTGTTGAACTCAGAGAAAGAATAATCAATATCAGTAGTCCTTGTGCTTCCATAGTTCACAGAATTAGGAAAAGAATATAAGAAAGAATAAAACGCCAAATTTAATTTGAGGCTAGAGACTAGATGACCATTTATAGGAGGGATTAAATACCCTCTGAAGTCCTCTTCATCTCTGATATCTTATGATTCCTCACTGGGTGCTACAATTTGAGAGAGGATCATATTGCTTGTCTTCATTTGAGGAAAAGACAAATGATTCACCTAATGGGATTTGGAATATGAACTTCTCATGCAATTAGAAACCCCTCCAAACAAAATAAGCAAAAGAGAGCTATTAGACATTTAGATAAAAGTCAAATTCCAGGCTTGGTGCCTCTTGTGGGCTTGATGGATTTTTTCCAATACAGCCCAGGAAAAATCTAGGAGCTACTAGAGAAAATGAATGAAATCTAAGAAAGAAGAATGCAGAGATAGATACAGAACAGCCCTTGTTGTTGTTGCTTTCAGCAGTGTCTGATTCTTTGTGACCCCATTTGGGGGCTTCTTGGCAAAAGTACTGAAGTACTTTGTCATTTCTGTCTCCAAATCATGTTACAGATGAGGAAATGGAGGCAAACAGGGTTAAGTAACTTGTCCAGGCTAACACAGCTAGTAAATTTTAAGACAGATTTGAACTCAGAAAAATGAGTCATCCTACTTCAGGTCTGGCACTGTATCCACTGTGCCATCTAGCTGCCTGAGAAGAGATTAAAAAGTGCACAGAGGCTCAGTAGAATGGTCAGAAATAAATATAAGGTCTTCATAATGGTAGTTACAGATGTGGGGATAGCTACTTGAAAATAAACATAGACATAATATTAAAGTAAGGACTCAGTTATTTTAAAAAACCTATATATATAAATGGAAAAGATATTGACCTAGGATATAAATTGAGAATTGCTTTCAGAATATTCAAGCAACCACTGCAATGATAATTTAAGGATGGTAGAAAAGGATGAGGATAATAATTAAAAACCAAAACTATATGATTTACCCCACATTCACAAAAAAGAGAGAGAGAAGACAGGTTAGGTGCCAGAGGACATTCATTTGCTTAAGAGGAAGAAATTCTCCTTTCAGGAAATTAAAATTATTCCTAAAAAGAGATGCTTGCTAAGTGATATATTCTGAAGATTAACCAAGTGAAAATAAGACTGAATCTACCCTCCCTTATCTGAGAGGCAACAGCCACAGAGATAGAAAGTAGCACCAGAAGCATCGAATGATGGGGTGGGTGGGGGAGTGGGGGGTTCTTGATTCAGTCAAATTGTCTTCACAAGATTATCATGGGGATCAAAGGAAAACATGTGGGTAGGGATATGGATAAAGGGATACATGATGCTAAACCATGTTAATGATCTATTTGGTAGATATAAAATTGAGGCAAGTCATTTTGCCTCTTGAAGTCTCAGTTTCCTTTTCTGTAAAGTGAAGAAATTGTGTTAAAGAATTTTTTTAAGGACAATTAAGGACAATTTGTAAGGACAATTAATTAGCTAGATGACACAATCAATTGCTGGGTCTGGAGTCAGGAGGACTCTTCTTGAGTTCAAATCTGGCCCTAGACTTATTAGCTACATGATCCTGTCTCTTAAAACCCTTTTAGCCTCCATTTCAACTATAAAATGACCTAGAGAAGGAAATGACAAATCACTCTGTTATCTGTGCAAAGAAAATCCTAAATGGAGTCACAAAGAATCAGAGACAACTGAAAACAAAGCTCTCCAAGTTCTCCAAATTCTGAATTCTACAATTCTGCAGATTCAAAGACCTATGCAAATATGAGTATATTAGTCAACTGAAAATAATACCGATCTTGGATCTTCAGGATCTGAGTTCTAGTCTTGTGAAGATCAACTACTATCAGCTATTATTGGTTTTGATTATAAGACCTTGGTCAAACCATTTCTCTTCTCTGGACCTCATCTTATTTATCTGTGAAACAAAAATGGTCCCTGACATCCCTTTTGGTTCTAAGATTCTATTAGACTATATTTTCCTAAAGATCCTAGCTATAGCTCCATAGAATATGCTTTGCAGGATTATGGATTAAGAGTTGAAAGGGACCTTCAGACATCATCTTGGCCACACACATAACCTCATTTTATAGACAGGAAAACTGAATCTCAGAGGGGTTCGGTAATCTATCCAGTATCTGAGGGTTGATAAATGACAAAGTTTAGTTAAGAGTCCAAACCTTCTATCATAAATCAATGTTCTTTCCATTGTGCCATTCTGTGAAAAGATAACAAGTCAGATCTTATCCAAAATGATGAGTCCACTGCAGAGCACAACAGCAGTGTCTTGAACTAGTTTAGCACTACCTCTTAACCCAGTTCTTACCCACATCCTAAAAATGCACTTGAAACTGCAACCAAACCCATCCAAATGATTACAGACTGCTTTTGTAGCTTAGTTTGGAATGTGGAATGAGGCAATGACTCAGAACTGCATGGTTGGCATGGTGAGCTCTCTGCTGGCACTGCACTTGTCCTAACCTTTCTCTTCCCAACACTCTTCCCTAAGTTCATTCTTTCATGACATTTTCCTTAAGCTGTAACTGGTCACCCTTCCTCTGATCTCTCTTGCCTCCAACCTTCTGATCACAGTTCTCAAGTTAATCTTTGTAATGCTTAATTAAGCTATACTGCATTTTTTTGCTATAGGAATATCTTCAACAACTCCATATTTTACAGGTGATGCTCTTTTGCCCACCGAGTAAATCTCAATGTGCCCATTGATCTCATCCTGGCATTTAAAGTCCTTCACAATTTGGCTATAACTAACCTTAATCTTCACCCCTGTCTCTTATTCATACTAAATCTTCAGTTACCTAGTAAGATATCTTTGGATTTATGGACTGGATTTCTTTATGGATTATGTCTTAAACTCAAATCACTCTGGTTCTCATTGGTTGGTCAACAAGAGGTCCCAGGTCAAGTCCCACTTAGTCATTGTTTAGATTCCGATGGCTCAGAATGAGTATAAATAGTAATTGTTCCTGTTTTGACCCAAAACCTTGAATGTTTTCCCCTCCCAGGTTGATTTTTTTTTACTGGGTTAAAAAAGGCCATTTTGTTGCTCATTTTTACCTAGCCTTAATGAATGAATGGGCATTGACTCAAATAGAGAATTGGGAAAGACAACTTAAGAATGCCAAAGATTATGGCAGCTAGGTGGTGCAGTGGATAGGGCACTGGCCCTGGAGTCAGGAGTCCCTGAGTTCAAATCCGACCTCAGACACTTAATAATTACCTAGCTGTGTGGCCTTGGGCAAGCCACTTAAACCCATTTGCCTTGCAAAAACTTAAAAAAAAAAGAATACCAAAGATTTCCACTGCATCTGGGGGTCATCTCCAGTTTCCCTGATCTATGTCTTGCCACTGGTCCTTTGTAAGGGACTGTTGTACGTGGTAGTACTGTAAACTTTTATCCCCCAGTGTCCTCTAGCACCAGAACATTGTTTTACCAAGTGCCATGGGAGTGGGAGTGGACCAGGGAATGGGGAGGATATTTAAGCACTTGTATTTGGTTTAATACATGGAGATCTTGCAGATCTTGGAGATCTTGGAGAACTTGTCTTCCTTGTCTCCTGCCCCTTCAATGTTCACTGGGGTAAGGATAGGCTAGCCAGCAGAAACCTAATACTTTCTGAGCAGCTAGTCTAACAGGAACATAACAGTCCTTGACAGGTTTGGAGGAGAGAGCGAGACTGGAGACTTTGCACAGCCCTTCCTCACTTAGATCCAGTTCACTTCAAAGTCATGACATCTCCTTCCTGATGTCATAGTCCTTTTTGAGAATAAAGGACAAACAACAGTCTTCAGTCAAACTGAATGATTTGACACTCCACAAACTAATTCTTTCTCTTTTGAAAACCCTCCCTCTCCTCAAATTAAAAAAAAAACCATTATTTTTATTGAAATCTTATAAAATCCCATTCAAATGCTTCTTCTTCAATTCTGTCTTAGACTCCTAACTCCCATTAACCCACTCTAAGCCAGAAGTGATCTTACAATCCTCTAAACACATAACATTTTTGTTATAACTTTCTTAATACAATCTGCCTTACGTGGTGAATTATTTATTATGTCATATTTCCTCGAAAGTAGGAACTGTGCTGTTTTTCTTTATACTCCCAGTATTTAACATGCTAATTGGCATATAGTAGGTATTTAACAATTTGTTTTCGTTTGAGTCATTGATTTATATACATATCTTATTCCTATTTGATTATAAGTTCTCTAAAGACATGGAATGTTATCTTATTCCCATTTATTCTTAGTTAAATTTAATAAGCATTTAAGTGGGAAGATATTATCCTTGCTGCTTATGATGCAAACATGTAAAACAGCCTAGTCTCCTCCTTCCATAGGGGATATGATTTAACACAAGTGAGAACAAGGCATGGAAGAATGTGATCTTGACAAAGGAAAAGTATGGAAAAAGTGAACTAAAAGGAGACTAGTTTATTAAAGGTTCCTTTTATGGAGGGGTTAACTCTTAAAACCTTGACTGAATGATCATTTCAGCTTATTTTGGTTTTTTATGTCTCCTTCCCCTCAAAGCTAAATCAATTGAGAAAGCCATTTGTAATTATTGTCTCTACTTCCTCTCCTCTAACTGTGCTGAACCCCTGATAATCTACTTCCAACTTCATCTTCCAACTAAAATACTTTGGTCCAAAGTTACCAGTGATCTCTTAATTGACAAATCTAATGATCTTTTCTCAGATTTCATCCTTCTTGATCAACCCACAGCCTTTGTCATTGTTGACACCCTCTTCTTGTGGATACTTTTTTCAGTGTGGGGTTTGGGGGATACTAATGCTTTTCCTTTGATCTATTTCTACTTACCTGATTGTACTTCTTTAATTTCCCTTGCTGGCTTTTCATTCAGGTCATGTCCACTAAATAAGACCCACATTGCCTTTGGGGAGTTCTCTGCTCTTCTCCCTTGATGCTATCTCACTCAAAAATCCTGCCTCTTTCTTTTCTCGGCTTCTTGGTTTCCTGGGATTCCTTAACTTGCATCTATTCTGATATAAGAAATCTTTCTCTATTTTCTTTCCTGCTCACTTAATACATACTGCAAATTTCTGAGACTAAGATCATGTCATTCCCCAATTCAATCAAAGCCAGTATCTTCAAAATCAAATGCAAAATTCTCTGTTTGGATTTGTAATGAATGTGCCTCTTTTTTCTATTCTTAGTGCCTTATACATTATTACTCCTCCCCTGGCCCAGGACTCTGTAACCTGGTGATGCTGATTTCCTTGACCTTCATTGAACAAAATATTTGGTCTCCTAAATCTAGGCATTCTCTCTAGTTGTACCTTAGAGTTGAAATACTCTCTCTACTCATCCCTGTCTCCTCACTTCCTTCAAGTCTCAGCTGCAGTCCTATCTTCTACAACAAAACTTTTCCCAGATCTTTTTAATCTTAATGCCCTTCCTCTAAGACAACATCCAGTTTATCCTGTTTATACCTTTTTGGTAACTAGCTGTTTGCATGTTGTCTCCACATTAGACCATGAACTCCTTGAAATTATGTATTGTCTTTTGCCTCTAGTACTTAATGCAGTGCCTCTATAAAATAGGTACTTAATAGATGTTTGCTGATATAACCACTTACCCTGCATATATTTTGTACATACAAATTTATCTCCTCCATTAAAATGTTCAGGGTCTGTTTTTGCCTTTCTTTGGATCTTCAATTTTAGCACAGTGTTTGAAACACAGTAATTACTTTACAAATGATTGCTTTTGATGATGAGGATGGTGTTCATGACAGCCTAGGGGGCTGCTGAATTTCTCCAAATTCCCAAATTCTTTGATTTTATGATTTTGTGAAGTACATTAAGCAAGGGACTCTAGGAAACTTGTTGGAGGTATTAGTGATTTGGGAAAGTGAGGCTAGCTCACAGCACTTGGATGACAACTCTATGCCAATCTCTGCCAAGAAGATTGGTGTGATCAGCACCTCCCACCTTTGAGATTAGGACTACAGTAAAATGATGAATTTCCTTTAATATGGGGAAAAAACTTCATGAACATTCTTTTAATTCTTGGATCCAGTCTTATCTAGAGTTGCTTGCAAGGTCATTTGTTCCAGAATGCCTGAAACCAGGCTATTTTTGCTCTCCTGATATGTGCCTTTTGGGGTCTCATCTCCTCAGGTGGAATAGTTCCTTGTTGACAAAAGCTGGAAATATCTGTGGATGATGACAGCACAATCTACTCTCTCGCATCTCTGTTCTTTTATACTCCTATTTGGGGTTTTATCACTTTGCTCTCTTTTTTGATTGCTACTTTGGACTTCCCAGCATTTTCACTTAGTCTGGAGACAAGGTGCTATTTCAGATTCCCACATGTGATATTTGCTTTGGAGTTTTGCAGCCTTTTCATTGGCTGTTCTATTGGCCTTTACAGATAGAATGGTCCCAACAGATATGGCCAAAGCTGGCATGGCTTTGACAGAAGTTTTTATATGAGATGAGACCTGGGATTTGTTTAAATATATCAGGAATATTGCCAAAGGGGCAAAAAATTCTTTTTCTATTTCACCTAATGAGATACATACATTTTTCTTATTGGGAGTGAAGATGGAAAATATACAGATTTTCCAAACTGGTATTTTGCTTTTGTGGCTATATCAAACACAGCAAAATTTTGTGAGATTTCAAGGTTTCAGAGGGGCTTTTTAACATGCAAGTGCATGTGGGAATCTTAAAGGGAGTCTCCTGAACAAGTCTGGGTTAGCCAAATCTTCTATAGTTTAGTCAATGCTAACTTTCACCTTGATGACCTTAATCAGCTATCACATTACAGTTGGCATTGAGCTATATCATAAAGAAGTATTGTGGCAGCAGGAATGTGAAGAGGGGTGTATTACCCATAGGGTAAGAGGGGGTGGAGATTTTGTCTGAGGGCAGATTGTGGGACAGAGTAGGATGAGATCAGGGAGAAATGAAACAAATTAGAAATGTAGAATGCATGATGGGGAAAAAAAGACTAAAATGGTAAATTTCAGTCATAATGTCTAAGACTTTAAATGCTAGTCTAAGTAATTGTATTGATCTTATAAACAATAGGGAGCCACTGAATATTTTTAAACAGGTGAATGACATATTCAGACTTGTGCATTAGCAAGATGATTTTGGCAGCTCTGGGAAGGTTGTATTAGAGAGGGAATAAATGAGCTTGTCAAAGAAACCAGCTAAGAGGCCATTGCAATTTAAGTAAGAGGTAATAAGCCATACAGTAATAGCAGCGTGATCAAGGGATGGATACAAGAATTAATTGTGGAAGTTGAATTGACAGGGCTTAAGAAATATTTGAATGTGATTGATGAGTGTGCAAAAAATTATTGAATTGGAGAATTAGGGGAGAAGTCAGAGCTATACACAGAGACTTGCAAATCATTTAAACAGGCAATAATTACAGCCATGGGGTGCTTTTTAACAGCAAAGGGGAAATTTGAAGCAAAAAAAAAAGAAAGAAAAGAAACTAGGACAGAGCTTTGGAGAGAGATTCATGAGATGGGTGGAGAATAATGAGTCAGTAATATTGAAAATGAGTTATCATAGAGGCAGAAGGGGAAACAGAAGAGAATAGTGTACAAGCCAAAGGAGGAGAAAGTTTTGAGCAAGAGAGGGGTGATCAATCATGAAGAGTGTTATAGACAAGTCCAAGTTGATGGGGATAGAGAAAAACCTTTTGGAGTTGGCAATTATGAGACTGTTGGAGACCTAGGGGAGGAATGGAAATGGAATTTCAGGCTGTTAGTTGAGATGGTGGTGAGAAAGTGACAACAATAAAGGTCTATTATTTCTAGAAGCTTAGCAATGAATAGGAGGAGAAATATAGAATGATATTTGAGGGATACTACAGATATGTTTTCTTTTTCTGGAAAGATCTGCACATGTTTGTGATCAGAGGGAAAAGAGTGGATAGGAAAAAGACAGACGAATACAGAGACATTGAGTGTGACAGAGACAGAGATAAAGGCACAAAGACAAGAGATACAGAAATGACAGAGGTAGTAATAATAATATTACCTATATCTGATCAGGCCATATCTCATCTGAAATATTGTTTTTAGTTCTGGGTCACATTCAATTTTCTCCCATACCTATTCTTACTGAATTTGATCCATCCATAGCCCTTCAGATAAGATCAACAATAACTTTTGAACTTGCTACCTAAAATAAAAAAGAAACCTAAATAAATCAGTTTCTAAGAATAAAAGTATTGGAGAATATAGAGTAAAATAAGTGAGTGCTTTAGGACAGTCAATTCAATAATTACAATTCACATTTCTATAAATGCTCTTCAATGTACAAAGTCATTTCTTCACAGCATCCCTGTGAGATAGAGATCATAAATATTATTATTCCCTTTCACAAATAAGAAAAACTGAGGTCCTTTCCTTCCTGGGGTTGATGATTTGGTGGAGGAATATATAAGACATGGACAAATAGCAATAACAGAAGATTTTATCTCATCCTTTTATGTTCAGTTCATTATATCCTTACTAAGTACCTGCTAAGACTAATACCCTATGTTATATTCAAAATTGAAAAATTATGTGGTCTCTGCCCTTAAGAGCTTGCAGCCAAGTGATGTGCAATGACTGAGGAAAGAGGTTATTTCCCACCAGGCAAGATCAAGGAAGGTTTCATGAATGAATTAACATCTAAGCTGAATTTAGGAGAATGGTCAGGATTTCAACTTCAGTGAAGTCATAGTAGAAATATCAAATAGCGTGAACAGAGACACAAGAAGGAAAAATGCTTTTTTTACCTTTTAAAATTCTCTGCCCAGGGACAAAGCTACAGTCATCACTCCTTTGTTAACTGTCACTTGAACACTAAATTTGCATTGATGCCTTTTGTTTTCACATCATCTATATTTTGAGCTATCTGCATCCTTCTTCCCCTGTCAACTGAGCTATAACTTACCACTCAGATTTCAACAAAGCCAACTAAAATATCATATCAACTGGGTCTTTTTATATAGACATATAAATATACAAACACAGATAAAGTAGCAAAAAGCATATATATATATATATATATATATATATATATATATATATATACATATGAAATGTTTCACAGTTCTATTCCTTCTCCTTTTCAAAGAAGGGAAGAAGGTATATTTTCTTATCCCTTCTTTGAGGTCAATTTTGGTCATTCTAATTTCACTGCATTGAATTTTGTTTTTGTTTCCTCCACTTACATCAGGTTATTTTTCTAAGCAAAATAAGAAAAAATAAATAGAAAGTAGAAACACCCAGAGATCAGGGAACATTTATAGGGGGCTTTGTCCTCAGGGGGAATTTGTAGAGGATTGTGAGTATTCTTTCAGAGTATTTGACTGCATTTGACTGCATGCAGTACACATAAGGAAGTAATATGAGATAAAATTGGAAAGTTAAGATGACTCTAGGTTGTGAATATCCTTAAGAGACAAACTAAAGAGTATGAATTTCATTCTGTAGGCACTGAGATGTAATAAAGACTTGAGCAAAGGACTGATGAGATCAGAGCCATGTGTAAGAAGATTTATCTGGAAGTGTGAGTGAGCGGCTCATATCTTCATACTGGAGCCTGGGTTCATGTGGTAAATAGGAATAATTGTTTTAACCTCTAAACAAGCAATTGCCGAGTACTTACTCTTTGCTATTAATGCACATATATCTCTGGAGTTGTCACCTCCCCAAAGATTCCTACTCTCTTCTACTTGTTTTCTTATTTTATTTGGAAAAATCACTTGATATAAAAGGAAGTAATGAAAAACAAAACTCAGTGCTGTGAGACTGTAATGGCTAGCTTGGCCACAGAGAAGAGATAAGAAAATGTACTTTCCTTCTCCCTTTGCAGAAGTAGAGGACTAGGACTTTGGGGCATTGCATACATTATCAGATTCATTGGTGCTTTGGTTAGTTTTGTTGAAATGCTTTTTTCTTTCTTTCTTTTTTAAATCTCTATGGTGAATATGATGAATAGGGAAGGGAATATAAGTATCACAAAATGTAGGTGTGTGAAAGCAAAAGATATCAATGCAAATTTAGTATTCAAACTAGGGGGTGGTAACTGTGGTTTTGTCACTGGCACTGAAATTTAGAAAGTACAAGTCTCTTTTACTAAAAATAAACAACATAGCACTCAACAAGAATAATTAATTTAAATAGTTCTTAAACAGTAGATAACCTCATTACCATTCAAGATGGCATCTACATCCAAGGTAAACTCCATGCTGGTGGTTCAACCCCATCTTATTCCTTCCCTACTAACAGCCTCAATCTCAGCAATAATAAGTGATCTCAAATCCCTCAGAGATTATCTAGTGGAACTCTAGCTGCCTTATTTTACAGAAGAAACTGAGACTAGGGAAATTAAGTGACTTTCATAAAATACAGGAACAAAAAGTAGCAAAGTGAACTCTTGAATCTAGTGAGACTCTTGAATCTAGAAGGTGTGTGATACAGGGCCTCTGGCTGAATCACTCTAAGGAACTTGTGTTGAAGGTTCTCCTTCCCTTGCTCAATTGAATTTGTCTTTAAAAGTTGATAAAAGAATATATTTCATACTGCTTTCTTCAAGGGCCAGAATGATTAATTTTTACTGCTACAATAGTAAGGCCTTAACTAGAAGGCTTCATCTATTCCTTGGAGTTATCAAAGATGATAACTTTGGTGAAGGGGGGGAGTACCATAATTCTTTCTGTGTAGAGCTGCCCTTATAAATGTCCTTTCCCAGACATTATCAGTATCAGGGATAAATTAGAGACAATGGAAAGTTTCCATGAGCTTTATAGAGGATGCCAGTGCTATTCTGGGTTACAGATCCCTAAGACACTCCACTAAAGTGACTTTTGAAACAGAACAAGGGATGCCAATTTTTTAAGAGCTTACTTACCTCCCATTTGGAAAGAACATTAGCCTGAGAATCAAGAAACCTGGCTCTAGTCTGGACTATGCCACCAATTAGCTGTCTGATCTCAGTTAAAGCTTTCTATCTTTGGGTCCCTATACCTTCCTATGGAAAATGAAGGAGCTGGACAGGCTGATCTCAAAAGTGTTTCTAATTCTAATAGTCTATGATTTTATGACAAAATACAGGCAATATACTTTCTCAAACTCAATAAATACAGGACTCATAATTGGGGTTTAAATCCTACTCTACTGTGTGACCTAGGACACATGTCTTAGTCTCTCTGTTAAATGAGAGGATGAGAATAGATAAACTTCAAGGTCTCTTACAGCTTTGACATTTTGTGTGGTTCTGCGTTAAAATGTGTGTAATTGAGGAGCTTTTCAAGCCTATTTAGACTTCATCTGTCAGAGTGACATCTGGTGGCTCCCATAAGACACTACAGTGTGCAAGCATTGAAACAATTATGCAAAAAATTATTTTTTCCATCATATTTGCTACTAAATGTATAGGAAAAATATTCTAAAGAAAACACCACACAAAGTCTTGGAAAGGTGAAAACTTCTTTGCAAATATGTCCACTTAAACTCCAACTACAAACAAATCTCATAGAAAGAATCTTATCATATAGGGTTACTTATATACTGACCAAGGGGTGATAATCTCAAATATAATGAATACCTAAAATATTGGGTAGGGAAAAAAACTAAAAATAATCTTTTTTTTTTCTGAGTGTGAGGTTTCTTACTTTACATATTAAGTAGTGATACTAAGGAGTAAGTCCTAGATCAGTAGCTGGAAAATCTGGGTACAATTTACTCTCAAATTATTCTATATTTCTTTCTGAAAAATGTTATATACTTTGTTCCATACATGCAAATTGCTTAATTCATATGTTGATTAACATTAATTGATGATGACATGAAACACTATAGCTTAATGGTGTGTGTTAAATAGTCTCTGAAATATTCTTCTTCAATTAAAAGGAGTTTCAGTGAGACTAATAAAATGTCAAAATTGGAAAGGATTTTAGAGGTTATCTAATTTAATCCTCTTCTTTTTACATATAAGGAAATTTCAGTTCATATAGTATAAGGGAATAACCCAAAGTGGCACACTTTGTACTATGACACTCTACAAAAATAAGATGCAAATAGGAAAGATAGAGAAAGAGGCATGTTCAAAATCCCAATATTAGGATGCATGGAAACCTGTAAAATTCAGACAAGGCAACTTTAGAGCAATTTAAACAGAAAGTAATGAAAATGAAAAGTTATTATTCCAATAAACGAGACTACCATGAAACACAAATACATTCAAAAAGGATTCAAAAGAAGATATAAATGACAGTTACAAATTGTTTCTAAGAAAAATTAGATATATAAAATATATCATGGAGGATAATCAAGTCGCCTGAAGACATCATTTAGGATCTCTGTAAGAAGAATAGTTGGGTTGAAAGGGAGTCTATGTAAACAGACCAAATGACCTGTCTAGCAAGGTCAAGAATGGAAATTCAAAGGAATATTTGTTAAGAAATTGAATTTTTCTGATCTGGAATAAAGCAAGACTTTCATCATCAGGTAGAAAGATATTCACCTGTCAGAGATGTTGTTGAGAGGATTTCAGTGGTGAATAAAATTTACTTTAAATGCTTTTCTAACTCTACAAAGTCTCAGATTCTATGATCTCATGTGGATGATTCTGTATGGTAATTCCTAGATTCTTTATGGAAATTTTACTCATTCTGCCAACTTCCTTTTTTACAGTGGTAGGAACAACCTTTCCAAGTACAAAATGATTCCTAGACATGATTCTAATTGGATTGTAACAATGAGTAATTACAAGGTCGTTTTTTTACCAGAACTCAAAACTGGTACTGCTGTTTAAGTTTCATTCCTGAGTCACAAGGGGAAAAATTGTTTGTGATTCCCTTCTTCAGTTCAGAAATATCCCTTATGAACCCTAGAAAAATCCCTCCTTGAATGACTCAGTAATTTTCCCATCTTCTCTATTACTTAGCCCTAAGCAGCATATGTAATAGGCATTTAATAAATGTTTAAATAAATAATTGTTCCTGGGTTCATTGTTTACTTCTTCTGTTGATATGACCTAGTTAGTATGATTTAAGATTCTGTTTATATCAATCCATGCTTTTTCATTGGACCACTGAGGTTGGTTTTCTTTGATGTACCTTTTAGTTTGATTTCTTTCCTCTCAGG
The DNA here is from genome assembly GCF_037893015.1 of Macrotis lagotis. Lineage (NCBI taxonomy): Eukaryota > Metazoa > Chordata > Mammalia > Peramelemorphia > Peramelidae > Macrotis > Macrotis lagotis. The sequence continues at coordinate 86,256,987 of NC_133661.1, read as the reverse complement.
GATCCAGAGCAACCTGCTTAACTACAATAAAATATAATTTCCTGGAGGGCAATGATGATTTCAGTTTTGTCTTTGTATTTCTGGTCCCTTATACAATGACCAACAATGTCAAGTACGTAGTGAGCATTCAATAAATGAGCCTTGAATTGAATTGAATTAATTGAGCATTTCACTGCTTACCCATTATTTTCTTCAGAACAACTCTGTGGGGGAGGCATTAAAATTGTTAGTTTCTCCATTTTCTAGAAGAAAAAACTAAGACTCAGAGGAGTTAAGTGATTAGCCCATTGTCATCTAGGCTATAAGATACACAGCCAAGATCTTCTGATGGTAGGCTGTGCTCCTCTAATATACCACACTGCTAGGTCAATAATCCAGGTTGGGGCTGTCTCCAAGTCCCCACTTGAACTGGGCCACTCAGATACTATGACTGATTCAAGATAGTCATTTCTTCCATTTTTTTCATCTGTCTTGCTTTTGTCCAAAACTGAACTGCTCTTGCTCCACAATTAGGCATCAGTTCCCAAGAGGAGAAGGAAGCCAGGGACTCTCTAGTTAAAAGGTTGATTAGGCTGTCTTAAAATAAACTTAAATTGAACCAACGGTGAATGATCCGGAAAATAACAAAACACATCTAATTAGACTGGAGAGAGTACAAACTGTGCTCTGTCTTTTTGGCTTTGTTTTACATGGTAATGGGAAGTGATGATCATTATACATGATAACATTAACAAGAGAAAGAAGATGAAGCCTGCTCTTCTTAGAACTTGTCTCTTTTGAATTCCAAGAGGCCAGAGAATAACCTTGACAACATGCAGAAGTCTAGAGATGTTTATAAAGACAGTGCCTGGGAATTTCATTTGAAAGCTGAGAGAAATTCAGGCTGCTTCTTTTTTGCCTAGTGTTAGAACAACAATTTTATAAAATATTTTAAAAATCTGCTTCCAAATTAAAAGCCTGGTAGGTGGAAGGGGGGAGAAAAAGTCACTCAATCACTATCCTGCAGAATGTGAAACCATGCAAAATCTTCACATTAGAACTCCATCACGTCTCATATTGAAATACATTCTCCTGCCAGGCCATCTGCAAAGTGGGCAGTTTAATAAGCAAGAGCCAGCCTCCTATCATCTGGACTTCTATGGCTTCCAAAGGCAAACTCTAGGCTTATGTGCCATTCTATCCTCCCTTAGTTGGTATTCTAATTTCTTCCAGAGTCCAAAGGCCTTGATAAATATTTCTTCATTCGTACCCTCAACCAGGGCTCTAACAATAAGGATATTATCCATGCTCTGAAACCTTGGTTGTGAAGAGAAACTGAAGATGAGAATGTGAGGGCAGAGAGCAGACTGGTATATGCAAGGAAGGGTTGCAGAATAGGCTGGACAGATCTGCAATGAATATTAAGTTAATAATTAGACAAGTAAAATGATAAGGGGGATCATTTATAGAGTCAAAGTCAAGGGGTATAACTTCTATCCATAGTTGTTTAAGCAAAGGGATGAGTGGGTTAGCTTGCTCAAAACTTCTCCAGAAGAAAACAGATGGAAAATGCCATTAACCTTCGGAGAAAACTGCTGAGAAAACATTAATGGTACAAAAAATGAATATAAATTGGAACTCTTCAAATACAAAGCAACTCTCTAAGCAGAGGAACACTCTGATTTTACTTAGAACTAATTATTGAGTCAGACATGACTCCTCGTTATTTGAAGATAGTAATATCAGGTTGTGTGGGATTAGAAGGGACAAAGATGGTACAAATGCATAAATCCCCACCATATTCTACTTTAATGTACCAGTGCCCAAGATGACCCCATGGAATGAAGTATATATTTCCCCTGGAAATAGCATATAGGCTATAATTGCAATTGTAGCTATAATAGTTCATATATATAATATATGTATGACCTTTTAAATTTTAAATTTTAGATTTTTTGATTTTCATATAACTTTAATTTCCAAATATATCCCTATTCTTTCACTCCTTTAAGAACCATTCCCTATTGAAAATGAACAATAAATAAGGAAAAGGAAAAAATCCAAACAAACCAACACATCATCTGGGTCTGATAACATATATATACATATATATATGTATATATATGTATATATACATATATATATATATATATATATATTTCTACACCAACAGTTTTCTACTTCTCCAATGCAAAGAAAGATATATATTTTCACATCTCTTCTTTAATGCCACTTTAAGCCTATTACGATTGGGCAACATTCAATTTCTTTTTTATTGTTGATTATTTGCATGGTTCTTCTTAATTCATTTTGCATCAATTCAACTGTTTTCCCATGTTATTTCACAGTCACTTGCTCATTCTGGAAGTTAGGTTATGAAAACTTTATTATCTCAGCCTTACAGATGAGAAATCAAGGCTCAAAAAACTACAAAGTAGTTTGAAACTGGAACCCAGGTCTGGCTACAAGCCCAGGATTTTTCCAACTGTACTACTCTAGATTATGTCTGATAATGGATTTGAGAATAAGTTAGCCAAATTCAAAGACTTATCAATCGATTAGCTATTAGGTAATGATTTTTTCCTCTACAGCAACTTTAAAGAATTGTAATTATAAGGAGCTAAAAATGTGTCATGGAAACAAAATATTAGTGATGGATTAGTATTAGTATTTTTCTCTACAAACTATAAACATCCAAAATAACACCACATTTGAGGATGATTGATTAAGTCAGGATTAGTCATATACTTAAGCTACTTGGTTTTTGGGAGCAGAACTGAGCCAGAAAAAAGATATGAGAACCAGAGCTGAGATGGCTAAAGAGAAATACAAGGAATCTGGTTTCCTGGAGGTAGACTTGCATAGTTCCTCTGTTAGGAATCAATTACCATGTGCAATCATTTAGGAATAAATCAGGGAATAACCACATTGACTCAGGATAGGAGGGAACCACATAGTCCCAGAGAGATCAATAGATGAAAGCAGCCATGGAGTGAGTAGTGAAGAGCTCCTAGGGCCAAGCCAGGACCTAAAGGAATGCACCCTGACAACAGTAAAGTGACAGAGTAAAAGAAACACTTTGATTTCATCTATTAGACATACGAAGCAATTCCTATAAATTCAGGAGAGGAAGAGTTCTCAGACAACCTTCAGATGATGTAGTTCTTATATCTATCAGGATTCAGAGATGAAGTTAAGGAATAATAAGAATCAAAGCCATGATTTGGAAGATCAAACATGGATTTTAACCCTAAACTGGTAATGTGACTGTATGAACTGTATATAGATCTTGGTAGCGGGACCTGTCAGCTATCAACCTTTTCAGAAGACCAAAAACAAAGAAGTAATATTCTAGCAGGTTCCTGAGAAGGTTGGAATCATTAGAAGGACCATTACTTAATTTTCTAGAAAGTATGAGTTCTTTCTCTTACTAGGGGACTTCTTTCACCATAACAGAAACCTAAATTTGAATTTGTCTATAGCAATATCTGAAAATGTTGGATTCATTATAAGAAGGAGAATCTTGAATTACCATTAACTCAAAATATTTTCCTACATTGGGGAAATCATCAATCAAAGGATAATGTTATAAATCTGGGGGACTGCATAGGGTACTTGGGAGTTGTAGAAAAACCACTGAAGAAAGGAGAGGAAATACTTTTTAAGGGTTTCAAACTAAGACTTTTATGTGTGTTTGTTTTCTGACAGATCAATTCTAATATTTCTTTTGTCTTTTTAGTTTGATTGCTTATGTGAACCTGAAGGTTTTTTTCCTGTTTTTCATCAACCTAAATACATACTCAATTCCTATTTCCTCAGGGAAAATCAGTGGGAGAAGGAATGGAAATGTGAAAAACAAAGCAAATTCTGATGATCTGAGAAGAAACTCAGGTGGTGATATAAAGCAACAAGAGATTTCTATGTGATGCCCTCAATAGTGAACACTGCCCTTGTAAAAACTACACAAAACAAAATAAGCAATAACAATAACAATAATGATGTTTTGTTTGGTACCATGGGTTACATGTTTAAATTCTCTGTACCTTCAACTCCATTTAATAAGCACTGTTAAGCACATACTCCATGTAAGATATCATCTGTAAGAACTCAAAGGACTCCCAGTTATTTCTTTCCCCCAAATATTTAGAAACAAAGCTCCTAGAGTTAAACAGAAAAGGAAGCATCCTGTAAGGATCCCAGGCATTCTTTGCTACTACTAACTAGGCAATGAATAATTTACAGCAAAGAGTGTTTTGAGGGGATAAAATTGTTGATAAGTCAGGGGAAAAACCTCTTAGCAAGTAAAGCCGAGCAATCCATCTTCAAGAAGCAGCTTTCAAATGCACAGTTTATGAATACATTGAGGTTTTTTTTTTTTATCTATATGGAAATTGGTCAGTTGGCAATATATGTTACATTTCAGTGTGAACTTGGGTCTGAATGATATCAGTCAAGAATTAAAGCATCATTTTAAAAGGCTAGGAAGGACACAAAAAACAAGAACAACAAAATGACACTTTCTATCCAAGGCTGAGGAGAAATATGCTCTGTATTCAAAATGCTGAGTGTAATGCATTAGTATTCTAGGAATGATGCCATTTGAACAGAACTATATTCAATCTTGAATGAGCATAATGGCTGACTTGATCTGAGAGCAGCTTCCTTAGGGAATCCCAGACCAAAAGCCATGAAGCCCCATTGCTCCAACCTCTAATTTACTGAATCTCAGTTCCTCTCAAATAACCAGAACAGTTCACACTTGCTAACACATTATTCTAACAAAAGGCTTTTCTCACAACAATCCCTTAAGTTTTATAATGCAAGTTTTGGTTTTGGTTTGGGTTTTCGATCAAAACCAAGGCTCAGAGGGGAGTGAAAATGACCTTCTTGTGCTCACTCGGTTAATAAGGGGCAAAAGTGGAGCTCAAATCTTGTTCTTCTGACTCTAAATCCAGTGATCTATTACACCACCCTGCCTTTCAATAGTGGATTATATTTGATAAATGTGATACTTCTGACCCATCATCAACAGAGTGTGTTTTTCCAATGTAACAGGGTCATGGAAAAAGGTGGTTATGAACTTTATACAACCTGCCAGGAAAGGCAAATAAAGGATGGGGGGAAGGCAGGGTTGAAGGGAAAAAGGATCAAATATTTCATTATATGAGCATTAGAGGCTGTGTATTCACACATTCTCCTCCAGCCTCTATTGTAATGAAAGGGCATAGATTTGTGAAATGGTAGAGCTGTAGGCTTTATCCTTAGAGCAGGTTCAAGCTAAGTGGCTTAATCAATCAAGCAAACAATCCACAAATATTAATTATATATCTACAAAGAGTCCCACACTATATTATGCACTAGAGTTAAAAAGACAAACTAAAAATGAAATGGTTCCTGTCCTCAAGGAGCATATTTGAGTGGGGTTACCATCCCATTTTTATTTGTACCATGCTAAAAACAACTGAATGAATCAACCAGAGTTTAAAATCATAAATTTTAGAGTGGGAAATGACTTTTCAGATTATCTAATTAAAATAATCATTTTGTAAATGAGGAAAATATATTTTAAAATAAATTTTTTAACTTTCCCCTCTAGAAAGGAGAAATAATTTGACCTAAATACTTCACAACTAAATAGTGGCAATGTTGGTCTCATTTTTCAGGACACTTTTTAATTAATGTTTCATTTTTTCACATCATTATTTTTGTTTTTTTTTTATTTTTTTTTTTTTGGTTTTTTTGCAAGGTAATGGGGTTAGGTGAGTTGCCCAAGGTCACACAGCTAAGTAAATGTTAAGTGTCTGTGGTTGGATTGGAACTCAGATTCTTCTGCCTCCAGGGCCAGTGTTCCATCCACTGCACCACCTAGCTGCTCCCACATCATACATTTTCACAAAGCTTCACAATTCTCATTCCCTTCCCCTCTCACAGAGAATCCTTCCAGACACACAGACTAAGTTAAGCCAAACAATATAAAAAAGTAATTGCAATGGACATTTCATGCAACTTTATACTTTATACTTTGCAACTTATACTTTATACTATAGAAATTTTCGGTTTGTTAAAATTAAGGAAAGATGTGTGCTTTAATTTCAATAAGGTAAGACCGATACTGTTCAATTTTTTTATGTGTTGTTGACTTTTAAAGCTTTCTCTATATTTATGATGTAGTCATTGTATAAATTGTTCATTTTTCTGCCCTCTTTACTCTTCCACACTTCATAAAAGTCTTCCATAATTCTTTACATATTTCATATTTATTATTCATAATATATGATCATGTTCCATCACATTTATCTGCCACCATTTGTCCAATCATTACTCCATTGCTGGACTCATAGTTTGTGTCCAATTTTTTGCTAACACAGTGTTCCTATGAATATATATTCTTTGTACCAAAAGGGCTTCTTTTGCTATTAACCTCCATAGTGTATAAACCAAAAGTGAGATTACTTGGTGAAAGGATATAAACCTTCCTCACTAAGTTGTTTTTGTGTTATACTAAGTTATTTTCTAAAATGGTTGATAGACTTTGTTGCTCAACCAAGAGTGAATTAGAGGGTCCTTTTCTCATACCCCAGTGATAGGCTCTTTCCACGATAATCTACTGCCTCAGTGATACCAAATCTGACCTCTTGTAGTGCCATGGAATGATACATGGGCAATATTCATACAGTATTTTGAGAAATATTTAAAACTACTTAAACTATAGTCCATGCATGTCTGGAACAATTCATTTCAAGTAATGATTATCCTTTTGAGGGAACTAGGATCTGAAATCAAACATGGGATTTACTTGGGTTCACATGATGGCTATTTCCCTCATCATTATTTTATGAAGGTCAATTTCCAATGCAAGTCATTTCTAACAACAAAAGAGGAAACCAAGAAAGTATGGAAAAGTTCAGTGATAGTGGGAGCAGAAGAGAGGAGACCAAAACGTAGAAAGGACTGAAAGCATGTTGTGAAAAGGAGGAAAGCAACTGAGGATGACCAGCTGCCTAAAAACGACCAAGTGAATTCCCATAATTAGCTTTTTCCTCAAACTATTTTGTAATTAATTCTCTTCATTCCTCTTTTAAAAAAAAATTTACCCTTAATTGGACTTTTAGGACCTAAATAATCTAGGAAAGTCGGACTTAAGGTCTCTGATCTCAGTTGAGCTGATCATATTCTAGAAGCCTTAAAAGACCATTGAACTCATAAACTCAGAGTTGATCTAACCAAAATCTCTCCTTAAATTTGGAAATAAATAGTCCCACTAAAGCATCTTTTAGTCCCATCAAATTCATGTAAAGAAGTAGCCATTAATAGATTCCAGTCTGATAGACTATTGGATAAATTACTGATTATTGTATTTATTTCACTCATATAGATAGATATAGATATAGATGATATAGATATAGAGATAGAGATAGAGATAGACAGATATAGAGATAGAGATGATAGAGATAGATATAGATATAGATATAGATATAGATATAGATATAGATATAGATATAGATATAGATATAGATATAGATATAGATATAGATATAGATATAGGTATAGATATAGATGATATAGATGATATAGATATAGGTATAGGTGATATAGATATAGGTATAGGTATAGGTATAGGTATAGGTATAGGTATAGGTATAGGTATAGGTATAGATATAGACATAGACATAGACATAGACATAGACATAGACATAGACATAGATATAGATATAGATACAGATATAGATATATACATATATCTTATTTTCTTATCTTATAGCTATGTTTATATATATATACATGCATACATACACACACGCACATATATATATATATATATATGTATATGTATATATACTAAAGGAAAAAAGAAAATGCTGAAACAAAATCCTGAGAAATAGTCATTATTATTAGTGCAGTCAAGGAAGCAGGGCAATAAACCTGTGAAAACAGGAAAGCAATAGCTGCAGTTAGTAACACAAATGAGAGACCATAGTCTTTTGCAGTCTGAGCTGCCATTTAGAAAAAAGTAGGAGTAGCCTAATTCTCTGGGTTGGCATCCCCTAAAGTCATCTTTACAGTAGGGAAGAAGAAAGGAAGTCTTTATTAACTTCCTACTATGTGCCAATCATTTTATAAATATTGTTTCATTTGATCCTCATCTCATACTTGTAAAGTAAATGAATTTTACAGAGGAAATTGAGGAAACTGCAGTTAAATTCTTTACCTGAAGTGCCAGTGTCTGAGTTTTAATTTGGGTTTTTCTGACTCTAGGACCAGTGTTCTATCCATAGCAACATCTAGCTGCTCCCAAGACAATAGTGTTGGGAATTTTAACTAGAGAAAGAGCAAAATTAAAAAGCAGGTCAAACGAGTTCTTGTTATAGTAGAGCAATAAAACTTTGATGACTTAATTTATCTGGAGAGATTTTCCTTTGTGTCTGTTGGTCTTCCCCTTTGTTATTTGTATCTAAGGAAGGTCTTAAATATTGAATTGCACCATAATTTGAAGTCTTAGATTGGCTGTTCCATGGTAGGCTTGGGTGGTGTTGACCATAGACTAAACGAGCTCTGTCCTTCAGAATGACACTCTTTCCTAGTCTTTCATGTATGCTTGGATCAAGGTCATGGAATTATTTGTATGTTAAACAAATATTTGTATATTAAATTAAATAGTATATTATATAAATTGTACATTATGCAGTATTATAAATATATAAATTGCATATTAATTTAAATAAAATTAAAATATGTATTTGCATATTAAACAAATTAGTCAAAGATCAGTTTGTGGATTATAAAAACCTTCTGATTCTCTGCTGTCTTTAAGTCTTCTGTTTAGCTATCTCCCCATTTGTTACTATCTTTATTAGCATTCCTAACTTATAAAAAATTATTAAATGTTTGCTAATTGATTTGAGGTAGTATCTACTAGAAGTCGAGTACTATTGTACATATTGTAAGGGGGTATAAAGATGAAATTATTCCTGTCTGCTCCCAAGGACCTTTACAATCTAATGAGGAAGGTACCATGAACAGCTACATGATACAGATTATATATGTAGAGGAGAGTCTTAAACTCTATAAGACAGTGAAATGAAATATTACTTCTGTAATGGAAAGTCAGGGAAGATTTCATGGAAGAAAATCTGAGTGAGACTTTGAAGAAGGAAAAAAATTTCCTTGGCTATCATTCCCAAGTATTTCTTCCTTATGATGCAAAAGGTATGCCTTTCATAATGTGAAAATAAATGTTTCAGGAAATGGAGTCAGACTAAGCAATTGCATAATACACCCATACATAAGTGTATTTGGAGATATATGTGTGCATATGTATGCAACACACACATATTTAAATACACATATACATAGCACTAGAAAATATTAGAGAAATTTATCACTAATCCCAGGGGTCCCTGGTTTAATAACATATTGTAAATAAGTTAACTAGATTTTTTAATTAACATTACAAAATATGCCCTCTCTCGCCTTGCATTGTAATCTTTGATTTAATTTTTTCTTTTAAACACCATTTCCTTTATTCATCTTCTTTTCTTCCTCCAGAAACTTATAAGAAAAACTAATTGCTCTTGGCCTAGAGCTACTTTGCTAACTTACTTCAAAGGCAGGATCTAAAGTCATTCAGGAGGAAACTAGCTTCAACCTCAGCAAAATCCTAAAGTGGCAGGGCAAAGGGGAAGGTAATACAACCCACCTCTTTCTAATCCTCTTTTTATCACCTCCTCCAGCCAGGCTTGTAAACACTTTGATAAGAAAAGAATTATTTTAATATTTGTATCACAATGTTTAATATGTAGTAAACACTTCAAATCAATCTGAGTGCTATATTTTCATGTTTTTTTCCTCCCTACTTTCCTTCCTTCTGTATTTTTCCCCCTTTTGGTAATTGTAGGGTTTAGATAGCAAATTAAATAACAAGTCTAAGTATAGCCAGATTGACCAGAGAAGTGATAAAGTGAAAGAATCACCACAGTCTACTACCTAAACCTTTCTACATAGGAGACTAAAGAGTTGATGGAAACTAGAGTTTTGATGAGTTCCTAGTAGGAATTCAAATTTTCTTTTAGAACCAAAAATACTTGTAATCTGCCAGGGTTCCATGCAGTCAGGGATTCCCTAGTATCTGTTTAGCACGGGGTGGGGAACCATTTTTCTGTCAAAGGCCATTTGAGTATAACATCTTTTGCCCGATATACTTTATCAAACACTTAATTAAGGCAACCCTAAAAATTCACCCCTAGATTTATTGAATTTTGAATCCCACCTGTGGTTGCCATGGCAAATGATTTTGTGGGTTTTATGAGGCCCTTAGACTGCATGTTTCACACCCCAGATCTAGCCTTTCTTGCCTATACCAGAACCTGGGGCATAGGAGAAGGAAGGCTACCTTTATTCCACTGGGGAAAGACATTTGATGCTGGCACCATCTACATTCTAACAATATCAAATTCCAACACATCATTCCCCTCTTGAAAACTTTCTGGTTCTCTCTTCCTTACCAAAGCAAGTCCAAATTCCTTAGTGGGACTTTTGACAAACCATACCCAACTTGCCCTTCTATTCTTATTATCAATCACATATGTCTATGCTCTCTATAAAGTTGGCACTACCCCTTTCTCTAAATATACCTGTGGCTCCAAGTATACTTGAAATACCCATCCCCTAATTCCTACCTGTCAAAAGTCTACTCATTCTTGAAGACTGAATTTAAATGACTTTTCTTCCATGAAGCCTTCCTTAATTTCCCTTTTCTCTGAGCTTAATTTCTCCCCCTCAACAAGGGTCAGATAGTGATTTTTATCATCATCAGTCCTATCTATCTATCTATCATCTATCTATCTATCTATCTATCTATCTATCTATCTATCTATCTATCTATCTATCTATACCTGTCTTAGCCTTCTTTCTGTGTTCCTTGTAGACAGAGACAATAACTTTCTTTTTTTTTTTCTTTTGCAAGGTAAACGGGGTTAAGTGGCTTGCCAAATGCCACACAGCTAGGCAATTATTAAGTGTCTGAGACCGGATTTGAACCCAGGTACTCCTGACTCCAGGGCCAGTGCTTTATCCACTATGCCACCTAGCTGCCCCCAACAATAACTTTCAATATAATAGTGTTCATCTTTCTCTGCTACATTATAGCTGGGGATGAAAGTATTCTGAATGAATGCTTGATTGGAGAAAATTTAATAGAGTGGAAAGAACACTGATTTTTTTTGATATGGTCAATGTGGAAAATTATTTCACCTGATTATACATATTTGTTACAAGGGTTTTTATTTTTCCTTTCCTTTTTTTTCCCAAGTGGGGCTGGGTAGGAGGAAGGGAAGGTTAACATCCATCAACTGAAAAAATAAAATTTTAAAAAGAGCAGATTAATAAAATTAAAAGCAAAAAGGGAGATAAGTAAGAATACTGGATCTAGAGTCAGAAGATCAAAATTTGAATTTTAGTTCTATTCCTTTACTTCTTGTGTGACCTTGAAGATGTTATTTTTACCTTTCATAGATTCAACTCCCCATCTGTAAGATGAGAGATTTGGACTAAATCAGGGATTCTTTTAACCTGTGGTCTGTGAGCTTTTCAAAAAAATATTTAATAACTATTTCAACAGAATGGATTCCTTTTTGATTCTGTGGATTTCCTTATACATTTAAAAGAATTGTTCTGAAAGGGGGTCCATAGACTTTACCTGACTGCCAAAACATAAAAGGTTAACTTTCTCTTTAGTTTTTTAAGATTCTTCCCATCTCTAAATCTTATTATAAAATGAATGATTATTTTCTTGAGAATTCCAGTTTTGTGGTCTACTTTGCTAAAGTCTTAGGGTATAAGAGATGTCTGTGGTCACAGCACATTCTCCAAACATCCTGAACCTAGATGGTAGAGACCAAACAAAATCTTGCAACCCTTGAAGTTCTTGGATTTCTTTTTTGGCAAGTATAGATCTCTGCAAGCCACAAGTATAGCAAAGCACTCTGGAATTTATTAACATAATAAGGAAAATGAGCAAATGAATCCAAGTAATTTCACATTGTCTTAATCACTCTGTAGTCCCCCTAAGATCATTCTAATCATGAAACTCACAGTCTGCATTCAAATTTGTAAACTTTGTCTGTTCAGTTGCTTAATTGTCTCCCATAAAATTCCTTTAGGTACAAAAATCTTATCTGAGCCCAGGGTTAGAGTTCTTTCCTGGAAGGTGCTTTGAAAAATGTATGGCACCCCTATCTATTTTCACATTGTATCTCCCCAGTAGGATAAAATTTCCTTGGAGGCAGACTCTTTCATTTTGTCTTTGCATATCTAATACCTACCATTGGTTCCTTGCATATAGCAGGCATAAAATACATGCCTGGTTAGGAACTGGGAATGTTTAACCTGGAAAAGAAAGAGCTGCCTTCTTAAAGAAGTATCAGACTTTTTTCTTGTTGTTTGACCTCAGATGGGATAGCCAACAGCAGTATTGGTATGGCAATTATAAAAGCAACTTTGGGGAAAAAAATTTCCTATAAGCAGCAGACACATAAAAATTTCCAATGTTTGCAAAATGTATGTAGGTATATGCACATATATAGATATCCATATAGATGGATTAACATATATATATATATATATATATATGTATGTGTGATCTCATTTTTTATGCTCACACATCAACCTGTAAGGTCATTGCTATCATTGTTCCCATTTTATAGGTGATGAAACTGAGATTGATTAGAGCTATCCTTAGGAATGGAAGAGAAGGAGAGGAAGACAGAAAGACAGAGACAGACAGAGCTCATGAGTCAGAGGGGGGGGGCAGAGGCAGAGACAGAGATTTTCACCTCAGGCTGGATGGACTAGAGTTTCTTTGCCTAGTGTAGGTTGAACTGAGTGCCTACTGAAGATGGAACCTACTCACTCTTAAGATCAGAGGTCATTAAGTATCACTTCTGTAAATGTCAACACTTCTGATGTTAGATACAGAATTAGAGCATATTTGTCCAATCTGAATTCTGTGAATTATAAATTGAATCTGTTTTCAAATATAGAGAAGCTTCCATACAGATTTTTAATGGAGTCTTGAGGTCATCAAGAATTCCAGGACATGGTAGGTGATTATTAAATTGCTAATGGTTGATTTCTAGGCATTCCCTTCACCAATTTCCCTTCACTACATTCAATTCAGGTATTTGAAGCAAACTTGAACTGTTTCCCTCATATTTTCTGGCCCTCTTTAAAACTGTTCAACCAAAACAGACCCTCTTAGAGGGGACAAAACAGTATAAGATTCTAGCAGGTAGTAGTTAAGGCAAAAAGTGTTATTCCTTCTCTTGGACTTTAATGGATACTTGTGAAATACACCATGTGTTTACCAGAGTCCTAACAGATAATTTCTAAAGATCAAAGTCACAGCTGCAGCATAAATGGTCATGACACCAATTAGCTTAGCAGAATTTGTTCATTGTGTGGATTCCAAGGAAAAATCCTTACTTGTTTCTTGCGCGAGGAGTCCAAGAATGGGATTGTCACAGACTTGATTTCCTGAGAATTTTCCTCTCAGTGCTCTGTTCCTGCTACTGTTGTTGGCATAGGACCAAAAACTATATTTAGCTTCCCTGAGGATATACCATATTATTTTTAACCCACAGTCTTAAAAATCCTAAGTTTCCATCTGTTCATCTCACATAAACAGAACTGTATCCCATTATAAACCTCATTTGGGATTTTCCTTAAAAAATTTAGCCAGTGGGTTTGGTGATAACTACTTGCTGAGTGTAGAACCTTTGTGAAATCAGAAAGGTGACGGCAGTCAAGGTCAGATTGAAAGACATGGAGAGGGAACAAAAAGTTGGTCGTTGGAATTGTAGAGATGGAACAGAAGTTACAATAAAACAATTACTTTCTCTATAATTCACTCAGAAAAATTGACTTCACCCCGCCTTTTTACTGGAACCAGGAATTTGAGACCAACTTGGAACAGTAACTAGAAATGGTAAAATCAGACCCTCCTACTGTTAAGGAGACAGAACTCTGGAGACAGATTCAAGGCTACTGTCGGTGAAGCTGCCATATAGGGAACAGGGTAGGTAAGGAAGATTGCTTCAGTCGGACATCTATTTTTCTATTTTTAACATTTTTATGAATTTATTTTTACCCTCAAGTTGCAAACTTGACATAGAAGATAGAGATGTGGCCTTGAACCCAGAAAGACAAATTTTCCATAGACAAATATCATCTAAGTAACCCTGAAAGTCACCTAATTTCTCAGAACTCTTGGGAAATTTTTTTTAATGGTTTCCGTTCTGTTTTTTTTTTTTTGTGATTGTTATTTTTTTTTCTGATTAACAAGCATTTATTTTTCTCCCTTCTACTTTTCCCATCAAATAAATAATAAGAAAGAAAAAGAAACCCTCCTTACAAATATTTTTAATCAAATTCTCACACTGACCACATCTAAAGTCTTATTGTTCATTTTAAGTCCCTCACCCTCAGAATCATGGGTTGTCATTGAACTGATTAGTCTTAGGCAACTTCCTAAGGCAAATACAATTTGCAGAAAATTGCTAAAGGGACTCTCTACATCTGAGAGTTCCCTAAAAAAGAAACCATGAGTCTAGTGTCTAATTTCATAACTGATTCTCAACACATTTCTACGCTGCTAGAGGACTGTTAGAACAGACAGTAGCCTTTAAATTTGATTCCCTGGAGTAAAGGCCTGGATACTCTACTCTGGTTATGGTTCTAGGACTGGTCATGCCCTGGAACCTCTTCATGCTGTAGCACAAAGTATATAAGTAACTAACTAGTACTAAAGATTGTTGTCTCTGAATAAAGTTCTGATTGTTGGTGCCTCTAGACTTTTCCCCTTTGTTGTTCAGTTGTATCTGACTCTTCATGACTCCACTTGGGATTTTTTTTTTTTTTTGGAAGAGACACCATAGTAGAATGCCACTTTCTTCTCCAACTCATTTTGCAGTTGAGACAACAAAAGTAAATGGAGCTAACTGGCTTGCCCAGGGAGTCTAGGACCAAATTTGAACACAGGAAGATGAGTTTATCTGACTCTAGGACCAGCACTTTAACCACTACACCATGTCAAGTCCCTATACTAATTAATTGCTTTACCCGCTTGTCCCTCAATTTAGGGCTTCCCTAATATGGAAATTTTTCCTCTTCTTTGACTTCATTGTCAGGTCATTTATCCTAATACCACCATCTACAGAACTCATGCAATAAACTGACTGAAAAGCTTTTAGGACCTCTTTAAAGGGGAACAATTTGCCCTTCAGATAATTCAGTATTTAATAGCCTCTGCTAAAAAAAAACTCGAATCCTCCACATAGAAAATAGCTTTCCTTAGTGATAAGATGATGAATTAAGTGGTGAACCTCACTTTATAATTGAAAATTGGGAGGGTGGAGGAAAGTATGAATTTTTAAATTTTTTCCTGGAGATTGTTTGATCTTATTATGACTCTCTTGAAAGAAGAAAGATAAAAACTAAAAAGTTGATGGGATCATAAATTCAGAGTTGGAATGGATTTTAGAGGCCCATTGAGCCCAACCCATCCACTTTACAGATAAAGAAGTTGAGGTACTGAGAACTGACTTGTCCAATACCACACAATTACCAAGTAATTAAAGCAAGACTCAAACATAGGCCTTCCTGATTCAGATGCCAGGCATATATCTCTTAAGCTGCCTAATTACCTCTAATATCCTGTTCTAACACTAATATGAGATATAATGTTTTATTCCCTTTTCTTCCTTTAAAATATAAGTTTTAGGCTCTAAATTCATGAGAGTCTTCCTTCTGGATCTGGTCCAAGGAGTCTATAATGGAATCCTAGGAAGAAGGATCTGTTCAGCTCATTCCTGATCTCAATATTATAGGTATTCCCCTATACTTTCACAATTGGCAAGATTCAAGTACATTTTCTTTAGCAATCCTCCATAAAAGAGCCTCCCCAAGTGCTTGAGGCCTTCCTTTGGCCTTAAGGAATTCAAAGATACTCATATACTCTCAAGCCATATCTAGAGTCTGGTCCTTTCCTTTTGGGATTTCCTTATCCAGTTACACTAACCTCAGAAGACTTGCCTCACATCTCACAAATAAATTAAACCTCCTCTCCAAAGGAAAATCTTTACCTTTTAATGAATAAAAATGTCTAATCATGATTTTTACTTCATTTTTAAAACCATATATTTTCTGCTTTACCAAAATGTACCAAGCATTACATTTCTTCTTTTTTTTTCAAGGCTAATGGGGTTAAGTGGCTTGTCCAGGGCCACACAGCTAGGTAATTAAATGTCTGAAGCCGGATTTGAACTCAGGTACTCCTGACTCCAGGGCTGGTGCTCTATTCACTGTACCACCTAGTTGCCCCTATAACTACTTCTTAAGACTGTCATACTGTTTCCCCAGTAGATGTGCAAGGTTCCTCAGGCCATCTTTATTTGCACAACCCCATGTAGTGAATCCAATACAAAAGAAATTTCAACTGTTGTTTCTCCTTTTCCAAATTGTCCATCATGACTATGATGGATGAAACACATTATGAAGCTAGCAGCCTTCACTGATACTGATGGGGAAAGAAGATATGTGAGGAGGAAAATTAGAAGGCAGTTGTAGACAGTTTTTATAGTATATTGTAAGATATATGGTCATTACTGCAAAAATATAGGAGCTGTGCTAGCTTTGGCAACACATATATTAAAAGTAGAATGATACAGGGATTAGCATGGTCCCTATACAAAGCTAATATGCATATCACTGAAATATTTCATGACTACTTTTCCTTTTCTCTACCTTAGAGTCCTAATTGGTATCCCTGTCTTCTCTACAGGTCACTTGCCCAATCTGAGTGCCCTTTGGGACATCAATATTATGGTAATGGCAAACTGAGTCCCCTTCCTTCTCAGTGGAAACTTTGGCAAATAAATAAAATTTTCATAGTGGGTCCTGGTTCTGGGTACCTTTTCCTTTTGTGAAAGTATATATTTACTCCTGAATATCAATGACTGAAGCTTACTTCTGTCAGTAGGTACTGCAATACAGATAGACTTCCTAATTTCTTTCAGAATGAGTCTATTGGGGGCAGCTAGGTGGCACAGTAGAGTCTTGGAGTCAAGAGGACTTGAGTTCAAATTTGGCCTCAGACACTTAATAATTGTCTAACTGTATGAACTTGGGCAAGTCACTTAACCCCATTAACTTAAAAACAAAAAAGAATGGATCTATTAGGTCTTTCACTGGAGTCAGGACTATATAGATATGTGTAGCCTCTGAGATCTCCAGAAGGATTATTTGCTTTTATAGTGTAGGTCCTTTTCCCTCCCCATCATTCCTTCTAAGAATAAAGTAACACCATCCATGCTGGGGCAGTATGTGACTTATTAATGAGGGAGTAAACTATTGTCCCTCCCAAATCTTCCTCTCAGGCATAGGCCAGGAGATAACATGGACCTCAGAAGCATTTTCTCCAACCAAACAAAAAACAAACAAACAAACAGATCATCTTAGGAATGGAGAATGAGATACAAAGATGAGAATTCTATTGTTGGCCATCCCATAGACACTTTCTTTGGTACCTAGTTTCTAGAAGTGAACTTAGCTTAGCAAACATCTTCAAAGACTAGTTGTGTAAATGATCTTGGGTTGGGAGGATATGGAGAAAATGGAGAAAATGACACCTTATGTACTGGGATTATGAAGCTGATGCTCTACAGAGTCTCCTCAAGTCCAGGTCCTAAGTCTAAGTATTCATGTATATGCATGTAATATTTGTTTGTATATGATATACATGTATGGTTATATAGATAAATGTGTATATGTTTGTGTGTTTATTGACCTAAGATGCTGAAATAGCTTAGAAAATGGGGGAGCTGAGAATTAAATTGGTCTTCTAACTCTTAAATACAATATTTTCACAATTTCTCACCATTCTTCCTCAATAACCAGGTGTGGGTATTGTCATTGGGTAAGTCATTTTCCCTCTGTGTCTCAATTTTCTCATTTATAAAATGAAGAATGGGTGATAATATCTCCTAATCCCCTAACTTTCCAACATTCTCTGTCTTCATATGTAAATCTATGATGGAACTTTTTCTAAAATGAACTGATAATTTAAGTCCAGCTAGTGCTAAAAAATGATGTTATGGGTTGGAGGGAAGGGAATGTTACTGCAGTTCTGAAATGTGAGCCTGCATCCTAATTTGACCTTTTCAGTTTCTGACCTGCAGAATGAAAGACTGGACAAGACAATGTCAAAGGGACCTGCAGCTCAAACATTCTATGACAAAATCAGGTGTACAACAAAGAGCGATCAGGATTCAAATAATACAGAAGAATGATTTTGGAAGCAGAAGATCTGGGTTTGAATCCAATCTCTTCTGTTCCTTATTAGCTCAGTGGACCACGGACAAATCACTAACCTGTATCTCAGTTTTCTTATCAGCAAACCTGATGAGGAAGTTGACTAAATGATCTTTTAGGTCCTTTCTTATCTTTCAGTCTATGAGCTTCTGATATATCTGACCTGAGAACCCTCAGAAAGTTAACTGCAGACCACTGGACTAGAAAATCAAGGTTTTCCAGTTCACCCCACTGTAATTCTTTTCACTAGAAAGTATATTCTCCAGTTAGGAACACAGAAAATGTACCTCACGTGGAGTTTGTCATCCCACCTTGGCAGGGCAGAATGTAACAGTAAGCTATAGAGGGATACAAATACATAAGGGAAGTGACCCAAGGCTGTACATTCCCCTTTCTTAGCAAATTCAAATGAACGGTTACTCAGAACCCTTCAGTTGACTAGGGAGAGGTGTTCAACAGGACCCATTTGGACAAAGGTATGCAGAACCGTCAATCACTATTGTGTGGTTTCTGTTCTTCTATGGAGTCCTTTCCAGTGGGATCTGAACTATGGGCTTTTGTTTTAATGCCCATAAAGCTCTCCATGGCTGCCTGCCTTCACAAAGACAAGTCTTATTCACTGTTCTCCCTCAGTCTTCTAAACACTTCATTTGGAAAGTGTCAAAGCCATAATTGATTTTTGCCCAGTGTTGGGAAGTTATACTGAAACACCACTCCCTTTGTGGCTGGGGAAATGTGGGGGGGGGGGAGAAGGAGCTCACACAGGCAAGCATTATAGATTGTAATGTTGATTCAACCAGCATCTGTCCCAGGAGCAAGAGGCCTGGGATGATTTGAAACCTTCTGAAATAAGGGTCCCAAGCCTTCTGGAGACTGCCTGGCTCCCACCCTGCTGTTCCAGAGGCAGACAGCAAAAAAAATAAAGTGGGGTCTGCACCTGATGTATGGGGTGTCAAGTGTCTCTGGGAATTTGAGGGACTCTTTAACTGGGAACAGGAGAATAGTAGGCAGGGATAATTTTCACAAAGTATTGTAAAAAGCTTCCATCTTTATATAATACTTTCAAAATGTTTACCAATTTGTACCCTATCTTGATTCATCTCATTTGCTGGCCAATCTCTCTCCTGTTCACATTCACTTCCTGATCCTTCTTAATCCTCTACATATCCCAGTAGAGTAGAAAAAATTGGCTGTCATGCCTCAACATGGCCTTGGCTCTTTCACAGACAACAGTATTATCTTTCTCTGATCCTCAGTTTCCCTCCTTTGTAAAAAGAGGATTTTGGACTAGACAATTCACATTAAAAGGAAAATACCACAGTTCCCAGTCAATGTCTTCAAAGACATACTACAAGAACATAACCAGAGCAATACTGAAAATTGCCCAAGTCTCAAGGTTCCTCCTTCTGACAGCTCCTTAACACAGAGCTAAACCCATGCTCCCATTATTCTTTGTAGCAGCAAATGACTTCCTATAGGAGCCAAAAACCATTTTATTGCTACAGAACAGCTGAGAGACGAGTTGATGACACCAGCATTTAAGCAGACAAGGGGTAAAATAAATACCCCAAACCAAAAATGAATAACTGAAACCTCATTGAGGTCAAGTGGGTGTTATTTTGAAGGGGGGTTGCTTCAATTGTTCTGCCTGCCATGCATTCCTTGTTCACTGGTCTAAGCCCATCAAAATCCTACACCATATCATGATACACCAATCCCATGAAGGGGCCCTTGACTCCTACTAGACTACAGGGACATTTCCTCCTCCGGAATCACTAATTAGCTGTCTATGGGAGGAGATAGGTAGATTTCATTAAGGAAAATAAAGATGAAGGAACAGGCATTCACCTGCATTGTGAATTAGCAATGCTAAGTGCTGTTTCTTTGTTTCTCTTTTTTTTGTTTTTTTTCCCTCATTCTTTCTCTCTCTCTCTCTCTCTCTCTCTCTCTCTCTCTCTCTCTCTCTCTCTCTCTCTCTCTCTTTCTTTTGTAAATGTCTCATTTGAACCTCACAATAACCATGGGAGGTAGGTGCTATTCTTATTAGCCTCATTTTACAAGCAAGGAAACTGAGGCAGCCAGAGATTAAATAATTTACACAGGGTCATTCAGTTAGTAAATGTCTGAGGCTAGATTTGAGTTTTGACCTTTTTGACTCCAAGTCCAAAGCTCTATTCACTTGTCAAGGGGAGGGAGGAAATAAGGGAAGAGGCAAATGTGAATAAAATGATTTACTGTCTACACTTACCTGGGTTTTTTTAAAAGCTCATTCCTACACTGACATAAACAAAAATTCATTGACAAATAACCTTACAACCATGTCCAATCTTTCTTTTTGTAGGAAAGGGAGGAATGAAAAAAAAGATATCTAGGAATTGTGTCTCTCCATCTCATGCTTCCCCCTAATGTAAAAAAAAAAAGATATGAGAATATGAGAATGTGAAAGGGGTTAGACTTGCTTTGTTTGGTCCCAGAGGAAGCAAAAGCAATGAAACTTCAAAAATAGCAAATTTGGACTCCCTGTCAAGACAAAACAACAATAATAAAACTTCCTGACAGTTAAGAGTTAGTCAAAAGTAGATGAGGCTCCCTTCTTCAAGAAGTGGATCACTAGGAGTTTTTAAGCAAAAGCTACATGTCTACTTGCTAGCTAAGTCACAGAAAGAATTCTTTTTAGACTGTGTGTACATTGTAGGACTCTCCCAGCTCCGAAATCCCTGTGAGACAAGGAGACTCTGCACTTTTGGGTAGTTGGCTTTCCTCACCTAGGAGCTGTCCAGTTAGATCTCTATAGTCAAATTTCCTTTGTTTTTGTAATTTTTTAAAAATTTTTTTTGCAAGGCAAATGGGGTTAAGTGGCTTGCCCAAGGTCACACAGCTAGGTAATTATTAAGTGTTTGAGGCCAGATTTGAACTCAGGTACTCCTGACTCCAGGGCCAATGCTCTATCCACTGTGGCACCTGGCTGCCCCTAAATTTCCTTTCAATCTAAATTTCTCCTAGTAGTGAATATGGAGGAGGATATAGAGAAGAAACTATAAAAGAAACTCAGTCTTAATTAGAAAGCTATAAAAACAAAAGATAATGGAAAGGAATAATGCAAAGTGTCACTTCAGTGGTGTAAACCATAAATGACTCAAAGGAGAGGAGAGGCAGAGTAGGAGGAGAGGATCTAATCATGCCACACACACACACACACACACACACACACACACACACACACACACAGACATAAATCCAATGGTTTTCTATTGCCTTCAGTAATAAATACAAGAAACTCTATTTGGCATTCAAATAGCCATATAACCTAGCCGCCTACCTTCCCAGTCTTTTTTTACATATTACTCCTTGACATGTGTTGGGTTCCTGTTGGACTACCTTCTCAGGAAGTGTTAGGTTTCTGCCAGCTAGTTTATCCTTACCCAGGCAAACACTGAAGGGGCAGGAGGCAAGGGAAACAAGGATGACAAGTTCTCCTTAAAGCTCTCCAGGATCTCTCTTTATTAAACTAAATACAAGTGCTTAAATATCCTCCCCAGTCCCTGGTCCACTCCCACTCTCATGGCACTCTCCAATCAACCAGTAAAATAGTGCTCTGGTGTTCCAGGACACCAGATGATGAAAGTTTACAATACTCTCACACACAATAGTCCCTTATAGACATGTCTTTTTTTTTTGTCAAATAACACTGACTTCCTGGATATTCTATGAATAAGACACTCCATCTCTCAGCTCTGGGATTCTCCCTAGCTGTTACTAAAACTTGGAATTCTCTTCTTCCTCTACTCTGGCTATTCCTATCTCTGGTTCTTTTAAGTCTCAGGTAAAATTCCACTTCTATAGCAAGCCTTTCCCAACCCCACTTTATTTCAGTGCCTTCCCTCTTCTAATTATTTCCTTTTTACCTTGTATACAGTTTTCTTTGTATAGTTTCGTTTCTATGTGGTGCTCTCCAGCAGATTAGAAACTCCTTGGAAACAAGGATGACCTTTTGCCTCTTTCTGTATCCCTAGCATTAGCACAGGGCCTAGCATGTAGTAGGAGTTTAATAAATCTTTATTGATGACATTATTTAAATCCCACGTTATTGGAATAATTTGACCATATACCCTTCTACAAAATCTGTGAGTTTATTGAGTTTAACTTTTTCTCTGCTATCCCTCCCATCAATTTCAAGGTTGTGTTCAAGGTCTTTCAGAGGAAGGGAACCATGCAAATTCCTCATTATTATTAATGAATAGCAATAGTTATATTCATATGACACTTCATGATTCCCTTTAGTAACTGGATGGAAGATGAATTGGAGTGGGAAGAAACTTGGAGCAAGCCAATTTACCAGGAGACTACTGCAAAAATCCAGGCATGATGTGATGCAAACCCATACTCCTCTCTCTCTCCCAAAATGACACTGGCAAAATGAATGCAAACTCTTTGAAGGAAGAATTGTTCCATATCTTGTACATATTTAATGCTTTAATTTGTTCATTGGAATTAACTGAATTTGACTGGGTTTGGCTATCTGACTAATTAGAAGGTCATTTGTCCATTTGATCCCTTTGTTACGTCCACTTTTTAAAGAGCGAGAGTTTTTTTTCTTTTTAATTTTTGCTATGTCATGGATTGTTTTGACATATTCTGATGGAAACCAAAATATCCCATCTTAGAATAAGATTTTTTTAATGCATAAGATAAAAGTCGGTTCTTTTAAATGGTTATTAAAATACTATTTTTTAAAAACTCAAATTCATAGACCAGGTTAAGGATCCCTACTCTAAAGGAGGAAGAAAAGTTTATTTGCTCAGAGAATCAAAGCAGTCTATGAATGTAAGTGAAAAGGAAGATATTTTCCCATGTCAGTGGGGAAAAATAATCTTTTCATCCCCAGATAAAAAGACTTCGCAACAAACATTACTAAATTAATTAAAATAAATAATTAGATATTAATTAAAATAGATAATTCATTAATTTTCTATAAAAAGTAACTATTGAATGCATGCAATATTGTTTTAAGTCACCACCATGCCCATGTGTGTATATGTTTATCAGACAGCATCTTTTCTGTCTTCCTTTCCTGATGCCTTTCTATGTAACATTTCGTAGCTACTCCAACTCAAGTGGAAGAAATTATGTGATTCCCAAAGGCTGAGCAAAGTCAAGTAAAGCTGAATATTTGTCTAAATTTCAGGCCAGATTGAATTACCCTCAGATCTCTCTTTAAATAAATACTGAGATCATGCTCTTTTACTGCAAAATAAAAAGATTGAGGTGTTCCTGAGTTTTAGTCAGAACTACCTCATTGAATTTATATGAATGTTTTGCTAAGGAAGATTTTCTTCATAAAGGACTATTTTCTGGTCAGTGTTATTAAGTTTTCCTTCTTTGATTTTTTGTTTTCTTCTCCAATACATTCTTCCATTCAAGCCTCAAGTATTTCCAAAGTTCACTACAAGGTTGTTTTATTTTCCAAAAAGATTCCCCACAAATCATGGTTAGCTCAGCATGAGAAAATGACATCAGTGATGTCAAAAGCTTTTCAGAACTCCACCCAGGAATTCCAACCCCTTCTCCAAAAACCATGGCCCAGATGGGATACTTTAGATTGGGTGCCTGAATGGAGTAGGGAGTTGAACTAGATGACTACAAATGTCCTTTTCAATGTTCAGATCCTCTATGTCTATGGGAATCAAAACCAGAGGGAGAAGCCTCATCTTCCCAATTAAATGGACATAGAGCATCTTTTTTGAAAATATGTTTAAAAATGTTTTCTAAATTACATTTAAAGATAGTTTTCAACATCCATTTCTGTATGATTCTTTGAGTTCCACATTTTCCTACTTTTATCCCTCCCCACCCTCTTCCCTTGACAGTGAGCAATCTGATAGAGGTTATACATGTACAACTATTTTAAATATATTTCCATATTAGCCTTAGAATATTCCATGTTAGAATCAAAAGAAAAAAGAAAAAAACATGAGAAGGAAAAAACATAAAATGAATTTTTAAAAGTGAAATTAATATGCTGCATTTACTCTGCATTTAGACTTCATAGCTCTTTCTCTGGATGTGGATGGTATTTTCTATCACAAGTCTTTTAGAATTGTCTTTGATCATTGCACTGCTGAGAAGTGCTAAGTCTATCATAGCTAATCATCACACAATTTTTTTGATAATGTGTACAGTGTTCTCTTGGTTCTACTTACTTCACTCAACATCAGTTCATGTAAGTCTTTCCAGGCTTTTCTGAAGTCTGCTCTTTATTTCTCACAGAACAATAGTATTCCATCACTTCATGTACGATAATTTGTTCAGCCTTTCCTCAATTAATGGAAATCCCCTCAATTTGCAATCCTTTGCCATTACAAAGAGAGTGGCTACAAATATTTTTGTACTTGTGGTTTTTTACCCTTTTTTATGACCTCTTTGGGATATATACCTAATAATGGTCTTGTTGGATCAAAAGGAATGTGCAGTTTTATAGCCATTTGGACATAGTTCCAAATTGCATAGAGGATCTTTTTTTCATATATTTACAAATTGGGGAAGAAACTTAGAGATTATGCATGGCTTCTGTGATCTAATGCTCTATCCAATTGAACATTTACATGTATCTCTTGAGATTCTGAGGAAGACCATGAAAAATAATATTTTTGTTAGCTATTGGGAAGGGAGAGGAGATAATAATGTAGACCTTTGACCAGGCCTTTTCAATCCACAAAAACTTCTATTATTTTACAAGATTAAAATAAAGCTAACAATAATAACTAACATTTATATAGAGCTTATGATGTACCAAACACATAACTTATCATTATTATCTCATTTGATCCTCATAACAACCTTGGGAGATAAGTGCTCTGCTTATCTCATTTTACATATAAAAAAACTGAGGCAAATGGAGGTTAAGTGATCTGCCTAATGTCACCTAACTAGTAAATGTCTGAGGCTGGATTTGAACCCAGGTCTTCTAGACTCCAGACACAACATTCTAGTTACTGTAAAACTTAACTGCCTTAAATAAAGACCTATGAATGAAAAGACTAAATCATGTGTACATGTGGAATATAATCCTATACATGTGTGAAAAAAATATATATATATAATATATATATAGAGAGAGAGATACGATTATACCATATATTACTGTATAAAATCATTTATACTTCATCTGTGCCTGTTGATGAAATCTCATCAAAAGTAGATTTGATGCTCATTTAGTAGGTCTTAATTCTCTTAACATCAACTTACTCTTTCCTTTTTATTCTCTTTTTTCCTATTTCAAAAGGTCAATCTTGGCAGAAAAAAAAGGCAAAAGGATCTAAGCAGCTCTCCCAACTCTCCATTAGAATCTTCATATCACAGAATGACAAAATTTCACAGTTGTATGGGATTACAGTGTGCATCTAATCTAACCCATACTCCTTTTAAAAGTATGATCATAATGATATACTCAAGCCAATGGTCAACCAGTCTCTGTTTGAAGACCTCCAATGAGAGGGAACCCATTAACTCCCAACGAGGCCCATTCCAGTTTTGGATAATTCTGATTGTTACAAAATTTTTCCTTATGTCAGGCCTAAATTTACCTCTTTGCAACTTTCACTCCTTGCTCCCAATTCCACTGTCTTGAACCAAATTGAACAAGCAACCCTTACAATCTGAAGATGCTATCATGTCCTCCTTTAATCTTCTCTTTTCCAGGCTAATCAACTCCAGTTCCTTTAATCCATCCTTGAGAGCAGAGGCTGAAGACACTGTCCTTATTGCTCTTTTCTGGATGTTCTCCATTCATCACAAGCAGAAATGTTGTCATACATACATAAATATATATATTTATATGCATGTGTATATATACATACATATGCATATATGTTTATGTGTATGTTTACACACACATATCTTTCCTCTTTTCTCCAGTATGATTTGAAATCTATTTTTTTTACTCTACTGAGCTCAGCTCTCCTCTAAGCTTATTTCTAGGCAGCTTACCATGCTTATCAAATTGCATGTTTATAAAATACAACTTCTCTGACATAAGTCTTATAGAACCATAATACACTTCATCTTTTATACAAAAGATGGAAGCAAGGAAAGGTCATTTAAAAAATCTTAAATTGAATAGATAAATTCACTGGACATCCATATCCAACTTCCCTTTTTTCTCTTCATTGTAATGATTTATCTTTGTGTCTTCAGATTTTATTCTTCTTTCATGATTTGACTTCTCTTACAGAATTTTAGATCCTTGGATCCTTCTTTTCCTTCTATGAAATCATGTAATTTCTCTTAAGAGAGTCATGTAAATTTGGCTCTGTTAGGAGGGGGGAGCTCTGCAGAATTTAGAAATACAGTAAATAAATGAGTGGAAAAATTCCACAATCCTACAATTCTCCTTCCTTTTTCTCCCTCTGTCCCCTTTGCTGTGTTCTCTCTCTTCTGCTTCTCACGCTGGGGGCCTGTCTTCTTGATTGGCATAAGTTCACCATATGTAGGCACCTCGATTCCACCATGATTCATTCTATCCAGCTTTCTTCCATGTTGCAATGTTTTCCTTCCTCCTTTCTATTTGTTGCTCAACAATGGTGTTCCTGGAAAGAATGTAGCTATTGATTGCCTAATGAGTTTACTAATTATTCCTGTGACTTTCCAGACCAAAACCATGGTCGTTATCTGTCTTGTCTCCCCCCCTCCACCAGAATATAAGATCCTTGGGGAGCAAGGATTTTTGTATTTGTGTCCCAGTGTCTGGCACATAGTAAATACTTAATAATATATTTATTTATTCCATCATTCATTCCTGTCTCTCCAGCTCAGTCTTTTTTTTGTGCTAATCTCTTGAAACAGGTGAGGATTCTCCACTTATTCATTCTTTTTTCCTCTCTTTTCCCCATCAGCACTGCATGAAAATCCTCCATATTTTTAAGAATCATTTTACTTTTCTGTATAACAAATACAGTGGAACATTATTATTTTAGTTCTTTTAACTTCTTTTCTTGAAGTGAGACCAACCCATATCTAGAGCATAGAAAAACAATTACCTGACCACAGCAAAAAGACAAGACATTAGCATGTAAAACTAAAAGATGCTCTTTCATAATTGTAATGGATGAATGAAAGCAAAATCTTCAGTCCTTTGTTGTTCTCTGTAGTGGCTTTTGTGTCCCCACCCATCCACCCAAGTACCTTTCTGACCTTAAATATCTTCTAATTCTATTAACAACTTGACAATGTGACTAGTTCTTTTGTTATCAATTTCTTTCTCCTCTTTCAGTTTGTCTTTCTTTTCATATCCTTCTTCCTTTCTTCAGGTCCCTCAAAGATAATGGGATTACTCCATGACATGAGCTTTTGGGGGTCATTGTGTTTAACTTCCTCATTTTATAGATGAGGAAACTGAGCAGTTTTGAGATTATGTAATTTTCCCAAGTCCACCCAGCTAGTAAGTGCCAGGGAGTCTCATGGACATCTATTCCTAGCTCTTTAATTCATACCCCATCTTCTGTTGCTGGTGTTTCTTTTGCATATAACTATTCATTTCTTTCAGGAAATCTTGAGAGCCATATGACCAAGCTCTGAGGCTCTGTTATTTGGGATTTATCCCTTGGGTATCTTTCAGTACAGCATATTTCTTTATAGTATTTGATGCATCTTTGATATGCTCATGTCAGCTTAGATCTAATTCCACTCCTATATTGCTATATGGTAAGGGTAAGCCTTGCTTGATCCCCAGTTCTACAAGAATTGTTTTGGTCTTTTCTCCTACTGTGATTCAGGTCCAGGCTAATTGGATGATGGGTTGGGATGGGGATGCTGCATGGATACTGCTCAGGCCCTTCCTCCTGAAGCTCAAGGTTATAGCCCATTCTATGCTCTTCCTAGTGTCTTTTTCCAAGTGCCATGGACCTATGGAACTATAATCTTGCTGGACTCTACTATGAGCTTTTCTCAAGACTGTTGCCACAGAGTTGCTTTTCATGCCAACTTTTACCTGTACGGGCTAATCTATATTCAATATTTATGCAGGATTCTGTGTAGCTCTGGATTGAGAGGAGCTAGGAGCTGACATTCTTATTTTTTAATCTGAGTCCTTTTTAGAACTTTACTGGGAATGTTAGTGGGGGAATCTGAGCTCTTCTAGGTCCTAAAACCTTCATTTCATTCCCCAGCACTCTTTACACATTACTCTTGACGATACCTATTTTTCTCCTTTGAAACTTAAACATTACTTATAAACTATTTTGTAGTCAGTAGTTTTAAAATTCACATTTCTTCTACTCCTTTTGACACAGGCATACTTGTCGTTTATTACATCATATCCCTTGCAAACTTTTTGTAACAAGGATGAAATAATTTTTCCATTGTCCCAAAAGCTTGAGAGCTATGACAAATCAGAAGCTAAATAACATGATTTTTATTAGCTATTACAATTGCAAAACTCCAATTTGTTCTTCCCCTTTTACTCGTTGTAACACTATGTATAGACTATAGAATACACATATGCCTATGGTGATCCAGGAGGGTACCAATGACGCCCCCCCCAAAAAAATCTGAAAATATTTTTGAAAAGTGATTATTAATAGAAAATTCCAGGCAATTACAGCTCTGTATCCAAGGTCTAGGATTATTGAGTACAGTTATTTTCTGGAAACAATGATCATCAATGGTATTTTAAAACATGCACACAACTATTATAATTGCTGCAGATACAAGCAATGAATGTACAAAGTGTGACTCAAAGAGAAAGGAGATTTTTTTCAGGTTGCTTGGAGAGGAGGTAGCCATTACCATATAATGAGGCCTCTGTCCCAGTCCTCATTCCTGAGAATTTCAGCAACCTTCACAAGTAATAAGTGGGTCGTGTGCCTGTGGAAAGCTGATGTATATCTGCTTTGTTATTTTTTTCCCTCTTGAGGCAGATTTCCCCTTCTTGGTGTTTGTTCTCCCAGCAGAGCTATTTTCTGTTCAGTTGGAGTAATAAAGATGTCTGTTATTTTGGGTGGGGCAAAGGTTGGTGGTACTGGCTAGGCTCTTGTCTGAGCATGAGGCAAAAGGATCAGTCCTCTGAACATTCTCTAAGCCTTAAAAAAACTGAGGATGTGATGCAAATCCAGATTCAAAGATCCCTTCTAGCTCTCAAGTTATGATTCTGTTGTTGTTCTTTGACAAGGTAAATAGAAAATCAGTATACTAATGTTAGCAGTTCATATTTATTCAATTTTATTTGAAAAAATATTTATCAAATGTTCAATCTAAGCAATATGTAGTGCTAGGCATAGATGAAAATAGAAAGATGGATAAAATCTGTCTTTACAGAGTTTGTAATCACAGAGTTAGTAGAGGGGGAGAAGGTGATGATTGTATAGTGATTTATAGCATATAGTTTTTCATATTTTATTAAAGATTAAAATCAATAATATAAGCAAAAAATTGTTTATCTTCACAAATATATATATTGAATGAATAAAGAACATTTATAAATGATTACTGTGTAGTAGACACAGAGCCAAACATTGTGGATCTAGCAATAAAAAGAAAGACAATTTTCACTTGTAAGAAGTTTATGTTCTAATAGGGGAAAACAACACATGAAGTAGTGGAATCCATGGAAGGGCATTTCGGTACAGAAAGGTAGAGGGATGGTAAGTGGAATCAATGGGAAAGTAAAGGGCATGATATTTTCAGGAATGGCAGTATTTATTTGATTACTATTTTCAGAGCTAGAGGTTTCAAAACTGGATTTGGAAGGGGGTGGAGTGAAGGTTGCAGTACAGCATAGCATGATGATAGTTGAAAAATTTTGTAGGAGATCTAAGTTTGTCTGGGAATGGTAAACACTCACCAATTAGGAATGCAGGGAGATGCAAAGTTTTCCATACGAGAGATCTGAGGACATATGTAACTTGTTTTGTACATATTTCATGTGCCACTACTTCAGTACAGCTTCATGACAAGACCATGAGTATTGAAGTAAAAATGACTTGGATTTCAATCCCGATTCTGTTATTTATCATCAATATGACCCAGTCTTCATTTCTTCACCCTTAAAATGAAGGAGTTTAATGACATGATCTCTAATGTCCCTTCTGATTCTAAAATCCTATTCCCATACTTCTCTATGGTGAACGAGAAGAGATAAATGATAAGATATTTTTATGGGTTTACAAATTTGAAGACATTTTCAAGGTCCATATAAATGCTGATCAGTTCTAAATGTGAGGAGAAGAAATATAAATAGCACCACAATCACCACTCATGCTCTTCCCAACTTTTCTTCAGAAATGAACTCACTTCCCCTAATCAGTTCCTTTTACTAAAGAAAAAATGCCAGCAGATACTTCAAGTTTTTAAGAAATACTCTGGGTAGATGCATGGGAAGAATTCTTTTAATTCCTTCTTCAAAAGATATACTTTCATATTAGGACTGACAAATGCTTGAGAAAAAATAACCACTTGTCTTCTTCAGGTATTTCAAGTTAACTTTTCTTGCTACCTTTAGAATAGCAGCTGTGGTTAGTATTAAAAGGTCATTGGATTTAGAATAAGATATAGGTTCAAATTCCAGCTCAGTGACTTAGGTCAACTCACAATCCTTCTAAACCCTCATTTCCTCATTTGTAAAATGTGGAAGCTGAACTGGATAATCTTTTGGGTACCTTCCTCCTTTAAAATTCTATGATGGTCTCTTCCTTAGATTTTGTCCAGGATCCTTGGTATTTGATGAGGGGGGAAAAAGAATATAGACAGTGAGGCATTAAATTCTCATCATGACTAGAATCTTCTCTTTTTTTCATAGAGTAGATAAGTGAAAATGTGAGCTTCTTTCCCCAACTCCCTTCCCTACCTCTCAAGATTCATGCTCTTAAATCTATACTTTATTCTTTTTACATTTTCTTATTCTTTTCTCATGATGAAAACCAGACTTTACAAAAATGACATGAGTTCATTGGCAGAACTTTTTATAAGAACATTAAATATACCCTGCTCTAACCCTGTTTCATCCTCTTTTTATTCTTCACCCAAAACTCTTGGTGAACTAAAAATGCTGCATTTTTGTGTATCCCTGAGTGTTTCTTCTACTCCCCCAGAGGCTCCCCTGTATGCCACTCCAGGTTGAAGGCTTTGTCAGCAACCACTTAAATGCACACACAGTTCATTTTAGCTTCAACTAAATTTACTAATTTACTAAAATTGCCATTTGTTAGTACTGATACTATAGTTTAAGATTTGTAAATAGCTTTACAAATGTTATTTCATTTTATCCTGTTAATAAAAATAGGAGATTAGGGGCTAATAATATCTTGTTCTCCCTCCCCATTCTTGTTTATAATTTTATTTTTCAAGTAGCAAGTGTTTTTAATTATTCTAGCTCTCCCACTACTCTCATCCCCCATGGAGTATATTTAAATGAAAAAATAACAAGTGGTACACATGTATAGAGTCTTAACAAAACAAATTCCCATATTAACCATGCCTCAAAATCTTATGATTCTTTTGGCATTTAAAGTTGATGACTTCTCTCAGGATATAAGTGGCATGTTTCATCTTCATTCTCTTGGACTGGCGTTTTATCAGTGTATTGATCAGAGATCTAAAGTCTTTCAAAGTTTTTAAATTGATATATTTTTATTGTAAAAATTGTTCTTCTAGTTTTGCTTACTTTGCATCAGTTCATCAATATCTTCTGTTTCATATGAAATCATCCATTTTATCATTTCTTAGAGCAAAATGCGATTGCATCATAATGACATGTCACAATTTGCCTAGTCACTTTCCGTTAGTTTCCAATTTTTTCTACCACAAAAAACTGCTATAAACATTTTTTGTACATAGAGATACTTTTCTTTCTTCTTGATCTCTTTGGGAAATTGACTAGTTGTAGTATAATATATATATTATATATTTACATTTAAATATATATTTATATAATATTTATATATGTAGGTTGGTAACTTTATGAGCATACTGCTAAATGGGGTTATGAAGAGTAGAATAGTGACTGAAACTAACTGAAAAACAAAAGACTTTCTAACTCTGAGGTCAGCAAACTATTTACTATATCAATCTGCCATTGTTCTGTCATTTGGGGTTTTCTTGGTGTCCTTTCAAAATATCTCATGGATTTCACTGGAAAAGGATATGCAAAAAATGTAAAAGGAGAAAGGAGAGCTAAGCACCTTGCTTAGCAGCTAGGTGATATACTGGCCTAGGTATTGGGCCCAGTGTTAGGAGTACCCAAGCTCAAATCCAACCTTAAACCCAAGCTGGGTGACCTTGAACAAGTCACTTAAACTGTCTGCCTCAATTTCATCAGTAGGGGGGAATAATATCACCTACCTCCCAGGAAGGTTGTGAGGATTAGGTGAGGAAAAAATTGTAAAGTGCTAAAAATAGTGCTTGACCCATAGGTGTGATATAAATGATAATTTGTTGTTGCTGTTGCTTTCTGGGTTGGGTTTTTCCAGTTCCAATAATTCCAATGTTTGAAAATTTTCAATTCATAAATTACTCTGGAAAGAGTTCCCTATCTGTTAAGAACTGCAGGAAAACACAGAAAGTAGTCTGGCAAAAATTAGGCTGAGATCAAAACCTTGTTTCACACTCTACAATAAATTCAAAATGGATATGTGATCTGAATATTAAAGTTTATAACATAAAAAATTTGAAGGAATACAAATAATGTTTGATTACAGCTATGTAGGAGATGAACCCTTAAACAAAATAAGAAATAAAGGTAATGCTGAAAGAGGAAATTGATAATTTTAATTAGATTAAACTGAAAAGCTTCTTCACAGATAAAATATAGACATCTATGCCCTGGGATAAAAAGGAAAAAATCAACTGGAGGAAAATATTTTTGCATCAAATTTCTCAGATATATAAACAACAAATCCCACTATATGTTATCAAAATCCATTCCTCAATAGACAAGTGATCACAGTACATGAACAATTCTCAAAAGAAGAATTTTAAACCATTAGCAACCATATGAAAGCATGCTTCAAATTATTACCATTAAAACACAAATCAAAACATTCCTTACTCAACAAATTGACAAAGGCTTCAAAAAATGGAATAGTCAATGTAGGAAAGAAAATGTTGATGACGATATGAATTTTCACAACCACTTTGGAAAGCAATTTGGTATTGTTGAAGAGGAAAGAATTAAATGTTTATACCCTTAAACTTAGATTCCACTACTAAGTATATACTGAAGGAATCCCTGACAAAAGGAGAGATTTCATATATATATATATATATATATATATATATATATATATATATGAAAGGAAAGGAAAGGTAAATGTCATTTTTAATAGAGAGGTGCTGTGTTAAAGATTTTTAAATTTGCATGTACTTTCAGATGGAATTATTGTTATTAGTTTTATTGAATTTTATTTTTACTTTGTTAGAAGAGAGTTCTCACAAAATAGGGTTAATGTATGAATATTTGTAATTTTATAAGAAGCACATCAATAAAAAATTTTAAATTAAGCTATAGTGAGGAAAAAATTAAAAAGCATCAAGGAGTATGAATAAAGAAGACTGGAAATTAGGAAAGACGCTGCATTGGGGAAAGTATTTTCTGTTAATAGATGTCTCCTATAGAACATAGAAATAAATGGAACAGAAAATAGGAATTTGAAAACTATATATTGGAGAAAGAATCATTTGATTTGACTTCCAGCCCTCCAGGATCATATGATAAGAAAGTCAAGTATTGGTATGGGGTTATTAGTATCATTTTCCAAGAAATTTCACTCCACTAAAGTGTAATAATTAGAGACAATGAGTGGAAGCAGCAAGGATTTCTTCCAGAAAACCTGTTGTTCAATATAGTACCTGGTATATGAGTCCCCAGGCTAGATTAAACTTAACCTTGGCATCAATCCTGTGACCTCATCACAAGATTAATGACAAAACATGAGGGACACTCAAGCATTCTCATACATGTAGAGCAACTAATCAGTTACCAATTTCCAAATCCCTGGAAGCTTGGGGTCTATATGATTCCTTTTGAATGAGGAGATTTATAGCCATTTATGAATTGACATTAATTCTCTAATGAAGGTGAATGCTTTTTGGCAAAAGTCCTATACTCTCTTGGGTTCTTTGAGGTTCAGGATCTGATGCATATTTTGTTCTGGTTGGTTCCAGAGGTTGGACTTGCAAACAATGGGTTGCAAAGAGGTAAATTTAATTGATGTGTTTTGTATGTGTGTTGACTACAACACAATAGGGTAGAAAGAGTCACAATTGACTCAGAGTCAATACACAGGAATTCTAGACGAAATTTTACCACTTACAAACAAGTGATATCAGGAAAATCACCCAACTTTTCTGAATTTTGGCCTTTGCTGTAAAATGACAGCACTGCCTTCCTTATAGGAGTGTTATAAAAATCAAATGAGATAATAATACAATAATAATAACATATGCTTTGTGTATATATATGTATATACAAAACAGTGTAAAAATATACTTTACACTTTATACTTCTGATTCTTACAATGGCTGTTGTCATTATTATGCCCTAGTTACAGAAGAGGAAACAGAAACTGAGAAATAGCGACTTGCCCAGGGTTTTATAATTCATAAGTGATTGCAGCAACATTTGAACTCAGGACTTTATGACTCCAATTCCAGTACTTTCTCCATTAAACTACTTACCTATCTTAATCAATATAAACCCATCTGAACATTTTAAAGTCACAAAATAAAGGCATTGCTGCTGTTTAATGAAAGAAGACCACTTGGAGACCTCCAAAGGACATTATGATTGAAAATATTTAGGCAAAATTTAGGCAACATTTCACCTCCTAGAGAGGTACAACACATTGTGAACACTGATAGACAAGGTAAGAGAAGATATGGATTCTAATCTAGCCTCTGATATCTATTTGGTCTTGATCAATCAATCAATTAATTAATAAGCATTT
Organism: Macrotis lagotis; assembly: GCF_037893015.1. NCBI lineage: Eukaryota > Metazoa > Chordata > Mammalia > Peramelemorphia > Peramelidae > Macrotis > Macrotis lagotis. The sequence goes on along the minus strand of NC_133661.1, from coordinate 86,221,711 downwards.
ATTATATGCTGACCATATATTTAGCAAACAATGGAGTGCTCCTTTAAGAAAGTAAGCTACTTAGGAAACTAATATTCTAATAGCAGAGATACATAGAGTGAAGATAAGATACATATAAAGAAGTTACATGTAATTTTAGAGGGAATACATTAACTATTTAATAGAGAGAGGAACCAGGAAAGACTTTGTCAAAGACTTCACTTGAGCCAAGACTTGAAGGATTCTAAGAGACCAAGGTAAAGAGAGAAGGCAATTCAAGAACTGGGTATAACCAATGCAAAGGAGGAGGTGGGAGACACAGGACATTGAGGAACAAGTGAACCAGTATGACTTGATCATTGAATTGGGGAGGGAAGGCTGAATTAAAGTTTAAAAATATAAGAAAGACAGGAAGAGACCAAGTTGTGGAGAGATTTAAATAACAAATAGAGGAGTTTATATTCAATCCTAGAGGTTATAGAGAGCCACTGGGGTTATTGTTTTTATTTGGGGGTAGGAGGAGGGGTGATATGCTTAAGAAAGTAAACTCTATACTCTAGGAAAATTATTTTGGTTGCTCTAGAAGATGGTTTAGAGTGGGGAGAGACCAATGAGGAAGTATTGCAAAAGTTCATTCAAGAGGAGATATTGGTCTGAATAAAAGCGATGATTGTATGAGTGGAGAGAAGGGGGTTGTATAAAATGTGTTTTGGAGATCTAAATGACAAAAATCTATTGGATAATTGGATGTATAGTAGCAGTCAAAGCGAGAATAAAGGATTGTACATCTTGAGTATCCTTGACAGCAAGATGTGTTTATAAGACAGGGAAAGGTAGAAAGTTAGCTATATTTTAGATATGTGGAATTTAACATGTCCAGTAGACATTCTATTATACAGGACTGGAATTCAGGAGAGATACTAGAGCTGAAAAGACAAACCTTAAATAATTTGCATAAAGATGGCAACTGAACCCATGATCAAGTTGCTTTACTGTATCTGATCTTCTAATCAGTTAAGAATACTATACTAAGTTATATAAGGATAGAACTGGGTCAATCTACCAACAAAATTAGAAATCCTTGATGCATTCTCACTTTTAATGCAATTCACTGTCATTGTATTTCTGGCTAGTAAACAATATTTTGGCTGCAATCTTTATATCTAAGGGTGATTCTTTTTTATGTTGCATTGTGATAACACTGACATTTATTATTCTAGTTAAACTCAACTGAATTCTGAGAACAACTGCCTTCATCAAGGGTTCTTTTTCCCCCTTTGTTTTGTTTAATACAAATATTCATTTATTTTCCAATTATATGTAATAGCAGTTTCTCCCTATCAATTTTTTGGTGATGTTTTGAATTTGAAAATTTTTTTCTCCAACCTCTAAGGGAGATTCTTAAAAGAATTCTTCTCAGGGGCAGCTAGGTGGAACAGTGGATAAAACACTGGCCCTGGAGTCAGGAGTACCTTGGTTCAAATCTGGTCTCAGACACTTGATAATTACCTAGCTGTGTGGCCTTGGGCAAGCCACTTAACCCCATTGCCTTGCACAAAACCTAAAAAAAAACAAAAAAAGAATTCTTCTCACCATGAAATTTTCCATATCTCAGAAACCTCCCCAAAAGAAAGCAAAAAATTGGGGAGGGTGGGATTTATAGTTTCTCAGATAGAGGTCACATATCTCAAATCAATAAAGAACTTTGTGAATTCCTTCATTATATCTTCAATAATTCAGGTAATTTGTGCCAAGCAAGATGTCCTCAATGGAGTAGATCTTTGTTGATCCCAATCACCATTACTAATTAGTAAATAGAAAGCATTCACAAAGATCACTGTTAAATTTAGCAGCACTCTTCACAGAATCTAGAGACAAAAAATAAATTTTCCATGGTCAGAAAGACCTGTGAAGTAACTTTAATTAAGCAAAAATGATTTCACCACTACTCTGGGCAATGCCATGAGTTATGAGAGATAGTAAAGAATTAGAAGACAAGTCCCAGTCCCTAGACAGACTCTAGGTTCCTTAATGCACTGGTTAGAGTTCTAAGATACAGTCTGGACTTTCTGAATGAAATAATTCAAGTTGTAGGAGATCTGCAGCATTCAGATACCATACCACCTTCTGGATGTGAAAAACTCTGACAAGAAGATTTGCACCCACCCAAGTAATGACTAACTGGGGACCACTTAAAAGGGCGATGGATGGCTTCGCATCACAAACTAAGCTTGTTCCCTTGAAGGCTAATGTTTCTTCATCTTTGACTCAGATTCCTGTGGAGAGATAAGACACTTTTAAAGCATCATTGGATTTCATTTGTTTCAATTAAACTTCCAAAGAAATCATAAGGCAAGAAGGGCTCTGGAAGGAAATCAAGATTCAGAAACTTCAATCACATCTTAGGAACTAAATTATGCTCTATTACAATTAAAAGAAAAAATATGGGACACTGCAAATGACAAATGGACTCATTTTTAGATCTGCTCCTATTCACTGAAAGTCCACTGGAATGAAAAAGCATCCCATTTTATTTAATTTCCCTTAGCAACCTTACTGGAATGCCTACAGCCTTTGGAGCTAATGCATTCTCAGGGTGCTAGAGATTAATCCTATCTATTATGCTTAGACATTATTGGGTTTCTATAGTATTGTGATGAGAGCTCTGGGCTTAGAGTCAGGAGACCAGGGTTTGAATTCCAGTTTTATTACTCACTAACTGGATGACCTTGTTCGAGTCACAATCTTTCTAAGCTTCATTGTCCTCCTCTTAGAGAGACCTACTTACTTCATAGGATTGATAGGAGAAATAAATTAAATGATGCATGTGAAAGTCCTTTTAAAACAGTAAAATACAATATGGATAAAAGGGTCATAATTATTAAGAGTATTTTTGAAGTCGGAGTATGAAGAGGTAAAATAGTTTTACTAGGATAAATCAGGAAAGAATCGAGCCACCCGCAGGGCCTGTTGCTGAGAAGATACTGAGAAAGCTGGAGACAGTATAGTCTCCTGCTGTGACGATGATGAGTAACTACTAGTGGCTTGTGGTTGGGAAAAGAAATGGGGTTTCTGGACTGAGTCTTCAATGGTGTCTTTGAGTCCAGGAATTCCAACACAATACTGTTGCACCTAAAGTCAGTAAGACAAAAGACAAGACTCGAGTTATGTGTTTATACTGCTGGCTATTAAGACCAAGAGGAGAGGATATGGGGAATGACTGACTCTCTTTTCATTCCCTCTGGCCACTAAAAAGAAGAGTAAGTCTCATTCTAAGAATGAAACTCCACAGGAGCTCTAATTTCTTTATTCATGCCTGTAGAAAGTTGTAATCCCATTTTCCTTTTTTTACTTGAAAGGGTTGAGAAGGAGAAAGCATCTGAGAATGACTTTAGTTTATTTTTATATATGAATTACTATGTTATTTTAAGAAAGTATTTTGTTATTTAATTAACTCATTTCAAATTGCCTATCATTATGCACTAGAATGGTAACCCAAGACAGATTTATATGATTAGGCTACTGAAAGCACCCAATACTACTTGCGTATCACAGAGTTGAAAGGGAACTCCAGGTTATATGTAAAAAATGAGAAGATTGCATTAGATCAATGGTCTTAACCTTCTTTGTAACATGGACCACTTTGTCAGACTAATGAACACCTTCTCAGGGGCCCAAGCCTATAAATTCTTTTTTCAAAATATTATTTTAGATCAAATAAAAATATATAACATTACTTGGAAACTATATAAAAATATGGTTATTAAAATATATTTTAAAAATGTAAATAAATTCATGCACTCCAGATTAAGAATCTTTAATGCTCTCTAATCTCTTGTGAAATATATACAAATAAGAAATCAATACTTTTGGAAAACAATGCCTTAGTTTTTTTGAAGGAGTGTTTTATTTTGTTTAGTGTTTGGGAGTTTTTGGTGGGGGATTATTTTGGTGGGGTTTTTTTTTTTTGTTGTTTTTAACCAAAGCATTGCAATAGCATAGATTAGACACTCCTGCCCAAATCTGAACAAAAATAAATGAAGTCCTATAAAAATACAGGAAGTGGCTAAGGAACTATCTTGTAATCTTAAAAAAAAATAAGAGTTACATTACATAATCTCTAATGTTGCTTCCAATTGTAGAGCCTATGAGATGTAGCTAGATAACAGATTGTATGAAAACGATATGGGAATAATAGCAATTTGCTAACTCAATAGGATTAAATGATATGATAGATAGCTAATGGAAACTTTGGCTACATTAAAAGAGACAGCATATTCAGCAACAAGGAGATGATAACCCCACTCTACTCTGCCATGGCTAGATAATTGGAGCATCCTGGGTTTGAGTTTCCCCACTTTAAGAAGGATATTGATAATGGTACCTAGAAGCAGGCAATCAGAATAGTAAAAGACTTGAAATTTATGCTACATGAAGGTTGCTTGAAGGAATTGACTTTATTTAACCAAAAGAAAAAGAGATGGGGATGAGAAGAGGAAAGGGAGGGCAACAACTATCTTCAAGTCTTTGAAAATTTTCAAGAAAATGTTTAGAATACATTTAAAACAATTAAAACTCTTGGAAATGGAGTGGTCTGCCTAAGGAAGTAGTAAGTTATCCATTCACTAGAATTCTTTTGGCAAAAACTAACTTGTTGGGAATATTGTGCATAGGGTCATTGTTCAGCAATGCTTTGGATTGAATGTTCCTTTTGAAGTTCCTTCCTTCTGAGCCTGCATCTATATTTGTTTCACAAAGTGCAAATATAAGTAAAAGAGAAAGAATAATAGATACACATACATGTCTTACAGTGATAGAATTGTCTTGTGATCACAACTAACTTCTTAGGACATAATGGAGTAAGACAGTTTCTAATAGATTCCAGATATGATTTGAAATAGAAAGACAATAAGTGTGAAAGCAAAAGTCAGTGTCAAAGTTATGGGCCATGGCTTATTCTGTCTGCATTTTCCCCCCTTTTTGTTGTGAATGTTCAGGAGAATGCACCTAACTGATGAATGGAGATGACCTAGATTCTTGAAAAATGTCCCACTGGGGTGAAATCTTTGGAATATCCTACCAAGTTATTTAAAAATCAATGAAGAACTATTGCAATAGTCCAAGCAAGAAGGGATTAAAGTCTGAAATAGAATGGTGGCTATGCAAGTAGAATGGCAGAATCAAGTAAAGGTTCTTTTTATCTGTTATTTGAGAGGAGCAGACCCCCTCCCCACTGAAAAGGAGGAGGAGAAAGGGGGGAAAGAAGAAGAAGAGGAAGAGGAGGAAGAGGAGGAGGAGGACAAGAAGAAAAGAAAGAGGAATAAGAAGAGGAGGAGAAGAGATGAGGAACAGTGGGAGGTGAAGGAAGGGAAAACAAAGAGACAGAGAAAGAGCCAGAAGAAAAGAACTGGAGATATTTTAAGTAGTAGGGGAAATGAGTGGATAAGGCAAGGTGGAAAATTTGGGTAAATGGGCTATGCTAGCAGAAGAACTATCATTGTCAGTACAAATCAGCATCTTTGAACATATTCAAATCAAAGGATCTGAGTTCAAATCCTAATCTTTTCATTTACTCTTTTTGGTATTATGGATTATCATTTAAACTCTCTTGCCTCTCTTTCCTCATCTATTAAATTAAAGGTTTGGATTAAGCAAAGTCCAAAATAGTTTTCCGCTCTAAATATAGGATCCATATGTTTTAAGATCAAAGAAGTATAATGAATACTCTTGACCCCAAATTCCTAAGCCATGTGCTTTGAATTCATTTCCCTCTAGTAGGAATGATTTTCATGGAATCATCCAGACTTCCTTGGCCTTATCCTTCTAAGTTAGAACCGTAGACTTTGGCTACAGTTTTTTTTTCAGAAAGTGCAATTCACTGATATGCCAGGGAATCTAATCTAATTACCTTGATCTCAGCCATTTTCAAGTCAAATGATTTAGCAGCCCCACACAAATGAAGAATGAAAAATATCTACCCACCCCATTGCCTGCCTTCTAACTTGAGTACTGCTGAAAAATGACTGCATGGAATAATTTCCTAGTGGACAAATTTGAAAGATAACAAGGGGATGATATTTAGTACCCAAGCAACCACAACATTTTTGTCCACTGAATATCACTTACAAGAAACATTTATCTTTCAAATGACCTCTTTTTTCAAGGTTTCACAGAAGAGAAAGTCCTTAATTTGATAAAAGGAATAGATAACATTTTCCTTTTCAAAAATGATTCCTCTAACTCATAAAGTTTTTATTGACTTTTGAATTCTCTGAGATCCCCCCCCAAAAAAAACTGAGAGAGAAAAAATTACCTTAACACTTCTAATTTTCAAAATGGATGAAATCAGTGAATCATTATTTCAAATCAAAGAGTAATCTATCTGTCTCCATATTCCTCCACCCTCCTCCTTATCTTCTAGATGGATTTAAGGCCTAAAAATGTTAATCATTTGCCAAGTTAGCAACAAAGACAAAGCTAGAATCTAGGTGCCCTGAGTCAAGTTTGCCTTCTCCTAGAACCCTCCCACCCCACATTAAACACAGTTTCCAAATGTCTTCACCACCAATTAACTTCTTGTTTTCACTGGTACTTCAGTGTGTAGAGTCACCTGCCTTATCTTTTAAACCCACAAATCACAAAAGCTCTGCAAAAAGGAAGGAGTCCTGGACAATTCTATTTTTTATTTGCATGAGATTTAATTTGATTAAGCTCCTTGGTCTCAATCGGGGCATTTAATATTTTTGTATGTCATGGAGGCTGGGAGAACCCCTTTTAAAATAATAATTTTAAAGAAATGAAGGAAATGATCCATTTTGATTAGAGGTTAATGAAAAATATATATGTTTCCAGAAATTTGTCCCTAAACCCTTTGGACATGTGTAGCCCATGGTAAGAACCCCTAGTCTAGATGACCCCCAAGCTTTCCTTCAATTTCTAAATTCTCTGAGTCTTTTTCCTCCATTCATTATTTAATTTACATGATAAGACTCCTTCTAAATTGCATGAGTCTCCTTTTCAACCTGGGTTTCCATTCTGGCATTAAATGAAAGAGGAGAAAAAGGGGAAGAAGAAGAGGAGGAAGAAGAGATGAAGGACAAGAAGAAAAGGAAAAGGAAGAAGAGGAGGAGAAGAAGAGATGAGGAGCAGAGGGGATAGGAAGAGAAGAAAACATAGAGAGACAGAGAAGAAGCCAGAGAAAAAGAATTGAATATCAATTATCTGGTCTCAGAACTGTAAAGGTAGATGTAAGAGATAAGAGGAGATTGGGCTCAAAGTTACTTTTTGGTTTGGTTGATAAACCATGATGAACTATAAAACCATATTTTCTCTTTTTTGCTCTATATTAAAAGTCAGCAACAAATAAGTTCTGATTAATTAAAGTTCTAATTTCTAGTACTGACTCTAACTTATTGGGTAATCTTTCACTCCATGAGAATCGGTTTCTTCACCTGTGCAAATGATTGTAGCAGACATGGTTTCAGTGGTGTAGAGAACTCCCTTTACTAATGTAAATGAATATCTGTTCTGTGACTTTTTGTCACAGAGTGACCAGTGGCACAGAAAAGTTAAGTGACTTGCCTGGGGTCAAAGAGATAATGTAGTTTGAGATAGACTGGCTCTATCCCCTGTACCACACTGCCTCTCTACATTTGGAAAATAATGGTATTGAATTAGATGACCTCTTAGAGCCTTCCACTTCCTAAGTATGGGAAAATATCCCATTATGTAATGTTTCCCTTCAAATATACAGGGAAAGAGAAAACTGTATGTATAGACTGTATGTGAAAAAAAAGAAATTTCCTGCCTTCATGAAAATATATCTAGGGGCAGCTAGGTGGTACATGGATAAAGCACCAGCCCTGGAGTCAGGAGTACCTGGATTCAAATCCAGTCTCAGACACTTACCTAGCTGTGTGGCCTTGGGCAAGCCACTTAACCACATTTTCCTTGCTTTTCTTGTTAGCAGTGCCAAGGACCCAGAAGACTGGGACTAATCTTGAAGAAACCAACAGAGAAGAAACCTCAAAGAATTTTCACTTGGAATCACGTTGACTTAAAAAAAAACATATTGGGGGGTGAAAGGAGTTAATTTGAAATCTCCAAGTGAAAGTCAGATGTCATTCCTGAACATTTTCTTATACTTTGCACAAAGTAGCCTTGATAGTAGGGATTTTTCCCCTCTTGTGGAATGCCTATTTCTTGTTGACACTGGAAATAACTTAAAAACTAATCTGAGATTTCTTGCCAAAATGGAAACCCAGGAGTGTGGAGGAGGGATAGGTGAATTGAATAATCATTTTACAAGGTCGAAAATATTCATCTTTTTTTTTCTTCAGCAATGACTATAACATACGTTCAAAGCAACTTTAAGGGAGTGTTTCCTTTCACACATCTGTCAGAACCTGATGATTTTTGATGGAGTAAAAGATGAAAAATAGTTCATATAAACTAATATTAAGAAAGCTCCATTATGGGCTCTGTTCAGAAAGAATCGTATGCAGGTTCATTGATTTTTCTGAGCTTGTATATTGTTAACCAGGGATGAGGCCTGTCACTGGTTCAGGTTGAGTGGGCCTGATAACATTGCTTGAAGTCAATCTGGTTTGGCAATGGGTGTGCAAACAAGAATTTCCTATAGAGATAGGAGGTTGAAATTATATATACAAGTAGAGATCAGTAAATGAAAATGCAGACTGTGAAGGTGGAAGTCCAGAGAAGACAAACTTTAAGTAGGGTCCATACCAGGAATCACAACAGCATCAGAGGGGGCTGTAAAACTGGGTACAAAAGGTCATATACTGCAGTAGTTTGATACCACTTAAAATTAAATAGTACAAACCTTTTCAAGGAGCAAGTACTCTAAGAACCAATTCCCTTAACCTCAATGCATCTCAGTTTCCTCATTTTAATATTAGGAGGCTCTAACCAAATCTACGATTCTTTGAATCATCTTGTTTCCAAATTTTCTGATTAGTTACGCTTTCAAGTCCTATTTGAACTGGGAGAATATGACCAATAACCAATTAATACATTATATTAATATATATATATATATATATAAATTAATATAATATAAACTGCATACATGTACAAACCTTAATGATACCATCATTAGAGAATGACATTCAACTCCTGTATCTTTTAGATATCTTACTTTGTATATGCTTTTGCTTTAGCAAAGACATAATAAATTTGAATTGGTGTGACTGTTCTTTATCAACAATTAAGATACATCTGCAATATTTTATTATACTCAAATGTTCTTTGGAAAGTAGTGTAGTCATGTAGATAACTCTAGACTCAGCTCCCTTCTCTTTCACTTACTATGAAAACTGGGAAAATCTTCTGAAACACTCTCTTTTTTGTTTTTCCATCAATAAAATGAGATGACATCAGTACAATGAGTTCACAGGATTGGCTTGAAAATCAATTGTGATTATGCAGCTGAAGTGCTATATATATGTCAGAATAATAATAATAATAATAATAATAATAATAATAATAATAATAATAATAAAATTCAGGAATTTTGGTGTTGAAATTTTTCTAGCTTCCTCTGAATCTCCTTCAGGTATAAAACTACTACTATTCACCAATGTCTTCATTATTTCTCATGTCTATTAAGCAGTGGTAAATACCTCTAAGGGAAAGTAAGCACTATCCAGTCCTGTAAAGGCTGAATTCTCAAACTTTAGAGGATAGTAGAGCAGTCAATTCTCAATTGTTTCTTCTGTAGATAATCCTCAAAAAATGTTTCACAGCAAGTAAGATTCATAGCATATTTCTGGGGACACCTTTCCTGGTGGCCTCCCCCAACATTCGTGGGATACAAAGAGTCCAGGGATGGATCCATTTAGTAGTCTTTGTTGACTGGATCTTCAGGCACAGCACAAAATTGTGTGCCTGTCCAGAATTACCCAAAATTCTTTGGACCATGAAGATGTACCTGGCAGGGACTAAAAGTGTGAGTTGTGTGCTTTTACCGGTCTCTGAAGTGGACTCCTGGGGCTCTATTTGGGAAAGAAGTAAAAGGTCCAAGAGCACTGATTTTTCCAACCTTAAGTGGAGTGATAGTTGGCAGTATTTTTTTTCCTGAACAGGCTGTATTGTTTTGACTCTGGCAGGCCTGCTGGGTAGAAATTACAAATTGCCTGCCAGAATTCACTGCTGTTGAAGCAATTTGACAATGCTTCATATTTATATAACGCCAAGCCCTTTCACATTTTTTCATCTTGTTTGATTCTCAAGTGGAATAGCAAGGATTATTATCACTAGTCGATAAATCAGTATACCAAGGCAGAATTATTGCATAACTTGACTGAAGTCACATGATTATTTGTAGAATTGGATCTAAAATCCTATTCCTACCCAAAAATATTTTTTAGGTTAAAATATATGATGAGAGAGAGAGAGAGAGAGAGACAGAGAGAGACAGAGAGAGACAGAGAGAGACAGAGAGAGACAGAGAGAGATAGGGAAACAGAGACAAAAACAGGGAGAGAGAAACAAAGAGAAAGAGACAGAAATAGTCAGAAAAACAGATAGACAGGGAGTGAGACAGAGTAAGGGGAAGGGGGTGATAAGAGAGTTAGATAGAAGTAGAGACAGTGAGAAAAAGAGGTGAGACAGAGACAGAGAATATTAATTCACAATATGGGCTCCCTAGTTAAAAAATGTCAGAAACAGAACTTGAACCTAGACTTTATCGACTCTTGGTTCAGCACTCTCTTCACTACACCATTCTGCCTCTCATTCATTCAGTATCCCAAACACATTTCTCCAAGCCTAAAGTTACCCTCTTAGAACTTCTCTTCTAAGTTCCAAACAAGCTGTGACCTACAATGGTTGACAGAGTTTGCCCACACTGATGAAAATAGATTATTAATGTGATTGGATGAATTAGAAGAATTCCACCTTTTAAGAAGCCTGGGTTAAATAACAACAGACTCATAGGGTAAGAAAGACTCTTAGTGAGGATACCTAGTCTAACCTACCTGAAGAAAGACTTCCCCACATATACAAATTCTCCAACAAATGTTACCTAGTTAAGGACTTCCAGTCATGAGGAACTCATTTCCTCCTAAGGGGATTCATTCTACTTTTAGACAGCCAGGACTGTTAGGAAGGTTTTTTATTCTTTACATCAAAGTGCAATCTGCCTCTCTGACTTCTCTTGGTTTTGCCCTCTGGGTATAAGCAGAACACATCTAATCCCTCTTTCAAATGACAGTCTTTCAAATATTAGAAGACAGTTATGTTCCCCCTTCTCCCCACATCTTTTCTTCTCCAGGCTAAATGATAGAAACAAGAATAATGAATAATTTGCATCTATATTAGCATTTTATAGTCACTTAAAAAAAAACCTTACCAATATTATTATATTATTGGATCTTCATGAGAGCCTTGTGTTGTCATTTTTTAAAATAGATTTGTATTGATATCTTTTGCTTTTACATAACTACACTTTCTCCTCTATCCCTTCCACTTCTTTCTTTTGGAGAAGAATAAAATAAGGAAGAAGAGAAAAAAAGAAGCTAAACCGATGAATATATTGAAAGAGCCTGATATTATATACAGTGTTCCACATCCATAGATCTCCATCTCTAGGAAGGAGCTGGGGGATGGGGGATGAAGGAGGAGGCTAAGGAAGAACAGGAACTATTATCCTCAGTTAACTTAAAAAAAGAATGAACCTCATAAAAGCTAAGTGATTTAACAAGAACTTGTATTATAAAGTACTTTAATGTGTACACAGATCTTTTTCTTAAATCAATCTTATTAGTTAGGGCTAAGATGATCAATTTTCATTTCACAAATAAAGAAACTGAGACTCTAAGGGTTTAAGTGACCCCAAAATCACCTAGTTTATTTGGTCTTAAATGTATCCTCTAACTCTATTTCACCTTGAGACTATTCTAGATAACTCAAAATTCTATGGTTATTTTTTAATCTAAATGGTTGTTGACTCTGAACAGGATTATGATAAATCAATTTCAAAACAGTGCTCATTTTCCTCTGTACTCTCTTTTGCTTTGGTCTCAGCTTCCATTTGCCTGTCATCATCCAAAGTATCTACTTACTGAATTACTGAGAAGGAAGGGATCTGATAAAGGAAGGAGGAAATGGCAAAAAGCAATTTTAACAAAATGTATTTGGGCTCCAAATAAAATTTTATCCACTTCCCATTTGACATTTTATCATTTTTATTTAAGTATATTACATCTAGCCATATTGATATTAGTCCCTATGACTGGAAATAGGAAATAAAGCCTGTGAATTAGTGTGTCTTAAGCCATGGCCCACACCACAGCTAGATAGAAATGGAAGCATCATCACTCTCTCTTTCCCCTCCCTGTTTCTATCCAGGAATAGAATCTTAGAAGCAAAAAATATTAGATAGAGGAAAACTTTTAAACTCATCTGGCCTAAACCCCTTAAGTTATAGACAAGGAGACCCAAAAAAGAAGAGAAAGGCAAATTATCAAGATGGGAGACACAATGCTGCCCTGGAGTCAGGGGGAGTGAAGAAAAGCTTTATAGTGAACAACTTGCTAAGAAGAGGATTTCTATGGGTGCAATCTGAATTTCTGGACCAAAGTTCAAAATATGGAAATAGAAGAATGATAGGCTAGTGGCCTGAAATTGAAGTCACCTAATAAGAAATGTTTGATGTTTTACAAATTTAATCAAAAGAACTTTAAATTAAAAGGGAAGAGGTAGGGAGAAAATTAGCTACAAACATGCATGCACATATATATACATATATATATGTATATATATATTTATGTGTGTATATATGTTTGTAGGTATATCTATCTATATTTGAATAATTTATATACATGCATGCCTATATATGTATAATATTTATGTAGAATTTGCAAAATGCTAAGGAGAACAGCAATTGAGACAACCAGAAATTCAAAGGAGAGAAAAATTCAAGAAAGGAACTGGAAGTAAACCCATAGACTCAAATATAGGCAACAAGATAGACAAACTAGTAATACAAGGAGACAATTTTTATCTCAATGATATCGACTTAGATTTAATTGAATGAGATTAATGCTTGAAATATACCTATGGAATAGTACTAAAATTACTAAAAAAAAGAAGTGGGATGGGTTTAAATGGAGGGGTTGAATTGTATAACAATAAGATAAAGTACAGTGAAATAAATTAGAAACTATAAGAGTTATTTATATGTAAATATAAAAGAAAAAAAACTGTCCAGTAAATAGATGATTTTAGGAGACAAACCACATGCAGAAACATGATATAGTAATAATGGAACATTTGGCTTATACAAGTGACTGCTAGGGCCCTCTCTCTCCCAAAAGCAAATCAGTTAATAACTTCTTGATTTAATGATGACTTCATCTTCAAAACATGAAAAAAATAATGTGAGATTTCTAACAACATGGGAAATTTTTTTTGGAATATAATTCTGATCATCAAGAAGTAACTAGTAGCTAGGATGGAAATGATAGAAACTTTAGAGGAAAGTTACCACTTCATTCAGACTATTCACTAGAAAGTCAAATACTGAAGCTGAAACTTACACATTTTTAACCACAAAATGAGAAGCTAGAAATCATTGGAAAAGACCCTGATGTTAGGAAAGATTAAAGGAAAAAAGAAAAAATAATAACAGAGGATGAGATGAATAAATAATTTCAAGGAAGCAATGAACATGAACCTGGATAGACTTTGAGAGACAGTGGAGGATAGAAGGACTTGATATGCTATAGTCCATGAGGTCACAAAAAGTCAAACATGACTGAAAACAACAACAAACCACTCTTGAGATTTGAAGATAAAGAAGAGGAAAACTAAACAGGCACCCAACATTTTGGGAGAATTGATTCCAAGGTTTTTTGAAGAAAGATAAGAAAGATTCACTAAACTAAAATTCTACAGGTGAAATTAACCCACTAGGGATGAAATCCTGTTAATTGTTTATATCTATATATTTGCTTGTTGTTTCCCTCATTAGTTTGTGAACTTCTTGAGAATAGGAACTATCTTCACTATGGTTTCGCATAGTCCTTGATATATAGTAGGTAACTATCAAAAATGGACTTGTGAAGACACAAAGAAAAACAATTTTAATGAAAAAATTGCCTCGAGATACCCTTCCTGTTGTATCAGGAATTAACCAATCAACATAAATATTTTTAAAAGACACAAAGCAAAGATGGAAATAAAAGCAGATAGTAGAGGAGGAACAGAAATACATGATATCATGTGGTAAGTATAATTTCAGGAATGCTGGTGGTCCAAAGGTATTGATGATTGAGATGAAAGCTATAGCTAAGAAAAGGAGATGTTTTTAAAAGCTTTTTTTTGGGGGGGGGGAAGAATCAATGAGAAGAAATAACCCCTGCTCAGGGAAGATGAAATGAAAATAACATGATAGAAGTTATGATTCTTTTTTTTTCTTACCAGGGAGAATGACCTTTGGATTTGAAAGAAAAAAAAATAGGGATAATAGGGATCTGAAATTCAAAGTAAATAAAGGAATAGTAGAGAATATCTAGATAACTTAGATGTATTTAAGTCACTCAACCTAAATGAAATCATAGATGGTATTATTGGGACACTTAGAAACACTGGAAGGATTGTGTAGAACAAGACAGATAATGAGACATCGCAAGAGAGTTTGATCAGGGCAAGTCATGCCAGATTAATTTTGTTCTTCATTAGTGATGTCACTACCCTCAAAGGAATGCTGTAGAAGCAGTTTACTTATATTCTAATAAATCATTTGGTAAAGTATTTCAAAATATTCTTGTGGAAAAAATGAAGTGGTCTGGCCTAGGTGATTGGTTGATTACATAGATTGGGAACTGATTGAATGACTGGACACAAACTGTTAATGGCTTGATATTAGTTTAGAAGGAGGTCTCCATTTGCATATCTCAGAGATACTTAGCTTGGCCCAACAGTGTTTAAAATTTTAATCAACAGCTTGGACAATGGCATAGAAGATGCATTTGAAGATAAAAGATGTAAACATTGCAGATGTACAGACATTACAAACATCTGTAAGGACAGATGAAGAACTATATATCTTTATAGGCAAGAATATTGTTCCAAATCAAGCCAGACTTTTCTGGGGGAATGCAGTAAGTCTTGGGGGGGGGGAGGGATACAGACTTATGATTTAATTTTATAGGAAATTCCCTCTATTGACTGACAACCTAACTGTAACATGAAACATTTGAAAATTGTCTGGGAAACTGCAGGGTCAAAGAACTTGACTGTGATCACACAGTAAATATGTATCAAAAGCAAAAATTGAATCCAAGTCTTCCTAATTTGCATTTACTACTCTACATTGTATGACTTAATAACAAAAAAATGTAAATCTCCTATTTGTGTTCAAAAAATTGATTTCACAAGTACTATATGAGGTAAGCATGGTTAGACAGCTATTTGACTTCCAAAGATTTCAGGATTTAGATGGATTGAAAGCTCAAGTTGAATAAATAGTTTCTGTGTATGTGTGTGTGTATGTGTGTGTGTGTGTGTGTGTGTGTGTGTGTGTGTGTGTGCACAATGGCAGCTCCAAAAGTTAATGCATTATTAGGTTACATTAAATAATACATAGCTAGAAGCAGAGGTAAGATTAAGAGAAGTCGAAGAGAAGGAAGGAGAAAAAAATGTAAAACTCAAAACCATGCAAGAAAATGACTGTTGAAAATTACCAATGGCTATAGTGGAAAAAATTAAAACAAATATTTTTAAAAAAAGCTTAAGCAGTCACACAGCTGGATTATTGCAATATTTCTCTTCATATGACTTTAAAAATAACACCTTTAATCAAATTTTAGAGTGGCAGACCCAACAAAAGATCAGGGTAAGACATTTATGTGACCTAAGAAAACTTTTTTTTTTGGTAAGGCAATGGGGTTAAGTGACTTGCCCAAAGTCACACAGCTATGCAATTATTAAGTGTCTGAGGTCGGATTTGAACTCAGTTCCTCCTGACTCCAGGGCCAGTGCTTTATCCACTGTGCAGCCTAGATGCCCCTGGCTTAAGAAAACTTTAGTGATGAGCAGGAAATATCTGTGATCCTCAAATAAAAGCCTGTCCAGAGCCCACACATTAATAACAACAAAAGTAGGATGCAGCAGCTGCTTCAGGAGTTTTCAGCCCAAAGATGGTCATGAATCAGACAACTGGCCAGGAGGTCTTTTGCTGGCATTAAATACAATTAGCAAAGAACATTGTTGATAGTCAGTCACAAGGGATCAGACACCTTGGTCATAGTTCCAAAGCAAAGAGGAGCTCTTGCATTTGTAGCTACAGAATACCCATAGCCCTTCCTGTATATAGACCAAAACCTAGACCACAAGAGCAGTGACTCTACCTCTCCAATTATCCAAAGGATAATACCACCTTTGAGACACTGAAAAATTGCAGACCCCCCATGAACTATTTCTGAAAAATCTGCTCAAAAAACCTGAAGCCTGAGAAAGTGCCTCCCCACTCTGAAGGGAACAAGCCTAACTTTAGCATGTTTTCTTCATTTTCAAAGAAGACTGTGTCATCAGGGAGGTGATGCCATGACAAGCATGTGAATTAGATTTGGGGGGAAGCTATGCTAAGTCAACAGTCTCACTTTCTTCTCCAGAGTCATTCAGGACCAGCAGTCAGATATGAATCAGGATGACTGGAGATGGTCCTGGATGTGAGGCAATCAGGGCTAAGTGACTTGCCCAAGGTCTTACGCTGCTAGTAAGAGTCCTGTGTCTGAGGCCAGATTCATATTACTATTCTCCTGACTCCAAGGTCAGTGCTCCATCCACAGTGCCACCCAGCTGCTCTAACTTTAATATAAAATTAAAAGTAAAGAAATAGGCTGGAAAAATTAGCAAAGAGAAGCAAAAGAATTTGACCATTAAGAAGTTTCTATAAGGGACAGTTAGTGCAGTGGATAAAGCACCACCCCTGGAGTCAGGAAGACTTGAGTTCAAATCCAACCTCAGACATTTAATAATTACCTATCTGTGTGATCTTGGAAAAGTCATTCAACCCCACTGCTTTGAAAAAAAAAAGCTGCTGTAATGGCAGAGAAGACCAAAACATAAATTCATAAAAAGGGACCAACATGAAAATAGCTACAACCAAAGCTCCCCCTCAAAAGAAAAATTATTAATTGTATCCAACCTAGTAGGAATTTCAGAGGGGGAAAGAAAGAGATAAATGGTACAGGAAAAATGGCGGGGGGGGATAAATGAGAGTAATTCAAGAAAATTATAAAAAGAAAGTGAAGGACTTTAAAAAGACACACACACACACACACACACACACACACACACACACACACACACACAAAGTGAAGAAAATGACATCTGAAAAATATTTGACCAAATGGAAAAAGGCACTCAATAATTCATTGAAAAAATTTCTTGAAGAGTAAAATTGAGGGGGAAGTTAGGTGGGACAGTGGATAGAACACTGGCCCTGAAGTCAGAAGGCCCTGAGTTCATATCCAGTCTTAGACCCTTAATAATTACCCAGTTGTGTGACCTTGGGCAAATCACTTAATCCCATTGCTTTGCAAAAAACAAACCAAAAAAAACTGAAAAAGGAGGGAGAAAATTTGGAACTTGAAATTTTTTTAAATGAATGTCAAAAATTGCAGTTATATGTAATTAGGAAATAATATTATTTTTACATTTTTAAATAAAATGAACCAACAATGACAAAAGAAATGATGAGTAGAATTGTTTCAGAAAAACCTGGGAAGATTTACATTAATAGATGCAAAGTGAAGCAAGCAGAACTGGGAGAAGATTGCACACAGTAATGATGATACTATAACAATCATCAACTGGTCTTGATAATTCTGATGAATACAATGATCCAAGACAATCTTGAAGGTCTCATGATGAAAAATGCTGTCCTACAAAGTGAGAACAGCTAAACTCTGCATACTGAAGATGATTTTTCACTTTTATTTTTTCAATATGGTTAATATGGAAATGTTTTGCCTAATTACTCTGTGTAATTGATATCATATTGCATGACTTCTCAATGAGTAGGGGAAGGACAGGAGAGAGGATGAAAATTTGAAACTAACTTAAAAAATTAATGTTAATAAATAAATATATATATTTTAAAGAAAAGTAAAGTTGGCCATATGAAAAAAAAGGTAAAAAAATTAACTAAAGAAAAGAACTACTTAAAAAGCAGAATTGGTCAGAGGGGAAAGGAATTACAAAAAGCTCCCTAAAGAAAAAATTCCTTAGAAATTAGAATTGGGCAAGTGGGAATTAATGTCTCTTTGAGACATCAAGAAACAATAAAACAAAGTCAAAAAAGAAAAAAAAATAGGAGAAAATGTGAAGTCCATATCAGAAATACACCTGACCTGGAAAAATAGATGAAGAAGAATTGATTTAAGAATTATTAGACTACCAAAAAGCAATGATGAGAGAAAGAACCAGATATCATATCAAGAAATTACCGGGGTGGGGGCAGAGCCAAGATGGAGACAGGAGAAGAGCCTCTCTTAGGTGTTCTCTCTCTATAATATTTCAAAACTAATAAAATAAGGACTCTAACTAAATTTTCAAGAGATAGAACCCACAGAGGGATGCAGTGAGGCAGTTCTCCAGCCCAAAGTAACCTGGAAAATAGTGGAAAGGCTCTGCTCCATGGGGTTAAAGGGGCAGCCTGCCAGAGTGAAAGAACTTCAACCTCCTGGAGGCATCCTCAGGGTGCCTGGGAGCCATGGCTCATGGCAGAAGGGGCAGTTTCCTGACCTACACCCCAAGGAGCACCTGGCACAACATGGAAGATCAGCAGGGGGCCTCTACTGGAGCTAGCACATGAAGCCCAGCACTCAGGGCACTCAGGGAGCAGTATGGCTATGGCAGCCCAGATCTAGGAACCAGAAGCAAGCGGAGCCGGTAAGCAGGAGCCCCCAGGCAATTGAGCCTTGAGTGCCCAGCATACCCAAGGTGAGGGAGTGGAGATAGACTTCTGAGGTATGTCCTCTGTACCTAGAACAGGACTCTGATGCTCTGACCACATTCAGATCCTCATCACAGTCTAGGCCCCCCCCACAGAACAGCAGGGCCCCCCACAATCCCATGGCAGAGGGGTGCACTTGTGATCATTCACAGACCAGGAGGGAAGACAGAGCTCCACACACTGAGATCCTTGGGGGAGTTTCACAATAATACTCAAAAGCTCAGGAAGCACCCCCAAACCATGCATAGACTGGGGAAATGAGTAAACAGAAAAAAAAGAGGAATACCATAGAGAAATATATTGTCTATGATCCCAAGAAGGATCAAAACACTCAATCTGAAGATGAGGAAGTACAAGCTTCTGTATCTAAAGACTCCAAGAAAAACAGAAATTGGGGTCAGGCTATGGCAGAGTTCAAAAAAGATTTTGAAAATCAAGTAAGGGAGATAGAAGAAAAATTGGGAAAAGAAGTGAAAGAGATGCAGGAAAAACATGAAAAAGAAGTCAGCAGCTTAGTCAAGGAGATCAAAAAAATGCTGAAGAAAATAACATGTTAAACACTATCTTAGGTCAAATGGATAAAACAATTTAAAAAGTTATTGAGGAAAAGAATGCTTTAAAAAGCAGAATTGGCCAGATGGAAAAAGAAATAAGAAAGCTCTAGGAGGAAAACATATTCTTCAGATATAGAATAGAACTAAAGGAAGCTGCTGACTTTATGAGAAGTCAAGACACAATACTTCAAAACCAAAAGAATGAAAAATTAGAAGAAAATGTGAAACATTTCATTGAAAAAACAACTGAGGAAAATAGATTCAAGAAAAATAATTTAAAAACTATTGGGATACCTGAAAGTCATGATCAGGAAAAGATCCTTGACATCATTTTTAAAGAATTCCTACAGGAAAATTGCCCAGATATCCTAGAAGCAGAGGGCAAAATAGAAATTGAGAGAATCTACCGATCTCCCCCAGAAAGAGATAAAAAAAAACCAAAAAACCCCCAGGAATATTATACCTAAGTTCCAGAACTCCCAAGTCAAACAGAAAATATTACAAACAGCCAGAAAGATGCAATTCAAATATCATGGAGCTGCAATCAGGATCACACAGGACTTAGCAGCAACTACATTAAAGAATCATAGGGCTTGGAATATAATATTCCAGAAGACTAAAGAGCTCAATGCAACCAAGAATCAACTACCCAGAAAAACTGAACATCCTCTTCCAGGGAAAAAGACAGACTTTCAATGAACCAGGGCAATTTCAAATGTTCCTGTTAAAATGGCCAGAGCTGAACAGAAAGTTTGATCTTCAAATACAGGACTCAGGTGAAGCATAGAGAGTGGAGGAGAAGGGGGAAAATATGAGGGACTTAATGATGATGAACCACATGTATTCCTGCATAGAAAAATGAAACTGATAATACTCATAAGAAACTTTTCATTCAGTAGAACAGGTAGAAGGAGCTTTTATGGATGAAGCACAGGAGAGAGCTGAATTTGAAGATATACTATATTGTAAAAATGGAGTAAGTGGCTAAAAGGGAAATATAATGGGGGTAAAAGAAAGGAGAGGTGGAATAGGCTAAGATACTTCATAGAATAAGATTTTTTATTACAATGAGCTATTGAAATGATATGGAAGGGGGGAAGATGAGGGGGAATGAGGGAACCTTCACTCTCATCAGAGGTGGCTCAGAAAGAAAACAGCATATATACTCAATGGGGTATAGTCATCTAGAGTAAGAAGGTGAGAAGGGGGATGGGGGAAGGGGAGAATGTGAGTGATGGAGGAGAGGGTAGACTTTGGGGGAGAGTGTTCAGATATAACACATTTTCTTTTTTATTTCTTCCATGGGGCTGGGATTGGATGGCCTGTCCGGGACCACATGGCCTTAGGGTTGCTGGGCCTTAGGGGTAGTATGTAGGCTTGGGACCTCTTGGCCCCAGGGCCAGTGATCAGTCTGCTGCACCACTCAGCTACCCTACAACACATTTAAGAAGAGAGACAGAGTGAAAGGAGAGAGAAAATATAGTATACGGTAATGGGGAAATTATGAATGGTGGGAGTTGCGATCAGCAATGGCAACAGTGGAAGAATATGGAAGTAACTTCTGTGATAGACTTGTCATAAAGAATATGATCCACCTGCGACAGAGTTGGTTGTGTTGGAACACAGACTGAAGCACATTTTTCATCATCATCATCATCATCATCATTATTATTATTATTATTATTAATTATTTTGGGGGGAGGTGTTGCAAGGCATGTGGTGTTGGGTCCAGGGCCTCACAGCTAGGCAATTGCTGGGTGTCTGAGGCCAGATTTGAACCTGAGTGCTCCTGACACCAATGCTGGTTCTCTGTCCACTGCATCACCCGATGCCCCTACTATCATCATCATTATTATTATTATTATTAATTTTGGGGGGGGGGTTGTTTGCTTTTGTGGGGCAATGGGGTTGGGATGGTTTGCCCAGGGTCAAACAGTTTGGTGATTGTTGGGTGTCTGAGGTCAGATTTGAGCTCAGGGGCTCCTGACTCCCTGGTCAGTGCTCTGTCGACTGTGCCTCCTGGCCACCCCATATTATTATTATTATTATTATTATTATTATTATTATTATTATTATTGTTATTATTGTTATTGTTATTATTATTATTATTTTTGTTGGGGTTTTTTTTTTAGTTTTTGCAGGGCAGTGGTGTTGGGTGGCTTACCCAGGGTCACACAGCTGGGTGATTGTTGTGTGTCTGGGCCAGATTTGTGCTTGGGTGCTCCTGACTCCAGGGATGGTGCTCCATCCACTGCACCACCTAGCTGGCCCTATTATTATTATTTTTTTAATTTTAATTTTAATTAATTTTTTCTCTTTCCTTTACTTTATTGCTCATGAGGGTCTATATTTAGGGGGATATTATGTTTACTCTTAAACAAGAATATTTTAGTAATGTATAAAAAACACCATTTGTACAAAAATAAAAAGAAATAAATATTAAAACAAAAAAAACAACAAACAAGAAATTGACAAGGAGAACTGCCATAATATCTTAGATTGTGGTAGGAAAATAGACATTGAAAGAATCTGAAAATAATTACCTGAAAGAGATACCTAAATGAAATATCCCAGGAATATTATAAGTAAATTACAGAACTCCCAGGTCAAAAAGAAAATACTTCAAGCAGACAGGAAGAAACAATTCAAATACCATAGAATGTTAGTCAAGATCATGTAAGATTTAGTAATAATGTTTGTCCTTCATTTTCAAAGACCACAACTTCAGGGAGATGATGCCATGACAAGCACATGAAGTGGATTTGAGTGGGGGATTCTGTGCTAAGTCATCAGTCTCACTTTCTCCTCCAGAGCCATCTGGGTCCAGTGGCCCAATATGAATCAGGATGACTGGAGATGGCCCTGGATGTGAGGCAATTAGGGTTAAGCAAGGGTTAAAGTCCTAGCTCAAGGACATGTAGTCTTATGTCTGAGGCCAGATTTGAACTCCTGTCCTCCTGATTCAAGGCCAAAGCTCTATTCATTGCACAATCAAACTGTAAACTTCAGTGTTAAAGGAGCAGAGGATCATATTCCAAAAGGCAAAAGAATTAAGATTACAACCAAGAATAATCTAACCAGCAAAACTGAGTGTAATCCTTCAATGGGTATTTATTGAAATACAGGACTTTCAAAAATTCCTGATTAAAAGACCAGAACTAAATAGAAAAAAAATGACATTGACTCAAGAGACACATAAAAAGGTAAATATTAAAGAGCAATTTTAGGGGAATCAATAAAATTAAACTCCTTTGTATTCCTACATGGGAAGATGTTATGTGTAACTTTTAAGGGCTTTATCAATACTGGGACTGTTGAAAGAAATTTCTATAGATAGAGGGCATGGATATGAGAAAGAGAAAAGAACTAGGAGAACAGGGAATGTCACACATACATACATATATGCACATGTACATAACTACAAAAAACAGCTCTTATGAGGTGGAAAGGAATGAAAATTGAAGAGATGCTCATCAATTGAAAAATGACTGAACAAATTGTTAAATGTGATCGTGATGAAAAATTACTAAGCTGCTGGAAATGGTGAGGGGTATGTTTACCCCCAAAAAAACATGGCAAGACCTATATGAACTGATGCAAACTGAAATGAGAACTGGAAGATCATTGTGCACAATAAATTCAATGCTGTAATGATGATCAACCATGAATGACTTGGCTACTCACTCATGTTGATGAACTCTGAAAGAAAATTGAAGTATAATTTTCTCACTTTATTTTTCTTGCTTTCTGGAAAAAATATGGGTAATATGGAAATATGCTTTTATGATTTACATATAATTGATGTCATTTTGCTTGTCTTTCGGTGATTTGGGATGGGTTTGGATGGGAGGAAGAAAATTGGGAACTCAAAATTTTAAAAGAAAAGAATGTTAAAATAAATTTTAAAATACAGTAAAATGGTTAGAGACAGAGAGAACTTCCAAGAATATAATTCCTACTATACCCTGGTCATATCACATCTTGAGTTTCAGGTTCAACTCTGGGCATCACATTTTAAAAAGGACACTGATAAGTGGAAAGGGATTTAGAGAAAGGTGACCAGGATGGTGAACTATGTGAGAATCAATTAAATGGAAATGTTCAACCTATAAAATAAAAGATGGTAGTGATGGTAATAGTAGAAGATGAGGTATAATAATTTTATTTGAAACTCCAGAAGGCAGAACCATGATAAATAAGCAAAAGTTGCAAAAAAAATTAAACTGGATTTGAAGGGAAAACAGAACTTTTCTAAGCTTTGAAAAAAGCCTTTTTCAAAAGAGAAATGGATCTGCTTCAGTGGGTTAGCTTCTCACTGGAGGTGTCCAAGCAAAGGATGGAGAACCACTTGTTATGAATGTCTTAGAGGAAATTATTTTTCCAATATTGATTAGGCTTCATGGCCATTGAGGGTCCCTGCTAATTTCACAATCCTATGAATCTATGAACAAGGGTAAAACTAATGGTGAAGCTATGTCAGGAAAGGATTTTTGTCCAGGTCCCAAATTTCAAAGGGCTGAAATAAACAGGAAAACCAGTCACTCGGGCTAATAAACTGATACTCATTCACAAGATAGACACAGGGTATGTTGGATCAATCGATTATTTTTCTGATTTACTCTATCTCATCAAAATATTGTTCTTTTGATGCAGCTATATCTATTCCCTTTGTCTTGTCTAAGTCCTTGAGTCAATATGGTTCTTGGATGGATTCATTCTATTCCCCTCTAACTTCATTTGGTCCTAACACTAGCAAGGATGTGAACTCAGACAAGATCACAGAGCAGCAGAGACAAGACTAACATTCAGTTCTCTGAATACTTAAAAGACAGAAGGAGTTATGATGGGTGAAACTTCATCCTCATGCTAGAGAAGTTCATGGACAAGAGTTTGTACTTCCTGATATTCAGTATCTGATTGTGATCATAACCTCTATTATTAAATCTTGAATAATTACAATATTTTTTCATATCTATTCTGCTACAATTTATAAGGAATGTTAAAAAATGCACATTATACAATTTGATACCATAACAACCTTGTATATTTGACAGGGAAATTAATTTTTTTATTATTTTTTTATTTATTTGACTTTTCAATTACATTCAATGGTAATTTTCAGCAATCAATTTTTGCAAGGTATTGAATTTTATATTTTTCTCCTTCCCTCTCTCACACCCCTGACAGAAAGCAATCTAATATAAGCTATACATGAGTAGCCATGATAAATATAGATCCACATTAATCATTTTTTGAAAGAAGAATCAAATACAAATGGAAAAAAATTAGAGAGAGAGAGAAAAGGGGCATAATGCATAATACAACTTTTAAATAGAAGATAGTAAGCTTCGTTCTACATTTAAACTCTACTTTTCCTTCTTTGGATATAGATGGTATTTTCTATCATAAGTCTTTTAGAATTGTCTGATCATTATACTGATGAAATGTGCAAGTCCATCATAGTTGATCATCACCTAATGTTACTGCTAGCATGTATAACGTTCTTCTGGTTCTGCACATTTCATTCAGTAATAGTTCATGCAAGTCTTTTCAGGCTATTTTGAAGTCCCATCCCTCATGATTTCTTATAGAATAATAGTATTCCATCACATTCATATACCACAATTTGTTCAGCTATTCCCCAATTGATGGGCAAGGGAAATTATTTTTACTCCAATTTTTCAAATGAGAACATTGAAGCCCAGAAAGTTCAAATGTCACCTGAGCTGGATTACAAAGCTAATAAATAATACAACTAATATTGCCTTAAGCCCATCCTGTTCTCACCCTTACTCTCTCATTCTCACTCTTACTCTCCCTTCCTTTACCACCCAATAAAATGTCAATTCTACTCTCTTGTTCTTTCTCTGAAATTCATTCTCTTTAGGTTTATATTTAAGTTGTCAAAGTCAAAAGTTAGTTTAATTTTTTTATCATATTTTTTTCTAGGTTCCAAGAATTAACAGGAAACTGTTGACTGAGTTGACTCCCTTCAAAATGTTTCTGTCACTCTTTACCTGTGTAACCCCAGGGTCCTCATCCATAAAATGAAGGGGTTGATTTAGATGACATCTAAGTAGTAAGTGACTTCCCAATCCTTGGAAACCCAGAATCCTTACCCAAAAAATTATAAAATCAAAATAGAGTCGAAAGAAGATATCATTTGTCAAATGGAGAATAATTTGTGAAATTGCTAATTGTTCATTTAGCCTTCCTCAGCAGCCTGTTCACTGCTCTTATGGACAATAAAATCCTTACTTAATTGCCTATTATCTAATCTAAACCCTCAGTTGTAGATAACTCTTTTTTTCTTACTCAGAGAAAAAGAATTACTTTCTAACCAAATATCCTTCTTTACCAGAATCATGCTTCAGCCATTTATTTTTTAGTTTTAATCATAAGCAATATTAATGTGTTAACATAAACAACAACTTTGGATATTGCTTTATGCTTACATATTACTTTAGCTTGATTTATTTTATTGGATCATATAAACTTTGTAATAATATTAATTATAATAATCACTGCATTTATATTTCACTTTTAAGTTTGCAAATTGAATTACAAAATCTCATTTGATTCTCACAACAACTTTGAGTGTTTGGTGCTATTACTTCCATTCTGTAGATAAGGAAACTGAGGCAAATAATACAAGTGGCTTGTCTAGGGTCTTCTAGTAAGTGTTCTACAGTCAATAAGTGTCTCATAGTAAGTTTCTGAACCCAGATTTGAACTCAAGAAGATTCCAAGTCTAGTTAGCTATCACTGTCCCATGAAATATCACCAGTAAATAATATAACCAACAAGGGAACTTGTGTCTCCCAACATTATAACTCAATCCATCTATATAACACTAGACTACAATGAGTCCTAGATTAGGATCTGACACAGTCCCACTGTGTGACAATATCTGTAACTTCTGACTTGATTTCTTAGTCTCCATTCTCTCTTCTTCAATCTATTTCTTCAGTCTACACAGAGCTATCAAAATGATATTCCTAAGGCACAAGACTGATCATATCACTCCCCTATTCAACAAACTCCAAAGACTCCCTTCAACCAATAATGTCAAATATAAATGTCTCCACTGGGAATTTAAGAACCTTTATCACCTAGTTCTGATTTTCCTTTCCAGTCATTTTCTACATTCCTCATTTTGTACTCTATGGTCATCAAGTTGACCTCCTTGCTGGTCCTTGGTTGATATACTGCTTCCCATTTCATGCCTTTGCCCAGGCTGCGGAATTAACTCCCTGCTCCTTTTTGCCTTTTAGAATACCTACTTTACTTCAAAGTTCAACTCAAAGGATACTCCTACACCAGGCCTATTTTGAACCTCCCAGCTGCTAGTGCCCCCTTCCCATTATCTTTTATTAATTTTTATAAATTTTGTATAATTTTATATAGATATATTATTGTGTATATATAATACCTACATATATATTTGTGTGTGTGTGCATATACCATGTCCTCTTTATAATTTAAGTTCCTTGGCGGGGGAACAAATTCATTTTATCTCTGTAGCCTCAGTACCTAGGATCATGCCTTTCACATTATAGAGAGAACACCAAGCCTGGAATTGGAAGACCTGATTTCAAATCCAACCTCAGACACTTACTAACTGTAACCCAGGCTAAGTCACAACTCCTATCTGCATATAATTGGAGAAGGAAATGACAAACTTCTCCAATAGCTTTGCCAAGAAAACTCCATAATGGGGTCACAAAGAGTCAGATATCATTGAAATGACTGAAGCACAGCAACTAAAAAAATGCTTGCTGATTAATTGATCCTCTGTTTTCTCATCTGAAATGAGGGTATGGACTGAGTGGTCTCTGAAATCATCTCAGCTTCAAGATTGTTTTTTACTAGTTATTTTTTCTAAATTATTGTCTTTTTTAACATAATGTAGAATAATATAAATGTGTGACTATGTAGGTATAAATATACACCTGCATACAAACATATGTGTTTTCATGGTATTACTTGTAGTTGAAGGATTATCTTGATAACCGCTCAAGGCTTTTTCCTGTTCCCAGGCTTCTAGGTCTGTAAGTTACTTTGTATTATCTAGTTTTAGAGAGACACATGAATTAAAAACCAATCAAATTATGCCTGGCCAGAAATCCTTATTTCCCACATATGGTAATGAGAGCTCGTGGTGGCCTACACAACAACATCCAAATTAGAAAAGCCATCATAAAGCCTGGGAGAAAATGCCATTTGTGCAGAAAGTACCTCTTGACAAAGTGTTCTGTTTGGTTAAATTAAATCCTGTTGATATTTCCCTATTGCCCAGAGAACATTTCCAAGATGAGAAAATATTTGTCAAGATCCCATTGAGAAAATGAATCAATTAACTCTTTTTTTAAAAGAAGGAGGGAAAGTAGGAGAGTAAGCAATGAGAGAAGAGAAAGAAGAGACAGAGAAAAAAGAAGAGGAGTGGAAGAGGGGGGAGAGAGAGAGACAGAGAGAGAGAGAGAGAGAGAGAGAGAGAGAGAGAGAGAGAGAGAGAGAGAGAGGAGAATTTAAAAGGAGGAAAAACAACTCTCTCTATTTTTTCATTATTTTTAAAACTCAAGTTTCTTCTCCTTCCCTTTTCTTTCCATCTACCTATCTTCCCCTCCTCTAAGGACTTAGATAGTCCTGAAGGAAAGATATCAAACAGTTGTTAAATAGCTTCCATTCCACTGCATAAGGTGTCATGGGGAAGAGAAGAGAGAAAAATTTTGAAACATTACCTCCTCTGTCTTCTACCCCATTCCCTCCTCTTCTCCTAGCTCATCTTGGAACACTACCACCACCACTACTAAGGGACCAGAACAACAGAAATAGAACTATATTACATATAAATGGTTCATCATCAGGTCAGAAGATGTGAATGTAGAGTATGAGAAGATCATAGGATCATAGTTACAGTCAGAAGGGACCTTTGAGGTCCGGGGAAACAGAGATCCAAAAGGGATGCTTATATGATACTTTGTGAGTGACAAAAACACAAGTCATCTGACCCCAACTCATTCTCTTTTCTGAACATTGTGTTGTCTTTCATTCATCCTTC
Source organism: Macrotis lagotis (assembly GCF_037893015.1). Taxonomy (NCBI): domain Eukaryota; kingdom Metazoa; phylum Chordata; class Mammalia; order Peramelemorphia; family Peramelidae; genus Macrotis; species Macrotis lagotis. Next base: position 86,193,132 of record NC_133661.1, on the reverse strand, counting down.
AATTGTACAATTCTTTTACAGCTACCATTGCATTTATACTCCCAACAAATTGCTTTTTTAAGTAAGAGAGAGAGACAAAAGTACATTCCTGGGCTTCTAGGAAGTCATGCTGAACTTTCAGAGTCTTTCACAGAATGTCAGAATTGGAAAGAGCATCTTATCATCTAGTCAGCTGACACAAAGTGAAGTAGGAAATAAATAGCATCCTGAACAAGTAGTGGTCATCCAACTTCTACCAGATGTCCTTCAGTGATGGGAAATTCCCTCTCTTCAGAGGCAAACCCATTGGATATTTGTAGAACTTTCATTATTGGCACTTTTCTTATTTCCTTATTTCTACTTTTCTTCACATGACTTTCACTGCTGAGTTGAACCTGAGCAAAATATGCCTAATCCTTCATCTTCACTGTGTCAGCCCTTCAGATCTCATAATTTAGAACTAACACTAGAGCTAATGTTTATAAAATACTTTGCCTATGTTAACCCATTTGGTCCTCAAAACAGTCCTGTGAGGGAGGGGCTTTTACTATCCCCAATTTACAGGATAGGAAACTTACTCAGAGTCAAAATCTGAGACAAGTTTTGAATTCAGGTCTTCCTTACTCCAAGTCCAACAATTTATACCCGTTATTCACTTAGTCTTCTATCTAGAAGGAATCATAGATACCATCTAGACCTACCTCCCACTCCAGTTTTAGAGATAAGAAATTAACTTCAGTGCAATAACCATTAAGCACTTACTAAGAGAAAGTCATTCCTCCCAATCAGCTCTTCAAGGAATATTGTTTGACAAGGCAACAATGTCATTGAAAGGCAGCTTCTGAGTCCTCCAGTGTCTCATCACTTCCAAAGTTATTGGAATATATTGAGTATTAACTCCTTCCCTTGACTCCTAATCAATAACAATGAGTAAGGGTGAGGTGGTTAATAGAGGACTTGATCACAAGTTATTGCTGTGAAATAATGAGGGGGTTTCCTCTAGTATGGTAGTTAAAAAGTCTAAAATTACAAATATAGAAAGTTGGACAATTTTTCCTATATCAAAGACAGTTATAAAAGAGGTCATATAAGATACAAGATTGTGTAGCTTTTTGCTTGATGTTGTTTTGCTTTAATTTCTTGCAATCAATTATTTGGTATGATGCAGAGCAAAGTAAATGGAATCTGGAAGACATCTCACTAAAGGTCCATAGCAACACCAAAAGATATCAGGATGATGAACCGGTCATTGCTTTACTACTAGTAGTCCTTTGGCATCAAAGAAGACCACACCAACCAACCAGTGATTGGAGGAGTGAGTTGCACAGTTATGTTTATTATAGTGAGCTGTGTAAGGTATCCTTCTCACTTGACTTTACCAGTATGGTTCCATCTCAGGGCTTTTGGGAAACCAAACCAATCAAATGATTGGTGACATAAGATGCACAATTATGTTTATTTTAATGAGGCATGGTTATATTGTGCATCCTTCTCACTTGTCTTTACCAGAATCATTCTATCCCATGGTGTTATTGATAGGAAATAGGAATATTAGAAATGGTCTGGCTGCTGCAGGAGTCTCTTGGTCTTAAACTGGTTTCCATTCCTCTGTTTTATCAACAGCACACCACCAATGCCAGGTAACCACTAGAATGTGATTTCTGACAATAGTTGAGCTAATTGTCAATACTTTGTTTCTTTTCAAACCTTCTAACCTTAAATTATGAGCACAATGAACTACTCATTGCTTTAGAGCAGTAGTTGGGAATCATTTGGGTATTTATAACCTCAGTTGTGGACTATTACAAAATTATCAACTTAAAAATTAGCCTGCTCTATTAGTCATATATTTAATTAATTCACTCCTCAAAAGCTCCTAGATTCATTGAATTTCTAGTCCCAGTTCTCTTTGCAACACTAGAACAAGTGATTTCACCAAGCTGCAGACCAGATGTTCCCTATCCCTGCTTTAAAGTAGTGATGTCAAATGCAAGAGGCTACCTGATAATTTTGAATCCTCCCTAGGGGGCAGAAACAGATTAAATTTAATTTTCAAATATTTAACAAAATAAATAAAAATAAATAACAATAAAACTTAGGTAATTTTTTTAGTCATTATGCACCTGCCAACATCCTTATGTATTGTTTAGCAGTCCCTGTTTTTTTTCTAAGTTTGACAACATAGAGATAGAGGAATGCCAAAAAAAGCAACTTTCCTTCTCTCAAGAGGTGATAGAAAACAGATATAAAATGAGGCATACACTGTCAGACATAGCCAAAGTGATCATTTGTTTTGTTTAAATAATTTTCTTTGTTACATGGGACAGTTTTTTGGGTGGAGAGGGAACCATAAGAAAGTGAGATGTGTATGGTGGTTGTTGTCATTTTTAGTTATGTCCAACTCTTCATGATCCCATTTAGGGTTTTCTTGACTCATTTTACAGATGAGATAACCAAGGCAAATAAGGTTAAGTGATTTGTTCACAGTCTGTTTATCTAGTATTTATCTGAGGTCAGGTTTGAATTCAGGAAAATGAGCTTTATACACTGTGCCACCTAACTGCTATATGTATGTGTGTATAAAAGTATCAATATTTATTTTTTAAATATAATAAATCATTAGCCTCCATTAGAAGCAGCATGATGTGGTAAAAAGGGTGCCCAGAAGATTCGTCTTAATCCTACTCAACTTCTTACTCCCCATATGTCTTTGCACAAGTCTTTGGACCTCGGTTTTAACATTATAAAATTATAAAGGTCATATCCAATAATTGCTAAGGTACTTAATCCTTTAATTCTATTGGATTCAGTAAGACAATCTTCACAAAAACATGCTTCCCTTCCATAGTCATAATAAAGGACAAAATGAAGCATTTAACAAGAGACATTAATTGTCTCTCCTTCTCTGGGCTTCAGTATTGTCATCCTCATTTATAAGATGTGGTATATTAAGGGATGCTGGGTTTGGAAGAGGGGATCAAGGATTTGTAACACAACTCTATATCTTTTCTGTAAAAAAATAGTGTTAATAAATAGGATTCAAAATTATTTCAGCTCATACACACAATTCTATATGTATTATATAGCTCAGGGTTAAAATGAGACTGTTAGTAGTTAGAGAGTGAATCAGAACTGAGTTGAAGATAGGGCAAAAGAAAACAGGTTTAAATTGTAGCAAGAAAGACTTATGTAAAAATTGTGGAAGAGATTATGAAACCTGAGAATATGTCACCAAGACTTTGAGTCTTCTTGGTGAAAAGATGGGGAGTAAATAGTAAAATAGCAATTTCTCTAGGGTCTTATAAATTCCATCCTTCTTGTAACAGAGAAGTGATAGATGATGTCTGAAACCTGGGAGTCTGCAAATTTGAGGACTTTCTGAGTGTAAGGATCTTCTTTGGCTTATACTAACCCAGCTTTTACTGGTTTTCAGTTTTTCTCTTTATTCAATGTGCTCCTATGGGATATTTCTTTTTCATTACATCATTTTTTCCATTTATCCTTGGATTTAAGTGTACAACAGAAAACCAATAGCAAAGTTGGTATCATAAATGATTTTCAAGGCCAGAGATTTTTTTTAAATGACTGATTATTACTAGATATAGTGATCTGAAATGGAAATTCAAAAGAACTGATCACATTATACTGGGAATAGTTTACACAAACTTCTCTACCATTTACTCCAAGAAGTTAACTCTGAATATTAGATTTATGAATAAAATCATTTATTCAACTATTATTTCTTAAGGACATGAGCATGAAACTGTGATAGTAGGCATTGTAGATGATGAAAAAAGAAATAAGAAATAGACTCAGTCCTTTGGAAACTTCCAATCTTTTGAAGGTGGTGAGATATATTCAAACTCTAGTTAAATAGCAATAAAGGAAAATATGCAATTAAAAACCAAAGGAATGCTATGTGATTAGGAACTTAATTTATGTTTATTGACTGATTTACTGGCTATGAAGCTTAGGGGATTTCAGTTCAGGGAGAAGTTACTGTAGCCTATAATGGTCAGGAAATTCCCCATTTAGGAAAGTGGAACTGTGGAGTGATAGAGAATAATAGACCTAGAGTCAAGAAGACCTGAGTTCAATTCCTCTTTTAGTTGTGTGACCCTGGGAAAGTCATGTAACATCTCTGTGACTCATTTTCTTGATTTGTAAAATAAGGGAATTGGGCTCAGTAGCCTCTAAGGCCCCTTCCATATTTAAAACTATGATTTTTTGAACATGAAAGATAATATGAAATTTTGATAAACATATAAGAAGATATTTAAAGGGATGGAAATTTAAGAGGAGTGTAAGTAAAGGGGCAGCTAGGTGATGCAGTGGATATAATACCAACCCTGGAGTCAGGAGGATCTAAGTTCAAATTGTACCTCAGGTAATAGACACTTACTAACTGTGTGACCTCGGACAAATCACTTAACTCTAATTGCCTCATTTTCAGAGTCATCTCCAGTTGTCCACAAGGGACATCAAGGGGACCTAAAATCCATACTTGATGATGATGATGATGTTTGTCCTTCATTTTTTTTTGTCCTTTATTCTTGAATAAGACCATGACATCAGGGAGGTGATGCCATGACAAACACATGAATTGTATTTGAGTGAAGGGTGGCTGTGCTAAGTCACAAGATTCACTTTCTCCTCCAGAGCCATCTGGATCCATAGGGCAGATATGAATCAGAATGTGAATTGGATTTAAGGTCGTTGAACAAGGTCATCATTAATTAAGGGCCCTTAATTTATGGCTCTATTATTATATGATTCTAAGTATTTGAATATTCATATTAAAAGTAAATTTTAAACTACCAGGCACATAAAATTTTTAAACAATAAAACATTTTAAATATAAAATTTCTTGAAATATTTTATATAAACTTTCATATTTTGTACAAAAATTTAAAAATTAAGTAATAAAGTAAAATGTTATGCATGCACCCATATATATGTGTGTTTGTATGCTTATATAGATTCTCTAATTTCAAGTTAAAATGTGTGAAAATCAAGCAGGTTGGAAGAGCTAAAACGTTAGAGTTGTTAAAAATGTCAATGTGAGTCGTGTTTTAACAGTCTGGCAGCAAATTCAAAAAAGTTGAAAGTAACAAGTTGTTGGATCCTAAAAGGAGTCATCTCTTGATGGTGCTAGTTCTGTATTTAATAACTGTTTTTGTTACTCCATCCACTTCTAAAAGAAGAAGAAGAACTTTGAATGATTTATGAGTAAATAGATTAAATTCTTTGATTAATAATGGATCAATTGTAGACTGATTGGGTGTTAAATTTTACTTTTGGTCTGGATCTGTGATTTCATTAGATAGAGAATTCCCTATGAGAAAACTCCTTCTACTATTGCAAATAGGCACCTGCCCTACAATTTATAATCTTAGAGTGTTCCTTAGAGCACTGAGACTTTAAGTGATTTGCCCAGGATTATATACCAGTTCATGGCAGATGTAAGACTTGAAGTCATTTCTTTTTGACCCTGGAGCTACATCTCCTATGCATTCTTAAAGCAATATCGACTCCTTTACCAGTTAAGTGCCTTATTAAATAGCTCCCTGCTTCCAGAGGCAAGAACTCTAGGGTCAGACTATCAGGTCTGGTGTGCATTTGCTGATCTGAACTGAAGAATAAAAGAAAGACACAAAGAAACAATGAAAAAGAGAAAAAAAAGAAAGAAAGGGAGGGAGAAAGAGGAAGGGAGGAGGGAAGGAGGAAAAGAAAGAAAAAAGGAGAGAAAGGAAGGAAGGGAGGAAGGAAAGAAGGAAGGAAGGGAAGAAGAAAGGAGGGAGAAGGAAAGAGGAAGACAAAAAAGTAGGAAGAGAGAGAGAGAGAGAGAGAGAGAGAGAGAGAGAAAGAGAAAGAAAGAAAGAAAGAAAGAAAGAAAGAAAGAAGAAGAAAAGCAGGAAGGCAGACAGGAAAGAAGGATGGCACAAAGGAAGGGAGAGAGAAAGAAAGGTAGGGAAGGAGGGAGAAAGGAAGAAAGAAAAAGAGAGATAAAGAGGGAGGGAGAAGAGGAAGGAAGAAAAGAAGGGACAGATGAGAATAAAGATATGCAGAGTAAGGTGAGTAGAATTGGGAGAATGATTTCATAGTAATTAACACCCTGAAGACAAATAGCTTTGTAATACTTAAAAACTCCTCAGTACAACAATCAATCATAATTCTAGGGGACAATGATAATGATAATGCATACATGTATGCTGCCCATCTTCTAACTGAGATGTATTGAACTAAAGAGTAAATGATAGATAAATTTTTGGTCATGGCCAGTATGAGAATTTTTTTTTCCTTGACTATACATATTTGGGTTTTTTAGGGGTTTTTTTGTAAGGCAAATGGGGTTAAGTGGCTTGCCCAAGGCCACACAGCTAGGTAATCTTTAAGTGTCTGAGACCGGATTTGAACCCAGGTATTGCTGACTCCAGGGTTGGTGCTTTATCCACTGTGCCACCTAGCTGCCCCGACTATACATATTTGTTACAAGAGGTTTGCTTTTTCTCTTTTTCTTTTTCCAATGTTTGCTAATTAGATAAAAAAAACATTGAAATTATCCAACAGATTAAACATCAAAACACTTGAGAACATCCATGAACATAGGGAACAGGACATATGGAAATAACTGACAAAGCATAATAGTCATATGCTGGTTCTTAGGTCCGTTATGAGGGGAATGGTAGATGCACACCTTCCTGGAAGGTCCTGATTGGTCCTATGAGACTCTTTGAGGGCATGAAATATTAAAAATTCCTAGTGTTTTGCATAGAATAGGTGCTTACAAGTATCTGTTGAAATAAATTGAGACTTTTAATACTATAAGTGCCAGCTAGCTACAGAAGTAATCTCCATTTCCTTAAGGGTAATCTCCCTGACAGCTCTGCTTGTGAGGTGGCATTGTCAAAGTGCAGAAAGTTGCAGGTTTGTCATTACTTACAGACATTTCCAATATTTCAAGGGGGTTTCCATTTAATTCTAATATTTCCCAACAAGTAATAGGAATAGATGACGAACCATCTTCTGGAATAAATAAAAATGTCAACATTTTTAATTCAAACATGACTCATTTATTTATGTATGTTTATTTGTTTATTTATTTACTTTAGTTTTGCAAAGCAATGGGGCTAAGTGGCTTGGCCAAGGCCACACAGCTAGCTAATTTTAAGTGTCTGAGGCCAGATTTGAACTCAGGTATTCCTAACTCCAGGGCAGGTGCTCTATCCACTGTGCCACCAAGCAGCCCCAATGACTCATTTATTTTTTTAAAGAATAAAGTAAAATGGTGTTTGGGAAAATATTTATCCAACTAATAATCATCAATCATTTGAGACCAAGTGTAACCTCAGTTCTCATCCTGCAAAAAAATCAGGTAATAATTTAATCTTCGTTTTATTTGTTAACTTTTTTTGAGTCATATATAAAACTTTAAACACTTTCTTACAAATCTTTGTTAAAAGGCCCAATTGTTTACTAATTTGCCAATATGGTTTGGTTTGGTTTTGGCCAGGTCTAAAACTCTAAAAAACTACCTCTACCTTCCACACATCATCTTATATTCCTTCTGTGTTTTCAAATTATGGAGTTCAAATTGCCCTTGTTGAGCAGAGAGAGTACACAAACATGCAGTTCACACACACACACACACACACACACACACACACACATCCACAAATACACACATATTGTATCCAGGTGCACTGAGACTAAGAGAGAAGGAAAAAAGAGAGAAAAGAGAGAGAAAAGGAAGGACAGAAACAGAGAGAGATCCTTAGGAATAAAAGACTCTCAGTATAACTAGCATCTACATTGTTTTATCTCCTATACCAACACAGCAAGCAAAAATGAGAAAGGTGCTATTAGACCACCTCTTTTCATTCTCACATCCACCGACATTCACACTATCAAAATCCAAAGTAAAACTAAGTCTTCATGGTAGACAAACTCTGGTAGAGACAGGCATCTTGGGATCCCTGGATCCCATTTACATCTTACAGTTGTAAAGTTCTTGAGTACCGGGACAGTTATTTTATTTGGTTTTTGTCTTCCTAGCAAATATTAGTTATTTGTTGAATTAAAAGGCTGAACCATTGACAAGACATTTCTTACTTCAAGTACCAAATCTGAGAAAGTCACCTCTATATTCTTTTGAATGAAAGACATGTATATCAATGACACAGGCAATTAACCTATTATATAATGATTTCAGTCACTGGGAAGCTCTACTCAATTATTTTTTTTCTATTAGGAAGGCAAACAAACTCATTCACATTAAGGTATCAATAACTGATAATAATTCAATGAATTGATGAAAGAACACCATGACACCAGGGATGTAACAAGCAAGTAAACTAGTTTTGAGTGAGTGGAGTGATGGGCAAAATCTCCAGCCTCACTTTCTCCTCTGGAGCCATCTAGGTCCATTGGCCAGATATGAATCAGCACAACTGGAGATGACCCTGAATATGATGCAATTAGGGTTAAGTGACTTGCCCAAGATCACGCAGTTAGTAGGTGTCTGAACTCAGGATTTGAACTCAAATCCTCCTGCCTTCAGGGCTGGTGCTCTATCCACCTAGGTGCCCTATTCAATGAGCTACCATTCTCGTGAAAAATTGTAGAAATGGTAAGGTTTAAATGAAATGAATCATTGGAATTTTAGGTACTATGTGATTGTTCAGTTTTTTCAGTTGTGTTTGACTCTTAATGACCCCATTTGAGGTTTTTTTGACTGAAATACTGGAGTAGTTTGCCATTTCATTCTCCAGTTCATTTTACAGATGGGGAAAATTGTGTTAAGTGACTTGTCTAGCGTCACTTAACTAGTAAGTATCTGAGGTCACATTTGAACTCAGGTCCTCCTGACTCCAAGAGTGGTATTCTATCCACTGTACTACTATCCCTGTCATACCTAATAAATGGTCATATATTCATTCACATATTTATATTTATATATATATATATATGTAAAGATGGTCATGCCTAACAAGTTGAGTTTTTTAGTATTTACCCTTTTATAATGGGAAAAATTGGGTTCATTAAATGATAGCACAAAAAATTCACCATCTTGTGGAGAATGTCACTAGATTTTCTAGGGATTAGGACTATGCCTATGATTACTCCATCAATAAAAATTGATGCCTTCTCTGCAACTTATCCATAGTCTTAAAGAGTTTCCAGAATACTGAGAGATCAAGTGCCTTGCCCATGGCTAGATGACCAAATGGATTTGAGTCAAACCTTGAACCCAGGTCTTCCTGACTTTATGGCCAAATCTATGCACCCTGCCATGCTGCTTCTTTAACTATTTGGCTTCCACTTAATCACTATTAAATATAAATTTTTCTAGAAAGGAACTCATTTTCATGGAAGAAAAAATGAGGGTCATCTTAGCAACATAATGGATATCCTTGCTCATTTCCCAAATTTTCCTTCCAACTCCAACTTAATGGTTGTGGAATAGAAAAGTGGCTAATTAACAGCTAGAGAAAGTAATTATTTATATATATATGATAAGTATTTCATACTTGAAATAGTAAGAAGGCAATTAGATAAAGTTGATTTATGTGTATAATCATATCCAAAACTTTGCAGATAGGAAACTATAATTTTCTGAGGAGAGGGGTGTTATTTGCTTCAAATGGCACATTTCAACTGTGAACTTAAGTAGCTATATACTTGGGGGGGATTTATATGATTCCTTTACTTGGCTTTAGTGGAATCAAAGTCCAATATGAGATGGAATTTAGCCTTGGGCTCATACCAGACTTAAAAAAAAAACCAAAAGCAACATTTTCCAACTGTTTAAATTTTTGGTTGAGTTGAACACTAAACCACTCCATTCCTGATATTTCATATTTCCATTACACTTTAATTCCAGGAGGGCCCTGAAAGAGAAAAAAAAATCTGATTTCAGTTAAATCTCCTTCTGACTGCTAAAGAAGAGTTGAAGGATGAAGAACTACTAGAGGATGACACAGACTTTTGCCCATTTATCCATATTCATTCCTGAGTTTCTTCCTGATGGAAATAAAACCCTGGGAATGATGCAACACACTTCTTGGAAGTTAAGTTAAATTAACTCAATAATCATTTATTAAATATTTTTACTATGGGGTAAATGGAAGCAGCTTGATGGCTCAGAAGATAAAGGGCTGGGTGTGAGACCAGGAACAATAAAGTTCAAATATGATCTCATTTACTAACTGTGTGATCCTACACAAGTCATAATCTACTGGAGAAGGAAATGGCAAACCACTCTAGGAGCTTTGTTAAGAAAACTCCTCAGATGCGTAACTCCTGGGATCAAATGAGTAGGACATAACTGATCAACAGCAACATGAAATAAATAAATTGATGGGAACCAATCTCTCCATATTTCCACGGGACTAGGGTGCCCTACTCCACCAAAAATTTCTGTTGCCCCTTCCAACCTCCCCTCCTGATCAAAGGTGTTCTAGGAACAGAGCACCTGGAACAAAAACAGTTGAGAAGGGATGAAGGCTGGAAGTTAATGGTCCAGACAATAATGTAGCATCAATTACAGACCAGGAGAAGGAGAAATTCAACCCTTGCCTCCTGTGAAACATAACTACCCACCAGAGTTTCCCATTGTCATGTTGGTTAAGTTCATTTTTTTCCCTTAAAGGAGATGAAACTGTTCCTGGCACCTCATAGAACTGGCCCAGGCATCTAAGATTTAATCCTATATTCTTTGATACAGCTTTCCACTGATCACTGGCCAGTCCACCCATGTGTAGTAAAGGCTCTGAACTTGTTATCCTGAACCTGATTGTACCCTGTTCCCTATATGCTCTTCCAGCACCCAATATTGATAAGCTAAGTTTTACTTTATCCTTATTGAAATTTTCATGTGTGAGGATTAGGTAAATCTCTTTTAGTTAATTGTTGAATGATCCATGAATGTATTGTTTTGTTCCAAAACTGAACTTGAAATATCAGAATATTGGTCTGAGTCAGGTCCACCCTTCACATATTGCCAAACTCCATGGTGTGTGTGTGTGTGGGGGGGTGTCTGTGTGTCTGTGTGTGTCTGTGTGTGTGTGTCTGTCTCTGTGTATGTCTGTGTGCGTAAGTGTGTATGTGTGTGTGTGTCTGTCTGTGTGTCTATCTGTGTGTGTGTGGGGGGGGGTGATTGTAGGGGAGGAATAGTCCACCAAGAGGAACACCATGACAACTGAATTTGTGTAACTGGAGAAATTGACAACAGAGGTTGTTAGAGCCACCAGAAGACTCCCAGATGGGGGCAGCTAGGTGGCACAGTGGATAGAGCACCGGCCCTGGAGTCAGGAGTACCTGAGTTCAAATCTGGCCTCAGACACTTAATAATTACCTAGCTGTGTGGCCTTGAGCAAGTCACTTAACCCCACTGTCTTACAAAACAAAAAGCAAACAAGCAAAAGACTAATATATAGAACTGTAATCAACTTATGGTGCTTCCCAGAGTAGGAAGTATCCTCCAACCTTAAATGATGATACTCCAAGGTAAAGACATGCCTCCTCCATTCATCCTTCTATTCAGTTAATAATCCTTTAAGGAGCTAGATTATCTCTTATGTCCCTATGCCTGAGTCCTTTACACAATCTACCCACAATATATTCCCTAACATTTAAGGAGTTTACATTCTAACAAACTATCTAACCCAAATAGTGCATCCACAATAGTGAATTGGAAATCAATAACCTGGTTTGTAGTTACTGGTCTGCCAAACATGATCTTGGGCAAGTCACTTTTCTCTTTCTTATCTTTAAATATACAGGGTTAGACTAGACTCAACTGTGACTCAGAAAACTGATTAATATAAATCTAAATAATCTTGTTGCTAGAGACACAGTGGAAAGATTGCTGGAATCAAGAAAATCTGAGTTCAAATCCAGCTTCACTCTCTTACTGGTTGTTGACCTTAGGTAAGTCACCTGACTTTAACTGCCTTGGTTTCTTAAAAAAAAAAAAAAGGCAAAACAACACTCTACTGGGTGGAAAGGAATACCAGAACAAAAATGAAGAATCCCTGCTCTGTAGAGTCTTAAATTCTTTAGGGCAAATGAAATCTAAGTTAGCTACCCAAGAAATCCCTTGAAGTTCATAGAAGTGGTCTGCAAAAAGATGGAATAGAGACCTGAAGTAGAAGCCTATATTGTAAGAGCCTGTAAAACATATTATATTTATCTGTATGGAGACATGAAATAGGATAAATAACCATTGGGAGCCCATAATTGCTCACTATTCCCCTCTGTTTTTAATATTATTGTGGTAATGAGTTCACACTCAGAAACACAATGTCATAGGATTTGATTTATGTGTTCAAATAAAAATCCTATCACCCTGGTTAAGTTTTTGAGGATTTGTTTTTTGTTTTGTTTAAAATTCTAATTCAGTAATGAGGAAAGGAAATGCAATATATAAATAATATGATTAATTGCTATAATGACAAAATGCAGGTTAACAGATCAACTCTCCTCTAGGTCACTGGGCTCCAAAAGGTCTCTGATAATTTTCTCAGAATGTTGATGAATAAGGGTTGTTTGTGTCTTTCTTATTGGGAAGGCCTGCAAAATGTTAATGTGGCATTTTATCAGGAGAGCCACTTTAAATTAAATCATGCAAAGATTTCCCAGTCATTAGCTTTCACTCTCATCTCTTAAACTTGATGAAAATCTAAATAAATTCAGACCACACCTGTGGAGAAATAATAGCTCCTCCTATTTAAGTGATTTATGATCATTTAAAATGAATTTCCATACTCCTTCAAGATAGGGTAAAAATGACTGGTGAACTATTTTGTTTACCCCACTCATAAACATGGTCAATTTGGAATTCTTGATAATGAGACTATCCCTCTTGTGGGACCCCTCCACTACCACCCCATCTCTTTTTGTTGCTAAAAAAAATCCAGTCTTCTGAAACCAGTGGTTTTTTTTCCTAAGCAAAGTTGACTTGTCCGTTTCAGCTACTGGGGAGAAATGAGCCTGGCAGCATTATGCATCAACAAAGTAGGAACTTCTCTGCCTGCTCTCCCATAACCCATTTAATGGACTCATTAAGATTAGAATGGTCTGTTTTCTGGACAATAAAAACCAAGATTATCCAAAGTCAGGGAGTTGTGATTGTGTTGTTTGTGACAACTGTGCTTGAAAGCCAGAAATAATTCTTATTGTCTTCCTCTGCCCACAAAGAAGTATTTGAGTGAAAAAAGCCCCAGGGACTCTGGCAAGCAAATTATATACTTTCCTCACTAGGCCAGAATTAACTAGTTCAGTGACTGTGTTTAATAATGTATGCAATATTCTGCATCCATGGTTTTCTACCTCTCTAAAGAGGGAGGGAAGGCACATTAACTCTTTAAAAAATTTTTAATTCAATTTTTAATTAATCTCTTTCCCTTTATTTCCCAGTCCAATTGACAAGAGAAAAGCAGAAAACAAAGCCTTTTTGACAGATTTGCATAACTAAGAAAACAAAAACTTCCCACATAAATCATGTCCAAAAAATCTCTTTCAATCTGAACCTTGGGTTCATCATCTTTCTGTCAATCTCACTACTTCATAGTGAAGTTTTACATAAATTTTCCTCATTATCAGTCCTCTGGAATCAATAGTTGGTCACTAAGATTGGTCAGGGTCCTTAAGTCTATCAAAATGAAAAAAAAAGTCCATCAAAAAGTCTTTAGGGGGCAGCTAGGTGGCGTAGTGGATAAAGCCCTGGCCTTGGAGTCAGGAGTACCTGGGTTCAAATCCAGTCTCAGACACTTAATAATTACCTAGCTGTGGGGCCTTGGGCAAACCACTTAACCCCATTTGCCTTGCAAAAAAAAACCCTAAAAAAAAAGTCTTTAGAATGTTGTTATCATCTAAATGGTACTCTGCTCTGCTAACTTCATTCTCTATCAGTTTGTACAAGTCTTCCCAAGTTTCTCTGAAACCATCCTCTTCTTACAACATAATAGTAACCCATTTCCTTCATACGTAATAATTGGTTCTCCCTTCCTCAGTTGACAAGTATTCCATTAGTTTCTAGTTCTCTGCCATCACTAAAAAAAAAAGTTGTTGCAAATATCTTTTGTAAATATTTCCTCTTCCTTTGATCTCTTTAGAATAGGCCCCATTGAGTCTTCTGGCACATTTATGATAGTTTATGTCTAAGAGCTCCATTCATAGAATCCTTGTCAACCTAGAAGGGACCTTAGAGACTGAGTCCAACCCAACCCCACTCCCCATACCATTTTAGCAAATGAAAAAGCTGAGGCACAAAGAAACAGTCAAGAAGAATCTGATGTAGTATTTGAATTCAGATCTTCTAGATTCTGGGTTTCTTCTCCATAATTTCATTAACACAATAGTTCATTTCTCAAAAGTTTAAGCAGAGCTACATTAGTGAAATTAATCTGACATATCTTTCCACACAAACCAAGCTTCTTTTGAAAACAATCCCCATTCTCCTCTTAACATAATTCCCAAATCAAGTAGTATTTTTTTTTGGGGGGGGGGGGCGGGAAATGTGTTGCTACCATGTCTTTGGAGAAGACTGCTTATTAATAACAACACCATAAGTCCCAGTCTTGGACAGACCTAAATCTCTGTCTTCAGTTTGCTGGCCAAGCTTACTACAAATGCACCATAAGAGAAACACAATCTGTTCCCTTTGTTCAGAAACAAATTCTCTGGCATCTCCCTGGGCACATCTGCACTCAGATGGTGGTCTTTCAATAGATGCCACACGGACTCTCCCATCCACCCAGCATGCAATATTTGTATCTGAGCAGATAAAATGAACATTTATCTCCATCATGGATCACTCTTGATTATAATTGTTGGGCAGATGGCAAATTCCTGAAAGGTCCTGTTTACTATTCCTGACCAAGTCCCTTACATCCTTGATCATGACCAGCTGTGTAGGATCATAACTAAAAAAGTTTGTATATCCTTTCTCTTTCTGGACCTTTTTGGTGTTATACCAAATATATTCTATTCTACAGATCTTCCAAAGGGCTCCAGAGTTTGAGAAAGGTGGTTTTGGAAATGTGGTTTTGGAGTTGTTCCAAGAGTTGAATTTGGAGTTAGGAAATTCAGGTTTGAGTCTCATCTCTGTGTGACCACTCATGTCCCTTGTGACCTTGGTGATTCATTTTACTGTTCCAGAGTCTCAGTTTCCTCATCATTAAAATAAGTGTGTTGTATTAGATCACAAGGTATGGTCACTGACTTCTCTGACAATAAATAGTTTGGTGAAAAGTATTTACTGAATATTTGATGACATATTTGGTGAAATCCTTCTCAAAAAAAACTTTTAAAAATACATAATGTAAAATATACATGGTATTGCAAAAGAAACAAATTGTGTTGAAACAAAAATATAATTTTCCCCATCTAAATCTGGGAACTTGTAATAAGAATCTATCTACAGACCCCAAAAGATTAATTTTATGGGTTAAAAAAAACAATGTATTAGGGGTGGCTAGTTGGCGCAGTGGATAAAGCACCGGCCTTGGAGTCAGGCGTACCTGGCTTCAAATCCGGTCTCAGACACTTAATAATTACCTAGCTGTGTGGCCTTGGGCAAGCCACTTAACCCCATTTGCCTTGCAAAAAAAAAACCCAATGTATTAAATGATCTTCTAAGGTTCTTTCCAGTTTTAAGTCCTGTAATATCAAGGCAAAGCTATAAATATTTCTAAATTGCTTACTATATATCAGACCTTTAGCTGAGTCTTGGGGATACAAAGAAAGACAAATTTGTCTTAAAGAATTCACAGTCTAATGGGGAGACATAAATAAGCATGTACAAAAAAGATACAATGCAGGCAAAATTACTCTCAGAAGACAGGTGCTAAGAGAACTTCTTGCAGAAGGTAGGACTTCAGCTGAGACTTATCACTGCCTTCATTAAGTTTGATTATCAATGAAAATATGGATTTCTTTCTAAACTCTGTTCACAGGCAAACATCAGTAGTCCTAGAAGCCTTAGAGAATAAGATTTTTTGGATAGTCAATGTTCCCAGTTAGTAAGACTGCCTACCAAGTCTACTAAGTTAGGAATCAGCAACCTGACACAGTCCTTCTTAAAAGCATCTAATGATAATGTGTCACTACCATGCGTAGAGTAGCCATCTTGGTAATAAGCAGGGTAGATACATGTTCTGCTATACTGCTCCCCCCCCAAAAAAAGGCACTCCTGGGAATAGCCTGGTGGCTTGGCATTGTGAAGAATCCCCAAAACATTTTAACACTATTTAGTGAGTACCTACCATGAGCTAAATACTATATTCATCTTTTGGAGAGGATACAAAAGATTCTATTCATCTTGCAGAGATGATACAAAAATAGATGGAGGAATAAAAAATGTTTTAACTATATAACAGGTACAAAGAATGGCACTAAGCCTTGGGGATATCAACAGAAAAATATGTCAGTCGCTTTTCTCACAGAGCTCACATTCTAATGAGGAATGTGACATAAATAGAAGGTTTTAGCCTCAAGTCAGATGGAGAGGTCCCATGGTCCTTAAGGTATGAGATTGAAGCAGATGGTGATGCCTCTCCTTTACTGTCATTTCCACTGATAAGTTCATATCAACTTCTTCTATGGATGCATTTTACAATGTCAAGAACCTTAGTGACAATAACTTTATTTTCTGGATCTTTAGTAGCCATGGAAACATACAGAAATAGTAGCCAGATGGTATTTCAACAGGACTGTTTCCTAGGATGATGGCTAGACTATAAGAAAGACCAGTGATCTTGGGAAGCATCACATTTACCAGGCTTTTTGATTCATAGATCATCTCCATCCAGGTAACAAGGAAAATGGCAGTCAAGATGATGGTAGTGGTTGACTAGATGGGTACGACCTGTATCCTATCTCTTCTTCAGGATGTCTGATTGTTTCAGCTAGGATGGAATGCCTATTCTTTAGGTGCCAGGTTTATTGTCCACCAATGCCGAAGGATGCAAGCCCCTTCTCCATAGAAATTTCTTCTTGGGGTGATAGTGCCAGGAGACTGAGCTGAAAAAAAAGAATGCCCTTTAGAATAAAGACTAATGGAGGAATTACATTTCCTGACCTCTAGAAGCTTATAATCAAGTTAGTAGATGACTAATATTTTTAAAAGATAATTTTAGAATAAATAAAAGGAAGGGCACCAATACATGACAATGTAGTTAGGAACCTAATATCCTAAGGAATTTCTTAGAGTTAGGTTATAAAGAAGAATTTTATAAAAATGAAGTAATAGAATTAGACCCTGGTCCCTCACATCTCTACCTGTCTATGCTCCTAGAAATTTTCACTTGCTATCTGGAAGTTATCATAACCTATGTCAGTCTCTTCCAGGCATAATTATTTTATTTATAGGCCCTGACAACAATAATACAATACCAAAAATATCTATGATAGCAGCAGCACTGAGTACTATTCTCATTGAGAAATCATATCCTAGAGTCATAGCATATTAGAGCTATAAAGGAATATAGAGACCATCTCTTTAGATGTTCTTCTTTTATAGAATAGTCTAAGGAAAAAAATAATTTTCTCCAAGATTCCACAGAGGGTAAATGACAGAGTCAGAATCAGAATCCAAATTTTTTCACTCAAACTAAGGCAATGCTCTTTTCACTTTTAAATCTTTTATTGTACTTATGATTCAGGTGTATGGGGGAGTCTTTATACCAAGGCAGATCAGGACTTACTGCACACTTTTTAGTCTCAGAGAGTTGTTTTATTAACTTGCTATTTTTATTAATTACCAACTATGTGGAATGGTCTTTTGCAAACTGATATTTGGGGAGGTGGCAAACAACAAAAGCTAGCCTTCAAATTAGGGGAAAATTGCATGATCAATATGGATTTTTGTCTAACATAGTTTTACATCTATAACCCATATTAGATTACATTCTGTCAGGGGTGGGGGGAGGAAAGGGAGGAGAAAGAAAGATGTGAAACTCAAAACCTTGCAAAAATGATTGTTGAAAACTATTTTTGCAAGTAGTTGGAAAAATGAATAAATGAAATTTTTTTAATAAAAATTAGAGTGAAGAAGGCTCTCTGTCCTTCAAATTCTGTCTTCTAGACATGAGGCTCTATCCCAGTTCACTGACTGATTTCTCCTTGGAAGAGTAATTGGGGAGGTTAGAAGATCAAAGGAAAAGGAGAAATACAATTTCAAATCTTGAAAGTTTGAATGATACTGTTGTGTTTGAAATGTCCTAGTCTCTTCCCTCCATCTTTAAAAATCCTATCTGTCAAAATCAATTCAGCTTCCATCTTTTCCATGAATTGTGTTCTTGTAACCAAAATCCATGCTACTATCCCCTCTTTTAAACACATGCAGAATTGAATCTAATCCACATTTTAGCATCTAAAGAACTATTATCTTCTACTTCCTCCATCATTTTATTTCTTGTCTCCTCTTAAGAGCAAGGACCAAGTCATATAACACACACACACACACACACACACACACACAGACACAGACACAATCACATTGCATTTTTTGAAGGCCTCTCTAACTAGAATCCATTCCCTGGGCTAGAATGCCTATCTCCAGTGTCAACTGCAACAGCCAGTGGGCTCAAGTCATAATCATTCTTTCCCACATATTACCTGGTTCTCAATTGCACCTTCCCCCACCCTGTCACCCCCCCACCATGTGCTTATTGTAGCATCACCTGTACAATAGGATAGGTTCCTAGATAGGAATTTGGTTGGAATTTAGTAAGACAGGAAGCAATCCCAGGCACCAATTCCAACTCTACCACAGGCCTTTGCATCTGGTGCACCTAGTACTTTCCTCCCTCATTCAACTAGTTCTCCTTGACCTTGGACCAAAGTCCAGCTCAAATTATCCCCTCCACAGCAAATAAACTATAGTCCTATGAAAATCTGAAATCCTCTTCAAAATGTTATTATTGCTGTGATAGTCTTTATAGTTTTACTGTAAAGCAATCTGTTCAGTTAAGTGTTCTCTAAAAAGGTCAAAATTGTACATGAGTGAAAATATAATGCCACTATATATTTAAGACTACATAGGGACAAGTAAGATGCACAGTAAATAGAGCATTCAGCCTGGAATCAGGGAGATTCATTATCCTAAATTCAAATCCGTCCTCAGGCACTGACTGTGTGCCCCTGGGCAACCTGTTTGCCTCAGTTTCCTCATCTGTAAAATGAGCTGGAGAAGGAAATGGCAAAAGCACTACAGTATTTTTGCCAAGAAAGCCCCAAATGGGTCATAAAGAGTCAAGCACAACTGAATAACAATATATACTCTTAGGAGACAGAAGGAAAAATATCAGTAATGTGTAGTATACTGAAAATGAAGTTAGATTCACCCATTTTCATGGTACTTAAGATTATTGTCTCACAGTGACCCTGTAAAGGAGACAATGTAAGCAATGACACCTCTATTTTGTAGAGGAAGAAACTAAAGTTCACCAATGTCAAGTGATTTGGAGTCAGGAGGTCTGTAATATGCTAGTGATAGTACTAAGAGCAAAAAGGAAGCTTAAAAGATCATCTTTAGGTCATCAGTTGTTTTATTAATGGTGAAACAAACCCAAGAAAATTAAATGGCTCACAAGATCACAGAGGAAGTAAGTAGAGTTGGTTATGTAAACCTGGGTTCCCTGACTCTAAATCATAGGTTCATGGGGCTAGAACCAGAAAGGACCTCAAACATCATATGGCAAAATCTCTCATTTTTTAGAAATGTAATGAAGCCTAAGGAAATGAAATTATTTCCCAAAGGTCATATATGTAGTAGTCAATAGAGATAGAATTTGAATTTAGGTCTTCCAACTCTTAGGCCAATACTCTTTCCACAGTATCAATAATGATTTTATTCTGGACCTGCTACTTCCTGACCATAAGCAGGTGAAAAGTTAGAAAGTACAAAAGAATTTTTAGATAATTAAAATATGTGACAAATCCATTGCACCTTTACTAGCTAAAATTAGGAAAGTACATGTATTTAAGAATCTTTTAAAGTCATATCTAAAAAGGCACTCAAGTATATTTTGAAGCAAATCCCTTATATTCTCTAAATCACAGCATCATTGTCTAGAAATGGAGGCAATGATATTTGCTACATAGGTTACACGATTGTCATGAGGATCAAATGAGATAATGTTTGCAATATATTTCATAGTTGCAAAAGGATAGAAATGACATCTATTTTATGAGGGTCAATTATTGATGAGCAAGAATGGCAGAAACCTATATTATTTTCAAAGTGTAAGCTCTGTTAAAAAAATGCCACCCAGTTAATAATGACATGTTCCTCAGAACATAGCCAGTGACTATGTCTAATGTTTACAATATAATAATCACAGTCAATCCTTTTTCTGGCTCAGATGTTTCCAAACTGCAAGCTGTTCTTTTCATTCTTTCCAAGCAGTTGGTTCTTGCATGATGTTTTCTGTGTCTGGTACTATTGAGCATTGTCCCAATGACATTTGTGGATCAATCAATAATTAAAAACATTCAATAATATCTTAAATGACATTTCTCCCAACTTTTCTGTGGCACCATTTTCACTTCAAAGTACATAGGAGTGCTTTTTTTTAGCTATAACTTTAAAAGATTCTAAAATACATATAAAGACTTTTCTAATTGCACCTGATAGAGGTGTTATAAATTAGTTACATATTTTAACTTCCTATAATGTATTTTCACAACATATTTTCACACTTTCTGACTTTTCACTGCACCAAAGAATAGCAAAAAAATCATTGAAACACCAGATAGAGGGTTATTTGGTCCAATTTAATCTATTGTCCAATTTAAGAATATGACTCCATAGAATGTGTTATTTACTCTAACCCTAGTGGCTGCATAGTATTAGGCATCTTAGCAGCTATTTGGAGTCCCTGTTAGATTTAGGACTATATTCATTCATATGTTCATTCATTTTTGTATTCACTTAGTTATATGTTTGTTCATTCATTCATTTATTCAAGGATTTATGTCCAATTAATCTGTATTCCTCATAGCACATAGCAGAGTCCTTGAAATGCTTAATAAATATTGAAATACAGATGGAGAATAGGTAGTTATAACTCCTGTTTCTTCTGTGTTCTAAATTCAAGCAATCTTCATTGTTCTTTACTCTGGTCTTTTCTCTTCTCCATTTTTACTTTCTCCTTCACAAAGTCCATCTGCTACTATGATGAACTTCAACTATTTTTACCATGTGATCATCCCAAGTCTGTATTTCCAGTCTTATGCAATAAAACAGTTCTGAATTTACAAGCAGAAGACCTGGGTTCATATCTCAGTTCCATCAGTTATTACTTGTGTGACCTTTAGCAAATCATTTAACTTCATCAGTTTCTTTTTTCTGTAAAATGAGAGAAGTTGGACTACATTATCTCTTGGGTCCCTTCCAGTTCTTGATGTATGAAACTGTGATCCCAATATACTTATCTACTCTATTCCTCACTTTGCTCATCTGAATAATGAGGGAATCCCATTGTAACTGAATTTTTGATCTCTCAAATTCATGTTTCTAGTTCCATATGGAAACTTCCCTTGGCACATCCTGAAATTACCTATAATGTCCTATTGTTTTTTCTACATCAGTATACATTAAATGGAAACAATGATACTTTTTACCTCTCTTTCACTCCTACTCCCTCAAAAGTCTAAACAAAAACAAAACTCCACCATGTTTCCTCTCTTTTGCCCTATTTCTTTTTAACGATTCTAGCAATTTCCCAGTCAACCATGTTGAATACTTCACTAATCTCTGACTCTTCCCTTTACCCTTGACTCTCAAATTCAATCAGTAACCAAGTCTCCCATTCTCGCCATGTCTTTCCTTCCCAGCCTGGAGCAGATCAAACTGACATTACCTCCCACTCAGGTTATTACGTTCATCTCCTAATTTGTCTCCCTAGTCCTCCCTCTAATCTATGATGATCATGCTGGAAAATCTTAAATCATCTTTGTAATCACAGATCTTCTGTGTTCAGAAATCTACGGTGGCTCCCATTTCCTTTAAAGAGGAGCCAATCTCTTTAGAGTGGTGATTAAGACCCTCTAAGGAATTGAGTATGTTTGCTTTTCTAATCTTTGCTTTCATTATTCTCTGGATGAAGCCTCTAATCCAACAAACTAGTCTATTCTCTGTCACATACAAAATACGATGCATACAACCTATATCCCTTTGCTTCAACTATTCCTTCTTTTTGGTATGTCTCCCAATCCAGAGATGTCTGACAGACATATACCCTACCAATTCTTTAAGACCAGTTCAAATGCAACTTTTTCCCCTAGATGATTTATAACTGACCTTTTGTTTGATCCCGTAATTATTCTTAAAGTGATTATTGTTTGTATTATAAGACATCACATATGTCTTTCAGATACACCTAGATTTATGGTCTTGTTGGGATAGCCATATTGTTAAATTTGCAGCTCTGTGCCCTCACTAATGTATTTCTCTAAACTGAGACAAGTGTTGTGATACTGGATTCAAAGAAAGGAATTTAACAAGTCAAAATAGTAAGATAATAACAAGGGAAAATCTCCACATTTACAAAAGAGCACAATTTCTATAGATTATCATAACCCCAATGGATGAAGGAACAATCCTCAGACAATTGCATACAGGGATATAGGCCCAACCATCTCTCTCAGCTCAGTATCCCAATTCAATCTCCCAGAAACCTGCTATGCCTTATTGTTTCTCCAGTCTGCCCTTAAAACTACCCATCGCTTCTTTCTCTACATAAGGTTGCTTATATCTGCTGCTGGGCTTCTGCCCGGAGATGCTGCCACCTTCTGGGACTTCTTTGGCTTCTAAGACTTATTTTGCCTGAAAGGGAGTATTTTTCTTACTTTTTGCGCTTAAGAGATATTTCAGGTCTTTTATTAATCAAACCAAAGCCACACTCAGAAAGCACAAAAACCCCTTCAGGTCTTGCTTTTGTTCTTTTTTACTACCTCCTTTTATCACCATGGGAATTGTCCTTGACTACCTTATATTTTGGGTAGGTTGAGAAAATTCTTTTCTTTCTTTCATCCCAAGATCCATGCAAATTATCCCAGAACATTTTGTTACTAGTTCTGGAAGAGTAGGGAGGAACTAGTAACCTTAGCTCTATATTCAAGAGTATGCTAGTAAGGGTTTAACAATCAGCTGGGATGGGGGAGAGGGGGGGATTTAATGTGTAACACTTTTAAGTTTAACCTGCATCATTAACATTTTTTCCTATTACTTCCTTAAGTCTTTCTAGTCTATCAACAAAATAAATCAAGTTTTGACATTTCTGAACTGTAAATGCTTATATTGAAAATCTGATCATCAATGCTCTTGAACAGGTGAAATTATCTGTAGTACATTCCTGCCTATATTCCTGTAGCTTCAGCCAGGTTATTATTTTTAGCAGAGGAGATGCCCAGCAAAAATGACAGCAGTAGTACTAGAGAAACAACAAGTACATAGATAGAGTAGAGAAGCAGTGAGCCATAGAAAGCTGTTAGAAAATTAACTGGGGTGACTAAGCTGAAAGAGGCATGAGAGTTATTCCATTCAGTTGTCAAACAAGTCTTCCCATTAGTCTGGAATGTTCCTTCTTCCATTGGTAGCACAAGCCTCTGTGAGAAATTGTGCCCCTATGAATATGGGAAGGTTTATTTCTTGTTTTTATTTAACTTTTCTGATTTAATAAATGCCCCTCTTTTTAAAAGTCCTATGTCATGTAACCTGATCTCGAAAAACAGATCCCCTGATAGGGGCTTGAAGTTATGAATTCAAATAGTTAGATGTTTCCAATAGGCTTGTGAACCTGAATGTAGCTCAGAAGAAACCACCACCAACTAAAATTAAGCTGCTATCCCAGTCAAGGTCTTGTGCTGGTACTGGAGAATCAAAGATGAACAGTGACACAGTCCTTTCTCCCAAGGATTGTACATTCTATTGGATTTATATGACATGTACAAAAATAGGTATGATAGAACATATCATGTGAACAGAGCAAAACGAATCAGGACAAAGTACAACAAGAAATTTGTAGAGCAAGAAGTCACTTACATCTAAGGGGATTTTGCTATTAATGTTGAAACCTTCGAAATTCCATTTTCAGTTTTCTTGTCAGTGATACTGGAATGATTTGGCTTTTCCCCCCTTCAACTCATTTTACAGAAGAGGAAACAGACAAACAGGATTAAGTGACTTGCCCAGGGTCAAAAAGCTAGTAAGGGTCTGAGGCTGGATTTGAGCTCATGAAGATGAATCTTTCTGATTCTAAACACAATGTGCTATCCACTGCACCACCTAGCTGCCCTACCTTTGAATTTCCTCTGTAGGATAAAATATTAATTCCTTTCTTTAATATTTAAGGTTTTCTTCAATCTGGTTCCAGGGTTTGTTTTATTCTCCTCTTTCAAATAAGATATGTTCCAACCAGATATCCCATTAGCAGTTCCCAGTTACCTTTTCTACTACTAGGCATTTAACTAGATAATCCCCTATATCTGAGATATATTCCCTGCTCATCTCTATTTTCTTTTTTTTTCTTTTCTTTTTTTTGTGCAAGGCAAACGGGGTTAAATGGCTTGCCCAAGGCCACACAGCTAGGTAATTATTAAGTGTCTGAGACCGGATTTGAACTCAGGTACTCCTACTAATTCCAGGGCTGGTGCTTTATCCACTACGCTACCTAGCCACCTAGCCACCCCCTCATCTCTATTTTCTCTTCAAAGGTCCTTCTCTTCTTTCAAAGTTCAGTTCAAGTGTTTTCCTGCCTCCCTTAATTATTAACAAAACACTTTACATTCACTTATCTTATGAGGTAAATTCTATTATTATCCTATTTGACAAATGAGAAAACTGAGACTAGGGAAAATTAAATAATTTGCCTAGGGTCACACAGGTAGTAAGGGGGATCGGTGAGGTCTCTCTGTCTCCAAGTCCAACATCCTACCAATGATGCCTTCTAGTTTCTCACAGATAAAAGTAATCACATTTTCTTTGAAATTTTGATCACTCCTTTACTTCTAGTAAATTCTACCTTGTATTAGAATAATTTGCATATAAATCCTTATTTTTCCAGATGAAGAAACTGAAATCCAGGGAGACCCCAGGTAATGTGACAGAACTCAGATTTGAACCAAAATTCTGTGCTTGAGAATACAGCAATTATTTTTTCCATTGCATAAGGCTGGATTTGGAGATATATACTTTGGCTGGAGATACAGATTTTGAATTTCCACATAGTAGGGAAAGTTGAAGTACAACATGGGAAGAAATGAGTTCTGAGGGAGAATGTGAAAAGGAAGGAGGGCAGAGCCCAGAATAAAGAATATAAGATTGGGGCAGCTAGGTGGCCCAGTGGATAGAGCACTGGCCCTGGAATCAGGAGTACCTAAGTTCAAATTCGGCCTCAGACACTTAGTGATTACCTAGCTGTGTGGCCTTGGGAAAGCCACTTAACCCCATTTGCCTTGCAAAAACCTAAAAAAAAATATAAGATTGTCTGTATTTAGATAGCTGGAGAGAAAGAAATATTAATAGCTAGCTACTCTCCATTCATATATCATCTCCTCTCACCTTTTTATTGTTGCTGTTTTTTTCAAATATTTATTTTATCAATGCCTAGAAGAATGCATTGTGCATATCACTTACTAGCTGTGTGACCTTGGACAAGTTACTTAACTTATATGTATGTATGAATGGATGGATGGATGGATGGATGGATGGATGGATGGATGGATGGATGGATGATATAAATTATCCCAAAAGTCTGAGTGAAGATTTAAGCCTTAATAGCTTAAAAAGCTTTGTTGAATCGAAATGATATGAAAGAAGAAATTCAATTTGACTTGATTATATAGTGTGTGGATAATGGAGTGAAATAAGGCTGGAAAGATATTTAGATGGCATAAATGTTCATCTTTAACCAAACAGGGGAGTTATGCAGGAAGGGGTTTGCTTGAATTATAAGGACACAGTCATTGAACACAGAGCAAGGATAGATATTGATACTTCTAGTTTGGGTTCAATCAAGCACCAAGATCTTCACTTGTCTCTCTCTTCTTCATGGACATGATTCTCATATGTTGGCAAATGTAGCTAGCACCTAGTGAAGAATACACAAGGTCTGAAAAAGTATGAAGCAGCCTTTGTGGAGGCTTTTTGTGGAATCAGAGGCACACTAGGGACTTCTCTCTTTAAATCTTATCTTTTCTCCCTCATATGTGTTTCCTCCTTATAAGTATAATCCTAGTCATAATCTATCTCAAAAAATTTGAAATGGGAGCATGAGGCATTTGGAATGCTATATAAAGGTGAAAATATCCATCTGCATCAAAAAAAGAGTAGAAATGTAGATCTAGGAGTTATTTGCATATAGATAACCAGGGGAGTTATTATAATCACTTTACAGTTATGATTTCTAAATTAAGCAGTATCTTACTTCCTACATCAGATTGTAAGCTCATAGAAGGTAGAATTTAGTTTTTTATGTTTCTCTCCATGTGACTATGTAATATCCTCTACCAAGCATAAAATGAAAAATGCTTTATGCTCTAGTTTCTTAGATAAGATTTGATGTTTAGTAGCATTCACAAATTCCAAAGAGCTTTGCAATCTTTTCTCTTTCATAGGCTAGGGATTTCCCTTTAAAATTATCTCCAGAGAATTATAAGTACTTGTCTCCTGAAATCCCATCTCTTCTTCCTCTGAGCTCCTTTCTTTATTGTAATGTGTGTAGGTCTGGCTTGCCATAATCTATTGAAGGGTAATATACCAAGCTCAATTTTGGACATATCAAGGGTTTGATGCCATCAAGACTTAAAAGTGAAGCTGTTCATCAGGCAATTTAAAATATGGTATCAAATTTCTGAAGAGATTAAGGGTAGAAGTTGAAATATGGTAGTCATTCAAGTTCACAGTTGAAGCCATGAGAATGGATGAGTTCACCAAGAGAGAGATTGTAATCAACTTGTCAATGAATACCTTGACTTCTTACTTTCCACAATCAGACTGTAAGCTCATGGAAGAAGCCATATACTTTATATTGTGGTTTCTCTAGCACATAGCCAGATTTCATTAAATGTTTCTTGAATTTTGAAATGTGAAATCAATGGAAAAGTGAAGTTTGTGAAATCTCCTTTCAATTCCCCTGGCCATTTCCATCCATTATCTCCTACTCCTTATGAACAGAACTGTATTCAAAATTTGGGGTCAGTTCTTTTTATCTACAGGTACATTTTTGGTGATTAAATTTTTGTTTTATATAAATCACAATTTTTAAAATTCAGTAGCTTGTATATCTTAGATAACCAATTCCATAAGGTAGGCATATATAAAATTAGCTGGAAGCTAACTACTAATCCATCACTTTTCCCATTGCATCTGTGATTTCACAATGAGAAAGTTCCTTTACCAATGAATTGCTGTTATTTCACTTCAATTTTTTTCACCTTAGAGAGTTGTCTGGAAAACTGAGAAGTAAACACACACACACGCACACACACACACACACACACACACACACACCCATAAATGTACATGCATTCTATATATATTGTGTATATAGATATATGTAGATTAATAGATTGACAGATGTGGTTATTTTTTCTATGAGGTTTTGTCATTTGTGAAGTGACCTCCCCTCAGCCTTCTCTTCTAAGTAAGGTGAAGTCCTAAAGTTAACTCTTTCTCAGACTCAGTCTATGGGCTATTTCATCTCTAACTACTAATGTCTTAGACCCATAGTTCTTAACTTTTTTGTGTGTCATGACCTCCATTAGTAAACTGGTGAATACTATTCAGATGGAAGCATAAAGCTGATTGGTTCTTGTCCTTTGTTATCAAAGATCTAAATGTCATTACTACATTTGAGACAAAGTACCATGTATCTGATTGTGGCTGATCAGATTAATATGAGTCCCGAATGTTTGACCACAAGTCAGGCACAAATAGTTCATGTGAACACCTGGAATGGGTAAACTTATGGATGTCACGTTCCCTTTAAGCTTCTTCCATTCTGCCTTCCAGTGATGAGGTCATGCCATGCTGGGTGGTCCTGTGCCAGGGTCTCCCATGCTGTATAATCAATCCTAAAGTTCTTCAATGAGACCATCAGGGTGTCTCAATGTCACTTCTTCAGACCTCCTTGTAAGCCCTTGACCTGTGTGAGTTCTCCATAAACTAGTCTTACTGGCAAGTGTATGTCTGGCATTCTGACCATGAGTCTAGACCATCGTAGTTGTGCTCTCTGTAGTATTGTTGGAATGCTTGGCAGTTTAGCTTGAGAAAGGACCTCAATGTCTGGTATCTTCTCCTGCAAAGTCATCTTCAAAATCTTCCTAAGACAATTTAAATGGAAGTGATTAAGTTTCCTGACATGGTGCTGGTAGACTGTCCAGGTTTCGAAGGCATATGAGCAATGAGATCTCTGTAGACCTTCAGTTTAGTAGTTAGTCTAATACCTCTTTCCCACACTTTCTTTTGGAGTCTCCAAAATACTGAGCTAGCTCTGACAATGTGTGTGTCAACCTTATTATCCATGTGTACTTCCTTGGAAAGGACACTGCCAAGGTAAATGAACTTGTCCACAGTATTCAAAATTTCTCCCCAAGAATAAAGTATCCTTCCAGTGAAATATAATCAGGCTGACAAAGGTCTGGAAATTCATTCCATAAGAGGATTGCTTGAAGGAATCAGTGTTATTTAGTTTGAAGAAGAGATGTCTTGAGGTGGAAGATGGGGGAGAGTGCTATTAGTTGTCTGTAAGTATTTAGGGACTGTTCAGTGGAAAAAGAATAAAATTTATTTGACTGGAATCAAAGGGCAGAAGAAGGAGCAATGGTAGATGTAAGAAAGAATCTAAGTTTTCACTCATTTGTATATTCATTCAATAAGTGTTTAAGTGCCTACTTTCTAGATGACATAGGTGAAGCAGATTCAAAAATAATCTCAAAAAAATTCCTTTCTTCAGTGAATCTGAACTCTATTGTGTTTGTGGGGAGAAAAGTGGAATAGTCATGAGACAAAGAAGTCAATAATAAATATATACCAAGTAAAGATAAAGTAATTTTGGAATGGAGGAAAATGTCAATTCTTTCAAGTTGACTTTTCTTAGATGTCATCAATGTTCTACTCCCATTCTTCCATGGGAATAGGAATGGCATGATCCTATCTTGGACTCTAACTCTTGCTGAGACCTACCCTTCCTCACAAAAGGAGATAGTATAGGGTAAAGCACCAAACAGATAAAAGATGGGGGCAGTCTCATTCTGAAACCTTATAAGAATTCTGGAAACAAATTGAAATTGATTTTATTATCCTTATTGGCAAAAAACCTGTTAAAACCAAAGGTCTGGAATTCTAAAGTCATAGTCTAGGAGAAGGAATTCTCCTTGTGGGTTTTGATAGACTTGACACCGATAAGTTGATGCAACCATGTTCAATATATCTAATAGTTGTCAAAAAGCTGGCATATCTATTTTGGTGGCCCTGTTGCTTTCAGTGTCAATATGGGACCACATTAATGTTATATTGGGACTAAAGAAGCAATTTTTGATATACAAATAGATGGCCTATGATCTGTATGACTGGATATGACTCAACTGAGACTTCTAGGTTCTGAATCAGACTTTCTCAGAACCCAGAAAGAGTTCCATCTACTAAAATTCATTTGAAATCACCTTCTTAGTTGCTTTATATTCATTATAAATCCAATATCCTTTTTTATTGAAATCCCTTCATAGCTTTCTAGGGTAGAAAGCTGCTCCAGTCAAATAATCCAATAGATCTGAAAATGTAGACGCATTTTATAGTGATGGCTGCAGGATCCCTGCCAAAATGGAGAGTCTTACAGTTTGTCCTCCATTCTTTTAAAGCACAGGTTTATATGATTATAAAATTCCTATGAATATGTGGCAGTATTGGAAACGCTGACACAGAAATGGCCTTAACATCTTTTTCTGCACACTTCCCTGTTGTTTTTTTATTATTATTATTATTCAAGAGAGACTCACAGTGTGCCTACCATTTCCTCTTAAATTGTTATTCTGTATTCTAAGCCAAATTTATCCTTAATGCGTCAACTTTTTCCTTGAGACATCTTTTCCCCTTCCAGTGAGAATTTGGCAACTAAAGGCAGCTGTCCAAACGAAATTAATTATAAAAGCCTATTAATGTCATCTGGATAGCAATGGAATTAATTTATTCTACAAATCCGAGAAGTCATCAATTTTGGCTGGGAAATGTAAGCACTTTGTGTCATAAAGTTAGTAATTCTGACGTATTTTCATATTTCCCCCAGTGTGAATATTGTCTGCTAAGATTGATTTATACAATAAATATATTTTTTATATATCATTTGGGTACAAACTCTACACATTCTGTCCCTATGAAGGGTGCTTGTTAGGATATTTATTCCTCCATTGAAAAGTAAGGAGCTCCACTATCTCAGAATGTCATCTGCCGTCATTGTGTGAGATATAGTCTCTTCATTGACAACATTTCACTTTGCGATTGTTGTCACTCCTTGTTCCTATATCAAATAGATCTGAGAAGAGCCAACAACAATAATGCACCTTCTAGCAAAACCATTGAAGTAGCTTAGTAAAGATTCCTCTTCAGAACAATTTTATTTTAGAATATCAAATTTGAACCTGTTGCATTCTCTTCATTTCTTTAATTGAATTCTCTGGACCATTAATCCTCATTCAACAAAGGCAATATCAGTTTTTCAGTTCCATATTTTTATGAAGTCCAACTGAGTCCTAATATTGTCTACATACGATGAGAGTCCCTTCTATTTAAAAAAATACATTTTACTATAAATTTAAGATGGAACATCACTACAGAAACAATTTTCTTAGTAATTATTTATATTTAAAATACTCTCTAGGCATAAATTATTATTTAATAACTACCCTATAGCTCCCCGTATCGATATCCTTTGTCCATTTGTTTTGATTTACTTGCCCTCATATGGCTAAGTATGAAATTTATTCTTCTAGTGACTGTGCTTTATTTCATAAAGTTCTTCCTAGATTCTTTTATATTTGCCATTCTTCTTTGCATTATAGCAGCCCCTGCCTTTAAATGCAATGTTATCCTTTAAATTACAACTTGAAAAGACAACTACAACAGGTAGTGAGTTTCCCATCATTAGAGATCAAAGGAGAGATATTATCTAGAAAATGTTAGGGAGAGAATTCCATCTAATCATTGATTAGACTAGATGGTTTTTGGGCTGCCGTCCCATGCTGAAGTTCTGCGATCCTGAGATTGAAGTAAAGCTTGGTAAGACAAAATTGACATTGTGCATGAGTAGTCACATCTGTCACTTTGACATCAATTAGTGGACAATGAAAAATGTTGCAAAATAAAGTATAATTATTTTTAGACCACAGTTAAGTAAATGAGTGGGGCAATGTAATATAAGTAGGAAAAAAAACTTAACTGTCTGTTTAATTGACCCCTGCCATAACAACAAGGATTGGGATAAATACATATATACTTATACATATATATATATATATATATATATATATATATACATATATATGTATTTTTGGGTGTGTGTGTACACACACATATATAGATATAGGTATAGGTATAGATATAGATATAGATGTAGATGTAGATATAGATATAGATATATCTCCATTATAAATTTTCCATTTTACATGAGGGAGACTAAGAATACACAAGTTTATGCCTCTGTGGGGGGAGGGAGGCATATTTGCTATTTCATTAAAGTGGATAATGCTTGATTTGTAAATGCAGAACAGTAATACATCTACTAAGTCATGGTCTAAGTGAATTGCTTTCCACTCATCCATAAGAGAGGGCCTTATTTTGGTCCATTGTGTCACAGAATCATCATATTAGGAGGTACCTTAGAACATTAGGATTTAGATCTGGGAGGAGTCTTAGACATCATCTAAACCCATCTTCTCATTTTACAAAAATTAGAAACCTGAGATGTAGGGAGGTTAACTATAACCCATAGTTATACAGCCGGTAGTATAAATGAAATTCTAATCTCTACTCTCTGGTTTCAAATCTAGCACTCTTTACTTGACATTGTAAACATAGAAAGGGCACTGGACTTGGGTGCTGCTTCTGCCATCTACTAGCTATATCAACAGGAAGAATTCACTCTACATTCTTAATGAATCACCTTCCTCAACTCTAAAAGAATTATAGTAGGCATGGGTTGTAGGGGTATTTAGGAAGCAAGCACCTCTGCTGTGAGAACTGGTCAAGTCATTTTTCAGGGCTGTTCATCCACCTTTGCTATTTATCTTTCATCCAACTCTTACCTGGGGCTCCAAGAAGCTGGATGTAGCAGGCTCCACATCTCACCAGATGGGTTAAACTAGGTTGAAGGTAACTAACAGACCTCAAACCTATCAATGAGTTAGGCAGATGTCTATCCCAAGTGCATGAAGCTATCTCCCAGCTGGAATGGACAGAAATAATTTGTTCCAATGGCCATGTAGGCAGCTGAACAAACTCTGTGGAGAGCTTAGAGATTACTCAGATATCAAAAACACTAAGGTCATCCACTGCATCCTGGATCATTGCCAGTCATCTTTATTTTTGTCTTGCCACTGGACTTCAATGTTTCTGGAAAAGAGAATGAAGCTGATGACTTTGTGCAACTCTGATGTTATTGGTCCTCTTCAAAAACAAAGGGTAAACAACAACAGCAACAACAAAATATGCATAACATGATCATGGTGTTAATCTTTCTATTACTTATCTCTTTTTTTCTATTACTTATCTCAAAAAATTATTAGAAGGAAATTATTTTCTAAATTGCAAAGTTAGAGTTATAACCAGAGAAGAACAATTATAGTTCTGTACCTGTGATAATGAATTTAAAGTGTGCTTATAGCACTTGCAGCTCTTCAATAGCAATGAAACAAGTATTAAGCACCCAGTTTGCAAGAATATTTAGTTAAAACGGGAAGTTACTAGATGGTAACTGGGGTAAATTCTTCTCTGATCCACCTTGCCTCTTGATCTATCCATTTGTGAGCAGCAACCTAACTCCACTGAAGTTCTCTGGCTAATGAACCCCAGCAAGGAGAGTGCCTTTCTTGAAATTTGTCCCAGGCATGTTATGGTGTTTTCCCTGGGCACAGCCATTCCTAGTATGATTTCTTTTGCATAACAATTTATAAATGTGAGTTATTATTAATTTTATCATTTTATATGAAAAAAATATTATTATATATGCTACACATTATATCTCTTATAATATATATAGATACATACCATATGGGTTAAATCAAATTGAGGACTATGTATAATACATCATTATTATTATGCTTTGACTTGAGATGTGGTCTTTATGATCAAACACTTCTATGCATGCAGTCACTTGTAGGAATAGTTAGACTGTTAGCTCTAGACACCGCTCACTAAAAAACTGAGCCTGTCTGGAAAATTTCTCCATCTAGTACTCTATAAACATTTTCCTAATGCCCTGTGATTATGCTCCAAAGTACTAGCAAACCATTTACCCAGAAATAATTGTGCCTATGTTTATCTGACTGTTCTTCTATTCCAATATGCAATCATTTATCTTAGTGCACCTGGACAGCTGAAAGGGGCTCCTGCATGATTATTGCAATGATTGCATTTCTGCATGGTATACGCAGGTGTAGTTTACATGCACAAGTGCAGACACAGATAAAGTGATGTCTTCCTGTTTCTTTGCATTATATTATTTTAAAATTATTATTTATTAATTTTATTGCATATTTTAATTTTTAAATTATTTTTTAAAAATTCATTTTCTTCTTTACAATGGGCTGTCAGTAAGTAAACTTTATGATTATAATCTCAATGGATTCCCTTAGTGGTTGATTTCCTTACATATCATTTTATTTAATCCTCATCAATCCATCAGCAAGAATCACCTCAGCACTAGAACTATCATCTCATCAGCATCTTCTGTCCCCCTGGAGCCCTTATGATTGGAAGGAGGAATGTAGGACTTTTTCCAGAACCTTCATTTTAAAAGTGTACCCAGGTCAGACATCTCTTCATTTCACATTCAGCTGCCTTCCCTTGGACTTTTCTATCATACTCCCATTATGGATAATCCCTGCCCCTCTGACCAACTTTCATATTTCTCCTCCTTTTCAGCTTTCTTTTGTATTTCATCTTTCCCCATTAGATTGTAAGCTCCTTGAGGGCAGGAACTGTCTTTCCCCTTCGATATTTTTTACTCCAGTGCTTAGCACTCTTTCTGATACATAAGCACTTAATAAAATTTGACTGACTGACAATAAGAAGGCATTCAGAGTATCAGAACTGTCAAAAAAAACCCCAAAATTAAAAAAACAAAAAAGTACTGTCCCCAAAGTTATCTTACTCATAAACACATGTACTTTCTTTCCATGTTACCCAGTATGACAAGGACCTATCCATCCACGCCCTGCTGATTAGTTGTTCCTCTAATGTCTCTCATGAGTCACAGAATCATAAACTTTCATAGATGGAAGGAATCCCATCCTTCCAAAGGAATTTCCTCTAAAATGTTCCTGAATTGTGGTGGTCCTGTCTGAAGCTTTAAGTACAAAACTTTTATTAAAGTGGGAACCCAACTTTTATTAAAGTGGGAACCCGACTTTAATGGGCTTTTTGAAGCAGCTCATTGCCCTTGAGGAGAATTCTAATTCTTTAGAGGTTTTTCTCAACTCCTGCTCCATTTCCCATCTTCATACCTTCTTATGGGCTGTCCGGTGCCTTAACTTTACTTTCTCTTTTTTCTCCCCCTCTTAGAATCCCCTAGTTTCCTTTAAAACTTATGGCAAATTCTTTCCTCCTACAAAAGACTTTTCCTGATCTCCCTCCACACCTCATTTGTCACTACTAGTGAATATAAATTCCTTTAAATTTATTTTGAATATATTTTACATTGACTAAAATGCAAGCACATTTCCAGCCTCTCTTTAACCTCTTCCACCTCTACTCATTTTTTTTCAATTGGCACTTGGCCTAATGCCTTGAACATAGCTATTGCTGTTCTGTCTTTTCAAGATCCCGTTTTGGTATTTTCTTGGCAAAGTTATTGGAATAGTTTGATATTTCCTTCTCTAGCTCATTTTACAAATGAGGAAACTGAAGTAAACAGGTATAAATTACTTGCCCAGGGTCAAATAGCTAGTACAAATCTGAGACAGGTCTTCCTGACTCAAAGTCCAGAGCTCCACCCACTTTGTCACCTAACTACCCTTGTATATATGGTAGGCACTTAATACTTTTAAAAATCCTTCTTTTAATTAAAGAAAACCTAAATTTCCTTCCTTGTAACTTCTACCATTGGCTTCTAACTCTTCCCTATCATGCCAAGCAGAAAAAGTTTAATTTCTCTACCACCTACTTGTGCACACAATTATATCATTATTTAATTTAATTTAATTTAATCAGTGGTATCTTAGTAGATTGAAAGCTCTTTGTGGGTAAGGACTGGGTTAAAATTTATCTTTTCTTCCTCCATAGGATCAAAAATGATCTTGGAACACCAGAACACAATTATAATAGGCCTTCCTTTAAAAATAAAATGATTGAATAAATTATTGTAGTTTCTCATGATAGGTGTTTTTTTTTAATTGGGAAATGTATTTTCAAGTGAATGATCTATTCCATTCCCAAGAAACTTTAAGCAGAACTTTCAGATTCCCTTTACTGGTTAGTAGGTCATTACAGCCATTACAAAAAAAAAGAAAGAAAGAAAGAAAGAAATCACTGGTCTTGAAAACCATTTATGCCACCAACACAAGACTGACTTTCCTCTTGTAAACACACAAATCCAAGAACAAGAGAGAATATTCTCCATTTTAAGAAATAGAATATCTTTGAGATGCTCAAGAGCCAGCAAGGAAATGATGAGAACACTGATGAAAGCAAAGGATGATGCGGGGTAGTAATTAACTGCTGGAATACAATTCTCTGCTTGAAAATATTCTAATGTTCAGAAACTTTCTAAACTCTGCAGATAATTCCTGAATTCCAGGTCATTTAATCTACTTTTCTGCTATAGGCAAGATGGGATTTAACCTACTCTGGTTGGAGGTGTGTGTGGGGGGGCTATCTACAGTTTTAATATCCAGGGAAGATTCTAAGTGCCTCTCTTGAAAGCATATCTAGATGTCACAATCTTTTAAATTAGGAAATTTTTCCTCCATTCTAATCCATATCCCTTTTGTCTCAATTTAAACTTTCTCTCTTATCCTATTCCCAAATGAAACAAAAATTTCCTCTCCAACTTTCTGATACAGTCTCATTTTAGTTTCCAAGTTATAATCCTATCATACAGACTGATGAACAAGCTAAATTATTTTGGAAACCTATTTGCAAGGCAGATTTTTTAAAACATAGAGAGTCAAGGCAAATTGTAGAGATTTAACAAAAGAGGCAATGCTAAAGCTCTGAATTTATAAGCACTTAGCATCTCTTCTTTTGTTGTTGATTTTTCTGGGCATTTAAAAAAATATTAGGCTGAAGAGAGTCTGACTCTCCATAACCTTACCATCATCATCAAGGAGCATTCATTTGATCCTCCTCAGAATGTGGCTCAGGACTTTGAGCTAAACAGAGATAGGCAGTGGGTGAGTATGGCTATTTGGATGGATCAATGATATCATTAGCATGGTACTTCCTCTACTATTATGGATCGTGAGTTATCAATTCATTTTAACAAAAAAAAATCTATTTAGGGTATAACATTAGGTAGTTAGGGATCCAATGGTGAAAATGTTAGTTGCTGCCCTTAGGGAGTCTACATCCTGCTTAGGAGCAAAAGCTACAGATTCTTAAAATACAAGGTAAGGTGTGGTGCAGATCACAGAGAATAAGAGACACAGCTCTCATAGACCTGCAACACTTTCTGATATGACCCAAACCAGATTAAAATTCCATGGAAAATATTTAACAACATAAGCAAAAATTCAATGGAATCACAGGTAATATTAGGATTTGGGTTACATTTTAAAACAAAATTACTATGGAACCAGTAAGGATCCTTACATATGATTTAGTTGTCTCTGTTTGACATTACAGTTCCAGGAAAATTTGACAAGGAAGAAAAGATTTTAAATTGGAGGGATTAAGAAAGGTTTTATGCCTGGAAAGACTTGTATGAATTGATGTGGAGTGGAAGTGCAGAAGCAGAAGAACATTATGCACACTCACAACAACATGGGGTGATGCTCAACCAACAATGGACTTGTTCATTTCAGCAGTACAATAATCAAAGACAATTTTAAGAGACTTGATGAAAAATACCATCTGTATCCCAGAGGAGGAACTAGTGTTTAAGTGAAGACCAAAGCTTATTATCTCCAATTTTTTAAAATTTGTCTTAAGTATTATGCCATTTTTTTCTCTCCAATATTTCTGTCTTCCTTTTGTATTTGATATTTGATTCTTCCCTCACAACATGATTAACATGGATCTATTACTTAGCATGGTTTTATATATATAGTGCTTATATCAGATTGCTTTCTGTCAGAGGGAGAGGGAGGGGGAAGGGACAGAGGGAGAAAAATATAAAACTCAAAACCTTGCAGAAAAAAAGATTGATAAAAACTACCACTGCATGTTGTTGGAAAAACGAATAAATAAAATAGAAAATAGGAAGGAAGGAAGGAAGGAAGGAAGGAAGGAAGGAAGGAAGGAAGGAAGGAAGGAAGGAAGGAAGGAAGGAAGAAAGAAAGAAAGAAAGAAAGAAAGAAAGAAAGAAAGAAAGAAAGAAAGAAAGAAAGAAAGAAAGAAAGAAAAGAAAGAAAGAAAAGAAAGAAAGAAAGAAAGAGGTACATGGTGGGTGTATGGATGTGAATGGATTGCAAGACACAAAAAATGAGGAACTCTGAAGAACAAGAGGAGAAAAGAATATCATCAAGAAAGTGTATGACAGGAGTGGCTAGGTGGCGCAGTGGATAGAGTACCAGCCTTGGAGTCAGGAGGACCTGAGTTCAAATCCAGCCTCAGACACTTAATAATTATCTAGCTGTGTGGCCTTCAGCAAGTCACTTAACCCCATTTGCCTTGCAAAAAAAAAATTGACAGGCACTGGTCATAGAGGCTAGAGGAGGGATGATGGTTGCAGAACTGAAGGCTTCCACTGGTACCCTAACATGGTTAAGAGAAAACAAAGATGACCTGCATATTATGAGAATTTCCTTTGGCAAATCTATAGGAAAATATGAATAAAAATAGCATAGGATAGGCTGCATTATTGGCCGGAAGTGATGAGGTCATAAATTCATCTGAGTAGGTCAACACAACTATAGCATTAAGTAATTGAGCTAGGATTCTGTACCTAGGTTTTTGACTCTAAACCTATTCAGTTTTTTTCCTAGGTGGTTCAGTGGATAGAGCACTAGACATGGAGTGAGGAGGATGAGAGTTTTAAACCAACCTCAAACATTTGCCACTTACTAGTTGTGTGACCTTGGGCAAGTCACTTAACCCCGGTTGCCTCATTTGTCCTGGTTCATATCTGGCCCCTGGACCCAAGTGGTTCTGAAGAAGAAAGTGAGGCTGATGATTTAGCACAATCTTCCCCCATCCCAAATGGGGATTCATGTGTTTGTCATGGCATCACCTCCCCTGAGGTCATGGTCTTCTTTGAGAATGAAGGACAGATATCACATCATCACTTTCCCATGACTCTGCAAAGATATAATTTTGATCCTTTCAGTTAGAGTTAAATTACCTGGCAGCACCTTATTCTGTTGCTCTTCAAAGATTATTCATTGTCTAGTAATTCTCAGAAGTATTTCAGAGATATACCATATATCTGTCTTTTTCTTCTCTTCATCCCATTCCCTCCACTTATGTCCCATACTGCATGCCAAATGAATCTTCCTCCTTCCTGATGTTTATTTCTTTTAATTATTTATAGCTCATGATCAATCCTTTCTCCCCTTTGTACTCTCTTGGTCTTAACAGGTCCAATATATATAGACAGCTCATGTAGGCTGGCCTTTTAAGGCAGCTACAGTTCCCTGCAGCTATAAGCAGCAATAGCAAATGGGAAGAAAAATGAATATAATTTTTTTTAAAATGAATATATCTTATACCAATTGGCCTCATTCCCTGACATGGTTATTATTTAATGCAAAATCTACCACCTTCTGTGGATGCTTGTGTGTACATGTAAACAAGAGTACATGTTTGCATGTTCATGGGTAGATATGTACCGTTATGCATAAAGGAACTGACAAATGGGTAATTTGGAAAGTGGTATTCTGGTTTGAATTGGTATAAAATACAGTGTTATTCATCTGAAAGCATTATGACAGAAATCAATTTCTATGGATAGATTTCTCAAATACCACGGATTATCAAAAATATATTTTGCAGCTTCTCAGACTAGGCCTGTCATCCAGAGTGCCCTAATATTACTCTAAACCTCAGAGCAAGATAATGAGGCAAAAAGCTAGCATTATTGGGAGTGTCAGGGAGAGGAGAGTGTGCAGAAGCCCTTCGTGCTTAGTAAATGACTTTCTTTTATTTTAAAATACCTCACTGGAGCCACACCATTTATCATGGGAGAGGCTGATTTATAGCTGGGTGCTGGCACACCACCAAATTCACAAGAACATGTTCAGAGGAGTTTTTTATGGACAGCTCCTGTTCAGATAACTCATGCTTCCCCTTTCAGAGAGGCTGCTGTTTGGCTTTGCTATCAGTACCCGTAATCGTGCTGCTCAAAAATAATGGGAACCGAGGCCAGACCATTTCAGGGAGCTTTTGAACTGCAAACAGGATTCTAAAATCGCTAGCTCATTAATATTTAACACACTGGGGTTTTTTCTAATTTTTTTTCGATCTATGCTGAAGAACTCAGCAGACTTGGGGCAAGTTAAATCATCTGTATCTGCAGTTGAGTGTCATAAAGGACATAAACATCATTTTTCTTCATTTGTATGAAGTCACTGGCAAAACTTGACTTAAGTTGTTTCTCTAAAGAAATTCAAATGCTTTGAGGCTTCCCCCACCCACCCGCCCCGCCTACAATTTGTAGGACCCAGCCTCTCCTCCCACTGAGGAAACAGCTGTCCAAGAACTAGGCAAAGACATTTATCATCATATTTATACTTTAAAATTTAAATTCCATTAGGCTTGTAATATCATTTCTCCCAGGCTTTGCCTCTCTAGACCTGAGCTGCTGTTGTTTTTCCAATTACTCTCTGCCAAGGGCTCTGTGTGGGAAGGTTGTCAAATTCACAGCCAACTTTCCCCACCCTTCTTCAAGGTCTGACCTAGGAAGCAGCCCAGCACAGGACATTGGGGACCTTCCACCCTCCCCAGAGGCCCCATTCCTTCAGTGCTAGTCTTCCCCATCAGAAATTAGAGGACAGAATGGTATTAATGAACCAAAGACTGGGGGAGAGCGGGAGAAGGAAGATATTTATTTCAGGCAAGAAATTTTATATCTATCTACCTACCTATCCGTGTGTGTGTGTGTGCATGCATGCGTGTGTGTACACATGGATAGATAAATATACATTATACATGTATATACACATATAATGCATATATGTATATATATATATAATTATATATTGATAAACAGCAACAACAACCAACAGTGTCTGGGGGATTGGTGCTTTTGTCCAGGCAGCATGGCAAATGGGAAAGAGAGTTATATTTGTAGTTAGAGGACTTGAGTTCAAATCCATGCTCTATTATTTACTATTTGTATGAATTTAGACAAATCATTTAATCTCTTTGGTCTCACTTTCCTTATCTGTAAAATAATGTTAGACTAAATGATTTCTAAAGTCCCTTCAGACTTTATGCTCATGATCTTACAATCCAAATATAATATTCTTTCTGCTGAGGTCCTTTCTAGTTTTGAACCCTCTGTGATTCTGTTATTCACATTAGTATGGATTTGTTGCAAGAACATATCCTCAGCATGACCCCACTCTTGTCCACAGATTGAGTTCTGAACTACAGAGCAAGCACCTTTCTCTGATGGAGAAATACCCATAAAGAGTCCTGAGATGGTATTTCTTCCTAAAGGCTCCTGGGTGGAGAAAGAAACAATACCCAGTGTGGAAGTGGGAAATTGCTGATACTAGACATGTCATAAGTACTTAATAAATTCTACCATGCTCAAATTGAACGCTGCTTTTCAATAAAAGAAGCCCCACCTCCCCAAAGGCTATGAAAGGGAAAAATATTCATCTAGACAATTCCATTTGAATTATCTGGGAGGAGATAGATGCCACCCAATTTGAAA
The DNA here is from genome assembly GCF_037893015.1 of Macrotis lagotis. Taxonomy (NCBI): domain Eukaryota; kingdom Metazoa; phylum Chordata; class Mammalia; order Peramelemorphia; family Peramelidae; genus Macrotis; species Macrotis lagotis. Next base: position 86,151,895 of record NC_133661.1, on the reverse strand, counting down.
CACTGACATCATTCTCTTTTCTTGCCCACTACCTAATCAATCATCCTTTGTCTTTTCTAATGTCTCTCATATTCAACTCTTCCTCTCAATCCTACTGCACTGACTTCACACTTCCTTTATCACCTCATGCCTAGACTTTTATAACATTTTCTGATTCTTCTCTGATTCATCCTTCAAATTTTTGCTGATGAATATTCCCCAAATTTCAGTTTCATCATTTCACTTGACATTCTGCTCCAAAACTTTAATAGTTCCCCATTTTGGTGCTCCTCAGAATAGCCAGTCAATTAACAACCTTTAAGGAAGAATCCACTATGCTCCAATTACTGTGCTAAGTACTTAGGATACAAAGAAATATCAAAAACATCTCTGCCTTCAAAGGTCTCATAATCCAGTAGGGGAGATAAATGCAAACAACTATTTACAGGATAAATTGGGAGTGGTGTCAAAAGGAAAATTCTATGATTAAGGATTGGAAAAGACTTTTTGCAGAAGGGGAGACTTTAACTGAGACATGAAGGAAGCCAATTCTTAAGTTCCTCTTTAGATACTGCCTTGGAGAGCTCATCTGCTTTTCCAGATTACTAATATCATTTTGGGAACAATACTCAAGTCTCTTGTTTCATCAATGCCCTCTTAATGAGTTCCATTTCAGTTGTCATTCTGGACATTTCCATCTGGATTGTCTGCACTCTTCTAACACACACTTGAAAACTAACTCTAAACTATTTCCTTGCTTTTATTCTGACTTTCCTATTCTGTTAAATGTATTATTATCTTCCCAATCATAAATACAAACTCTTAAAGTCAATTTCTCCATCCCTCATGGCAAGACAGTCACTAACCCCTACGACTTCTCTCCTCTTTTCTCTAGCAAAACATCTCTTTTGCCTTTTTTCATGCAATTCTTTTTTCTGAATTCCTCCACCCCAACTCCTACTACTTTCCATATATTAAAAATCTATCATTTAAAGTACAGCTCTGCTCCCACTTTCCCTTGATACCTTTCTTGATCAGAGCTGCCTGAATTGATCTCTTCTGATTCAGATGACTGTTTCATTTGGCTTGTGCCACTCATTTGATCCTTATAATTTGTCATCTTGTATTTATATCTTTTTTATATGCATCTGCCCTGATTTCCTGTCAGTCTTCCTGTCATCTGTCCCCTGCAACCTGGGGACCTTACCTCTCATTATTACCTTACCTCTGCCTCTTCCTTCTCTCCTCCCTATCTCAAATTTTGTTGAGAATCTCTGACTTTGATCCTATATGCATTTCCAAGATGTCTGCCTGTCTTTGGCTTTTCCAAGTTAATATGCCAGTTTCCCCAGTTAATAATCATAAGAATAACTGACATTTTGTGTTTATCACTTTAAGGTTGGCAGAGTACCTTAATTAAATTCTTGGCATAGATAGCTGGCTCTGGGATTTTGATCTGTAGCTGGACTAGAGCTTCCTTTCCATCTATTTCAACTCATAACTGAACAGGAATATGCTCTACCATAATCTTGACAAAAACCAATGATCAACCAACTCAACATGAAGACCTATACTGAAGGGAAAACCTGCTATCTCCTTAGAGAGCACCTTCTACTTTTGGACAGACTCATTTGTTAGGAAGTTTTATTCCCTATCAAAAAGCCTAAACCAAGGGCAGCTAGGTGGCACTAGCCCTGGAGTCAGGAGAACCTGAGTTCAAATCCAACCTCAGACACTTAATAATTGCCTAGTTATGTGACATCTGGCAAGTCACTTAATCCCATTGCCTTAAATAATTAAAAAGAAAAACCTAAATCTGCCTCTCTGTGTCTTCTATCCATTCTCCTAATTTTGTCTTCTGGAGTCAAACACAGCAAGTTCAACCTGTGATACAGAGAGACAGCCTTATATTGCTGAAAGAATGCTGAAATTGGACCTTTGCTTGTTGCTTAACTATGTCACTTAACATCCTAGACTCAGTTTCTTCTTCTGGAAAATGAACATGATATAGTAATATTTATCTCACAGAATTGATATGAAGAATGAATCAGATAATGAATACAAAAATTATTTGTAACCCTTAAAATGTTATATAAATGTTAGCTATTGTCATTATTACTACCTATTATCCTTCTTTCCCCATCTTCAGAAACAAGAATCTTAACAAGGAAGAAGTTATTTGGATTATTACACTGCCAAGAGATACATGGGGCTGCTAAAGAAAGCAATGTGATACATTTTTCCCAGTCCAGCATCTGGAATGGAGATTTATCTACCTGGAAGCTAGTAGCTCCAACAATGCAAGGGGACTCTAACTACCAGTGACAGTGGATAGGGTGAAGCTTGGATCTTGGCAAATAGGGTAGGATTGAGCTGTATGTTCAGAGTTCCCAGCAGTCAAACATGAAAGAGGTCCAAGAGGCAGAAACCATCCATCTGTATATTTAAGACCTTAAGTGAAGATTCTTAAGAAGCAACTCCACATTTGTAACATCTTTTATTATTGTAACATCTTTATGGATATGTAACTCTTAGGTTATTATTTATCTTATCCTGTGTACATTTTATCCCCTATCTAAAAGATGAGCTTTATGAGGGCAGGGAAATTCTAGAGTAATTAGAGAAATTCTAGCACAATAACCCTTCACGTGATAGGTACTCAGTAATTATTTTTTAAAGGGTTTCTTGGCAAATCTGCCTCCAAGGAAGGGAATGGATCTCAGAAGGACCCCTCTAGCTCTTTAATTTTGAAATCCTTCACCCTTTGTCTCCCTCATGATGTCAGTCTCAAACTTATTTCCAATTCAGAGATACAGCTTCGCTTCACTCTGTTTTCCACATTTAATAACCCGTGTAATAAATAGGTGTCACTGACCATACTTGGAGCCATTTGGAATATGAAGCTGTGAGTCGTAGACAGAAGTGACAGCTAGCAAGACATTGTTGGGCCCTGGTGCTAATTGGTTGACTAGATTAGCATACTGCATTCATTCATGCAGATGGAATTCAAGGATACTTCCAAAAAACCTGAGACAGTCTGCTGAAAGACTGTTGGAAGTAACCACACATGACTGGGAAGTATGGCCACCATCTAAACTGGTTTTCCAAAATGGAAGGTTGCTGTTGCCCCAGACAACCTTTAGTTCATGTCTAATTTATACCAGGACTGTGATTCAGTGGCCAGGATAAGCTTAACCAAAACTATGCTAAAGGAGGAAAAAAAAATATAAAGCACAACCCCAAAGGACTACTTGGTCCCTTTCCAAACTTATGCTCTCCCTTTCTAATAATGCAGCTTTTAAAAACTTTGGAAAGGCAAGAGATGCTTTCCATTTTAGAATATTAAATATGTATGCCTGAGATTCCTAAATAGTTTCGATAGATGAAGAAATAGGAAAAAAAGTTACAAGGGTAGTATATTTGAGCAAAGATGTTCAAAAGAATTAAGTAGGAGGGCAGCTTTATAATTTGGAATCAAGGAATTTTTAGAATGGGAAGAAACCTTAGAGATCATCTACTTTAATTACCCTCATTTCACAAAGGAGGAAACTGAGACTCAGATAGGTAAAATTAAATGATTTACTTAAAGTTATACAGAGTCAGTGAGAATCCAGGTTGCCTGATTCCTCCTGCAAGGCTCCTTTCAGATAAAAGAGAAAGTAATAGCCACCCATCCCATAATAATAATTACAAACTCCTCCTTTCCTTAGGGTTTTCAGTGAAAAGAACCCACAAAGCAGCCTGCTTCCAAGTCTTAGATACTATAATTCTATGATCCCAGGGTGGGATTCCCTTCTGACTTCAAAGGGAACTTTGCCATTGCATTATCTCTGTGAAATGAAAAAGCAGTTCCCTGGGGAGATTGGATCTGCTATAATTTCATGCTTTAACTGTCCCCCTCTCTAGAATGCACACTTCTTAAATTAACTCAGTGACCACATGCACCTCAACCCACACACTACACATATTCCTTTTTATTAGTTTGGATTCATCTTTGAAAGAACCCACCCACTTCTCAACTCCAGGCCTCAGGGTCTTCTTGGATGGCCTGCTCAGGAATCACACCTCTAACTAAAAGTTCAGGAAAAAAAAACATGACTTCTGTCCTTAGGATGATGGGAAGGAGAACTGTACAAATGCCATTCCTCCCCCCTGAGAAAAGAAAGACTGACAGAACGAGAGTTGGGGCAACCTCCATTTCCAAGCTTCACTCAAGAGCTTTCCTTAGGGCCAATTCACTTGTGGCTTTTTAGGGGATCAGTTTTATTTTTACTGTTCCAATATGAGAAAAAGAAATGCAATTGAAAACATTCTCATGAATCTAGAAATATTCTTCAGGGAGCAATCCTTATTCTATAACCATTATTCAACCTAGCACTCTATGCTATTTCTAATCTTAAAGGAACTGTGGTTAAGTAAGCTGTGCTACGTCATTTGGACATGAAAAAATATACATATGTATATGCAGTTGATTCAGGCCCTAGTCTGTGGGGAAATAGTTTGTCCCCACTAGGGACTTGAACTGTAGAAATTATGATATATTTTCTTCTCTATGAGAGGTGGCTTAAACTACAAGATTTCTGAGGTCTTTTCTCAATCGATTTTTTCAATTCTGTTTAAAAAAAAACTCAGCTACTTTTTAGGTACTGAGTATAAGCCACTGTGTCTTAGAAAATTGTGGGTTCTAAGGTTCCTTATGGTTCTAACACTGAGTTTTAAAGGTTCCTTCTGAATCAAAAATTGTAGTTCTATTATTCTGATCTCCAAAATACTTTCCATTTCTAACATTTTGCATTCTGAGATCACCTCTAACTTTAAAATTGTGGGTTTGAAAGATGCTTTCAGTATATTGTTTTGTTTTTCTTTTGAGATGTTCTAATTTTGTGCTAATTCAGTACTACTACAGGGAAATATAAGAAAAATAAGAGAATCTCAAAGCTGAAAGAAACCTTGGAGACTACTTAATCCAACCTATACATGAAGTATACCTGACATGTAGTTAATCACTTTCCATTCCTCTAGGGATGGGAAACTCAATATGTTCCAAGGCCAATCCTTGAATACCTCAATTTGTTAGGTAATTTTTGATTACATTAATCTTACTCTTTCCTCTCCCTCCAACCCCCCCACCCTCTCTCTCTCTCTCTCTCTCTCTCTCTCTCTCTCTCTCTCTCTCTCACACACACACACACACACACACACACACACACACACACACACACAGACAGACACCCTCCCCCCCCCACACAATTTCTCTATATCTCTATCTCTGGTCTGTTTTCTGGGGCCATGCACAACAGATTTCATCTTGTCTCCTTCCACATGATAGACCTTCAATCAAAAGGCATGTTTTGGTTTTAAAAGTATGAAAGAAGTTATGGATTATTGTTTTCTCAGTGTTGTTTTTCCTGAAATCATGAAGACTCATCTTCCAGAGCTCAAATCTGACCTCAAACAATTGCCTGTTGTATGACCCAGGTATTTAACCTCATTTTGCTTCAGTTTCCCTATCTGTAAAATGAGCTGGATTAAGAAATGGCAAATTACTCTAGAATTTTTTCCAAGAAAACTTTCAAACACATCACAAAAAGCCAAATATAACTGCAACATCTGAACAACAATAACAACAGCTTAATAAATAATTAAACCAGTTTGGGAGTCTAAGAATGAATACATTAATTTTTGCTTTTTCATGGTACTATTTAGTTCCATTCCCTGAAACCCTCTTCATTTTCTTTAGAGTGAAACTGCTGAAAGGTAGGTTAATTCAATTGTCCATTGTACCTAATCCGTTTACCAAGAAATGTTGGGAGATGCTCTGATGGGGAAGGAGATCTAAGACTAGCTTTCAGTTTTACATGCTCTTGGTCATATACACCTATCTGCAAATAGTCACTTTCTTGCTACCTTGAGGAGGAACTGAGAAGAAGGGATTCAATCTCTTTTGCTAAGGTGGCCCTATCTGAATTCCTTTACAAGTTAGTTATAAAAGCTGTCCTCACCCTGAAGCCATTGCTAATCTCCAGTGACCAGTCTGTCATGTTTCTACCTTTCAAGGCTTATTATAAACTCTTTTTAATTCTCTTTGTTCTGAGTTTTGCCTCATCAACCAGAGTAGAAGCTCAAGGGAAATTTTTCTTTTCAACAGTATCTAGAAAGGCTTGAGTGCATGTAGAAATAATGAGATGAAATAGATTACATTGTAGAATGAGTGCAAATGAGAAATCAAGGATAGCATCACGCCTTGGGTCTTGAGGAGTGGGAGGTGCCCTCAACCATATTATGGAAATTGGAAAAAGATTTGAAGGATCTAGATGATGAGTTGTGTTTTGGACACAGTAAGTTAGGTATACCTACAGGAAATATTGTTTGAGATATCCAAGGGCCAATTAATTGATGATGTGGTAGATTTGAGAATCAGCACATAGGGATGATGATCTAACCTATGAGAGAAGATGAAATCATCAAATGAAACAGTATAAAGGGGAAGTAGAAAGGAACCAGTGCAAACCTTTATGGAACACTAATTGTTTGAGGGCAGGACTTGGATGAAGATCCAGCAAAGAATGCTGAATAAGTAAAGGAGATAGGAGAACCAGGAGAGAACAATGTCATGAAAACCTTAAAAGGAGAGATTGTCCAAGAGGAAATGGTGATGAATTCTGTCAATGCTACATAAAAGTTAACCAAAATGATCATTGGAGGGGAACAAAATGATCATTGGAGGAAAACCTTTAGATTGGGCACTTAAAAGTTCATTGATAACTTTGGAGAGAGTAGGTTCACTTGGATAATGGGGTCAGAAGTCAATTACAGAGGGTTTGTAAGAGAAGGAGAGGAAAGGAACAAGTGCTCTTCAATTTAGATGGTTCTTTCAAGAAGTTTAGCCATATAAAGGGTATAGATAGATAAATAGATAATATTTATCCTTCATTTTCAAAGAACACCATGACATCAGGGAGGTGATGCCATGGCAAGCACAGGAATTGGATTTTGAGTGAGGGGTTGCTGCACTAAGTCACCTACCTCACTTTCTTCTTCAGAGCCATCTGGGTCCAGTGGCCAGATATGAATCGGGATGGCTGGAGATAGCCCTGGATGAGAGGCAATCAGGGTTAAGTGACTTGTCCAAGATCACATAGGAAGTGAGGCTGGATTCAAACTCCTGTTCTCCTGACTCCAAAGTCATTGCTTAAGTCACAGTGCCACCTAACTGCCCATGATGGCTAGATAGACTGCAAGTATAGTAGGATGAAATGAGGAATTTTTAATAATGGGGAGACATGATCATGTTTGGTGCTCGTAGAAGGAACCTCAAATGGGAGAGGGGAGTTAAGGATAAGATGAGAAAGAAATAGCATGAATGACAGTAAGATCAATCTGCTATTGAACATGGGTGAAGGCAGAATCAAGGGTTCACAATGAAGGGTTGACCTTGGAAAAGAGAAAAGTCTTTTTTTCATCTGAGACTTAGAGTAACAAAGGATAACATGGTAGTAGATACCTCACTGGTATGAAATGAGGAGAAAAGAGGAATGTGCAGTGAAAGGTCTCAATTTTTATTTTTAGTAATGTATAAGTCAAAGTTCTCAGGTGAGAAGGTAGAGATGCCATGGGAGGCTTGAGGAAAGATAAGAAAACTTGTGGGATAGTGTTCATTTGGGATGAATAGAATGGTTGCCTTATTTCAAAAGGAAGCCGTTAACAAGATTTTTGCTTCCACCTCAGACTTCAATTGTTCTAACTTTCAGGTATCACAATGACTTTATTGTTGACTGTGTTCTCTTACTGATTCTGTGGACATATCTCTTGTCATTTGTACAACTTACATGCTACCTTTTTTTTGCCTTGAAATCACTCAGTTGGAAACTTCCTTGAGTCTTACCCTCCTCCTCTCTACCTAGTAACAGTCTCATAGCACTTTATCCTCACAAGAACTCAGTGAACAGTAAGGAGTGTCCTCTGGATGCCTCAGGCCACATCTATCCTTTTCTTTCTGTCTGTCTGCTTTAGGTCAGAGGTTCTTTATCTTTTTGTGTGTCATGAACACGAACACATGTGTCATGCAATAATTTGATGAAACTTATGGACTGGTCCATTCTCAGAATGATGCTTTAAAACATAGACAATGACATTTTTGTTGTTCAGTCATGTCTGACTCTTTGTAACCCCATTTGGGTTGGGGGGGTTTTGCCTATATATTAGGAGGGTTTCTCATTTCCTTCTCCATCTCATTCTACAGATGAGGAAACTGAAACAAAGAGGATTAAGTGACTTTCTCAGCTAGTCATATCTGAAGTCATATTTTAACTCTGGTTTTCTTAACTTCAAAGTTAATGAAAATGATGGTATAGTTGTTTTATTTTGATGGATTTAAAGCCTTCCTGAAATCTGTCCATTGATCCCTTGGGTTAATAACTCCTGGTTTAATGGGAAATAGGCATTCACTCTGTGAGTTTATAAATGTATAGCATTAAACCCATATTCCCTTCCCTTACTTTGGAAAGTGGAATGACAAGTTACAGGGCAGATAAATTAAGAAGTGATTATTCAGAACATAAAAGGACAGCTTTAAATAGAAATTCTCACACTATTTTTAAATGCTATCAAGTTGAGAAGCATTTCTCCCTAAAACATAGCTTCAATCATTTTATCTAACCCTTTTAAAAACCTCAAATGTTTCCAATTACCTACATAATAATGTTCAAACTCTTAACTCTTGTATTCTTCTCATCTCCCATTTTTCACTCCATGAAGTTTGTATTTAGCTATCTCTCAGTGAAGGCCCAGAAGAATGGGAATGATTAGAATACTTGGGAGAAATGGGAGAGAAGACATGTCACATGAGGAGAACAATATGAATAAAGGTACAGAGGTAAGAGAGTCTGATGAAGATTTCTCCTGGGGGACTAGGGAGAGTGTATTAAAAGGTCATTAACTACTTGGTAATAGCTAAAGGGACAAAATTATCCAGAAAGGAACCATTTTTGGAATGTATGTTCTATGAGCATCAAATCACAGTCTTATCTATATTTTTTATATCAAAATCTAACAATAAATTTTCAATATAGCAAATAATTAATAATTCTATTTAAATTAATTTGATATGAAGGATAATTTGTGAAATTGAGAAATAAACAAATGAGAAAATAGTTGTATTTTGGGGGCTTCTCATTTCTTCTTTTGGACTTTAGTTTCCTTATCTGTGAAATTAAGAGCTTGACCAAGATCTCAGGTTTTAGAATTGGAAGGAATATTAATCCTTGCCTTCACTCTACCAGGACTCTACCAATGAGCAAAACAGAAGGATTGGTCATGATCAGATCAGCTGATGAAGAGGGAAGCTTAAACAATCAGAGATTGATGCCTGCTTCAGGAAAGTATTGACATTGAAACTATGACCCTAGATGGAGTCAAGATGGCAGAGTCAGCAATCTAGTGGAATTCTGTCAAGATTCTACTCTAGACAATTTTAAAATAATGCCTAAAATCAAATTCTGGATCAGCAGAGCCAACAAAGAATCAGGGTGAGATACTTTTTCAACCTAAGACAATTTAGAAGTTTGGCAAGAGAATTATGTGACACTGGGGTGGGGGACCAACCTGGATCTCATGTAGGAGCAGCGCTAGTAGGAAGCTTAGGAGGTGACTGTGACAAGAACAACAGAAGCACTAAGAGTTCTCAGCCCCAAGATGGTAAGGGAGTCAGACTACTAGTCATAAAGGGATATCAGGAAACCCTGCAGTGCCATTAGATGTAACTGGCACTGATTAGTAACTCTAATGCCCATATGCAGTTCTAAGATTCAGTTCCAGACTGGAGAAGAGTACTTGTGATCAGCCACAAGGGAACAAGAATCCTGGTCATAGGTCTAGGACTAGGAGGAATACTAGTACTTGCAGCTGCAAAGGAGTAAGGAACAGAGTGCAAACCAGGAAAACCATGACCAAACCTCTTCCTGGTGTTTCTTTGAAAACATTGAAAACTAAATTTGAAAATAGCAGCACAAGAAAAGTCAGAAGTTTAGGACAATACCTCTTCAACTTCAGGTGAGCAGAGGTCAACTTTCACTTAAAGTTAAAAATTAAGAAAAAAGATTGGGGAAATAAGCAAACATTATAAAAAGGGTACAACCACAAAAAGACCAAGATAAAAGCTCAGAAGACAACAGCATTAAAACATATAAAGTTAAAGCCCCAAAGAGAAATGTTAATTGGACACAAGGCCAATAAAAATTCTTCAAAGAGTTTTTATTTTGGTTTATTTTAAAGTGATGAGTGATAGAAGAAAAATTGGGAGAGAAAAGAGTGATGCAACAAAATTATGAAAAGAAAATTGACACCAATTAAATACTAAATTAGACCTTCTGAAAATTAAAGGAGAAATTAATAAAATTGAAAGTTAAAAACCTATTGAACTAACAAATAAAACTAAGAGTTGGTTTTATGAAAAACCAACAAAATAGATAAACCTTTGGTTAATTTTATTAAAAAAAGAAAAAGGAAAACAAATTACCAGTATCAAAAAAGAAAAGAGAGAATTTACCACCAATGAAAAAGAAATTAAAGTAATTTTCAGGACCATTTTGTCCAACTGTATGGCAATAAATCTGATAATCTAAGTGAAATGAATGAATATTTGCAAAAATAGAAATTGCCTAAATTAACAGAAGAGGAAATAAAATACTTAAATAAACCAATTTTTAGAAAAGAAATTGAATAAGCAATCAATCAATGAACTTTCTAAGGAAAAAAATCTCCAGGATTAGAAGAATTTACAGTGAATTTTACCAAACAGTTAGAGAATAATTGATTCCAATTCTACATAAATATTTTGAAAAACTAGGTGGAGTCCTGACAAACTCCTATTATGACACAAACATGGTACTGATACCTAAACCAGGAAGAACCAAAACAGAGAAAGAGAATTATAGACCAATTTCTCCAATGAATATTAATACAAAAAATTGAGTAAAATATTAGCAAAGATCTTATAGCAATTTATCACTATCACATGCCTAATGTGGAATGTGCTTAACTTGATTGTACATGTGTAACCTATATCAGATCACTTGCTTGGAGGAGGTAGGAGAAAGAGAAAGGGAGAAAAATATCTAATTCAAAATCTTACAGCAAATTAATGTTGAAAATTATCTTTACAAGTAATTGGAAAAATTAATTTTTCAAAATTTTTAGAAGAAAATTAATAGTTCAGTAAGAGATACAAAAATACTGAAGAAAATAACATCTTAAAAACTAAGTTTGATTTAATGATAAAAGAAGCACAAAAATTCACTAAAGAAAAGAACTCCTTCAAAAACAGAAGAGGCAAACAGTAAAAGAAGCACAAAAGTGCAATGAAGAAAGCTAGAATTGGACAACTGGAAGCTAATAAACCCATGAGATATCAAGAAACAATGAAACAAAGTCAAAAGATGAAAAACTAGAAGAAAATGTGAAATCTCTCAGCAGAAAAACAATTGACCTAGAAAGCAGATTAAGGAGAGATAATTTAAGAATTATGGAACTAACTGAAAGCCATGATGAGAGAGAGAAAGAGAGAGAGAGAGAGAGAGAGAGAGAGAGAGAGAGAGAGAGAGAGAGAACCTAGATATATTTAAAAAATTATAAATGACAAATTGTCCTCTCTATATCTTAGATATAGAAAATGAAATTTAAATTAAAAGAATCTAAATCACCTCTTGAAAGAGATACACAAATGAAAATTAGGAATATGATAGGCAAATTTCAAAGTTCCCAGGTCAAAAACATTTCAAACAACCAAAAAGAAACCATTCAAATATCTCAGAGTCTTGGTCAGGATGACACTAGATTTAGCAGCTTCAATGTTAAATGAGCTGAAGTCTTGGAATATGATTTCTCAAAAGGCAAAGGAGCTATGATTTTAACTAAGAGTTACCTACTCAGCAAAACTGAGTGAATCTTTCAGGAGTAAAAGTTGACTTTAATAAAATATAAGTCTTTTAAGCATTCCTGATGAAAAGAATATAATGAATAAAAAAAATGTGACTTCCAAACACAAAACTCAAGAGAATCATTCAACATGAGAGAAATTATAAGAGATTCAATAATGTTAAACTGTTTACATTTTCAAATGGAAAGATGATGCATGTAACTAAGAACTTTATCATTATTATATCAGAAAAAGTCTACATTATACAGAGGGCACAAGCATGAATCAATTTTATTGGGATGATCTCAAAAAAAATGGAACAGGAAAAAGAGATGCTCTAAAAGGGTAAAGAGAGAGAAAGAATGAGGAAATTTATCTTTATTTTTATTTTTTTTTTAGGTTTCTGCAAGGCAAACGGGGTTAAGTGGCTTGCCCAAGGCCACACAGCTAGGTAATTATTAAGTGTCTGAGACCTGATTTGAACCCAGGTACTCCTGACTCCAGGGCTGGTGCTTTATCCACTACACTACCTAGCTGCCCCAAAATTTATCTTTAAAAAAGAGGTATACAAAGAAGACCTTTTACAGTGGAAGGAAAAATGGGAGTTGGTAATGTTTACTCAATTGTGAAGTAGGACAGGAAAGGGATAAGAATATGGGGAGGGGGTATGATAAAAGGGAGAATATATTTAAGGAAGACTGTATTCAGAAGCAAAAAGTACTTTTGAAGGATGAGATAAGAGAGGAGAGAGAGAGAGAGAGAGAGAGAGAGAGAGAGAGAGAGAGAGAGAGAGAGAGAGAGAGAGAGAGAGAGAGAGAGAGAGAGAGAGAGAGAGAGAGAGAGAAGAAGAAGAAATAGAAGAAAATATAAGAGAGGGAAATATATAATTAATAATTATAACTGTAAATGTGAATGGATTGAACTCTCCTGTAAAACAAAAGTGAATAGTAGAATCCAAAAATAGGAGACTTACAAGAGAAACATTTGAAATAGAAAGATACACAAACCAAGTTTAAAAAGGACCTGGAAAAGAATCTCTTAGGCTGCTGCTGAAGTAAGGGGGAAAAAAAGTTGAGTAGTAATCACAGTCTCAGATATCTCAAAAGTAAAAATAGGCTAAATTAAGAGATAAGCAGAGAAACTAAATTTTGCTAAAAGGTACAGTAGCTAATAAATTAATATCAAAAAAATTAAGGGCAAAGTTCTCTAATTAATGTCTCATTTCTCAAATACATAGAGAACTGAGTCATATTTAAAAAAATAAGAGCCCTTCCTTAATTGCCTTTTAGCAAATAATATGACCTTTTAGTCAAAAATTGACCTTTTAGTCAAATAATATGAACAGGCCCTTTTCAGAAAAAAAGAAAACAAAATTATCTACATTAATATTAAAAAAATGTTCTAAATCTCTATTGATTAGAGAAATGCAAGTTAAAACAGCCCTGAGGCACCATATCACATCTAACAGAAATGGTTAATACAGGAGGGAATGAGGAAAAGTAGTTAGATTAATAGACTGTTGGTGGAGTTGTAAACTCTTCCGATCATTCTGCAGTACAATTTGCACTAAAGTTATAAAATTGTGCATATTCATCAACCTAGCAATATTAGATCAGTATCCCCAAAATCACCACATAAAAAGAAAAAAACATATCTGTAGAAAAATATTAAAATTGTTCCCTTTTTGTTGTGGCAAAGAATTAGAAATTGAAGTAATGCTCATCAATTGAGGAATGACTAAACAAGTTGTGACATATGATTGTGATTAATTACTATGACAAGAAAGGTGATTTCAGAAAAAACATACCAAGAGCTATATGAACAGATGCTAAATGAAATAAGAACTGAGTGATCATTGTGCATAGCAAGAGCAATGTTGTAATGATGATCAACTATGAAAAAACTTGACTACTCTGATTGATAAAATGTTCCAAGACAATTCCAAAGGTTTACAATGAAAAATTACAGTCCACCTCCAGAGCAAAATTGAAGAACTCTAAATGAATATTGAAGTATAATTTTCTTGCTTTATCTTTCTTGTTTTTGTGATGTGGGTAATGTAGAAATTTTTTTGCCTGAGTTCATATATAGATATAGATATAGATATAGATATAAATTTAAGAATTATTTTTAAAAACAGAATTGGCCAAATGGAAAAGGAGGTACCAAAAACTCACTGAAGAAAATAGTTCATTAGTAACTAGATTCGAACAAGGGGAAGTTAATGACCTAATAAGACATCAAGAAACAATAAAATAAAGTTAAAAGAGAAGAAATTGAAATATCTTATCAAAAACAATTCACCAGAAAGAGATCCAGGAGATTTAATTTAAGAATAATGGGAGGGGGTTTGGCAGGGACAACTGAATACAGAACTGGCCCTGAAATCAGGAAGACCTGATCTCAGAAACTTGATACTAAGTTTATGACCTTGGGCAAGTCACTTAATCTCTTTGCCCCAGACCTCACTTCCCTCTCAAAAAAAAATAATTATGGGACTACATAAAAGCTATGATTAAAAGAAAGTCTAGATAGAATACTTCAAAAGTCATAAAGAAACATTTCCCTAGCATCTTAAATCCAAAGGGTAAAATAGAAATTGGAAGGCTCTACAAATCACTTTCTGAAAGAGATTCCAAAATAAAAACTCCCTGGTATATTATAACCATATTCAAGCACTCCCAGGTCAAGGAGAAAATATGTCAAGCAACCAGAAACCATTCAAACATTATGAATCATTCAGAATTATACAAGATTCAACAATTTCCATTTTACAGGAGCAAAGGTCTTAGAATATGATGTTCCAGAAGGCAAAGGAGCTAATATTGCAACCAAATTTAATCTACTCAGTAAAACTGAGCATAGTCCTATAGGAGGAAAAATGGATAAAAAAAAACTAGAGTGGAATAGAAAATTTGACATTGTTTACATTCCTGTATAGGAAGATTATAGATGTAACTCCTAAAAACTTTACCATTATTAAGACAGTCCAAAAGAGTTTTCATAGTAGAGGACATAGGTGTAAGATTATGTTGGAATAATCTCTTTAAAAACAGAGGACTAAGGAAGAAGGATGTGGATGGGGAAAGGGGAAGAGAGAGGTAGAATGGGGAGATTTTTCTCACATAAAAGAGGCAAGGAAGAATTTTTACAGTGGAGGAGGAAATTAGTGGGGTGGAGTCCTTCCTCGAAATTTACTGACATTAAGATTGGTTCAAAAGAGGAAGAATATATATATATATATATATATATATATATATATATATACACACACACACACACACAAACACACACTCATTTGGGCATAGAAATCTGTTTTATCCAACAGGGTAGTGAGTACAAACTGCTGTATAATTTCCTCACTTTCTACATTTTCCTTGCTTTTTTATGGCATGGATAATATAGAAATGTTTTGCATTTCTCATGTATAATGGGTATCATATTACTTGCCTTCTCAGATTTCAGAAGAGAAACTGGGGGAAGGATAGAATATGCAACTAAATTATTTTCAAGGTTAAAAATAAATAAATAGCATTTTTAAAAAAGAAAATATAACCTCAGATTTCAAGTCCTACCTCCCCAAACCATTTGACCATTACATCCCTACTTCTCCATCCTCCCACCAGACACAAAAGGGTTTTGAGTTGAACTTCATTTAGGAACTGTGTTTTATCACATGAATTCCTTTATTTTCTTCCAAATATGTGAAAATCGATGGAATACAAAACAAGTGTATTGGTCTTTTCTAGAAATTATGGCTAGGAATCATGCTTGCATTATGGTCGGTGATAACCTTAGACTATAGGTTTGCAGCTAAGCCACAGTAATGTAGTTAAGTAGTAGAGGTTCTATTATTTATTGTTTATTCCTTTCTCTTTAACACAAAAGAGTAAAGCTTTGTATAGTAAAGTATTTAAGTATCTACATTGAATGTAGGACTAGAGTTCAGGGACAAGGATAGGTTTCATGATATTTCAAAATTAATCTGAATGTATAAATTCATATTAAACACACCTATTCGATCAACAAGATAACAGCAATCACACAAGAGGAAATGTAAATGGGAAATACATCATTCATTCTCTGAGAACCAGAGAGAGTCTGTCACTTCCCCAGTCATGCCATTCAATGGGATGGCTGGCTCATCCAACTCAATAACTGCTGATATGAATGTAGAACATCCTTCTGATAAAGTATTGGGTTAATGACTAGTATTGTTCTACAGTATTCAAACACAATTGGACTTACACAAAAGTGAAATGTGTGAGTTATATGTACATAAATATGAATGTTTCTTTTGGTTACATCATTATCCTGTATTCTTGGTTGAAGAAAGTGAGCTGTCATGCCATTCTAAGCTAGTTTCAGAGGATTCAGGTGTTTGATGTCTGTGACAAAATAAAACTACCTCTGAATGACTCTTCCCTTAAATATAACTTTCCTCTCAAGTACTTTCAACATTTTTCTACTTATAAATGCACCAGAGATTCTGGATTCATTAATAGATCTAGGAGCCCAATTTACTTCTATCTTAACAGTAGCCTGCTGATAAATGTTTAATAACTGATTTTCTGGGAAAAAAAAGCACACCTCCTTAAAATACCATTTTTAGGAAATTTTAGGACACATGTTACTTTGATTCTTCAGGCCTTAAACTGTTTTCCACATCTAAGTATTTGTTTCCAAAATATTCCTGATTTTTTAGGGGGAGTTTATGTAAAATACCCTTCCCTGTGTGAATTGCCCCCAGAGTTGCTTTCTTGTGCCTGAAAATGGGGACAATTGTAATCTGAAATGCAAATAAAATATACATTCCCTTTCAGATAGTCAGCCAAGAAACATTGCCAGCAACCATTCTAAATTCTAAGGCTACAAAGAAAGACAAAAGGAAAAAAGAGAAAGAAAAGAAAGTTCCCTGACCTCAAGGAATTAAGCTTCCAATGAGGGAGACAACATATAAATAGCTTTGTAACTATATTCAAACAAGATATATACAGGTACATTGGAGAGTGTCAACAAGGGGGAAGGCACTACCTTTAAGGGAAAGTTCCTCTCAATCTTCCCTTCACTTCAAACTTTCTCCAAATTTTATCTATGATATTGTGGAAAGGGTTGGCTCCATTATTCCATAATACATATCCCTTTCCTCAATTAATTAGAAGTTAAGGTTACTCCTGCAACCAGAAATTTTTTCTAATTACCTTTGCTCTAAGCAGCAGATTTAGGAAGGGAATTTAGGAAGATTTATTAAAAAAAATAGACCCAGAAAAGACCTCAGAGATCAAACAATCCAACTTCTTCATTAGGAGGTTGAGGTCTAACAAGGGGAATTTTTATTTTGACTTTTATTAAATTTTCTTTTTTATTGTGACCTTAATCATTAACAAACTGTTCAACATACAAAAAGAATAAGAGAGTGGTTTGTGTAAGAAACAGTGAACATCTGTTATATATAGTTTGTTTTGTAAGAAGTATATAGTTTAACAAGTATAGTCACAAAATTATTCTTTTTGTTTATGTCCCCTTCTGCATATTTTTTCTTCTGTATATTTTTTAAAAAGTTGTATTGATTCTCTTTTAATTTTGTGATCCGTCATCAGCCCCTAACCTACTCCTCTGACTAACCCTAATTCATTTAGAATCTATTTCTTGTAACAAGTGCATATCATTCAGCAAAAAGAGTCAACATACTGATCATGTTTAAGAAAACATATCCCATTCTTTCTTGCTAAATTTCAAGGAGTCCATGAACTTGGATGGAAAAATTTTATCTTGTTTCACTAACTTCTAATTGAATAAGCTTCCATTTTCCTCCATTATTTAATCATTCCATTACCTATCTATCTGTACTTAAGCATACTGCCCTCCATTTAGTGGTTATTACTGTTTGACTTTAAGCAAGGGAAATTTCTCTCAAATTGACACTTGGAAAAAGTATCAAAGACAGGGACACACTTTATCTTGTGACTTTCAGGCAAGTGATCTAAAAGCTTATATTTCCACCAAAACAAAACAGCAAAGCACTTAATAAGCTCTTATGGATGCCAGGAATAGGCAAGAAATTCATAATCTAATGAGGAAGACAATATGTAAAATCCATGTGCAAACAAGATTCAGGAAGAATAAATTGGAGGAGGTTTTAACAAAATCATTTGAATAGGAAACAACATGCTAAATAGATTCTAAGTGACTTCATTCTAAAATCACAGATTCTTAAAATTGAAAGGCATTTCAGAGATCATCTAGAATGAGTCCCAACTCTATACAGAACTTATTACTTTCTTTTTTTTTAGGTTTTTGCAAGGCAAATGGGGTTAAGTGGCTTGCCCAAGGCCACACAGCTAGGTAATTATTAAGTGTCTGAGACCGGATTTGAACCCAGGTACTCCTGACTCCAAGGCCGGTGCTTTATCCAGAACTTATTACTTTCAAAGGGATGTTGTATAGGTCCACTTCCATAATTTTTCTTTCCTTCTTGACCATTGTCTGATTTCTTACTATAGGTAAGCTAATGTCTGAACTTGAAGAAGCTTGCCAGTACGAATCTGAAGGACTTTTTAGTAGTAAGAGTGTATGCCCTTCCAAATAGGAGCTACTTCTTCTGATTTCCCCGTGTTCCTGTATGTTTCTTACTTCTGTGTTGTGCTCTCATTAGAGAGTTAATAAATGTTTGTTGACCAGACAAACTAAAAGAGTTCATAAAAATGTGAAAACACTGACCCATAACCTGAAAATTCAGACCAAAAGTGGGAAACAATTCCAAGGTTAACTCCTCCCCCCACTTTTGACCCACACATAATGATTTAACTAATGAAGTCTTCAAAAAAGATCTCTCTTTTTTACAGAACTGCAAATTTTCTTTCACTTTATAAATTTAGAGCAAGGGTTCTTAACCTAGAATCCACAGACTCCCATGGATAGATTTCAGAGAGAATTCAGGAATTTGGATGAGAAAAAATGACATCCTTATTTTCACTATTCTCTAACTGAAATTTAGCATTCACTTCAATTATTTAAATGCATGATCCTGACCAGGTTCACTAGGTTGCTGAAAAGGTCCATGACACACACAAAAAAATTAGGAATTCCTGTCTTAGATAGTTGTCTGAGCCACTGAAAAGTTAAATCCAGAGTCATACACCCAATATAGTCACAGGTGAGATGTGAATCTAAGTGTTCCTGACTCAAGGATCAGCTTTTTATTCACTCTCTGTTAAACCTTCAGAGTAATAAATGTCCATTGGGATAGATATTGTGTTGGGAAGGTTTTTTGGGGGCTGACTAGACTTACTTCTGTGATTAAAGGGAGAGTTCAGTTCAGTACAATCACTGTTTACAACTATCGTAATTTTGCAATGATATATGGTAGATGTGTCTCTGAAATGGTTCTGATTCTGGGTATATGGTCTGTTATAGAAATTATAGACTATTCCCTTGACCTCAGGGGATGTAGCTTCCTGGGCACCAGGAAACTAATGGAAAATTTTCCATTTTTGAGGGACTGAAAAAGAGATGTTAATCATGAGTTAGGGGTACAAGTTATTGGGTACCCATCCAAAGCTGAAGTGTTGTTTGAGTAAGCAGATATCAGTGACCCATGGAACTGCAAAGGCCAGGATGTTGCATCGTATAGAATGTTTTCCAAAGTCAGCAAGAAGGAGCAGGATAAAGATTTAATGGAGGATATTACCAGGGTGCCTCATGCACAATGAACTTCAGACCATGGGAAAAGAGGGAGATGAATGTGATCTAAGATTCTTGGCTTCATGTTTCAGTAGACCTCGCACAATTCTGAGGATAAGACTGGGGCTCATCTCAGGGGCCATGATCAATGGGTATCACAGTTTCTCCCATATTTTAAAGGGATGGGAAGGTCCCTATCAAGAAAAGTCTTATTCAGGGGGATCTGACTGGTGTCCAACCTCTGAGATCACAGGTAGGTAGGGAGGCACCAATGAGCCAAGAGTCTAATCCAGTCATAGAAGAATCAGATAAGGGATAACTCATGAATAAGGGAAAGTCATGACTAAGGTAATGCTAGACAGAAGGAGCTATTATAACAAGGACATAGATATCTTGTTGGACAGAAAAATAGACTAGTTTGAAAAAAAACAGAAATTTTTCCAGACTACAATAATGTCTAGAACTGTTTGTCCTTTATTCTTGAAGAAGACCATAACATTAGGGAGGTGATGCCATGACAAGTATATGAACTGAATTTTAGTGATGAAATGCAACTACCAGTTATAGAATTTTGACAGAATGTTACTAAGTCAAAGTCCCCTAAAGAGGCCAAAGAACCTCAGTGATATGGGAAGGACCTATATCTAAAAGGTCTGGGTCTCCCATTATATCCAAAACAACACCATTTTTCCTGTTCCTATTAGATCAGACCATGACAAATACCTGAATTGGATTTGAATGAGGGGCTGCTGTGCTAACTCACCAGTCTCATTTTCTCCTCCAGTCATTTGAGCCAAGTGGCCAGATATGAATCAGGACTACTGGAGATGCCCTGAATGTGAGACAGTCAGGGTTAAGTGATTTGCCCAAGGTCACAAAGTTAATAAGTGTCTGAGGTTAGATTAGAACTAACTAACCTCCTGACTCCAAGGCCAATGCTCTAACCATTGTGCCACCCAGGTGCTCTCCTTCTTAAACTATTCCTTACTGCAAGGAATATTCCAAGAACCATTTGTTTATTCAATTTTAAATCATGCTGACTTTTATTAATAGGGTTGCTTTATTTTATTTCATTCATATTTTCAGCTTCTAAAATAAAGTGCTAATTAGAATGATATTTTCAGGGTTGTATCTTCAGGGTTTCCTCTTCCATGACAGTTTATGATTGTTGGCTTCAAAGATGAACCCAAGGAGGGATTTGATTCTCTATTGCTGAGCCCAAAAGATGGGAAGATTAGAAAAAGAGAACTGAAGAGGAAAGGAATCAGTTAAATTAGTTTTCCTTCAGGTACTTGCAAAGGAAATGAAATACAAAATAATTAGCATCCCAAACTCAAAATGCAGCCAAGTTTATTTCCATAGAAAAAAAGTGGCAATATATTCTTTTCCACTATCTTTCCTATGACAAATGGTTGTTGTTGTTGTTGTGACATGAACATTTTGGTTTAAAGTGAGGGGGTGATGTTACAAAGACACCATTCTCACTATTTTTTCCAGAACCATCTGAACTCAGTGGCCTTATATAGTGATGATGTTTGTCCTTCATTCCCTAAGAAGACCATGACATCAGGGAGGTGATGCCATGGCAAGCACTTGAATTGGATTTGAGTGAGGGGAGCTGTGCTAAGTTACCAGACTCATTTTCTCCTCCACAGGTAACTGGGTTCAGTGGTCAGATATGGACCAGGAATCGGGAGGACTGGAATTCAAATCCAGCCTCAGAGATCTGCCACTTGCTGTATGACTTTGGACAAGTCACTTAACCCTGCTTGCCTCTCATCCAGGACCATCTTCAGTCATCCTGATTCATGTCTGGCCACTGTACCCAGATGGTTCGTGAGGAGAAAGTGAGGCTGGTGACTTAGCACAGAAGCCCCTCACTCAAATCCAATTCATGTGTTTGTCATAGCCTGATATAATGGGAACAGGAAAAATGGTGTTGGTCTGGATATAATGGAATACCCTGACCTTTTAGAGTTAGATCCTTCCCATATCACTGAGGCACTTCAGTCCTGTGATATCATCAATTTAGAGGACTTTGACTTGGCAACATTCAGTCAAAATTATACAACTGGTAGTTGCATCCCTTTGGTCCTTCACCCAAGCAGATACATCCTATATATGGAATTATGATTCCAATCATATTAGGCAACAAATCTTCATCAGTAATGTACACCCATTCAATGACTGGAATTATGGTCCCAGTCATACTAGGCAGCAAATCTTCTTTAGTAGGGTAGAATCTATCTAACCTGTCTTGCTCTGCTCCAAGAACTTTACCTCTAGGGGAGTAATAGGAGCACCTTTGGTTTCCCTCTTAAATCATGACCCCAGTCCCAAAAACCAATAAAATAGAAGTCCTATTCTATGTGACCTTTGGGCAAATTATTTAGCATTGCAAGGCAGCTAAATTGCACAATAGATTTAAAATCCAGATTCAAACCTCAGTTTCCTTATACATAAAATGGGGATAATAATATATGTCCTATGTACCTCATAAGATCACTGTAAAAAATGTTCTGTCCACTGTAAGGCCATACCTACACTTGAACCACTGTTGTTAGTGATTATGGTGGTATTTTTCCTCAAATTCCTCCACCCCCTTAAAACAGAGAGAGGAAATAGTATGTGGGGTCTCACCTCAACTGTAGCAGCCAGGTTTTTTCTCTCCCTAAATACCAATGCAGAGAGATGTTGAAGGAAAGCTGTAATTGCCATCTGACATCATTTATGCATCAGTTCTACCAAGTTATAAACTAAACCACTTTCATCTTTGTGTGGGGTCTTTGTCATCTCTCACATCATTTAAAGTGGGAAACATATAAGGATTCTGCTCGGTGGCAATTCCAGCTCTAAAGACCAATAAAGAAATCATTTACAGAGGCTGCTAGCCCAAAGATTACTGCTCTGATGTGTAGCTAGTGTGACCTGAGGGCAAAGGAAGGGATGGCACTATGGGCACAATAGATTGAAAAGTATTGATGAGCTGAGCTGAGATCAGAGAACAGCTGCCCCGGAGACATTATACTGCCTCATCCTATTTACTACTCCATTAATCTCACCTTCCTGGTCTAAATACCATTTTTAGTAGCTACGGGTATTTAGGTGTGTATGTGTATGTGTGGTGGGGGGGGGGGGGTTGGCAATAGATGCAAAGTCTTTATCCCCACCAGGATATAAGATAAGACCCACAAATCCCAGACTGGGACTAACAGGCCCCACTGCAGAATGACACACCAATAAATAGGGAACAGGACTGTATTTCCCTGTCAGTTTTGATAAATACATGCTATCTGCCAGGCCCTGGACACAGGGCCATTAGAGCACACAGATTGACATTCTCAGGGTTAGAGATTCATGGGCTCTTCCACGACAGGTCAGGATTGATGGCCTTGCAGATAGAATGAAAATGGGGAGAGGATTTGATTTCCTCTTTGCTGAACCCTAAAGATGGGAGACTTGAAAAAAAAGAGGTTTGAAGAAGAAAGGGATCAGTTAAATCAGCTTTGCCTCAGGTGCTTACAGAAGAGATGCAATCAATGAACTCTTATAATGAGGCAGTGTAGTGGCAGGGACTTCAGAGATCTTAGTTTCTCGGATAAAGAAAAAGTGGCCTAAAGAGGTGACATCTTGGCCAAGGTCATACAGTAAGTCAAATAGGTAAGGTGGTGACTAGCACTTAAGCTGTCTGCTCCCAGGCCAATCCCTTATGTCAGAACCCCACTGATCTGGAGATCAGGATTAGGATAATTTCTTTCATACAGGATAGAATGGACTGGGGAGCAAGCAAGTAGAGAAAACTTCTGGCTGGGAAAGTTACTGTTCCAAAGCTATATTGGATCCACACTCAGTCCCTCATACTATAGCTTGGAAGTAGCAGTAGTAGCAGCAACAAGGCTAGGGGCTTCAAGAAACAGAGAGGAAGGAGATGGTGAGGGCAGCAGAAGAAGCAAATGGATATCAATCTGGGACAGATAAATGTAGTACCAATTAGCTATCCATGCCTCATAGTTCCAAAAAGTATTTGTAGAAGGAGAAGAATCAGTGGTGTGCTGCTAAATCATTAACAACTGACTCAAAATAAAAATGAGCATGGCATGATTTTTAAGTTTAATCATTAATTTAATACTTTTATTTTATTTTTAATTTTTTTTTAATATTTCAAGTTTAATTTTCTCTATCACTTTATTAAGACTAATGGTATAGGAGATAGAATGCCAGATCTAGAATCAAGAAGACTTCAGTTCAAATCCAACTTCAGATACTACCTATGTGACCCTGATTAAGTTACTTAACCTCTCTCAGACTCAGACTCTATAAAATGGGTGTAATAGTACATTCTAGAACTGTTGTGAAGGTCAAATAAGTTGTCATTTGTAAAACGCAATCAGATCCAGCACCTGACACGTAATGGACATTTTATTGTTGTTATTGTTATATAGGAAATCAGCAAAACAATAGCTCAAGTCCTGACTTGTCATAGTGATCAATTTCCAGCTAAATGCTGAGAGAAAACTATTTTTAAAGTTCTATGAGCATTTTATCTAGAAAATTAATTTATGTGGAATGTTTTTGATGATGCATGAATGTCAAAGGAAGCTTAGAAATCATCCAAGCCAAACCCTCATTTTCTACACAGAAAAACTGAGCACAAAATGAAGTAACTTTGCTGAGGTCATATTGTCAGTCTTTGACAGGGTTTAACTCAAAGTGACATAGGTGGTAAATAGTAGGACTAAAATTTGAACTCAGATTGCCTTTGTGTTCTGCTCTGCACTATCACATTGCCTCCTCATGGATGCCCAAATAAAATATTATTGTCCCTATTAGTCCTAATTCCCATTTTGACTCCTTCGCATCTTCCCTCCCTGACCCTGCTTCCTGTTCTTACTCCTATGTCCTTTTTCTTACTGTATATCCTAGTTCAGTTTCTGGTCCATTTCCACATAAAGTTGGTCTCCAAGGAAGCCTCACCCTTCTCATTTGATTGGGTGATGCTCTTGGAATTGTCTAGCATTGTACACATGCTGAACAAACATAGATAGCTTCACAACAGTTAAAATCCACTTTCTGGGTCACTCCCTACAAATGAGATACTTTTCTTTATTCTATCTAAATCTACCATAGTCCTTCCTCCTTTTCAAATGTCCTCAAACTTTGACTTCTATTATAATAACACCTCCTCCAGGGAGAGAGGGGGAAGGGATAGCATCTGCTATAATGTTAGCAACTCCATCACCACTACCTGAAAATACCACTAATTTACCATGATGGCAACACGGAGGGGAGGACATTGGCTGCTACTGCCTTCCCATACCTACCAGTCTCTTGGAATCTTCTACATTCATTCTTTCTTTCATTCAAAGAACTTCCAATCTCTGTACTGCCACTACCACTTATCTACTAGCCCCGTTCCCACATTTCTGGCATATAATTATATGAATGCCAATAAAATCAAGCTGTTGCCCTCATTAACTATCCAGAGGGTTTAGGAGGTTTGATAGATAGAACATTAGATTGGAAGTCAGAGAGACCTGGATTCAAATCTCACCTCAGCCACTAACTACATGACCCTATGTACTTTCTGAGGTTCAATTTCCTCAGCTTCAAAAATCCGTGAGTTGTGTTTAATAGATTTTTAGTCCCATTTGGCTCTAAATTTATGATCATACAAAGTTATTCCTCTGTAAAAGGGGTAGTACCACTTCAGTACTTATTATCCTTGAGGCTCTACAGCATCTCAATTAAATGACAACCTCTTCTTGGGAGTTGGGGTAGATGGGACAGAAGAGGCACCTTTGGAGAATTGCTTGGCATTTATGAGTATATAGCATTGTTCTGGAGAATTTAGAACCATTTGACAAGGTTAAAAGGATGAAGCCGTGTTTGGAACCTTAATGTCAGACCATTAGCACCTCAGAACTGAGGAAAATGTCCTTGACAGGATTTGGATAATTGCCAGTTCCTTGAATGGAATTCATATCATGGGATTATAACAAGTCCATCTAGTCTAACTCTTTCATCTCACAGAGGAGGAAACTGAGTTCTAGGGTGGTTAAATAACTTATCCAAAGACACACAGGCAATAATTATCAGAGGTTGACTTTTAATCCAAGTCCTTTGACTCCAAAGATTGTGCTTACTTCATTTTACTATGGTGGTTTCAGTAAAGATGAATGATTTGATTGGGCTCAGGTTACTGAAGACCAGAAACATTTCTTTGTATTAGACCTATAAAATGGAGATTTAAAAAAAAAAGACCCAGTCTGGGGCTACAAAGAGATCCAGAGAGAACTAATAGGCCAGAAGTTAAAAACCAGAATTTGGTCCATGAAGGTGAAGAAGGAGCGGTTAAATTAGCCTAAGTATGGCACAAGTCCCCAAGAACAGAAATCATCAACACCATCACCACCCTGCCCAAAGATGTCCTTGATAGAGTCTTTCAGAATAAGAAAGGCAACAACCATGTACAATAGTAGATGCAAGAGTTTCTGGACCCCATATACCAGGACAGACATGGATGAATAGCAGCAGAGGTATGTTGTTATTTCTCATGCACTCATTCCCATGTCTCAAGAGGTGGCAGCAGATGGAGGCAGAGGTGAAAAAAGAGATGACAGTGGCACATTGAAACCACATGTATCCTTAGCCACATGGTCCTTGAAAATGAGATCCACATGGCTTAGGCAGAAGAGTTCCTGAATCCTAGCCTTTCTAGAAGACTAGCAAGAGTTCCTGAAACTCCAGCCTAATGGAAGAGTATCAAGAGTTTTTGGACCCAGGATCCAGCATGTGGCACAGAACTGGATAAATAACAAACTCTCTAGTCATAATATGAAGAAACAAAATTTGGACTTTGTCCTCCACTATTACTGTGCATTAGACGAATGGGTTAAGACCCTCTAGTAACCCCATGGTTGTTTACTTTTTTTGAGAATTCTAAAGTAATACCACATGACTAAGGGGTTATATATTTTTCTAAGTAATGATGGATTACCGCAAACCCAGAGGTCAATTTAGTTTTGCTTGATGTTGAACACTTTTAGTCTTAGACTTTCAGCATTTATACATGCCAAATTAGTGGAACAGAATACAATTCAATTCTTTACTTATATAAGAAAATAACAATTTTATAAACATTTTAAGACATCTCAAAACAGTGCATTTCAGAGAACAAGGAGTAATTCAATTCCATCATATAAATTTCTGGTAGTTATATAGTGTTATCAGACCACAAGAGTGCTAGTGAGCTAACATTACTTTATGTTTGGACAAATGTTAAAGATATTTCTCCCTTCTTAAAATAAACTATGGTAGTCTACAATTATCACTACTCCTTTCTTGAACACTCAAGGTATTATAGTATTGATTATACCTGAAGGGAAAAGAAGTTTATATTTCCTCTTAAATAGTATGTTTAAATAGGTCCCTGATAAAGGTGAGATTTACGGAAAGCTTCCAAGATTGTCTCTTTATAATGACAATTCCCAATTTCATAGAATCATGGATTTATAACTGCTAAAGAGAGTCCAAATCCTGAAGGATAATACTATGAGGCTGAAAAGCTTATACAGGTTTCTAAGTTGGGAATCATGGAAGAGAATAAATATTCTGATTGTTATAGACTTCCATGAAGTTTTTGTGTCTTCTGAATTATAATGAACTCTTTTGTTATTTCTCTTGCTTTGTATTTTCGATGGAATTAAATAAAAGCTATCGTGTATTGAATATGCATTGATATCTTGAAAGGTTGCACAGAAACTGAGGTCCCTTATACCAGTGTTAGTGGAGATATAGACAAAGCTATACTCTGATGTTCCCAAAGGGAACTGAATGAGAGTAAAACAAGTCAAAGAAATAAAATTCAGTGAGGAGGATTCAAGGTTGAATGTATTCCACATAAACCCAGCGCTTACAAAGGAAACTCAGGATTTGCCAGGCAGGTTGATCTGCATAGAAAATTGTATGACTCTGAACAAGTTCTTCAATTTTTCAATATCATTAAGCATTGAGAGATTATAAGTAATATATGATTTACTTCTTTTCTTTCAAAAAAACATTTTCATTCAAGTCCCCCACACCAAAGAAAGTATAGATAGGAGGTTGAGACCTTCATGTGAGTCTTTAGTGTGACATTGTTGCCCCTAAGAATTGATCTGATCTTAGACCGTTTGTCTTGAAGTCGTCTATCACCTCTAATGAGGAAGGTGATAGTCCCCAAATATTTCACCTTCATCATGCTACAAGTGAGAAACTGTGTCCAGTTCTGGTACCACATTTTAGTAGAGGCATTAATACTGATCACAAAATTTCAAAGGTGGAAGGGACCTCACATATTGCCTGTCAGAGAGTAGGAAGAAACTTCAGAAATCATCTAGTCCAATCTATATCTAAACATTACATCCAAATGCAATCACAGTGAAACTAACATCCTTAAACCAAAAAGAAAAGAGTTTATTTGATAATTATGTCCAATTTTGGAAAATGATTATTTTATTTAGATGTTTTGAGGCAACCAAAGTTCTTTCAACAATCAAAAAATGGATTTTTTTATTCATTCCAAAGAATAAAAGCAAAAATGAAATAATAAACATTGAAATGTGAATTTCTCAAAAATAATTATAAATTATAAAATTAGAATAATTGTAAATATTTCTCATTAATAAATTATAAACAAATAATTATAAATAATATATAATAAAATTGTTATATAAATTCTATATAAAACTTCTCATAAATAATTATAAACAATAGCAATAACCTGCTACTGTTGTGCCTGGTTGTTGCCATCTCTTATTCTGAAAGACTTCCATGGGCAGGGTGAGGATGGTGTTGATAATTTCTATCCTTGGGAACTTATGCCTACACTTAGGCCAATTTAGCCCCTCTCTCTTCACCTTCATGTCTTTTTAGCTTCTGGTCTATATTATATATGTAAAATTTATTAAATTATAATGATTTTGCCTAGTAAGCATGGTCCCAGGAGCTAAAATCTTAGTATACTGCCAGATGGAAGACCTCTGAGTGTTCTTTCTGAACACTGATAATCTGGTTAGTTAGAGGCCAATGGAGTTCAAGATTCATAATACCAAAGATGGAAAAACAAAAAGAAATTCAACAAAGGTAGTCACTTGATGTCAAAATCTTGTTACTAATCTGCTCTCATAAACATGAAGGGTCCCATTCCAACACAGGAATTTGCATTCAACTGCAAGACTCAGGTCAGAATTATAGGTTATCAAAAGTAAATAAAACTGGAGAAGGAACAAGAATAAAGTTCACTACCTGAGACAAGGTCAAGGAAGTGAGATGAGTCACTTACTGAGAAGAAAGTACTAAAGGGTGGTGAATGCTACTGATATTCCCCTTTGTAAAACCTTCTCTGGCTCATTTGTTTACTTCAGTTTATCCATCTTGGCGGCTTACCTATATGAATCTGAAAAAAAATTAGCAAAGATAAACACTGACCATAGAAGGATAAAGGGGGGTCTAGCCGAGCCCATGTCAACTAAACCAACCTAATGAGGGTAGTCACACAGAGCATTTTATATTTGCTGTCTGCACGCATTTGTACAGACCATTACCCCAGAATGCATTACCAACTCATCTCCCTTGCTTAGAACCCCTCATTTCCTTCACAGTATAGCTCAAATAAAGACTTTTACATGAGGTCTTTGCTGATCCTCCCAGGTTTTATTGTCTCTCTATCTCAAGTTGACTTATATTTACTTGGTATATAATTTGTATTGTGGGTATAGTTCATAATATGGAGAGAGAGGCAGAGAGCGACAGACAGAAGAAGAGAGAGAGACACAGAGAAACCCAGAGAAATAGACACAAAGAGAGATAAAGACAGAGAGAGACAAAGACAGAGAGAGAGAGAGAGAGAGAGAGAGAGAAAGGAAGAAAGAAAGAAAGAAAGAAAGAAAGAAAGAAAGAAAGAAAGAAAGAAAGAAAGAAAGAAAGAAAGAAAGAAAGAAAGAAAGAAAGAAAGAAAAAGAAAGAAAGAAAGAAAAAGAAAGGGAGGGCAGGGAAGAGAGACAGAGAAAAGCAAGCAGGTATATGGATAGGTACATAGGCAGATAAAATTATATTTGTACACACTACCTCTTCCAATAGAGCATAAGCTCCTTAAGAACCTGGCTTGTTTCATTTTGGCCATCTTACCCCACCTTGCAAGTAGTTTTTTTTTTCTTTTAATTTAAGGCAGTGGTGTTAAGTGAGTTGCCTAAGGTCACACAGCTATGCAATAATTAAGCATTTTAGGCCAGTTTTGAACTCAGGTCCTCCTGACTCCAGGGCTGGTGCTCTAGCCACTGTGCCACCCAGCTGCCCCAGGAAGTGGGCATTTGATAAATGCTCATTAATGTCCTGAGTGACTGGTAAAGACTGCTCTTTATCTTACACTGGAGCTGCTGACATTCAGACTTGGCTTGACACTTTCAGAGAGGGCAGATTCCAGCATATTCTAAGTTGACCCTTTCCATTTTTGAAAGCTCTGAGTCTTGGGAAGCCTTCCCTGATAGTCTGCCTAAACCACCCTCTTCAAAGCTTCCATTCTTTGCTCCTCTGCTGCCTTTGGGAGCCAGAGAATAAATGCAATCTATCTTGTACAGTCCTTCTGTACCAGAAGTTAGATATCAACTTCCCACTAGTTCATCTCTTATCCAGTGTAGACATCTCCATTTCCTTCAACCAGTCCACATATTGTATGGACTCAAGCTGCTGTATTCAGTCATTTTTCAGTCATGTTTGGTTCTTTGTGACCCAATTTGGGGTTTTCTTGGCAGTAGTTTGCCATTTTCTTCTCCAGCTAATTTTACAGGTAAGGAAACTGAGACAAATAGAGCTAAGTAACTCACCCGGGGTTACTTAGCTAGCAAGTGTATGAGACTGGATTTGAACTCAGGTTGTCCTGACCCTAGACTTGACACTTATTCACTGCAGCCCCTGGCTGTCCCTTCACCATCTCTGGAAACTCTAAACCAAGATCCAAGTTCAGGATAGCCTAAGCCACTTAATCCTCTGACTTTAAATGCATTTTATGAGCTGTTTCACAGATAAACACACAAACTCATGCCTGACAAGAGATGATATTGGTATTATACCATTTATTTTAAAAAAAGCATTTTATAGTCACAATGTTCTAAATTAAGGTATTGTTGTTATTAGTCATCTTAATATTGTATGATGCCACTTATATCCATCAAGAAAAATTATGTGTTACTTTTTGAAATGATCATTGTAATCATCATACATTTAATTTCTGGCACTTTCATTTTTCAAAATATTTTCTATTACAATTTGCTCTCAATCAATCCTACATTGTATTTTAGTTAGGAAAGATATTAGAATCCTTATTTTACAGTTGAGGAAACTAAGATGTCTATACAACTAGGAAGCAGTGGTACTAAGACTCAAAGCTAAGTATTGTGTCTCAAATTAAATGTCTCAGAAACTTCCTTTAGGGCGTCTATACTTCTCGTGCTGTTTTTTCCTGTCAGAGCTAACACCAATTTCATTAGCTGAGCTAAAAGACTGCACCTTAATTATAAGTCATTAGTGAATTTTTAAAAATTAAATTGTGTTTGCATTTCTATAAGTATGTTTGAATTTCATAAGTCTTCTATTTCCTCCAGAAAGCCAGACAGAAATACCTTCATACATTTCTAATCAATAGAAACTTTAATTAAAACCAAAATAACTTTTAAAATCGAAAGGAAAACTTAAAGGATAATATATGAATTTGCTAACTGTTCTTTCTGGAAATAGTCTTTATCCATAGTACAGAAAAACTCTGCCCCCGCCCAGAACCCTGGGGAAATTTTGAGAGCTAGGTTACTCACCAAGGGTTTATAAACTTTTAAGCAGAATTTTTTAAAAAATCATTTTGAATGATTAAATGCATTATATATCCTTTCTGGCTTTCCTTAACAGAATAATGATGATATAATAGGTATTTCTTGGTAAATTCAGGTACTATAATAAGTCTCCTGAAAAATACTGTGGTATAATGATATCTTCAAGTCCTATCTGGATGCTTAGCATTATTTGCCCCTGTACTATAATGGTCCTACATTGTTTTGCCTGAATTCTTACATAAACCCTTCATTTCTTCCTTTCTCCTCCTTTCTAAGAGGCTGCCAGATTTCATTTCTTACTGCTATCAGCATATGTCTGCCTGGAGCAGCCTCTCATCCCATTTGAAATTGCTGCTTCTAATCTGTTATGTGCTTAGAAAATCAGAGAACTAGACTATTAGAATTGTAAGTTGAGTTAGAGAAAATAAACTAAGGAGTGGTAGCTATTCAGGTTTGGGCTCTTGATGACCTCTGAAGTTCCTTCCAAATTTGAAATTCTGAAACCCTCTGAATTTTTTCTGAATTCTGATGGTAAACATTATAAGATTTATTTTCTGTTAAAAATGATAGCCTATTTTTGCTGTTCAAAGGACTATTTATCAGACATATTTAGGAAAGATGAAATTTCCAGAAATCTGAGCTCGGGAGGAGTATTTTCTAAGCTGTCTATTCACATTTACCATTTTCCATGAAAATTGAAGAAGGAAGAACTAGAAAGATAATCTCTGGTGTACCAATCATATAACATTTTACTATACCTTAGTAGCTTTCAAAATTCCAATTCTGCCTATTTATATTTTTCAAAGAGAGATTGTTAGGAAAGTTTCCAGTTTTTATTTCTTGTTTTAAAAAGAGCTAGGCCATCATTTTCTCAGCATGTCACAGAGCTTTAAAAAACTCAGAATTTTAGTCCTAACCTCCACAATCTTGGAGTTGACCTTGACACAGAATCCAACAGAGAGAGTAGGATCAAAGATCTTGAAAACAGACTGTGGAATTTTGAAGCTGTTGAGATAAGGCACCCTGGTCAGCCTGGGCCAGTCAACTTAGTCTCTCAGTACTTTATCCAAGAATTGTAAAAACAAACACAGGTTCATTCCCTCCTTGTAATTATCAGTGAAAATAAGAGAAAGAATGAGACTCTCCCAAATAAAACTTCAATACCCAGATATACAAGGATGTATCCAAAGAGATCAAAAAAGTCCTCATTCTGATATTTGTGCTATGAATATACTAATTTAACTGTCAATGTTAACTAGCTCTTTACAGTCCAAGCCTATTAGAACTCATCCATCTTTATCCTAAATTGGTGTTATCAAACTGTACTGTTAGTATCTACAGATATTCACAGAAAGAAACCCATTATCATCATCATTATTTTCATCCATCTTCAACTCTTAATTTATGGTGTTTATTGAGACATTTGAAGCTCAGATAACAAACTGCAATAAAACAAATTTCACTTCTATTTGTTTTAGGAATGCAGTTGCCCATAAAGAGTTGTCCTCATTTTGTGTGACTCCAAATCTCGCTTTGAGGAGATGAATCCAATTAATATTGTGAACCTCTTGTATTGTTCTGTGTCATAACACAGTGATGCCTTCAAGTCATATACTGAGTTTTAGCTTTGTTTGCCCCCACACTATATGGCCCTACTCTGTTATGCTTATTTGAATTTTTATATAGGCATTTTTTTCTTGCTGGCAGGATTCTAGATGTCATTTCTTACTAATAGCAAGTTGGAATTCCATTCTCTATTAAGGAAGAGAAAGCTCCAGAGAAATCATATATCTGATTGGAGATATTGTAAATTTTGAAAAGGAAATGAGATTAAAGGGGCTTATCCTTAATTCCTCCAAAATACTCTGCCCTCATCACTCAGAGCTGCCTTAGAGTACAAGTCATGCTTCATTAGGACAATACAAATACAGCAGTTCCATTTTTGACAGCATAGAGCAAATCAACTTAAAATATTTACTAAGCCATTACCTACTATGTGAAAAAAAAACAAAAATTGTAAAGATCTTGATCAAAACATCTGTGCTTCTGGATTTGCTCCTTCCATCAGTGTAACAACCAGGGACAATTTGGGGCTATCTGCAATGGAGAATGCCATCTGTATCCAGAGAAAGAATTATGGACTTTGAACAAAGACCAAAGACTATTACCTCCAAATTAGAAAAAAAGACTGTTATCTTATCATGTAATTTTACTATCTCATACTTTATTTTTCTTCCTTAAGGATATGATTTCTCTGTCATAACATTCAACTGAGATCAATGTATAACATGGAACCAATGTAAAGACTAACAGAATGCCTCCTGTGGGGGGTGGGGGAGGGAAGCAAGAATGGGAGGGAAAATTGTAAAACAAAATAAATAAAATCTTTCTTAAAAAAAAAAATCCATGCTTCAAAAATGGTGCTTTAGGGGCTGTTAGATGGCGCAGTGCACCGGCCCTGGAGTCAGGAGTAGCAGAGTTCAAATCCAACCTCAGACACTTAATAATTACCCAGTTGTGTGGCCTTGAGCAAGCCACTTAACCCCATTGCCTTGCAAAAACATTAAAAAAAGATGTTTTATTGAAATAATTCATTAAATTCACTTTATAATCAGCTAGCATTTGTTATATGACTACTGTATGTCAGACACTTTGCTAAGCACTATGAATACAAAGAAAGTCAAACAAAAGAGTCCTTACTCTCAGGGAACTCAAATAAACAGGCATATATTAAGCACCTACTGTATTCCAGACATTGCAACTGGTACTAGAGATACAAATACAAAAGTGAAAAGTCTGTTTACATTAAGCTGCTTACATTTTACTCAACTAAATTTAGACTCGGCTACATAAATACATATGAGATATACACAAAATACACAGATTTGAAGATTGAGTGAAATGAATCAAAAACTGAGGAAATCTGAAATGTTTCTTGAAGGTGATGGCACCCCAAGCAAGTGGACTAGAAAAGCCAAATAGTAAAGTAGAGGAGGGAGGTTATTCCAGACCTGACCACAGGGGAAAGAATGTTATGTATAGAAAATGGCAGGCAAGCAACTTTTATTACAATGAAGTGAGAATAATGAAGAGAATACCATGTCATCACCCTGGAAAGACAGAGTAGAAGCAGACTATGAAGGGTTTTGAATGCCAAGCAGAGGCATATGTATTTTTATCTTAAAGGTGAGATAGCTGAAGGGGAATAAGGAGACCTTGAAGTTTCTTGAGTAGGGAAGTGAAATCTTCATTCTGGTATTTTAAGAATATCAATTGGGTGGTTCTGTGGAAAATTAATTGGAAGCAAAGGAGTCTGGAGGTGGAGAGACCATTTAGAAAATTATGACAGTTGCCCAAGTGAGAGGAGCTGAAGGACCAGATTGGCTGTCATGATGAACCATGAAATAACCAGGAGGAGACATCTAAAAGAAAACAAAAACTCTGAAACGGAAATATCTTCCTCTTATTAATCTTACATTTTCTGAATATTGGTTTTATCTTTTTGTAATTGTCTTTGATCTCCTTCAAAGTTTCTCTTCTATTAATAGTACAAAATATATCCATCCCCCTGTGTTGTTGAGTCATGTTAGTCATTTCTGACCCCATTTGGGGTTTTCTTGGCATATGCTGGAGGGGTTTGACATCTCCTTCTCAGCTCATTTTACAGATGGAGAAACTGAGGCAAACAGGGTTAGATGACTTGTCCTGAATCATATTGAAAATTAGTGTCTGAGGTCAAATTTGAACTCAACTCTTTGCCACCTAGCTGTCCAATCAGCTACTATCAATCATTAATAATTCTGGCTACTGGAAAGAACTGCAGAGTTTGAACAAAGACCAAGCACTATCACCTTTAATTTAGGGAAAAAACTGATATCTTATTGTCTGATCTTGCTATCTCTTATACTTTATGTTTCTCCCTTAAGGATATGATCTCTCTCTTATCACATTCAATTTGGATCAGTGTGTACCATGGAAACAATGTAAAGACTGGCAAATTGTCTTCTGTGAGGGGGGGGAGTAAGATTAGGGGGGGGAAATGTAAAACTCAAAACAAAATCTTTATAATTAAAAAAATAATTCTGACTACTCACTACAAGTGATATTTGTACTTCTGAGGACTCAGTTTCTTTGTCTCTCGGGCTCAGTTGTGTCTGGCTCTTTCTGGCTCTGGCTCTGTCTTTTGTCTATCTGTCTCTGTCTCTTTGTCTTTCTATTTCTATCTCTCTTGGTGTCTCTCTGTCTCTGTCTCTGTCTCTCTATCTCTCTTTCTCTGTGTCTCCTAAGCTTTCAGCCTCTAAGACTTCTCTCTCCCCCTTTTCCTTTTTGCCTTTTCCTCTGTTCTGCTTTTGAAGGAACTTAATTTATTCACTCAGGTCACTCTGTGCTAGTGAATGAATGATATAGCACATGGCATCACTTCTAAACATTTTTGAAACATGAAGAATACAATTCAGACTTTCTGGATAGTCATTTTCCTCCTCAGAAGCATTGGGATTAAAGAGCCTGCCATCTTGGAGCAGGGCACTCCTTGTCATCAGCACCTTGTCTCCATAGTGATATGACTTCCTAAGCACCAGTTTTTCCACAGATTTTGCCCTGGAATCACCATCAGCTGTGATTTTTCCCTGTTTTTCTTTCCTATTTGACTTGATCTCTTCCTTTTGGTATTTCTTTACAGACAGTGTAGTTCCTGCTCATTTCTCTGCCTGCCTCCTCCATCAGTTCTGTCTTTTCCAGCTCCCTCCTCAGCTCTCATTCCCCACACAATGACATCATGCAGCAAATGCTTAGCAGGCACTACTGCATGGCCCCCAGTCATTAGCCCTACCTCTCCCCTTTGCTTGACATAAGCAAAATCATACAGGATTTTTAAAATAATAAATAATTGAATGGATTGAAATATATCAACAGTCTGATTACCTGAACATCAAATGCAGGAGTTCTTCTTGAGAAAGAGGATGGGTGTGAGAACCAGTTAGGTAAAAGGAAGGAGGCTGGATTATTGGAAGGGTTAATTTGAGGCTCCCAGCACAAGTCTTAAGATAGTTGGGGGAGGGGAGGAGGGCAGGACCAAAGAGAATGAAGAGACAGTGAATGGGAAAGGGAGGGGGGACTAAAGACAAATTTTCCCTCCTTAAAATTTACCCTGAATTCTGCCCTGATCTGAGTGTGTGTGTGTGTGTGTGTGTGTCTATAGATATATAGATATAGATGAGATAGAGTGATAGAGTGATAGGCAGATGTTGAGATCAAGATAGAGAAATAGATATATAGATATAGATATAGATGATATCTAGAGATAGATAAATGTCAATTTATATTTAGATGGGGATGGAAATTAGATATAGAGACAGAGACAGAGATAGCTACAGATGTAGTTATAGATAGGATATGGATGTAAATATAGAGATATAAATATAGAATTAGATATAGATACATATATACATAGACATACATATTTTATTATAGGTAATATGTGTACATATCATTATATATAATGTGTGTATGCAAATACATATACATCTATACATAGAAAAAAGTGTCCTTGAGGTCAGGATACTTCACATGCACAAACTTGTATCTTTTGTTCCATCCTACAGAGTATTTGACTAATGCAGAGGCCAGGAAAGAAAAGTGAGAGAAGTCAGTAAAGAATATTTCCAGCTACTTCAAGAATCTGTCCAACAAATTGATAAAGAGAAGTTTAAATGACTTGGGACACCATGGTTGTGTAGAAGAGATTGTTTGTATGCTTTATACATAATGCATTCCAAAGTTCCTAGAGCCTGTCGGATTTACAGGAATTTCCAGTGTGCCGGCAGCCCTCAAAAATTATTGTTTTTCATTAAGTTCATTTTGCATATTGTAATGTGTATCATTTAAATCATCCTCTGCCCCTCCTAGCACAGTGGGAAATTAGGGTGGAAGTGCACAGAGATCTATTGTCATGTTTGCTCATCTACATCATAGTCTTTCTGGCAATAGGTCACTTCAGCCTCTTTGCCTTCCCCTTTTCTCCTCGCCTTGTTGAAAAGACAGAATTGTTTTTGACTTCAAAGAGAACAAGACCGACCTAGTCATGGTGTCTCCTTGGAAGTTGAAATCAATGTTGAATTGCTGCATGATATGAAATCATTACAAGAGTCCTGCTGCTTTTCCAGTTGACTTCAATGGCATCTGGGATAGTTAGGTGGTGCAGTAGCCCTGGAGACAGAGGGTCCTGAGTTCAGATGCAGCCTCAGACACTTAATAATTACCTAGCTGTGTGACCTTGGACAAGTCACTCAACCACAATGCCTTGCAAAACCAAACAAAAATAGACAATGGCACAAACTTCCAGCCAAGATGGCAGAGAGAAGCTGGCCACTGTGCTAAGGTGAAGGAAGCCAAGGTCAAGTACAAGGCATGCTCTCATGGGACCAAGGGACTGAAGGGAATGTTGGAACCATGGGAATTTAGGGAGTGCTGAGGGCCCAATCTGTTTTGAGTACTCTCAGGACCTGTTAACTCAGGAATCGCTGGGCAGGGCTCAAGGTAGAACATGTTAATAAGGCTCTCCTTGATTGGGTCCTTTTCTTCTGTGCATCAGTGCTTCATGAGCTGTTCAGACAGACTCAAGAGGAAAAAAGGATGATCTGGAGAAGGCAGAGGGGGCCACAGGGCCATTGGACCACAGGGCCAGGGAGCAGCCAAGAGAGAGAGAAAAAGAGAGCAAAGGCTCTGAGATGTAACAGCATAAAGGAGAGGCAGGAGGGAAAGAGAGAGGCTGCAAGAATGTAACAGCTATGCACCACAGTAAAGACTGCTTGCATAGACTCTCCTTGCCTCCAGTCTTCTTAGACTCTTCATTCCAAGACTGTTGCTGGTCAACAGACCTGGGGATGCCCAGAAGGCATGTTTATCACAGGTGAGCTCCTGGAACCCTTGGGTGAGTAGGGAAAGCCCCCTACACTAAGGTCTCCTGGCTTTACCTCAGAATTAATATGAATCAAGCCCCTTAACAGAATTCAAATCCACAAAATCTAGAAAGAGAAAAGGAGAATATCCATCAACAAGGTCTGTCTCAGGGGAATGAGCCACGAGCCCCATATTTTCAGTGGAGTCCCTGTGTTTCCAGTTGAACCCTCTTTCCCAATCGCTATGAGAGAAAGGGACTCTTCCCAGAACAAACACAGTAACAATCTCTTCTCCCCTCGCCCCCACCCCTCACTCAGGTGTCAGCAGATCTCTCTCAATACTGTGATTAACTAAATAGCCCAAGGGCCCAGCCCACATTGTTCAAGGATAATTCAGATGCTGCTTCTCCCCACCCCACACCACTGGCCAGCC
Organism: Macrotis lagotis; assembly: GCF_037893015.1. Taxonomy (NCBI): domain Eukaryota; kingdom Metazoa; phylum Chordata; class Mammalia; order Peramelemorphia; family Peramelidae; genus Macrotis; species Macrotis lagotis. Next base: position 86,113,126 of record NC_133661.1, on the reverse strand, counting down.
CACTTGGAGTTACTAAACCCAGTGAGCAAAACCTCTAGGGATCTCATCAAATGTCTATAAATTAATCCCTCCCCCAACACAAGATCCAAGGAAAATGAAAAAAGGCCAGAGGAGAGGTGGGCCCTTTGAAAGCTATTTTGAAGACAAAGACCCTAACTCAAAGAGAACCAGAACTTCTGAGGAGAATATGAATTGGTCTCCAGCACAGAAAGACTTCATAGAAGAAATCAGAAAGGAGATTAAATATCAATTGGAAAAACTGGGAAAAGAAATTCAAGAGAAAAATTAATGCCTTGCAACAAGAAAACAAATGCTTGGAAAATACAATTGGACAAATGCAAAAAGAAAATGATTCTCTCAAATCCTCAATTGGGCAAATGCAAAAAAAAAAACAATTCTCTCAAAGCCTCAATTGGGCAAATGGAAAACTCCTTCAAAAATAGAATTGACCAATTAGAAAAGGAGTTGCAAAAAAAAGTAAATGAATACAATTCTTCTCTAAAAAAAGAATGGAATCTGTGAAACCTAATGACTTTATGGGACAACAAGAATCTATTAAACAAATTCAAAAAAATAAAAAAAATAGAAGAAAATGTAAAATTAAAATACCTCATTAGCAAAACCACTGACCTCAAGAATAGATCCAAGAGAGACAAGTTAAGAATTATTGGGCTCCCTAAAAATATTGAAGAGAAAAAAAACCTGGACTTAATATTGTAGGATTTAGGGATGGAAAATTGCCCTGACATCATGGAACCAGAGGGCAAAATAGTTATTAAAAGAATACATCAATGCCCTCCTGAAAGGGATTCCAAAATGAAAACACCAAGGAATATTGTGGGGAAATTCCAGAACTATGGAAAAAAGAGAAAATCCTGCAAGCAGTCAGAAAGAAACAATTTAGATATCAAGGAGTCACAGAAAGGATTACACAGGACCTGAGTACATCAATATTAAGGAATCAAAGGGCCTGGAATGTGATATTCTGAATAGCTAGGGAGCTTGGAATGCAATCAAAAATCCATTATCCAGCAAAACTGAGCCTTTTCTTCCAGGGACAAAGATACATTTACTGAAATAGGAGACTTCCAACTTTTCCTGATGAAAAGATTAGAGCTAAATAGAAAATTTGAACTTCAAACAGGAGACTCGAGAAACACATGAAAAGATAAAAAAGGGAAAAGAAAAAAAAACCTGTTATCTAATAAGATGAAACTGGTTATATACCCACCTGGGAGTAAGATTCTCATAACTCTTGAGATTTATAACTCTATTAGAGAGAATATACTTAGCCAGAAGGGATGGACACTCATGACTTATCTGTGACTCTTATAGAATGATTTTAAAACAATATTTCCTTAAAAGGGGGGGTAGTAAAGAAACAGGAGGATAGAGGAGATTAAATGGGGTAAACCACATTAAATAAAGAGGTAAAAAGGACCTATTGCAATAGAGGAGAATAAGGGAGGAGGGGAGAACTGCCTGAATCTTACTCTCATCAGATTTAGCTTAAAGGTAACATACAAATGCTCAGTTATGAAACTTATTTTACCTTTCAAGTATTAAAAGGGGAAAGGGGGAGGAAGGGGAAAAAGAAGAACTAACAAAAGGAAGGGAAGGAAGAAGGGGCAAAGGGAAAGGGGAAAGACAAGGGAGGGAGATTGGACATAAGGGGGCAAACACACTGAAGATGGTAGTATTCAGAAACAAAATACTGGGGAATATGGACTTATTGAAAAAAGTGGGGAAAATATAAATAGAGGGAAGATAGCATGGAGGACCATAAAGAGTTAGTAATTACAACTTTGAATGTGAATGGTATGAACTCTTCCATAAAATCCAAGCAAATAGCAGAGTGGATTAAAAAACAGAATCCTACAAAATGCTGCTTACAAGACACTCACTTGAAGCAGAGAGATACATATAGAGTAAAGGTAAAAGGTTGGAGCAAAACATATTTTGCTTCAGCTGAAGTGAAAAAAGCAGAGGTAGCAATCCTTATCTCAGACAAAGCAACTGCAAAAATAGATCTCATTAAAAGATATAAGGAAGGAAACTATATCCTCCTAAAAGGTACTATAGCTAATGAAGCAATTTCAATACTAAATATATATTCACCAAGTAGTATAGAATCCAGATTCTTAGAGAAGTTGAATGAGTTACAGAAAGACATAGACAGCAAAACTCTACTAGTAGAAGACCTTAACCTCCCACTCTCAGATTTAGATAAATCTAACCATAAAATGAACAAGAAGGAAGTTAAGGAGGTAAATAGAATGTTAGAAAATCTAGACATGATAGACCTTTTGATGAAATTGAATGGGGAATAGAAGGGAATACACTTTTTTCCTATAGTACATGGCACTTACACAAAAATTGACTATGCACTAGGGAATAAAAATCTTATAGTCAAATGGAGAAAGGCAGAAATAGTGAATGCATCCTTCTCAGATCATAATGCAATAAAAATCACATGCAATATTAGGCTATGGAGAGATGGACCTAAAACTAATTGAAAACTAAATAACCTCATTTTAAAGAATGAGTGGATCAAATACCAAATTATAGCAAGAATCTATTTCATCCTAGATAATGACAATAACGAAACAATATACCAAAACTTATGGGATACAGTTGTCAGGGGATATATTATATCTTTAAATGCTTACATGAATAAATTAGAGAAAGAACTAACATGCAACTAAAAAATTAGAGAAAGAACAAATTAACCTCCCCCAAATAAATACCAAATTAAAATTCTAAAAATAAAGGAAAAGTTAATAAAATCAAAAGTAATAAAACTATTGAAGTAATAAATAAAACTAAGAGTTGGTTTTATAAAAAGACAATAAAATTGATAAAACTTTGCTTAGTTTGATTAAGAAAAAGAAAGAAGAAAACCAAATTTCTAGTATCATAAATGAAAAAGGTGAACTCAACACCAATGAGGAGGAAATTAAAGTATTAATTTGCAATTCTTTTGCAATAAATTTGCAATAAATTACCAATAAATTTGGTAATCTAAGTAAAATGGATGGATATTTACAAAAATATAAGTTGCCCAGGTTAAGTGAAGAAGAAATTAAATACCTAAATAACCCAATCTCAGAAAAAGATAGTCAACAAGCCATCATTGAACTCCCTAAGAAAAAATCTCCAGGGCCAGATGGATTCACAAGTGATTTCTATCAAATATTTAAGGAACAATTGGTTCCAATTCAGTATAACCTCTTTGGAAAAATAGGTGAAGATGGAACTCTGTCTAAAACTTTCTACTATAACAGTATGGTGCTGATTCTAAACCAGGAAGAGTCAAAACAGAGAAAGAAAAACTATAGACATTTCCTTAATGAATATAGATGCAAAAATCTTAGCAAAATGATTACAACAAGTTATCCCTAGGTTAATACACTATGAATAAGTAGGATTTATCCCAGGAATGCAGGTTTGGATCAATATTAGGAAAACTGTTAGTACAATTAACTATATCAATAACAAACCTATCAGAAATCATATGATTATCTCAGGGTAAAACAAGGATGCCCATTATCACCACCACTACTATTCAATGTTGTATTAGAAATGTTAGCTTCAGCAATAAGAGAAGAAAAAGAAATTGAAGGAATTAGATTTGGGAAGGAAGAAACAATGATGATATACCTAGAGAATTCTAAAAAATCATCTAAAAATGACTAGAAACAATTAGCTACTTGAGCAAAGTCACAGGATATAAAATAAACTCTCATAAATCCTCAACATTTCTATATATGACTAGCAAGATACAACAGCAAGAGCTAGAAAGAGAAATTATATTCAAATAACTTCAGACAATATAAAATACTTGGGAGTCTACCTGCCAAGGGCGACTCAGAAACTCTATGAAAACAACTACAAAACACTTCTCTCACATATAAAATCAGATTTAAGTAACTGGACAAATATCAATTGCTCATGGAGAGGCCAAGCTAATGTAATAAAAAAGACAATTCTACCTAAATTAAACTACTTATTTAGTTCCATACCAATCAAAATTCTAAAAAAATTACTTTAATGTGTTAGAAAAAAGTAAAATAATATAGAGAACTAAAAGGTCAAGAATTTCCAGGGATTTAATGAAAAAAGTGCAAAAGAAGGTGGCTTAGCCCTACCAGATCTAAATTTATATTATAAAGCATCAGTCATCAAAACTGTCTGGTATTGCCTAAGAAATAGAGTGGTGGATCAGTGGGATAGTCTAGATGCAAAAAACAAAGAGAAAGCAGGGAATGATTGAAGTAATCTGCTATTTGAGAAAACCAAAGAGTCCAACTTCTGGGATAAAAATGCTCTCTTCAATAAAAACTGGTGAGAAAATTGAAAGTAAGTATGATAGAAACTTGGATTACACCAACAACTCACACCCTATACCAAGATAAGATCAAAATGGATATAACATTTAGACATAAAAGACAATATTATAAGCAAACTATGAAATCAAGGAATAGTTTACCTGTCAGATCTATGGAAAGGGAAGCAGTTTATGACCAAGGAAGACATGGAGAACATCATCAAAAACAAAGTAGATAATCTTGATTATGTTAAGTTAAAAAGTTTTTGCACAGACAAAACCACTGTAACCAAGATCAAAAGAAATTCAGTAAATTGAGAAACAATTTTTACAACTAGTATTTCTGACAAAGGACTCATTTCTAAAATATATAGGGAACTGAGTCAAATTTATAAAGAAAAACAAGCCATTCTCCAATTGACAAATTGTCAAAGGATATGCAAAGGCAATTTACAGATGAGGAAATCAAAGCAATCCATAATCATATGAAATATTGCTCTAAATCTTTACTGTTTAGAGAAAGGCAAATTAAAGCATCTCTTTGGTACCACCTCACACCTCTCAGACTGACCATATGACCAGAAAGGACCATGATCAATGTTGGAAGGGATGTGGGAAATCTGGGACACTAATGCATTGTTGGTGGAGCTTTGAACTCATGCAACCTTTCTGGAGAGCAATTTGGAATTGTGCCCAAAAAGCAATAAAAATGTGAATACCCTTTGATCCAGCAATACCACTACTGGGTCTATATTCTGAAGAGATCATGGAAAAGGGTAAAACCATCACTTAGACAAAAATATTCATAACAGTCCTGTTTGTGGTGGCAAAGGAATTTGAAATTGATAGAATTTCATCAATTGGGAAATGGCTGAACAAATTGTGGTATATTTATGTTATGGAAAACTTGTTCTATTAGAAAGTAGAAGGTATGGGAATTCACAAAGTCTGGTAGGATTTGAATGAACTGATTACTGATCAAAGTAAGCAGAACCAGAAAAACATTGTAGAACATAACAGCAACATGGGGTTGATGATCAATCTTAATGGACTTGCTCATTTCATCAGTGCAACAATTAGGTACAATTTTAGTATATCTGTGAGGGAGAATACCATCTATATCCAGAAAAAGAATTGTGGAGTTTGAACAAAGTTATTTTATTATGTAATCTTGCTATTTCTTATATTTTGTTTTTTCCTTAAAGATATGATTTCTCTCTCATTCAGTTTTCTCACATTCAATTTGAATCAATGTATAGCATGGAAATGATATAAAGACTATCAGACTGCCTTCTGTAGGGGAGATGGGGAGGGAAGTGAGATTGGAGAAAAATTGTAAAATTCAAAAATAAATTGATTTATTAAAAAAGATAATGGGGAAGAAAAAGATAGAATAGAGAGGAATAACCAACTAGTATTCAAACTTTAAATGTGAATGGGATTGATTCTCCCATAAAATGAACATGGAAAGTAGCATGGATTAAAAATGTGAATCCACTAATATGCTATTTATAAGAAATGCATTTAAAACACACAGTTAAAATGAAGGACTGGAGTAAAATTTTAAAAAATCAATGAAGATGAAGAAGGTTGTGGAACAATATCTGTGATAATTTGCACAATAGAAGTGACATAAAAGACATCTTGAAGAACATATGTTGTGATCAATTGGCTGAAAGATGAATAATCCAGTTGCTATTGCATTGGTCCTCATGTGGAGAGAGAGGCTTCCAAGGTGTTGGTGAACAAAGAGAAGGTGGATGGTAAAACAAAATTAAAAAACTAGTGGGTTTGATTGATGATCATTTGCAGTGACAACCATGGAATTACATAGGATTCAAAGAATCTGAGAGATCATCTTCCTTTAATTTTGTAAATTTATTATCTTTCAATATACATTTCTTACATGATTTCTCTGTTTAAAGTAACATGCTAAGATGAGGCTAAAGTATGTTAAGGATATTTTCATCCATTTTGCTTGATAACTCATATTTAAATATTTCTGGAGAGCATATGAAATGTTTAAAGAGAACTAGAACCTTTGTTGTGAGGGCTTGCCCAGACCTTTTCAGGGCTGCTCAGCCACCTTTGGCAATCATCTGGCACTCAACTCTCACCTATGAGCCTCCAAGAAACTGTAATACACAGTGGGCCACATGCCAATAAAGCTTGCTGAAAGATGATTGAAGGTTACTGGTGGGCCTCAAACCTATCAATGAATTAGAGGAATGTCTACTCCAAACATATGTAGACTTTCCCCTGCAAAATGGGTAATCAAGAACAATTTGTTCTCATGGCCCATGAAGACAATGGAAGTAGGCTCTCTAGAAAGCTGAGTTTGATCTAACATCAAAGATTATCCACTTGATCCTGGCTTATTGTCATTGTTTTGGCTTTTGTCTTGCCACTTGACTTGAATAATTCTGGAAGAGAATATGAGATTGATGATCATATGCAACTCTGCCTCACTTAAATCCAGTTCATATACAAGTCAAGACATCACCCAATGGTGTCCTTGATCCTCTTCCAAAATGAAGAGTACAACAGCCACAACAAAAATCATAAACATAACACACATACACACACATACACAATAAATTCATATATTGTGTATATGTGTGAGTATATGTATTATTCACACATATATAAAATCTACTCTATACACACATATATGTATATAGTATATAAAAATAATATCATGAGCAAGTAATCATTATTCTACTCTTAAAGTTCTTAACCTACAAAATGAAGATGGTAATATCTGTTCTACCTCCCTCCCAAAGTTACAGTTAAGATTAAATTAGATAGCAGCATAAATAGTTTTTGCACATAATATATGCATTCAAGTATAAATAATACATCATATAGATACATGTGCCCTGGATCACTCAGTTATTGAGATACAGAACTAGGATCTTAACCCTTTCTCCTGCACAGACATAAGCGATTGTCCCTCTGAAGGCAATTATGTATATGAAGCCATCATTTTCACTTGTATTTAAAAACATTGATTTCAACAAGTAGATCATCCACCAGTGATTCCTCATTGTGGTGATCCTGAATATGGCCCTATAGACTATAAATTCCTTGAGAAGAAAGATCATTTTCATTTTTGTCTTAGGGTAATTAGTGCTTAGCACAATTTCAAACATAGGCATTTAATAAATGGTTGTTGAATTAAATTTAAGAGAATCCATTCTAAAAGGTAATGGCAACAAACCACAAGCTCTGACCAGTCCAACCAAGTCAAGTCAACAATCCCTTATTGAAAATCAACTATATATTCAAGTATTAAGCCCTAGAGGGAAAAAAAAGTAAAATAAATTAGTCCCTGCCCTCCAGGAGCTTACAGTCTAATCAGAAGACAAAATATGTCCAATCAAGATCTATACAGGTTAAAATACAAAAAAAATCTCAGAGGGAAGGTGCTAAGGTTTAGGAGATGTGGGAAAGATTTTAACTCAACTCATGCATGATGATTGTTATTTGCATATTATTTTCCCTATTAGATTGTGAGATGCATAAGGACAAAGATTATTTTTGTCCTTCTTTGCTTTCTTAGGGCTTGGCACATAGAAAGTTCTTCATTAATACTTATTGATTAATTGTTATTTGAGTATTGATAGAGCTAATGGAAGAGGGTTCATTATCAGAAGATTAACTAAAAGGCAATTGAGTGTTTTGGATACTAGAATTCCCAAGAATCAATGGGTAAATTGTGGAATGGCTGCCATTTAGATCTGTATGTATAGGTAATACCTGTCATGTCCAGTCATCCTGATTCCTATTTGGTCACTGGACCCAGATGACTCAACAGGAGAAAGTGAGACTGGTGACTTAGTATAACATAGTCTTCACTCAAATCCACTTCATATGCTTGTCATGGCATAATCTCTCTAATGTCATGGACTTCTTCGAAAATAGGAAATGCCTGCATTGGAACCAAACCACAGATCTTTGAAGTACTGAAATTAAGATATGATAAGATAAGATATTTATTCAAATAACTTAGAGTTAGCAAATTAGGTCCCTCATCTCCCATTCTTCAGGCAAAGGTCTGAAACCAAGCATCCTTATATCCATCTGCATGCTGAAATGTTCAAACACCAATGGTGAGAAGCACGTTAGATTTGGAAACATATGAGAGATGGGTGGTGCTGTGCAACTCTGGATTCGGGAGGACCTGAGTTCAAATCTTGCATCAGACACTTACTAGCTGTGTGATCCTATGTGACCCCCCCCCATCTCCCAAGCTAAATTGCCAGGATATTATATGTATAGCACTTATAAGAAATAAAAATAAAAAAGATGAGTCTCCTTGTAGATAGTCACACCTAGAAATTTCACATCCATCACAGTCCCATGCAACAAACATTTTCTGGGAGTTACATGATGGCAAGGTTAGCAGCCAGCACAGAAATTTTGCACAGCATTGATAACAAAGGTTAATGATGTGGCTTTCTGTCAATTATGCAGAAATGTCCAGCTCCACAATACTGTGGGAAGTTCTACAACCTAATTTTAGAGGACATATGGGTCTGTGCATCCTAAAATTTTTTTTTTGCTTTTTCTCTCCCTCATTCTAAGTCCTCTATTAATTACCAATTGAGGTTAACTAGAAAGAAATTCATTCAGGTCTGTTTTGCCTTCTAGTAAACTACACAGGTGGAATAGTTCTCAGGTTTGTCCAGAGTCCTAATATGGAGAGTTACTGGTTTGAGATTTTCTAGAACTTGATCTCTGAAAGCAAAGAAACTTCATTTCTATCTGCAGCAAAGATTCCAATAACAGCAGAATACAAAGAAATCATACTGGTCTTCAGAATGCCTTAGTTTTAGTCATAATTCATTCATTAATCAACTATGTGACCTTGCACAAATTGTTTCTCTGGATCTCAGTAAAATAAAGTAGTGGGTCTAGATGAGGAGTTTTTAATCCTATGGTCCAATGGATTTGTTTTTTAAAAAAGATATTTTAATAACTTTCAATATAATCGGTTTTCTTTGTAATCCTATGTATTTTATTTTATGAGTAGAAGTCAATAGGCTTCATTAGATGGTCTTTGAGGCTCCTTCTAGGTCTAGGGCTCTGGAACATTCTATAATAAATATTTTAAAGACAACAAGCCACTACTCAACACCAGTACTACACTAGTCTTCAAACAGTGCCTATAATAACTGGGGAACAAGACTTGAACAATTACCTCTGTTCTATCAGGTTTTTAATGCTATTATTCTTCAGAGGTAGTATGTAGTAAGGAAAGGAGATACACTGCAGACATGATTCAAAATAAAAGGTGTTCCAAACCCTTAGTGCAATTTTAAGGTATTAAAATTTAAAACCATGCTCAGACTTTTGGAGCATCCTATATTTACACATCTGGGTAATATGAATTATGTTATATTCATGTTCCAGTGGAAAGAGCATTGTCAGAAAATCTTGTTTCAGATTTATATAGACTAAAGTTCTTATAACAGCACTTTCTGGGACAGTAAATAACTGAAAATAAAGTTAATGTCCATAGTGGGAGGGATGGTACACTAAGACAGCAGGACATTGCCATGTATAAGGGTCAAGGAATACAATGTGTTTGGAGAAGCATGGGAAGAAAAGATGATTTGTGCAATGACTACAATATTTTAAATGGAAAGAACAATAAAACAAAAAAGTGCTTTTTTTACAATTATAATAATCAATCGTGATCCTGGGAGGAGATAGAGCCAAATATAATATTTTTAAGGTCTTCAAATCACTTGACTACATACATATCCCTCTAGGTGTGTGTGTGTGTGTGTGTGTGTGTGTGTGTGTGTGTGTGTGTGTGTGTGTGTGGCTATGTTTATGGATATATATATATATATATATGTATAATGTGTGTGTGTCTGTGTGTATAAAAGTAGAGAGTGAAAGAGAAAGAGAGATACAGAATAAGAGACAGAGACAAAAAAAGACAAAAACAGACAGATATACATAGAGACAGTCAGAATCAGAGACAGAGAAACAGAGAGACAGAGAGACTCAGCAATCTTGCAAAATAGGTACTATGGGTATTATCATTCTCCTTTGATAGATCAGGAAAGTGACTTGCTCATAGTCAATAACAGATGATTTGTAAACTAGAGAGTTTTCAATAAATCTAGCAATGAACTTGCATTTACTAAACAACTATTAAGACCACACATGTGGGGAAAAAAGAAGATAAAAGTAAAGTCAAAATTGAAACAGTCTTTACCCTCAAGAATTTATATTCTAACTAGGACAACACAGACATAAATCTAGATTTCTACAAAATATATAATGAAATAGTTACAAAGTCATTTCTGGGAGGAGGATACATATCTAGGGAATCAGGAAAATTCATATAAAAGGTTAGGCTTAAGCTGCTTCCTACAAGATATTAGATATTCTGAGAGACAAAGGAGAAGAAGGGATTCATTTCAGACCAGAAAATAGTCAGTGCAAAGACATTAAGATGGAAAATTAAATGTTATGTATGAAGAACAATAAGAAGGTCAATTTGACTGAACCATAGAGAATTGTAGAGGACAAAAAGGGCAGAAATGTATGATATAATAGAGTTTACTTTGAATATAGAGGTAATAGGGAGTCACTGGAATTTGTGAATAGAGAGAGAAATGATCTGATTTGCACTTTAGGAAAAATTATTTGAGTAGCCATATGGTCAATGGCAGGAGAAGGGAGATGCTTGAGGTAGGGAGAACAAATGATTTTTGCAAGAATCCAGGAGGAAAGTCATGATAACTGGGAATAGGTTGGTGGTAGTATTATACATGAGAGATATTAAGAGAGAACCAATAAGATTTGAAAACTGATTGAATATGAGGAGTGAGTGAAAGCGATGAATTGAGGATAGTATGGTGTTTGTATGATAGTATTGGAGAAGGATGACAGTATTGACAATAATGGGGAAGTTTGAAAGAAGATTGGAAGGGGAAATTACTTAATTTTTTTTTATATATAGTAAATTTGAGAAACCTTTAGGGAATTTAGAATGGAATGTCCATTAGGAAGTGGGCAATATATTACTGGAGCTCAGGAAAAAGATGTAGGGAAATTTGGCAAAGAGATGATAACTGAGCTGAAGGGAACTAATAAAGTAATCAAATGAGAGTGGAGAGAGAGAGAGAGAGAGAGAGAGAGAGAGAGAGAGAGAGAGAGAGAGAGAGAGAGAGAGAGAGAGAGAGAGGAGAACCTAGCACAGAGCTTTGATGTATTCCCATAATTATGAGGAATGTTGTGAATTATCATCTGGCAAAGAAAACTGCAGGGTAGGAAGGAAAACCAAGAAAGAGTAAGTGTCATACAAAGCCAGAGAAGAAAGAATAACTAGGGAAATCAACAATGTCAGAAACTGGCAAAAGGATTAGAAAGATGAGAAGTGTGAAGGGACCATCAGATCTAGCAATTAAGAAATCATTAGTAATTCAGAACAGAGCAGTTTAAATTTAGTTACGAGATCACAAACCCAGATTATAAAAGGTTGAAAAATCAGTGAAAAACTGGCCATTGGAGCCAATAAGCATAGACGGCTTTTTTCCCCCTGGGAGTTTGGCCAAAAAAGAAGTAAAATAGTTTAAGAGGTCTGGGGAACATGTCTTTTAAGGATAAGAGAGACTTAGACATATATACAGGCACCCAGGAACCATGAAATAGGAAAAAAACCTGACAATTAGGGTACAGTATGTTGGAGAAGTTGGAATGAGATTAAGGGTACATGTAGAGTGGATAACCTTAGTGAGAAAGAGAATCAACTTTTCATCAGTGACTGGAATAAGAAAACAGAGAATAGGAGATAATGTCACAGGATTATGAGATATAGAAAATATGATAAAAGGGAGTTTACAGTGAGAGGCTTCTATTTTCTTAGTAAGGTATGAGTATAGAGGACTGGAGATAAAAAGAAAGATTTGCAATAAACACAATGGGGAATAGAATAGAGGATCAATTAGCAAGGAATGAAAGGATTGCCTTGCTGCAGTGAGGGATCAATTAAGATTAGATGACATGAATTTTTAGTGGAGCTAGAGTCATTATTTCCTCTCTCTCCTTTCCATAGCAAATGAGTAGAAATTGAGGAGTCAGATTGTAAAAGCAATCCAGGTTTAAGGTTTGGCAAAGTGTAAGCATCACTTGAATAAGGAGGAAAGACTCCTAGAAATGTCAGGGTTATTAATGGAGTCTTTCAGTATTTTGAATTGTGAGCCTTTTCATTTACTTTCTATCTCACAAAAGGTAATTTTGAAAGGCTATAAGTCACTTCTTAGATTACTGAGTTAATAATTCTTAGCACAGTGAATTGACATTCTTCCTCCTTCATTACTTTGCAATGCAAAGAAAGTTTAAATGATTCAGACAAAGTACAACCAAACCCTCTGAGAACAATCCAGACCTCCTGTTTTCTACCTCATACTATGTCCTTGGATAATACTTCTACTATAAGGAGAGAATAGCAGGAATCAGGGGAAGGAGAAAAGGAAGGCTTAGTATTATAAAATGACCCAGTAGCATTATCTTCTTATCATCCCATCTCCTGAGGAATCCCCAATGGGAACTCTTTATTCTCCCCCTTTCTAACTGATGTTTGGATACCAGGGGAAGTATGATGCAAAGTTAGTTTTCATGTCTATAGAAATCTGATAGTAGTGCCTGCTTCTTTTAAGAGAATATCATTACAATGAAAGTGATAATGTAATTTTGCATTAATAAAGGACTGGCATGTAAGGACTATGCAGATCTTACTACTTTTCTGATACCAGATATAGCACCTTTACACAAAGAAAAAATGTAGATTGGTTGGGAGAGATGGGACTAGATGAGGGGAGATCAGGCTTCTGGGCTGATATGAACTCTTTAGTATTTCATGGGAAGTCACAGAAATAACCTAAGACAATTTCGAAGATCAATGACTTCTCTTCAGGGCTGCCATTGACATAATCATTATTTCAGAAGCTCTGGTTGGAACCTTTCCTGATTGAATGTGCTAGTTAAGATACAACTAGGCTAGAAGGAATAAAAGTGTACACCCTAACAACAACATGGGAGTGATGATCAGCCTTAATGGACTTGCTCATTCCATCAGTGTAACAATCAGGAACAATTTGGGGGTATCTATGATGGAAAACACCATCTGTATCCAGAGAAAGAATTACGGAGTTTGAACAAAGACCTTTAATTTAAAAAAAAACTTGTCTCATATACTTTATTTTTCTTCCTTAAGGATATGATTTCTCTCCTCATATTCAACTAAGATCACTGTGTACCATGAAATGTAAAGACTAACAGACTGCCTTCTCTGGGAGGTGGGGGGTGGGGGGTAGGGAAGCAAGATTGGGGGAAAATTGTAAAATTCAAAATTAAATAGAATCTTTCTAAAATAAAAAAAATGTGTGAATATGGGGAAAAGATATAGAGGAACAAAGTGGGGAGTAGCTGACTCTCCCAACAATAAATCCAGGAACATTGGAGGGAAAAAAGTCTCAACTAGGCAGCATAATGTAATGGGGAGAGTCACTGGTGTCAAGACATCAGATCTTGGTGTCATAAAGACCTGGATTCAAATTCTGATAACTAACTTTGCACAGATCCCTTCATTTATCTTTCTGAACCTTAGTTCCTTCATCTATTCATTGAAGCTTTAAGAATCCTTCTATTCTGAAACTGATTCCAGGATTCTGAATGCAGTGATACCCTATGTACTTTAACTATTGATGGAAACCCGGAGAAGTAGGCTGGGAAGATACCCAAACAGTCCAAATAAACCTGACTTCTCTCCTGCCTCCTAATTTCCCTGGTTCCCTTCAAGTCTCAGCTAAAATTTTCCTAATTCAGTTTAATGCTAGTGTCTTCCTTTTGTGAACAGCTCCACTTTATTATGTCTGTACATAATTGTTTACATGTTGTCTCTTCCATTAACCTGTAAACTCTTTGAGGGCAGGACTACGTTTGCTTTTCATTATATCCTCACTGCTTAGGATAATTCTGTGCACGTTGTAAGTAATGACCAGAAAGCCTAGAATCCACAGCCCTTCCAAAACACACCAACAAGAAAAGCACATACGTCTTTGATAAAAGGGAAGTGATAGCTTGACTTTACTGCAGCCAAATGATGATTTCTTATTGAATCCAAGCCATTTATGAAGCACCTATCATGTCTTAAGCAGTGTGTGGAGGATGAAGAAATATGGGACATGGTTTCTTTAATAATGATGATGATGTTGATGATGATACTAATGTTCATTTCTATAGCATTTTAATGTTATTTTATCATTTCTACAGCATTTTAAATGTGCCAGGCACTTTTCTTCATTCTAATCATAGAAGGAAGTATAATTATTATTATGTCCACTTTATAGATGGGGAAACTGAGATTTAGAGAAATTAGCTAATGTTCACAATTGCAGGAGGAAGTTAGAACTGACATTCAAACCTAAGCCTTTGTATTCTAAATTTAATATTTTTCCACTGTGTCCTACAAATAATAATAAATATAGCAATCTTTCACATTTATGGCTCACACTGTTTTCCTTCTCCCAATTCCATGAAATAAGTAGTAAAAAATAGTGTCCTCATCAAAGATGCATTAGCAAAATGCTTTGCAAGCCTTTAGTGCTATTCATATATTAGTTCTTATTATTACTGCTATCATTATTCATTTAATCAGAGTGAGAACTCAAAACCAGAACTTCTGACTGCTGGAACAGTTATTGTTCTTTCCATTACATTGTGATCTGTAAACTACTGCTAACATCCACTAACTTTCTGGTACTTTAAGGTAAACAAAGCAGAGCAAATCCATGAGGCAGTTCAAATCTACATTTTACAGTTGAGGAAATTGAAGCTAAGGGAGTTGAAATAACTTTCTCAGAGGTTTATAGATATCAAGGCCAGGATTGAAATTATAACTCCTTTTTTACACTCTGCCATATAAGCCTTGAGACTATTCATGAACCATCTAAACATATATTATTATATACAAATTGCATTTGAGATCCTATGTGAGAATCACAAAATTGTACTGTGGGAATTCCAGGGAGGAAAAAAAATCATGAGAAATGGAGTAGTTTGGGAAGCTTTAAATCAAGAGGATGAGTGATTAAACTGGGACCTGAAGAATGAGTAAGAAGACTGCAGAGGAAGGCATCAAGGGCAAGAAAAAATAGTAAGAGCAAAGATTGGGGAAGCAAGAATGAAAGCAGAAAATCCTTGGAATGAGAAAGTCAGAATGATTGCAACAAAGGTATTAATCCTTATCTTTAGAAATAATTATCAGATGTGCAGTGTACTGACAGGCTAATACTGTCAGATTTTTTCATCAGCACATTTTGTTGTGCAGTTGTTTCAGTCATGTCCATGACCCCAGTTGGAGTTTTCTCAACAAAGGTACTCCAGTGGTTTTCCATTTCCTTCTCCAACCCATTTTATAAATAAGGAAATTGAGACAGCATTAAGTGACTTGCCCAGATTACACAGCTAAAGTCTGAGGTTAGATTTGAATTTGGGAAGATGAGTCTTCCTGACTTTAGGCCTGGTACTCTATTCACTGTAATATAGAGCTGTCCCAGTACATTGTAGTATAGGGGGGAAAATGAAATAGAATAACAGCAACCAGTAGATGAATTCACTTTGGACAAGTAACTTGACTTCTCTGCACCTTAGAGACGTTATCTATAAAATGGAAAGAAAATATACTTCTATCTAATCCCCAGAATGTTATGAATACTTAAGAAAAAACAAAAAGAGATAAATGTGCTAAAAGACATTTTCATTTTGAAATTCTTTCAAATAAATTCATGTACATTTACATATATTTGTATATTAATTAAAAATTCCAATTCAGGTTAAATTATATGAAATTCATGAACTCAAGTTTCTGGAAGAGATAGTGCCCTAAAAACAGATTATCATAGCCAAGCTGTTCTCCTAAATCAGAAACATTTTGAAGGACTCAATAAAGTGATAAAAAAAACATGAAAAGGAAATAAAACCATTGATTTGAAATTAGAGGACCTGGATTCAAATTCTGATGCTGGTACTAATTAGTGAAATGATCTTGGGAAAG
The DNA here is from genome assembly GCF_037893015.1 of Macrotis lagotis. Taxonomy (NCBI): domain Eukaryota; kingdom Metazoa; phylum Chordata; class Mammalia; order Peramelemorphia; family Peramelidae; genus Macrotis; species Macrotis lagotis. The sequence continues at coordinate 86,096,720 of NC_133661.1, read as the reverse complement.
TTATAAAATATCAGAAGGGGATCATACCCTAGGGAATTCTTTTATGTTTGAACAATAATGTCTTCTTAAACATCCCTGACAAGTGATCATTCAGCTTTGCTTTTAAGAATTCAAGAGAAAGGAAACCCATGCTCTTTGAAAGCACTTGAGGATAGTTCCAACTTTTTCTTTATATCAAGCCTAAATCACTGTACAATTTCTTCCCACTGCTCCTAGTCAGGCCTCTGGGTCTATTCACCACAATTGCTTTCAGATCTTGAATGCATATTCCCATGCATTTTCTCTGATACAGTCTAAAGCATCCTTAGTTCTTACTATTTACTCTGACGTGAAGTGATTTTGAGACCCTTCACCTGGTTACCCTCCACTGAACATTCAGGTGCTGCTCTATCTCACTGTAGACACAGATGGAGTTTGAAGTTCATTATCACCCAGGCTTTTCTTTTCATCCAATTTTCGTTGCATGGATGAGATGATCCTCTGGAGATGCAAAGGTGTGAGAAATGCCTGTATCAATAGCACTGTGCCCATCTTTATTTGATTCAAATAATTCATTATATTCTTCTTGGGTCTCCCCAAGATTCTGGGGGCTGCTCATTGTAAACATAATAGGCATGACAGGATAAACTATTCCCCTGTGATGCTTCAGTGCTCCATATTTCTCCATATGCCAGGTCCTCCAATTGAACTCCTAGCTGTGACCAATTATATTTATTGTTGATTCACATTTGTTTACTCTTTCACCCCTTTCTTTATTCATTTGTTCATTAATCCATTTATTTGTTTATTCATTCATTTGTTCATCCATTTTTAACTTCAGCTACATAGAAATTAAATAAGTTAGAATCTAAACCGTAGTGTAGTATATACAGCCTCTTGGGATTGGTACTCAGCAAAAATGAACAGAACCTCACACATGATTTATGCAAATAATATACAGCAGTTTGAGATTAAAATTCAGCTCTGTTAATTAATTTTAGATTAAATTTCATAACTTCATATATGTGTGAATATTTGCATATATATTCATATATATGTCCTTGTAAACCAAAAACTAAGATTTAACAATAGTTAAGCAAGTGACCATTATTGTGGTAGTACAACTTAGCCACCTGATATTATTGTTGTTAATCATTTATTTTTGCAGAGGACAAGGTGATGTCTTGACCTGCAAGTGAATTAGATTTAAGTGAGGCAGAGTTGATGCGCAATGTCATTAGTTGCACTCTCTCTTTCTACAGTCATTGAAATCCAGTGACAAGACAAAAGTCAAGGCAACTGGCAATGGTCCAGTATGAGATGGATGACCTCAGTGTCTTTGCTGCCTGACCATGCTCTGTGTGTTCCACATAGAGCACTTGTTTTTGTCACCTTCTTGGCTGTTGGAACAGTCATTTGGCCTGTCAGTTACCTTCAACCTGGCTTATCACATCAGCCAAGACCATTTACTGAGAGCAGTCTCTGCACATGCAATGGCTTCTTGGAGTCACAGGTAAGAGTTAGGTGAAGGTAAATAAAATTAAAAGGTGAACAGCCCTGAAAAGGGTTTAGCAATTTCTCACACCAGAGGTCCTAGTCCATCCTGAACACTTCACACATCACATAGCTACCTTAGATTGAAGTCCTTGGAACTGTTCAATTTTTTTTTAGTTTTTGCGAGGCAATGGAGGTAAGTGACTTGCCCAAGGCCACACAGATAGATAATTATTAAGTGTCTGAAGTCGGATTTGAACTCAGGTACTCCTGACTCCAGGGCCTGTGCACAATGGATACATTGTGCCACCTAGCCACCCCTACTTTTCAATTTTCAATCTTCTTTTTAAGCAAAGGAGATAAAGAAGGAAATTGTGTGTGTGTGTGTGTGTGTGTGTGTGTGTGTGTGTGTGTGTATGTGTCTGGATGATTAAATCTTATTTGAAGGTGATATTTTCGCCTTGTGATTTTGCTCTACCAAATAGGTGTAAAGGGATATGACTCCTGAATGGTAGCAAGAATGATGAACTGTGATGCTCTGAATGATAAATTACAATGCGATTTTCCTCAGTGACTGGGGCCTGATCAAAATCAGCAAAAATCAGACATGAGGATATCATACTGAAGTGCAGAAGAGATAATGACCACTCAGATCCTGTCTTAGATGTACTCTGTATCCTTTCCTCGAGAACAGCCTTTGAAACAAAATGAGTTACCCAGGAACACACAAGAAGCACACTTATGCTCTTGAGTGCCAAAGGATATTGGAAAGAAAGGTCCAAAAAGGTTAAACCATGCCTGGCAAGTCAACCTAAAATCCTCAGGCTTTTCACTCACTCACTTTTCAACTCCCCACTCTGCCTCCTTGTGTTACACTAGTTTCTCTCTCTCTCTCTGTCTCTCTCTCTCTCTGTCTCTGTCTCTGTCTCTGTCTCTCTCTCTCTCTCTCTCTCTTTCTCTCTCTCTCTCTCGTTTTTTGTGATGTGTGGTTTTTGTAGAAAGAATGGGGATAGTTCAGATCAGTGTAAACCATCAATGAAGACAACAAAGTTGGGCTCAAAAACTTGCACATTCCCTAAAATAGGTACCAGTGGAGCTTCAAATGCTCACTGTAGTTTTAATTTAGTATTGAACCCTTTATTGTCATCATCAACACAACCTGTTTGAGAATTTTGCACTCTGTCTGCTAATGCCAAGTACAGTCCTTCCACACTCTTGCCACTTGCTTATTCTCTGACCTTAGGCAAGTCACTTTGTTTCTCTGGACCTGAGTTTCTCCAAACTGTTTGCTTCAGTTTCCTTTTTGGAGAAGGACATGACAAACCACTCCAGTATCTTTGCCAAGAAATCTCCAAATTTGGTCATGAAGAGTAATACATGACTGAAACAACTGAAAAAAAATATGAATATAAAAAGCTAATATACCTTTTCATAGGAAAAATATATATTCAAAAAATACTGTATACTTAGTATAATGTTTTTATATCATATCCCTACATGACATAACAAAATACAACATAGTGTGATATGAAATGTGATGTGAAGGTATAATACAATATGTAAATATTATAATATTATAAAGTATATTATATTAATATATAACTTTATATCATATCTATAATCTATATATTTTATATATATATATATATATATATATATATATATCCTTAAGGATGGGGATTGCTTAATCCTTTGAATCATATCTCCAGGGTCTGCCTAGCACTACCCAGTACATAATAGGTACATCATATTTGTTATTTGATTGATTGATTGACCTCAATTACTCAACTTTTCTTATTCTATAGTCAATCCAAACTAAGCTTAATTCTCCAAACACCTTCCATGCTAACCTGCTACTGTTTCATTTTTCCTTACTTTTCTCTATGACTAGAATTCTCAACCATTCCTCTTTCATTTCTGCCTGAAATTCTACCCAACTCAAATGCTTCTAACTCTGCTAATTCAAATGCTATAGAATTCTCAATATGACTTCTCTATTTCCCTTCTCTGTAAGCAAATTCCCCCTAATTAGATTTGATAATACTTTATGTTTTTCTTATGTACTATTTAAATTCTAATATGCATTAGAGATGTGGACATGTCTTAGACCTATCATGCACTTCTTCATTGCCTTTTTGAATCACTTGCAATTTTGATTCTTTGGAGATCATGATGTAACCTGATTGAAGACTTATAGGATTACCAGGACAATACTAATAATAAAAAGAAAGAAGGTTGGAATTCTTAAAACAAATTGTATTATTTCCCAAATACTACACAATTACCAACTTATTATCTATCTTCAGTATCTGTATGACAATTCAGTATGAAAATAGACTGTTCATCCAACTGCATATTATAGCTGAGGAAAAAGGCATTTTTCTTCCATTTTTTCCTGTACGAGTTTTAAGCTAATATCTATAGACATTATGAACCTATTGAGAAGACCACCAGTAATTAGTGAATCACTAGATATTGTAAATACCTACTGTATACAGCAAGTGGTTATTGCAGACAGTATCTTTACAGAAGAATTTATTACAGAAAGACAAGTTGAACAAATGGTCTCTCAGGGTTTCAGGATCATAGTAATACCTGCTTGACCCCAGTCAATAGATCTACTTTATTTGACAATAAGCATTTACATAGGACTTACTATCTTCCAGGCACTGTGCTAAGGACATTTATAAATATTATCTCATTTGACCCTCACAATATTTTTATGAGGTATGTACTATTATTATCCCCATTTTGCAGTTGAGGAAACTGAAGAAAACAACAGATTCACACAGGTAGTGAGTGTCTTATTTGAACTCAGATCTTCCTTATACTAAACCCAGAACTCTCTCCCCTGTGCCACCAGTTGCTTCTTGTGGCTCTCATTGTTCTAATATTCCAATGACTATCAAATATGGGCTCTTATTACACTAGTATCTTGAAAGATGAAAAAAAGAAAGGAATAGAAGGCAGGCTCCAAAATATTGAATATCTCCTTTATACATAGTCAAGAATAGTCTGAGAAGGCAATGATGGGGTTAAGAAATGAACTGCATGAAGGAGCAACCAATCCAGTGAAACCATAGATCCATTAATTCATGGAAAGATATTTTCAAGACATTCTTATTAGACTTCAAGCTTATTTGGAAGAGAAGGGACCATCTCTTAGGTTTTTTTGCATCTCTCCAGTGTTTAACACAGTACATTACACACAAAGCAACTTGTTGAATGTTAAATACATCAATCAATTAACCAACAAGTATTTCTTAATCACCTTACTATCAGTCCATCACTGTTCTAGGAACTAGAGATACAAATGCAAGAATGAAGCAATCCCTGACTACCAGAAGCTTATGTAAATGAATGAAATGACTATGACTTCCCCCTCCCAAAGCCATCTCTCTAACAACATAAATTGTGTACCAAAGATGGTCTCAAAACTATTCTTGGCACTGTATGGAATATCAAATGGTAATATCTCACCTCAGTAAAACTCTTACAGTTTATTTAAAGATATTGATAGGACTTAAGTAGTAACTACACATAGGGGGTGGGAGTAAGAGGACAGTGAAAGAAAGAGAAGAGAAAAATTGGCCCAAAGGTTTGAACATGGGTGACTAGAATAATAGACTATCAAAAGATAAAAACTTGTGAAAGATTAAACAATAGCACAAGAGCTAAATAGCACCCTAATGTAATGAAACAGGAGCTGTCAAAAGGGATTGAATGAATGAATGCATGAATGAATGAATGAAGTGTTTATTAAACAATTACTATATACAAAGCACTGTACTTAGTTCTAAGGACAGAAGTAGAAAAGTAAAACAGTCCTTGCTCTCAAACAGTTTTTATCCTAATAGGAGAGATAAAATATGGGGAAGTTTTCAGCTACAAGTCAGATGGAAGGTCCCTTGGTTCTTAAGGTGCAGAAGCAAAGCAGATGGTGATACTTTTTTTCAAGTCATTTCCATTCATAAAATCATATCAGTTCCTGATTTTGAACCATCTGACAGCGTGAAGACCTTTACTGGAAAGAATGTTCCCTTATGTGTTTTCAGTAGCTATAGCTGTAGCACCTGCAGGAGCAGTTGCCAGGCTACATTTCCACTAGAGTTGCTTCCCAGGATGATGGTTTTAGGCACTGAACTAGAAGCATTGCTATTTTCAAGTCTTTGGTATCTGGAGACATGCACAATGAAGAGTCAAATGAGTAGTACACAGAATAGAGTTGTAGGAATTCATTTCAATGTGAGATAATCAGCACATCCCGGGATGCCCTAGCCATTTGGATCAGCAGTCAAATTGAAGAGCTAAAAGGATCAAGGATAGAAAGGTTTTTTTTTTTTCTGAAGCAGATATATGTCCAAGCCAGGAATCCCAGAAAGAGCTGAGATGAGACTACTGATGAGTAAAACATGGGTTTCAGGAGTGCCTTCTTCTGAACAAAGTAATAGCAAAAACACAGTATTCCTGGTGATGATGCTAAAATTCATTAGAATAGAAGGACATCTTATTATCAGGGCTAAAACTCTTTAAATATAAACAATCAGAAACTTCTCTTAAAAATGTCTAACCCTGGGGCAGCTAGGTGGTGCAATGGATAGAGCACTGGCCCTGGGGTCAGGAGGACTGAGTTCAAATGTGACCTCAGACACTTAATAATTACCTAGCTGTGTGATCTTGGGCAAGTCACTTAACCCCACTGCTTGCAAAAAAATAAAATAAAATAAGAATGTCTAACTCATCTCCTCCATCTTCAGACTTTCTGGCTAAGTACTGAGTACAAAGAATCGTAAACCTTCAAACTGGCCAATGTCACTGGGTTAATAGTGAAAGAGGGCTTAACCCAAAGAGAATAGCTGAGAAAATGTTTTCTATTCTCCTCTTTGCAGTAATAGGGGACTATTGGCATGGAATATTTCCTACACAATAAGACAGCATCAGATATTGATTTATTTTGCTGATTTTTTCTTTTTTTATTATTTTAATCTTGCTTACAAGAGGCAGAGCCCTGAGCAGTGGATGGGATAGAGAATTTTCTGGGCTTGACTCATGAGTCTATTTAAGATATCAATAAAAATAAAATTTAAAGTATAATAAAAATTACATAGATGGGAAAAGTGAATGTTGGAGAACACAATGAAAAGAAAGGCACACATTTTGGAAGAAGCTGTGACTTGGTAAAACTATTTTGGAAAGTGATTTGGATTTGCACAAATAAAAGGAATAAAATGACTTTTTTCCTTTTCCCAGAGATTCCTCTGCTATGTATTGGGAGAAAGAGGTAGAGCCACAAAGTGAATCTGGAAAAAACTGATTCATTTATGAAGTGTTAATCCAATGTGGAAGCAAACTCTAGGTAGACAGGATTTCAGCCAAAGTCTTACCCAATATACACCCCCAACAGGAAGTAAGGAGCTTTGGTTATCTAAACCTTCCTTATTCTAACCAGGGATAACTAAGTGCAATCATTTGTGGACTCCTGCATCAACTCTCCAAGCTCTGAGAACATTTCTGGTCAAGGGCAGGTGGTAGAAGGCAACTTTTGCCCAAAGAGATCTAGTATCAATCTTCATTCTCAAGGAAAAAAATCTTAGAGATAAATGACCACTGTAATCAAATGTTTGAAAGATTGTCATACAGACAAAGAATGTGATTTGTATTGCTTGACCCCTGAAGACAGAGGTGAAAGTTATAAGGAGAGGAGGCAGAGCCAAGATAGTGAAGTGAAGGTAGGAACCTCCACAAGTTCTCCCCCCAGACCACTACAAATACCTTTAAATAATGGCTCTAGCAAATTCTAGAATAGTGGAACCCACAGAAAGACTGAGTATGAAACAATTTTCCAGCCAAGACAATATGGAAGATCTGTGAGAAGAATATGTTACATCAGGGTTAGAGAGCAACTACAACACAACCCAGGCTTCACGGGAGCAAACCATCTCCAGCCATGAAGGAACAGCCTACACAGAACCTGGGACCCTGCGGATCCTTGGTTTGTGACAGCAGGTGGTGGTTTCCAGACCTCTCAGTCCATGGATTTTCAAGGCCTTTTTTCAAGGCAGGTTTGCTTCACCAGAGAGAGAGAGGAGAGAGAGAGAGAGAGAGAGAGAGAGAGAGAGAGAGAGAGAGAGAGAGAGAGAGAGAAAGAGAGAGAGAGAGAGTGAGAAATCCAATCTAGTGCCAGCCTCAGCACAGATCGGGCCCCTGGAGACCAGGAGCAGACCTGGTGAGTCACCCAGCAGGATGCTTAAAATCAGTTTAGGTCAATTGGTCTTAAAAATCAGTTTAGGTAAATTGGAAAAAAACAGTTCAAAAGGCCAATAATGCCTTAAAAAGCAGAATTGGCTGGATGAAAAAGGAGATAAGAAAGCTCCCTGAAGAAAATAATTCCTTTAAATATAGAATGGAGCTAAGGGAAGTTGGTAACTTTGTGAGAAATCAAGAAACAAGATAACAAAACTGAAAGAATGAAAAACTAGAAGAAAATGTAAAATATCTCATTGAAAAAACCACTGATCTGGAAAACAGATCCAGGAGAAAACATTCAAAAATTATTGGACTAACCAAAAGTCATGACCAAAAAAGACCCTAGACTTCATTTTTCAAGAAATAATCCAGGAAACTTGCCCTTATATCCTAGAAGCAGAAGGTAAAATGTAAATTGAGGAAATCTACCAATCACCTCCTGAAAGAGATTTCAAAATGAAAACTCCTAGGAATTTATAAACAAATTTCAGAACTCCCAAGTCAAGGAGAAAACATTGCAAGAAGCCAGCAAGAAGCAATTGAAATATCATGGAGCAATTCAAATATCATGGAGCTTTCAGGATTACACAGGATTAAGGGCTTGTAGTACTTGGACTATCATATTCCAGAAGGCAAAAGAGCTCGGATTACAATCAAGAATCAACTACCCAAGGCGGCTAGGTGGTGCAGTGGATAGAGCACCAGCCCTGAAGTCAGGAGTACCTGAGTTCAAATCCAACCTCAAATACTTAATAATTACCTAGCTGTGTGGCCTTGGGCAAGCCACTTAACCCCATTGTCTTGCAAAAAAACCCTAAAACAAACAAACAAACAAAAAAATCAACTACCCAGCAAAACTGAACATATTCTTTCAGGGGAAATCAATAAAATAGAGGATTTTCAAACTTTTCTGTTGAGATGACCAGAATTGAACAGAAATTTGATATTCAAGTACAGGACTCAGATGAAGCACAAAGAGGGTCAATGAGAAAGGCAAATTATGAGGGATTTAATGATATTGAACTGCTTGTATTCCAGCATGGGAAGATAATACTGTTAATGCATATGAACCTTCTTTATTAGGGCAATTAGAAAGATTATATAAAGACAAAGCACAAGATGGAGTTGCATTTGAAGCTATAATATATTAAAAATATAGTGTTAATAGATGACAATGGAATGTTTTGGGAGAAAGGGAAAGAAGAGGTAGAATGGGCTAAATTATTCCACATTACAGAGGCAAGAAAAAGTGGGAAAGTGGGAAAGTAAGGGGGAATGAGTGAACTAAGGCTCTAATCAGAAGTGATTCATACTCACTCAATTGGAATAGAAAAACTATCTTATCCTAGAGAAAAATAGGAGAGGAAAGGGATGGGAGAAAGGGGACAGGGGGAGGGGAAGGGGGATATAGGTGCTAGAAGAGAGGGAAGATCTTGGGAGAGAATATTCAGATACAGCATACTTTTGAGGAGGGACAGTGTGAAAGGAGAGAGATAGAATAGCATAAATGGAGGTGGGGGGATTAGGATGGAAGGAAATACAGCTAGCAATAGCAACTGTGATAAGAAAATATTGAAGCAGTTTCTCTGATGGACTTATGATAAAGAATGCTATCCATCCCAAAGACAGAGTCTATGGCCTCTGAATACAGACTGAAGCACACTTTCATTTTTTCCTCTCACTTTATTTTTCTTAAAGTTTCTCTTTCTTTGTGTGTGTGTGTGGGGGGGGTTATTTTTACTTTTGCAACATAACTATTGTAGTAATATGTTTCACGGCTATATATTTTTAACCTACACCAAGTAACTTGCTTTCTCAATGACAAGGAGTGGTGTGGGAGGAAGGGAGAGAATTTGGAACTCAATGTTTTGGAAGTAAATGTTGCAATTTGCTTTTGCATATAATTGGGTAAAAAAAGTTTTAAATAAAATGAAAATAAATAAAAGAAAGCTATAAGGAGAAAATATGAAGAATTTTTTTCTCACTATGAGGAAGAATCTTCTAACAATTACAGGGATTCACAAGCAAAATTAGCTAATTTGGTAGATAATAAATTGTCTGTTACTGTATGTCTTTAAGCAGAGAAGTTTGATGACCTCTATAACATAAATATTTCAAAACACTGAGGAAATACATGATGATAGTTGAAACTCCATGGGTAGAATAGAATAGCTTCTACTATAATCATTAGAATGAATATTGGGATTCCAGACAACAAAAGTGAACAAGACAGTAAACGGTGTAAACAGAGAGGGTTTGGGAGTTGCCACTTTGGAGAGAGCTGGATGAAAAGTAGACCCTGTTGGAGGAGAAAAGAGGTTATCCAGATGGCTACTTTGAAAAGAAATTAAGAATAGAATTTCAAAGAGGCTACTGGGAACTTTCTCCTAGTGAAATCCCTGGCTGAGATGTGACTGAACTGGGTTTTTTTCTTCTAAGAATTTAAGGAAACCAGTGAAGTTTTTAAATATTTCTCGTTACCACTTCCTCCCTTTGCCTTTATCTCTACTTACAGAGAGCAGACATTTACTTCAAAGTTTTTCTTTAAGTCTTTTTATAACTCCTAACTTAACCTTTTTTGAAAATATCTTACATTTGACATAAAACTATGATCAATTATAATTTCTTTGTGATGTTGCCTGTACATTAATTATATGCAGGGAAAGTAATGGAAGATGCCAACTGGGGTAAATAGAATTAAAAATCAGTAGATTAGGCCTTTCTGTCCATATAGCAAACATTTCATCTTACTTTGGGTGCTGTGAGCATTACAGAGAATCTTATGATTTTTGTTTATTAATAATTTTATAAGCCTAAATAGCAGGGAGAGAAGGCTCCTATAAATTAGGACCATGCACCTCTACACTGATAAAATGTAGTTGTGTAGATGTGTGGTGTAAATGTGTGGACCTATGGAATATCAAGCCCCATGGAACCATGTAGTGAGAAGAGGAAAGTATGGTCTGGAAAAGAACTGTCCTTGCAATCTATGCACTGGGAAGAGGGAGTAAGAAAGAATTAATGCCTTTGACTTTGGTTTTTCTTATACAACTAGACTTTGCCCACAGTGACACCTTCTGGTTATATCATTTTTAAGGGCATTTGTGCTTCAGTAGAGAATTGGATTAAATGATAAATGAGATCCCTTTCAGCTCTGAGAGACCAAGATTTTTGCTTCTAATGCCATAGGCTTGTTAACCAAGTTCTCTGCCTAGACACCGATGATAGATTTAAAAAAAAAACTTTTTAATTGACATCATTTTTTACATCAGTTACATGTCCCTTGTCTCTCCCTCTCATAAAGAGTCATTCATTATCACAAAGAATAAGAAGGAAAATAAAACCATTTTAACAAAACTAACCAATCATTTAAAAAATCTAAAATTAAATGCAATGTTCCACATCCCTAGTTCCTCACCTAATTATAGTTTCATAATACTTGATAAAAAATTAAGCATAACTTTTGTCTGTGTTCTTAACCTTTATTTTCTTCTTTTTCTTTCTTTTTTCTTTCTTTCTTTCTTTCTTCCTCTTTCCTTTCCTTTTCCTTTATTTCTTCCTTCCTTTTATTTTGTTTCCTTCCATCCTGACTTGAAGTTTTATAATGGTTGAAATTTCTTTTACAGGGAAAGGATATAAGTAGAGATGATGTTCCTCCTTCTGGGAAACAAAACTCAGTAACTGACATTCACAATAAAAGAGAAATCACACATATAATTCTTTTCTGAGAGCATTTTAATAGGAAAGTAGCACAGAATATCTAGAATGGACAAGAAAATTGGATGCCCCCCACAGAAGTTTATCATCACCTATTTCACAGTTATGTCTAGTACCCCTCCTGCTCATGATTCATTGATGAGGCCTAAATTTCAATAGAAAGGTGGATGCCCATTACCTAGTTTATTGAGTCCTGAACTTCCTGTTTCTCACAGCAATTTGTGTAATACAGAATCTGGACTTTAGAAACTTTGTACACACACACACACACACACACACACACACACATGTGCGTGGGCAAAAACCCTCCTTGATTGTCACCATAAAAGCTGGTGAAGGTTATGGGAACAGCAGTAGGAAAACTTCTGACTAATATTAGTTCTAGAACACTACTCTTTTTTTAGTTCCTTAGAGAAATTAGAGCAAGGCAAGTGATAGTAAAATTTTACAGAAGACCCAAGTTGTGAGGAAAGGGATCAAATGAGCCACCCTAATTTCAAGCATTCAAATACCCAATATTTCAGCAGCACTGTCTGCCAGCAGAGCAAAAGTTTTTGTTGTTTCCGAAGGTTCGAAGCACAAATATCTTGCAACTATTCAAATTGAGCCATTTGTCTAGAATAGGGGTGAGGAACATCCAGCCCAAAAAATCATTTGGTTTGATGCTGCCACAACAACTGAAGGCAAGACTCAAAATTCAACAAATCTAGGAGCTTTTTAAGGGTTAATTAAGTGTTGACAAAATATAGCAGGTTAATTTCCAATTTGAAAATTTTGCATGACCCATGAATGTTGTTATAAATATTCAAATGGCCATTGGAAGAAAAAAGGTTCCCTATCATGGTCGAGAACTTTAGAATTTTCCTAAATTACATAGTTCAGGATAGTTTTGTGAGATTTGTTATTGCTAGAGATGTTATTTTCAAATTACAATTGGATAAAATAAGAGTCAGCAAGGTGAGAAATTACTTATCCAAGATCATAGAGATTTTAAATGGTAGTCCCAGGATTAAAGCTCCATACTTGGCTAAAATTGATTTTAATATACACACATATATATATACACATACAAGACTTTACATATATGTGTCCCTTTTATATTTCATATTATTTTCTGAACCTATTTTTCTTCCCCATAGGGATCTTAATTCTGCCTATCTTTAGGCATTCTACAAATTTCACAAACATAGATAGCATTTATGTCTTCATTCAAAACTCTGATAAAGATGTTGTGCAGAAGAAGACCCTGGGTGTTGTTCTAAAGTTCCCTTAGGACTGACATTGATCGATCACTATTTGGGGGGTCAGACCTTCAATAATCTGACCAACTACTCAATCATCATAATTATTAAGATAAGATTGTCTCATCTCTTATCTTATTTATGAAGAATCATGGAAGATTTTTTAAATATACTACCAAAATCTAGACCCACTATGTCTACAACATCCTTCTGATCTAACAGTCTAGTAATGCTATCAAAAATAATAAAAATGATCTTGATCTTATTTTTAAAACTTTAGAGAAAAGTATCCTAAGCAGATACAGTATGTACCTTTATAACTTTGCTCACAATGTACCTACTATATTTTCTTTTGTCTGCACTCACTAAAAATTTGACTATCATTTAAGGTCCATTTAAAATGTTATCTCCACCATTCCCAAAGAGCAATAAAACTGATCATATTCTTTGATCCAGCAGTACCAATACTAGACCTATGTCCAGAAGAAATCATAAAAAATGGGACAAAGTCCCCATTGTTTCAAAATATTCATAGCAGCTTTTTTGTAATGGCAAAGAATTAAAAATTCAGGGAATGCTCATTTTGGATGGGGATATGAAGTATGTCTGTTTTATAAGAAACCCTGAATGATCAGACTCTAGAGAAGCATGGAAAGAATTACAGGAATGATGTTGAGTGAAGGAGCAGAACCAAGAGAATATTGTATGCAGTAATAACATTGTGAGTTGATCAACCTTGATGGATGCAGCTGCTCTCAGCAGCTCAGAGAGCTAGGACAACCCTGGGAGATCTATTATGAATTATGCTATGTACATCCAGAGGAAGAAAAACAAGACCAAAACAAAACAAAACAAAAAGAACTACAGAATCTGAGTGAACACTACATTCACTTTTAAAAATATCTCATGGTTTTCTTTCCTATCTCATAGTTTTCATTCTTTACATGTTAAACACAAATGTATATGTACAGTATTCAACAGACTGTTCCTGAGGGGAGGTGGGTAGGAAGGGAGGGTGGAAGGAAGTTATTTAACTTATAAATATGCATATGCATGTGTATGAATGTTGAAAAACTTCCATAACATGTAATTGGAAAAATAAATTAAAATATCAATTGGGGGGAAAAGTTATCTCCATGAAAGTTCCTGAAACTTCATAGTTATGAACAATCTATTCCCCCTTCCAACCAAGCACAATGTTTTGCACTAGTAATATTTCCACCTTCCCTCTTCTAGATATTATAATAAATCAAATATATGAGCAAGGATGAGTTTCAACTTAATCTGTCCTCCAGGCTCTAGAACAGGGCCCAGGATTGTAGGTGTTATTTGAATTGCATTGAATAGAAATTTTTCTCCTTCCCATCTCCCTTCCTTTTTTCCAGTTAAAAGAAGTTCACTTTTCCATCTCCTCATTTTACAGATCAGGAAATGAGTTGAAAGAGAGACTAGTCTAAGATCACAAAATTAGTAAACAACAGGCTCCACATCCAGCTAACTTGCCAGTGTACTAGTGGTGGCTGTTGAAGTTCAGATTGATGGAATCATTTTAGGGCAAACACTTAAAAGATTAAAATCATATCCGTCAGTCACTCCCAGAGGAACCTTCATATTCAATCAGAACAGTCCAATGCTGTCACATTTGTTTACAAGAGGATGCAAAACAGGATCTGGGGCAGCAATGGTCATTACCTTCAGAAGACCACTCACATAATGGAAAATTCTCAAGGAAATGAGTTCTGTGGGGTCTGCTTTCCTGTGTATTCCCAATGGCTGGCTGAAACCAGGGAGGCAGAAGGAGATTTAAGCAAGAAGAAGTGTGCTTCTTTAATTCATCCCTGTCATTATGCCCTCTTTCTACCAATAGAAGACTAATGTAATCCAGACCCTCTTAGGCTTTGAGTCAACCACTTCAGTGTTTGAAAGGATTAGCTCTTTAAGACAAATAGCTCTATATCCTGAGTGTCCTTGAGTGGATCCATGGGGAGAGAAGAAGGTCTTGAAAGCTGGGTGGATGGGGGGGTGGAGGTCTTGATATATTATTCATGACCAGGACATAAGTGCATTATTATTAGTATTATTCTAAAGACTGCTTTAGAGGTACCTTGGTCTAAGAAACAGGAGCAGGGGAAACCCTAGAGCTTCTTTGCTGGAAAGAGACAACCAACATGAAGTCATTCATCAGTGCTATCTCCCTGTAACTAATCAATTTTCACCCCTCCAATACAAAGAACAAATATTTGCCATGTTTTGCAAACATGATAAACTAAATTAGAAAACAGAATCACTTGGCACCAGATTTGGATTCATATGAAATCCAATTCATATGAATCCAAACATACTTCATATACTAGCTGTTATTTAATAGTTCCCCTAACTTCTTGGGTCTCAGTTTCCATATTTGGAAAATGAAGGATATTGTATTCAGTGAGCTCTAAGGTCCCTAAATCTATGATCTTATGAACTCTGTGACTTATAGAATCAAGTCTTTTTTCTTCTTCTTATACATAATAAGGTCTTCTCTTCCCCCATCCCATCACAAAATAACATGTATAGATGATTATATAGTCTTTAATCTATATTATTTCCCAATATTCTTAACAGCAATAAAAATAAAATTATGAATTACATAAGAATAGATATCATCCCCACTTTTTAAACAACAGGTATTATCTTTAAAAGAAGCAAAGAAAACTGAGACTCAGAGAGGTCCCCTTGAGCAGTAGGAAAAATAAGAGCCATATGTTCTGATTTGGTGAGCAAACAAATACCTTATCTCTGAACATCTCCAGAATGAAACCAATTATTCATCCCTAATTTGGTGCAAAAGACAGCCTAAAAGATGTGAACAAGGCTGGAGTTAGTAGTCCTGAGTATTAAGGTTGGTTCCACAGCACTAATGCTTCATTACACTACATAGGGTTCCAAACCTCTTTGGGATTCAGTTTCCTCATTTATAAAATGGGAATAATAATATTGTTGCAAAGATACTCCAAAGTAGATACTTTCAAATCAGACTGATGATTTTTGTCTCTGAGATCAAAGATTTTTTAAATCATTACATACAATTTGCCTTATATTGCTACTTCAGATTTGTGAATTGGTTAAAGGATGTCATTAAATCACCATGGAGTTGAAAGTTATAGGTTTTTTGGTTTGCTTTCTTTTTTTCTGGAGATAGTGGTGACATTCAATTGGTTCTTTCAAATAATGTATTTAGCATTCTTTATTTACATAATTCAACCTGTTTTTATAGAATAACCTTAATAGGTCAGAGATCTGAGCAATTTAGCTATATAACTAATGCTCCACTACAACTACTCTATTGACCAAATAAACACTCGAATATTACCAGCCCCACTACAAAGGAATAATGTGATGTGTTTTGAGTACATTGTGCACTTAGATTATTTACCTAATGCCACACACACTATATTTTTGTTCCCCATTTTGAAAAGTGTCCCAGAAAATGCAGTGTCCATCAAGACAGAACGTGAATTGACCCAATATGTGCTCATAGATCTACTTTTCAGTATCTCATATTTTGTCAACCTATTCCTCAACTGATAGTGATCAAGTAAGGACTATGGACCTTATTATTAGATCTAGGGACTCAAAAATTCAGGATCTCATATTTTGTCACCTGTTAGATCTAGAGACTCAAAAATTAAGTTTGTTTTATTTTATCAACCCACTCCTCACCTGATAATGACGGAGTATGGACTATGGTGCTTATTATTTGATCTAGGGACTCAAAAGTTCCAGGCAAATCGTGGCTAGGTTTCTCTACATATAGATCATGTCATTTTCTTAACTGTGCGACGTCGCCATCTAGTGGTTAAAGTGCTAACTTCATACTGTGCAATTGTAGGGGAAGTTCATATGCTTAGGCCATTACTCTTTTCATCCATTTGACAAATGCGTATTAAGTTTAAGACAGTATTCTTAATATATATTAAGAGAATACAGCTATATATCTTGCCCTCAAGGAGCTAAAATTGCAATTGTAGGGGGAAAAACAAAATATAATTCAATTTCACAAACATTTAAGCACCTACCATATGCAAGGAAGAGGTGGTAAGGTGATGAAGTAGATAGAGTCCCAGGCTTGGAGTCATGAAGATTCACCTTCCTGAACTTAAATCTAACCTTGTATATTTACCAGCTCTGTGACTCTAGATATGTCACTTAACTTTGTTTGCCTTGGTTTCCTTATTTGTAAAATGGGCTAGAGAAGGAAATGGCAAACTGCTCCAGTTTTTTTGCCAAGAAAACCCCAAATTGAGTCAAAAAGAGTCAGACATGACTGAAATGACTGAATAACAACTGAACAATATGCAAGGCAATGGACTAAGTAGGAGACGGTGATCAATCAATTAGTCAATCAATGGAGGATAGGACAAAAAAAGTTCAATGTGCAATTTGAGGAAGGAGATCACAATTAATAAGGAAGAGAAAGAATAGTCAGGGAAAGTTTCATGAAAGGACCTCCATGAGAAGTATAGTCTTAGCTGAACTAGATCCTAGGACTAAAAATAGGACTCGGAGTACTTATTACACACTTTCCGGGTCCATATTGGCACTTAAGAGATTCTTGTTGCCTTGTCAATTTTTTTTTTCTTTTTGGTTTTTGAAAGGCTATAGAGTTAAGGGTCTTGCCCAAGGTCACACAACTAAGTAAGTATGAAGTGTCAGAGGTCGAATTTGAACTCAGGTCCTCCTGACTCCAGGGCTAGTGCTCTCTCCACTGTGCCACCTAGCTGCCCCTTGTTAATTTTAATTTACATTTCTCCAATAATTACTGATTTGGAACATTTTTTTCACTTGGTTGCTGGATTTCTTCCCTTAAGAAGTCTTGTTAATATCCTTTGACTACTTTAATTATTAAGGAGAGAATAGCACTATTCTTTGCAATTTGATTCAGTTCCTTATGGATCTTAGAAATAAAATTTTATCAGAGACTTACTAGGAAGGTTTTTCTTCCATTTCCCCATTGTTTCCCTGTTGGGAACCATTGTGTATGGGAGTATTGTGAATTATCTTCACCTGGTGTCCTTGAGTGGGAGTGGGAGTGAATTAGAGACTGGAAAGGTATTTAGGCACTGGTGTTTTGGTGAATAAATAGAGCATTTGGAGATCTTGATGGAGTGCTTGTCTCCTTTGTCATCCCTGTATCCTGCCCCTCCAATGCTCATGTGGGAAAGATAGTCCAGAAGTGGAACTCTACATTTCCCTCCTAGTCTTAGATTGTTGTTATTTTGTGGTAAAATTTTCAGTTTTTGCATAAACAACTTGTCCATTTTATCTGTGCATCCTTTCTATCACTTACTTGATCATGAATTCTTCCCCTAGACATAACTCTGAAAATAATTTCTTTCTATTCTAATTTGTTTTAAATTTATGCTCTTTTATATCTGTCATATATACATTTGGGGCATATATATATATATATATATATATATATATATAGTATAAGGAGCTATTATAAACCTGATTTTTGTTAGACTGTTTTTCCATATTGAGACAAGTTGTCCTTACCCCAATAGCTGGAGTCTCTGAGTTTATCAACCAGTAGTTTACTAGGTTTCTTTGCTTCTATATGTTATGTGTGTAACCTGTTTCATTGATAGAAATACAGCACATGACTCATAATCTCTCTCTCTCTGCCCCAGTCACTGGTACCATTATAAGTAAGATAAAGAACTGATCAGAGGAGCATCTAGGTGGTGCAGTGAATAGAGCACCAGTCCTAGAGTCAGGAGGACCTGAGTTCAAATTGGACATCAGATACTTAATAATCACCTGTGTGACCTTGGGGAAATCATTTAATCTTATTGCCTTGCAAAAAACAGAAAAAAAGAGTTGATCAAAGAAACTCTAAGATCAACTTGATGAGCTTATAAAGCAATGACCTTTTTGGAAGAAGGACTTATGATTAAGTTATTCAGTGACTTTGGTGTCTCTGAAGGAAGGGTTTCACTAATTAAAAGCTCCCCAAAGATGAACTGTTTGTTCCTCACTATTGTGGGATGGATTATTTTTGGGGTGTAGGTGTGTTCAAGGAAGACTGGTATGAAGGCTGCCAAGCCTTTTTCAAGTCTGCTTTCTACCTTTGTTGTCCACCCAAGCTACTTAATTCTCAACTGTGACTCCAAGAAGCTATAGCATGCACAGCAGTCACACCTTGGGAAACCATTTTGGCAGGAGGGAAAAACCAGGTTGAGGGAAACTCTTTTTTTTAGATTTTTCAAGGCAATGGGGTTAAGTGGCCTTGCCCAAGGCCACACAGCTAGGTAATTATTAAGTGTCTGAAACCAGATTTAAACCCAGGTACTCCTGACTCCAAGGCTGGTGCTTTATCCACTATGACACCTAACCACCCCATGAGGGAAACTCTTGATGAAGTGTCACTCTCACTGGTGAGCTGTGGGGGGTGTCAGCATGTGAAGTCTTCCCCTGGTGGAATGGATGAATGAGAACATTTCTTTCCAACATCCATGAGGCCAATTAATGCAGGTGCTATGGAGTGCTTAGAAGGTTAGACATCGAAAATGCCAAGGTCATCCATTGCATCTAAAGCCATCACCAGTTGTCTTGATTCTGTCTTGCAATGCAGAATCATGATGACTTTGGAAGATGCATCCAGAAAATTGTATTGCATTTAGGTAAATGGAAGACAGTGTTTATAATGAGAAGGTCATGAGATGCACAAGTCTTCAGTAGTAGGTGACCATAGTTATTGGTTTCCAACTCCATTCCTCCATGCAGCTCTATCTTACTTAAATCCAATTTATGCATGCAACAAAAGACATCACTCATTCCTCAACCATTATCATAAACCATTCCTCAAAGTCCTGTGGCAACAGGCAAGTGACTAAACAGCAAGTGCAGATACACTGGGAATAGTATGGCTGGCCTAGGCCATAGGGTAATATCCCCATTGAAAGTAGCAGGGGAGCGGCTAGGTGGCACAGTGGATAAAGCACTGACCCTGGAGTCAGGAGTACCTGAGTTCAAATCTGGCCTCAGACACTTAATAATAATTACCTAGCTGTGTGGTCTTGGGCAAGCCACTTAACCTGTTTGCCTTGCAAAATCCTAAAAAAAAAAAAAGGAGCAGGGAGATTTGGCAGCCTCTTGGATGGCTGAGTAGCCCTTTAAAGAATCACTCTGTTCTCCTCCTAATATGAGGAAGGGGCTAGGAAAAGGTGCCCTAAAAATTGTAGGTATATCCAACCCTGGTTTGATTACCATGGCAGACCAGCATTCTACAGTAGAGTCAAGACACATTAAAAAAATCTACAAAAACTTCTTCAAAGAATTTCAGTGCATAGGGGGCAGCTAGGTGGCACAGTGGATAAAACACCAGCCTTGGAGTCAGGAGTACCTGGGTTCACATCCAGTCTCAGGCACGTAATAATTACCTAGCTGTGTGGCCTTGGGCAAGCCACTTAACCCATTTGCCTTGCAAAAAAAAACCTAAAAAAAAAAAGAATTTCAGTGCATGAAACATGCTCACACTTGTAGACTACACAAGATCCATTAGACCTGAGAATTTGTTGCAATAGCAGCCTTGAGTGAAACAAGGTTGGCAAATGAAGGCCAACTTACTGAAGTTGGAGCTGGATACATGTTTTTTCTGGAATGACCACAATGAAAGGGAGCTCAGGTTTTGCAATCAAATCTAATCCAGTCAACATTCTTGAATGACTACTGAAATGAATGTATGACAGGTTCATGACAATGCCATTTCCTAGGAAAATGCCATGCCACCATCATCAGTTAAAGTTAAAGAAAAATTTTATGAAGACTACCTGGAGAACCTTATCATCAATGTAACAAAAGAGGATAAGCTCAAAATTCTGGGTGACTTTATTGCTAGAGTAGGTTCAGATTACTAGACACAGCAGGGAATCCTTGGGAGGAACGGAGCTGGAAACAGCAACAATTATGGTCACTGACTACTAAAAACTTGTGTATCTCATGACCTTTTCATGTCTTCCATTTACCTAAATGCAATAAAATTTTCTGGATGCACATTAGTAGCAAAAATTGGCATCTAAAAGACTATGTGATTGTAAGGAGAAGAGACAGACAAGATAATGAGAGTGACAAAGGCAAAGTGTAGTGCAGAGTGTTGGATTGATCACAGACTCATCCTCTTTAAGCTAAATATTCACAT